>NC_134400.1:137404898-138146565 GCF_050003625.1 Haematobia irritans
GTCACGAATTAAAGTCCTTTTCGCTCTAGGACGCATATTTAAGGAGATATGGGCAAAAGAAGTTTTTCATATAAAAATTTCAATTTTTTTTAGGTTTTGGGTGGATTTTTTAATTTTTTGAGGGTGGTCACGAATTAAAGTCCTTTTCGCTCTAGGGCGCATATTTAAGGAGATATGGGCAAAAGAAGTTTTTCATATAAAAATTTAAATTTTTTTAGGTTTTGGGTGGATTTTTCAATTTTTTGGGGGTGGTCACGAATTAAAGTCCTTTTCGCTCTAGGACGCATATTTAAGGAGATATGGGCAAAACAAGTTTTTCATATAAAAATTTCAATTTTTTTAGGTTTTGGGTGGATTCTTCAATTTTTTGAGGGTGGTCACGAATTAAAGTCCTTTTCGCTCTAGGACGCATATTTAAGGAGATATGGGCAAAAGAAGTTTTTCATATAAAAATTTCAATTTTTTTAGGTTTTGGGTGGATTTTTCAATTTTTTGAGGGTGGTCACGAATTAAAGTCCTTTTCGCTCTAGGACGCTTAGTTTAGGAGATATGGGCAAAAGAAGTTTTTCATATAAAAATTTCAATTTTTTTAGGTTTTGGGTGGATTTTTCAATTTTTTGGGGGTGGTCACGAATTAAAGTCCTTTTCGCTCTAGGACGCATATTTAAGGAGATATGGGCCAAAGAAGTTTTTCATATAAAAATTTCAATTTTTTTAGGTTTTGGGTGGATTTTTCAATTTTTTGAGGGTGGTCACGAATTAAAGTCCTTTTCGCTCTAGGACGCTTAGTTTAGGAGATATGGGCAAAAGATGTTTTTCATATAAAAATTTCAATTTTTTTAGGTTTTGGGTGGATTTTTCAATTTTTTGAGGGTGGTCACGAATTAAAGTCCTTTTCGCTCTAGGACGCATATTTAAGGAGATATGGACAAAAGAAGTTTTTCATATAAAAATTTCAATTTTTTTAGGTTTTGGATGGATTTTTTAATTTTTTGAGGGTGGTCACGAATTAAAGTCCTTTTCGCTATAGGGCGCATATTTAAGGAGATATGGGCAAAAGAAGTTTTCCATATAAAAATTTCAATTTTTTTAGGTTTTGGGTGGATTTTTAAATTTTTTGAGGGTGGTCATGAATTAAAGTCCTTTTCGCTCTAGGACGCATATTTAAGGAGATATGGGCAAAAGAAGTTTTTCATATAAAAATTTAAATTTTTTTAGGTTTTGGGTGGATTTTTCAATTTTTTGGGGGTGGTCACGAATTAAAGTCCTTTTCGCTCTAGGAGGCATATTTAAGGAGATATGGGCAAAAGAAGTTTTTCATATAAAAATTTCAATTTTTTTAGGTTTTGGGTGGATTTTTCAATTTTTTGAGGGTGGTCATGAATTAAAGTCCTTTTCGCTCTAGGACGCATATTTAAGGAGATATGGGCAAAAGAAGTTTTTCATATAAAAATTTCAATTTTTTTAGGTTTTGGGTGGATTTTTCAATTTTTTGAGGGTGGTCACGAATTAAAGTCCTTTTCGCTATAGGGCGCATATTTAAGGAGATATGGGCAAAAGAAGTTTTTCATATAAAAATTTCAATTTTTTTAGGTTTTGGGTGGATTTTTTAATTTTTTGAGGAATTAAAGTCCTTTTCGCTCTAGGACGCATATTTAAGGAGATATGGGAAAAAGAAGTTTTTCATATAAAAATTTCAATTTTTTTAGGTTTTGGGTGAATTTTTCAATTTTTTGGGGGTGGTCACGAATTAAAGTCCTTTTCGCTCTAGGACGCATATTTAAGGAGATATGGGCAAAAGAAGTTTTTCATATAAAAATTTCAATTTTTTTAGGTTTTGGGTGGATTTTTCCATTTTTTGAGGGTGGTCACGAATTAAAGTCCTTTTCGCTCTAGGACGCATATTTAAGGAGATATGGGTAAAAGAAGTTTTTCATATAAAAATTTCAATTTTTTTAGGTTGTGAGTGGATTTTTCAATTTTTTGGGGGTAGTCATGAATTAAAGTCCTTTTCGCTCTAGGACGCATATTTAAGGAGATATGGGCAAAAGAAGTTTTTCATATAAAAATTTCAATTTTTTAGGTTTTGGGTGCATTTTTTAATTTTTTGAGGGTGGTCACGAATTAAAGTCATTTTCGCTCTAGGACGCTTAGTTTAGGAGATATGGGCAAAAGAAGTTTTTCATATAAAAATTTCAATTTTTTTAGGTTTTGGGTGGATTTTTCAATTTTTTGAGGGTGGTCACGAATTAAAGTCCTTTTCGCTCTAGGACGCATATTTAAGGAGATATGGGCAAAAGAAGTTTTTCATATAAAAATTTCAATTTTTTTTAGGTTTTGGGTGGATTTTTTTAATTTTTTGAGGGTGGTCACGAATTAAAGTCCTTTTCGCTCTAGGACGCATATTTAAGGAGATATGGGCAAAAGAAGTTTTTCATATAAAAATTTCAATTTTTTTAGGTTTTGGGTGGATTTTTCAATTTTTTGAGGGTGGTCACGAATTAAAGTCCTTTTCGCTATAGGGCGCATATTTAAGGAGATATGGGCAAAAGAAGTTTTTCATATAAAAATTTCAATTTTTTTAGGTTTTGGGTGGATTTTTTAATTTTTTGAGGGTGGTCACGAATTAAAGTCCTTTTCGCTCTAGGACGCATATTTAAGGAGATATGGGCAAAAGAAGTTTTTCATATAAAAATTTAAATTTTTTTAGGTTTTGGGTGGATTTTTCAATTTTTTGAGGGTGGTCACGAATTAAAGTCCTTTTCGCTATAGGGCGCATATTTAAGGAGATATGGGCAAAAGAAGTTTTTCATATAAAAATTTAAATTTTTTTAGGTTTTGGGTGGATTTTTCAATTTTTTGAGGGTGGTCATGAATTAAAGTCCTTTTCGCTCTAGGACGCATATTTAAGGAGATATGGGCAAAAGAAGTTTTTCATATAAAAATTTCAATTTTTTTAGGTTTTGGGTGGATTTTTCAATTTTTTGGGGGTGGTCACGAATTAATGTCCTTTTCGCTCTAGGACGCATATTTAAGGAGATATGGACAAAAGAAGTTTTTCATATAAAAATTTCAATTTTTTTAGGTTTTGGGTGGATTTTTTAATTTTTTGAGGGTGGTCACGAATTAAAGTCATTTTCGCTCTAGGACGCTTAGTTTAGGAGATATGGGCAACAGAAGTTTTTCATATAAAAATTTCAATTTTTTTTAGGTTTTGGGTGGATTTCTCAATTTTTTGAGGGTGGTCACGAATTAAAGTCCTTTTCGCTCTAGGACGCATATTTAAGGAGATATGGGCAAAAGAATTTTTTCATATAAAAATTTCAATTTTTTTAGGTTTTGGGTGGATTTTTTAATTTTTTGAGGAATTAAAGTCCTTTTCGCTCTAGGACGCATATTTAAGGAGATATGGGAAAAAGAAGTTTTTCATATAAAAATTTCAATTTTTTTAGGTTTTGGGTGAATTTTTCAATTTTTTGGGGGTGGTCACGAATTAAAGTCCTTTTCGCTCTAGGACGCATATTTAAGGAGTATATGGCAAAAGAAGTTTTTCATATAAAAATTTCAATTTTTTTAGGTTTTGGGTGGATTTTTCCATTTTTTGAGGGTGGTCACGAATTAAAGTCCTTTTCGCTCTAGGACGCATATTTAAGGAGATATGGGTAAAAGAAGTTTTTCATATAAAAATTTCAATTTTTTTAGGTTTTGAGTGGATTTTTCAATTTTTTGGGGGTAGTCATGAATTAAAGTCCTTTTCGCTCTAGGACGCATATTTAAGGAGATATGGGCAAAAGAAGTTTTTCATATAAAAATTTCAATTTTTTAGGTTTTGGGTGGATTTTTTAATTTTTTGAGGGTGGTCACGAATTAAAGTCATTTTCGCTCTAGGACGCTTAGTTTAGGAGATATGGGCAAAAGAAGTTTTTCATATAAAAATTTCAATTTTTTTAGGTTTTGGGTGGATTTTTCAATTTTTTGAGGGTGGTCACGAATTAAAGTCCTTTTCGCTCTAGGACGCATATTTAAGGAGATATGGGCAAAAGAAGTTTTTCATATAAAAATTTCAATTTTTTTAGGTTTTGGGTGGATTTTTCAATTTTTTGAGGGTGGTCACGAATTAAAGTCCTTTTCGCTATAGGGCGCATATTTAAGGAGATATGGGCAAAAGAAGTTTTTCATATAAAAATTTCAATTTTTTTAGGTTTTGGGTGGATTTTTTAATTTTTTGAGGGTGGTCACGAATTAAAGTCCTTTTCGCTCTAGGACGCATATTTAAGGAGATATGGGCAAAAGAAGTTTTTCATATAAAAAATTCAATTTTTTTAGGTTTTGGGTGGATTTTTCAATTTTTTGAGGGTGGTCACGAATTAAAGTCCTTTTCGCTATAGGGCGCATATTTAAGGAGATATGGGCAAAAGAAGTTTTTCATATAAAAATTTAAATTTTTTTAGGTTTTGGGTGGATTTTTCAATTTTTTGAGGGTGGTCATGAATTAAAGTCCTTTTCGCTCTAGGACGCATATTTAAGGAGATATGGGCAAAAGAAGTTTTTCATATAAAAATTTCAATTTTTTTAGGATTTGGGTGGATTTTTCAATTTTTTGGGGGTGGTCACGAATTAAAGTCCCTTTCGCTCTAGGACGCATATTTAAGGAGATATGGGCAAAAGAAGTTTTTCATATAAAAATGTCAATTTTTTTAGGTTTTGGGTGGATTTTTCAATTTTTTGAGGGTGGTCATGAATTAAAGTCCTTTTCGCTCTAGAACGCTTAGTTTAGGAGATATGGGCAAAAGAAGTTTTTCATATAAAAATTTAATTTTTTTTAGGTTTTGGGTGGATTTTTCAATTTTTT
This sequence comes from Haematobia irritans, assembly GCF_050003625.1. NCBI lineage: Eukaryota > Metazoa > Arthropoda > Insecta > Diptera > Muscidae > Haematobia > Haematobia irritans. The sequence continues at coordinate 137,409,751 of NC_134400.1, forward strand.
GAGGGTGGTCATGAATTAAAGTCCTTTTCGCTCTAGGACGCTTAGTTTAGGAGATATGGGCAAAAGAAGTTTTTCATATAAAAATTTAAATTTTTTTAGGTTTTGGGCGGATTTTTCAATTTTTTGAGGGTGGTCATGAATTAAAGTCATTTTCGCTCTAGGACGTTTAGTTTAGGAGATATGGGCAAAAGAAGTTTTTCATATAAAAATTTAAATTTATTTAGGTTTTGGGTGGATTTTTCAATTTTTAGGGTGGTCATGAATTAAAGTCCTTTTCGCTCTAGGACGCTTAGTTTAGGAGATATGGGCAAAAGAAGTTTTTCATATAAAAATTTCAATTTTTTTAGGTTTTGGGTGGATTTTTTAATTTTTTGAGGGTGGTCACGAATTAAAGTCCTTTTCGCTCTAGGACGCATATTTAAGGAGATATGGGCAAAAGAAGTTTTTCATATAAAAATTTCAATTTTTTTAGGTTTTGGGTGGATTTTTCAATTTTTTGGGGGTGGTCACGAATTAAAGTCCTTTTCGCTCTAGGACGCATATTTAAGGAGATATGGGCAAAAGAAGTTTTTCATATAAAAATTTCAATTTTTTAGGTTTTGGGTGGATTTTTCAATTTTTTGAGGGTGGTCACGAATTAAAGTCCTTTTCGCTCTAGGACGCATATTTAAGGAGATATGGGCAACAGAAGTTTTTCACATAAAAATTTCAATTTTTTTAGGTTTTGGGTGGATTTTTCAATTTTTTGAGGGTGGTCACGAATTAAAGTCCTTTTCGCTCTAGGACGCATATTTAAGGAGATATGGGCAAAAGAAGTTTTTCATATAAAAATTTCAATTTTTTTAGGTTTTGGGTGGATTTTTTAATTTTTTGAGGAATTAAAGTCCTTTTCGCTCTAGGACGCATATTTAAGGAGATATGGGAAAAAGAAGTTTTTCATATAAAAATTTCAATTTTTTTAGGTTTTGGGTGAATTTTTCAATTTTTTGGGGGTGGTCACGAATTAAAGTCCTTTTCGCTCTAGGACGCATATTTAAGGAGATATGGGCAAAAGAAGTTTTTCATATAAAAATTTCAATTTTTTTAGGTTTTGGGTGGATTTTTCCATTTTTTGAGGGTGGTCACGAATTAAAGTCCTTTTCGCTCTAGGACGCATATTTAAGGAGATATGGGTAAAAGAAGTTTTTCATATAAAAATTTCAATTTTTTTAGGTTTTGAGTGGATTTTTAAATTTTTTGTTGGTAGTCATGAATTAAAGTCCTTTTCGCTCTAGGACGCATATTTAAGGAGATATGGGCAAAAGAAGTTTTTCATATAAAAATTTCAATTTTTTAGGTTTTGGGTGGATTTTTTAATTTTTTGATGGTGGTCACGAATTAAAGTCATTTTCGCTCTAGGACGCTTAGTTTAGGAGATATGGGCAACAGAAGTTTTTCATATAAAAATTTCAATTTTTTTAGGTTTTGGGTGGATTTTTCAATTTTTTGGGGGTGGTCACGAATTAAAGTCCTTTTCGCTCTAGGACGCATATTTAAGGAGATATGGGCAAAAGAAGTTTTTCATATAAAAATTTCAATTTTTTTAGGTTTTGGGTGGATTTTTCAATTTTTTGGGGGTGGTCACGAATTAAAGTCCTTTTCGCTCTAGGACGCTTAGTTTAGGAGATATGGGCAAAAGAAGTTTTTCATATAAAAATTTCAATTTTTTTAGGTTTTGGGTGGATTTTTCAATTTTTTGAGGGTGGTCACGAATTAAAGTCCTTTTCGCTCTAGGACGCATATTTAAGGAGATATGGGCAAAAGAAGTTTTTCATATAAAAATTTCAATTTTTTTAGGTTTTGGGTGGATTTTTCAATTTTTTGAGGGTGGTCACGAATTAAAGTCCTTTTCGCTATAGGGCGCATATTTAAGGAGATATGGGCAAAAGAAGTTTTTCATATAAAAATTTCAATTTTTTTAGGTTTTGGGTGGATTTTTTAATTTTTTGAGGGTGGTCACGAATTAAAGTCCTTTTCGCTCTAGGACGCATATTTAAGGAGATATGGGCAAAAGAAGTTTTTCATATAAAAATTTCAATTTTTTTAGGTTTTGGGTGGATTTTTCAATTTTTTGAGGGTGGTCATGAATTAAAGTCCTTTTCGCTATAGGGCGCATATTTAAGGAGATATGGGCAAAAGAAGTTTTTCATATAAAAATTAAAATTTTTTTAGGTTTTGGGTGGATTTTTCAATTTTTTGAGGGTGGTCATGAATTAAAGTCCTTTTCGCTCTAGGACGCATATTTAAGGAGATATGGGCAAAAGAAGTTTTTCATATAAAAATTTCAATTTTTTTAGGTTTTGGGTGGATTTTTCAATTTTTTGGGGGTGGTCACGAATTAAAGTCCTTTTCGCTCTAGGACGCATATTTAAGGAGATATGGGCAAAAGAAGTTTTTCATATAAAAATGTCAATTTTTTTAGGTTTTGGGTGGATTTTTCAATTTTTTGAGGGTGGTCATGAATTAAAGTCCTTTTCGCTCTAGAACGCTTAGTTTAGGAGATATGGGCAAAAGAAGTTTTTCATATAAAAATTTAATTTTTTTTAGGTTTTGGGTGGATTTTTCAATTTTTTGAGGGTGGTCATGAATTAAAGTCCTTTTCGCTCTAGGACGCTTAGTTTAGGAGATATGGGCAAAAGAAGTTTTTCATATAAAAATTTAAATTTTTTTAGGTTTTGGGTGGATTTTTCAATTTTTTGAGGGTGGTCATGAATTAAAGTCATTTTCGCTCTAGGACGTTTAGTTTAGGAGATATGGGCAAAAGAAGTTTTTCATATAAAAATTTAAATTTATTTAGGTTTTGGGTGGATTTTTCAATTTTTTGAGGGTGGTCATGAATTAAAGTCCTTTTCGCTCTAGGACGCTTAGTTTAGGAGATATGGGCAAAAGAAGTTTTTCATATAAAAATTTCAATTTTTTTAGGTTTTGGGTGGATTTTTTAATTTTTTGAGGAATTAAAGTCCTTTTCGCTCTAGGACGCATATTTAAGGAGATATGGGAAAAAGAAGTTTTTCATATAAAAATTTCAATTTTTTTAGGTTTTGGGTGAATTTTTCAATTTTTTGGGGGTGGTCACGAATTAAAGTCCTTTTCGCTCTAGGACGCATATTTAAGGAGATATGGGCAAAAGAAGTTTTTCATATAAAAATTTCAATTTTTTTAGGTTTTGGGTGGATTTTTCCATTTTTTGAGGGTGGTCACGAATTAAAGTCCTTTTCGCTCTAGGACGCATATTTAAGGAGATATGGGTAAAAGAAGTTTTTCATATAAAAATTTCAATTTTTTTAGGTTTTGAGTGGATTTTTCAATTTTTTGTTGGTAGTCATGAATTAAAGTCCTTTTCGCTCTAGGACGCATATTTAAGGAGATATGGGCAAAAGAAGTTTTTCATATAAAAATTTCAATTTTTTAGGTTTTGGGTGGATTTTTTAATTTTTTGAGGGTGGTCACGAATTAAAGTCATTTTCGCTCTAGGACGCTTAGTTTAGGAGATATGGGCAACAGAAGTTTTTCATATAAAAATTTCAATTTTTTTAGGTTTTGGGTGGATTTTTCAATTTTTTGGGGGTGGTCACGAATTAAAGTCCTTTTCGCTCTAGGACGCATATTTAAGGAGATATGGGCAAAAGAAGTTTTTCATATAAAAATTTCAATTTTTTTAGGTTTTGGGTGGATTTTTCAATTTTTTGGGGGTGGTCACGAATTAAAGTCCTTTTCGCTCTAGGACGCTTAGTTTAGGAGATATGGGCAAAAGAAGTTTTTCATATAAAAATTTCAATTTTTTTAGGTTTTGGGTGGATTTTTCAATTTTTTGAGGGTGGTCACGAATTAAAGTCCTTTCGCTCTAGGACGCATATTTAAGGAGATATGGGCAAAAGAAGTTTTTCATATAAAAATTTCAATTTTTTTAGGTTTTGGGTGGATTTTTCAATTTTTTGAGGGTGGTCACGAATTAAAGTCCTTTTCGCTATAGGGCGCATATTTAAGGAGATATGGGCAAAAGAAGTTTTTCATATAAAAATTTCAATTTTTTTAGGTTTTGGGTGGATTTTTTAATTTTTTGAGGGTGGTCACGAATTAAAGTCCTTTTCGCTCTAGGACGCATATTTAAGGAGATATGGGCAAAAGAAGTTTTTCATATAAAAATTTCAATTTTTTTAGGTTTTGGGTGGATTTTTCAATTTTTTGAGGGTGGTCACGAATTAAAGTCCTTTTCGCTATAGGGCGCATATTTAAGGAGGTATGGGCAAAAGAAGTTTTTCATATAAAAATTAAAATTTTTTTAGGTTTTGGGTGGATTTTTCAATTTTTTGAGGGTGGTCATGAATTAAAGTCCTTTTCGCTCTAGGACGCATATTTAAGGAGATATGGGCAAAAGAAGTTTTTAATATAAAAATTTCAATTTTTTTAGGTTTTGGGTGGATTTTTCAATTTTTTGGGGGTGGTCACGAATTAAAGTCCTTTTCGCTCTAGGACGCATATTTAAGGAGATATGGGCAAAAGAAGTTTTTCATATAAAAATGTCAATTTTTTTAGGTTTTGGGTGGATTTTTCAATTTTTTGAGGGTGGTCATGAATTAAAGTCCTTTTCGCTCTAGAACGCTTAGTTTAGGAGATATGGGCAAAAGAAGTTTTTCATATAAAAATTTAATTTTTTTTAGGTTTTGGGTGGATTTTTCAATTTTTTGAGGGTGGTCATGAATTAAAGTCCTTTTCGCTCTAGGACGCTTAGTTTAGGAGATATGGGCAAAAGAAGTTTTTCATACAAAAATTTAAATTTTTTTAGGTTTTGGGCGGATTTTTCAATTTTTTGAGGGTGGTCATGAATTAAAGTCATTTTCGCTCTAGGACGTTTAGTTTAGGAGATATGGGCAAAAGAAGTTTTTCATATAAAAATTTAAATTTATTTAGGTTTTGGGTGGATTTTTCAATTTTTTGAGGGTGGTCATGAATTAAAGTCCTTTTCGCTCTAGGACGCTTAGTTTAGGAGATATGGGCAAAAGAAGTTTTTCATATAAAAATTTCAATTTTTTTAGGTTTTGGGTGGATTTTTTAATTTTTTGAGGGTGGTCACGAATTAAAGTCCTTTTCGCTCTAGGACGCATATTTAAGGAGATATGGGCAAAAGAAGTTTTTCATATAAAAATTTAAATTTATTTAGGTTTTGGGTGGATTTTTCAATTTTTTGAGGGTGGTCATGAATTAAAGTCCTTTTCGCTCTAGGACGCTTAGTTTAGGAGATATGGGCAAAAGAAGTTTTTCATATAAAAATTTAAATTTTTTTAGGTTTTGGGTGGATTTTTCAATTTTTTGAGGGTGGTCACGAATTAAAGTCCTTTTCGCTATAGGGCGCATATTTAAGGAGATATGGGCAAAAGAAGTTTTTCATATAAAAATTAAAATTTTTTTAGGTTTTGGGTGGATTTTTCAATTTTTTGAGGGTGGTCATGAATTAAAGTCCTTTTCGCTCTAGGACGCATATTTAAGGAGATATGGGCAAAAGAAGTTTTTCATATAAAAATTTCAATTTTTTTAGGTTTTGGGTGGATTTTTTAATTTTTTGAGGGTGGTCACGAATTAAAGTCCTTTTCGCTCTAGGACGCATATTTAAGGAGATATGGGCAAAAGAAGTTTTTCATATAAAAATTTCAATTTTTTTAGGTTTTGGGTGGATTTTTCAATTTTTTGGGGGTGGTCACGAATTAAAGTCCTTTTCGCTCTAGGACGCATATTTAAGGAGATATGGGCAAAAGAAGTTTTTCATATAAAAATTTCAATTTTTTAGGTTTTGGGTGGATTTTTCAATTTTTTGAGGGTGGTCACGAATTAAAGTCCTTTTCGCTCTAGGACGCATATTTAAGGAGATATGGGCAAAAGAAGTTTTTCATATAAAAATTTCATTTTTTTTAGGTTTTGGGTGGATTTTTCAATTTTTTGAGGGTGGTCACGAATTAAAGTCCTTTTCGCTCTAGGACGCATATTTTAGGAGATATGGGCAAAAGAAGTTTTTCATATAAAAATTTCAATTTTTTTTAGGTTTTGGGTGGATTTTTTAATTTTTTGAGGGTGGTCACGAATTAAAGTCCTTTTCGCTCTAGGGCGGATATTTAAGGAGATATGGGCAAAAGACGTTTTTCATATAAAAATTTAATTTTTTTTAGGTTTTGGGTGGATTTTTCAATTTTTTGAGGGTGGTCACGAATTAAAGTCCTTTTCGCTCTAGGACGCATATTTAAGGAGATATGGGCAATAGAAGTTTTTCATATAAAAATTTCAATTTTTTTAGGTTTTGGGTGGATTTTTAAATTTTTGGGGGTGGTCACGAATTAAAGTCATTTTCGCTCTAGGACGCATATTTAAGGAGATATGGGCAAAAGAAGTTTTTCATATAAAAATTTCAATTTTTTTAGGTTTTGGGTGGATTTTTCAATTTTTTGAGGGTGGTCATGAATTAAAGTCCTTTTCGCTCTAGGACGCTTAGTTTAGGAGATATGGGCAAAAGAAGTTTTTCATATAAAAATTTCAATTTTTTTAGGTTTTGGGTGGATTTTTCAATTTTTTGAGGGTGGTCACGAATTAAAGTCCTTTTCGCTCTAGGACGCATATTTAAGGAGATATGAGCAAAAGAAGTTTTTCATATAAAAATTTCAATTTTTTTAGGTTTTGGGTGGATTTTTCAATTTTTTGGGGGTGGTCACGAATTAAAGTCCTTTTTGCTCTAGGACGCTTAGTTTAGGAGATATGGGCAAAAGAAGTTTTTCATATAAAAATTTCAATTTTTTTAGGTTTTGGGTGGATTTTTCAATTTTTTGAGGGTGGTCACGAATTAAAGTCCTTTTCGCTCTAGGACGCATATTTAAGGAGATATGGGCAAAAGAAGTTTTTCATATAAAAATTTCAATTTTTTTTAGGTTTTGGGTGGATTTTTTAATTTTTTGAGGGTGGTCACGAATTAAAGTCCTTTTCGCTCTAGGACGGATATTTAAGGAGATATGGGCAAAAGACGTTTTTCATATAAAAATTTAAATTTTTTTAGGTTTTGGGTGGATTTTTCAATTTTTTGAGGGTGGTCACGAATTAAAGTCCTTTTCGCTCTAGGACGCATATTTAAGGAGATATGGGCAAAAGAAGTTTTTCATATAAAAATTTAAATTTTTTTAGGTTTTGGGTGGATTTTTCAATTTTTTGAGGGTGGTCACGAATTAAAGTCCTTTTCGCTCTAGGACGCATATTTAAGGAGATATGGGCAAAAGAAGTTTTTCATATAAAAATTTCAATTTTTTTAGGTTTTGGGTGGATTTTTCAATTTTTTGAGGGTGGTCACGAATTAAAGTCCTTTTCGCTCTAGGACGCATATTTAAGGAGATATGGGCAAAAGAAGTTTTTCATATAAAAATTTCAATTTTTTTAGGTTTTGGGTGGATTTTTCAAATTTTTGGGGGTGGTCACGAATTAAAGTCCTTTTCGCTCTAGGACGCATATTTAAGGAGATATGGGCAAAAGAAGTTTTTCATATAAAAATTTCAATTTTTTTAGGTTTTGGGTGGATTTTTCAATTTTTTGAGGGTGGTCATGAATTAAAGTCCTTTTCGCTCTAGGACGCTTAGTTTAGGAGATATGGGCAAAAGAAGTTTTTCATATAAAAATTTAAATTTTTTTAGGTTTTGGGTGGATTTTTCAATTTTTTGAGGGTGGTCATGAATTAAAGTCCTTTTCGCTCTAGGACGCTTAGTTTAGGAGATATGGGCAAAAAAAGTTTTTCATATAAAAATTTCAATTTTTTGGGTGGATTTTTCAATTTTTTGAGGGTGGTCATAAATTAAAGTCCTTTTCGCTCTAGGACGCTTAGTTTAGGAGATATGGGCAAAAGAAGTTTTTCATATAAAAATTTCAATTTTTTTAGGTTTTGGGTGGATTTTTAAATTTTTTGGGGGTGGTCACGAATTAAAGTCCTTTTCGCTCTAGGACGCTTAGTTTAGGAGATATGGGCAAAAGAAGTTTTTCATATAAAAATTTCAATTTTTTTAGGTTTTGGGTGGATTTTTCAATTTTTTGAGGGTGGTCACGAATTAAAGTCCTTTTCGCTCTAGGACGCATATTTAAGGAGATATGGGCAAAAGAAGTTTTTCATATAAAAATTTCAATTTTTTTTAGGTTTTGGGTGGATTTTTTAATTTTTTGAGGGTGGTCACGAATTAAAGTCCTTTTCGCTCTAGGACGCATATTTAAGGAGATATGGGCAAAAGACGTTTTTCATATAAAAATTTAATTTTTTTAGGTTTTGGGTGGATTTTTCAATTTTTTGAGGGTGGTCACGAATTAAAGTCCTTTTCGCTCTAGGACGCATATTTAAGGAGATATGGGCAAAAGAAGTTTTTCATATAAAAATTTAAATTTTTTTAGGTTTTGGGTGGATTTTTCAATTTTTTGAGGGTGGTCACGAATTAAAGTCCTTTTCGCTCTAGGACGCATATTTAAGGAGATATGGGCAAAAGAAGTTTTTCATATAAAAATTTAAATTTTTTTAGGTTTTGGGTGGATTTTTCAATTTTTTGAGGGTGGTCACGAATTAAAGTCCTTTTCGCTCTAGGACGCATATTTAAGGAGATATGGGCAAAAGAAGTTTTTCATATAAAAATTTAAATTTTTTTAGGTTTTGGGTGGATTTTTCAATTTTTTGAGGGTGGTCACGAATTAAAGTCCTTTTCGCTCTAGGACGCATATTTAAGGAGATATGGGCAAAAGAAGTTTTTCATATAAAAATTTCAATTTTTTTAGGTTTTGGGTGGATTTTTTAATTTTTTGAGGGTGGTCACGAATTAAAGTCCTTTTCGCTCTAGGACGCATATTTAAGGAGATATGGGCAAAAGAAGTTTTTCATAAAAAATTTCAATTTTTTTAGGTTTTGGGTGGATTTTTTAATTTTTTGAGGGTGGTCACGAAGTAAAGTCATTTTCGCTCTGGGACGCTTAGTTTAGGAGATATGGGCAACAGAAGTTTTTCATATAAAAATTTACATTTTTTTAGGTTTTGGGTGGATTTTTTAATTTTTTGAGGGTGGTCACGAATTAAAGTCCTTTTCGCTCTAGGGCGCATATTTAAGGAGATATGGGCAAAAGAAGTTTTTCATATAAAAATTTAAATTTTTTTAGGTTTTGGGTGGATTTTTCAATTTTTTGGGGGTGGTCACGAATTAAAGTCCTTTTCGCTCTAGGACGCATATTTAAGGAGATATGGGCAAAAGAAGTTTTTCATATAAAAATTTAAATTTTTTTAGGATTTGGGTGGATTTTTCAATTTTTTGAGGGTGGTCATGAATTAAAGTCCTTTTCGCTCTAGGACGCTTAGTTTAGGAGATATGGGCAAAAGAAGTTTTTCATATAAAAATTTAATTTTTTTTAGGTTTTGGGTGGATTTTTCAATTTTTTGAGGGTGGTCATGAATTAAAGTCCTTTTCGCTCTAGGACGCATATTTAAGGAGATATGGACAAAAGAAGTTTTTCATATAAAAATTTCAATTTTTTAGGTTTTGGGTGGATTTTTCAATTTTTTGAGGGTGGTCACGAATTAAAGTCCTTTTCGCTCTAGGACGCTTAGTTTAGGAGATATGGGCAAAAGAAGTTTTTCATATAAAAATTTCAATTTTTTTAGGTTTTGGGTGGATTTTTCAATTTTTTGGGGGTGGTCACGAATTAAAGTCCTTTTCGCTGTAGGACGCTTAGTTTAGGAGATATGGGCAAAAGAAGTTTTTCATATAAAAATTTCAATTTTTTTAGGTTTTGGGTGGGTTTTTCAATTTTTTGAGGGTGGTCATGAATTAAAGTCCTTTTCGCTCTAGGACGCATATTTAAGGAGATATGGACAAAAGAAGTTTTTCATATAAAAATTTCAATTTTTTAGGTTTTGGGTGGATTTTTTAATTTTTTGAGGGTGGTCACGAATTAAAGTCCTTTTCGCTCTAGGGCGCATATTTAAGGAGATATGGGCAAAAGAAGTTTTTCATATAAACATTTAAATTTTTTTAGGTTTTGGGTGGATTTTTCAATTTTTTGAGGGTGGTCATGAATTAAAGTCCTTTTCGCTCTAGGGCGCATATTTAAGGAGATATGGGCAAAAGAAGTTTTTCATATAAAAATTTAAATTTTTTTAGGTTTTGGGTGGATTTTTCAATTTTTTGAGGGTGGTCACGAATTAAAGTCCTTTTCGCTCTAGGACGCATATTTAAGGAGATATGGGCAAAAGAAGTTTTTCATATAAAAATTTCAATTTTTTTAGGTTTTGGGTGGATTTTTCAAATTTTTGGGGGTGGTCACGAATTAAAGTCCTTTTCGCTCTAGGACGCATATTTAAGGAGATATGGGCAAAAGAAGTTTTTCATATAAAAATTTCAATTTTTTTAGGTTTTGGGTGGATTTTTCAATTTTTTGAGGGTGGTCATGAATTAAAGTCCTTTTCGCTCTAGGACGCTTAGTTTAGGAGATATGGGCAAAAGAAGTTTTTCATATAAAAATTTAAATTTTTTTAGGTTTTGGGTGGATTTTTCAATTTTTTGAGGGTGGTCATGAATTAAAGTCCTTTTCGCTCTAGGACGCTTAGTTTAGGAGATATGGGCAAAAGAAGTTTTTCATATAAAAATTTAAATGTTTTGGGTGGATTTTTCAATTTTTTGAGGGTGGTCATGAATTAAAGTCCTTTTCGCTCTAGGACGCTTAGTTTAGGAGATATGGGCAAAAGAAGTTTTTCATATAAAAATTTCAATTTTTTAGGTTTTGGGTGGATTTTTTAATTTTTTGAGGGTGGTCACGAATTAAAGTCCTTTTCGCTCTAGGACTCATATTTAAGGAGATATGAGCAAAAGAAGTTTTTCATATAAAAATTTCAATTTTTTTAGGTTTTGGGTGGATTTTTCAATTTTTTGAGGGTGGTCACGAATTAAAGTCCTTTTCGCTCTAGGACGCATATTTAAGGAGATATGGGCAAAAGAAGTTTTTCATATAAAAATTTCAATTTTTTTTAGGTTTTGGGTGGATTTTTTAATTTTTTGAGGGTGGTCACGAATTAAAGTCCTTTTCGCTCTAGGACGCATATTTAAGGAGATATGGGCAAAAGACGTTTTTCATATAAAAATTTAAATTTTTTAGGTTTTGGGTGGATTTTTCAATTTTTTGAGGGTGGTCACGAATTAAAGTCCTTTTCGCTCTAGGACGCATATTTAAGGAGATATGGGCAAAAGAAGTTTTTCATATAAAAATTTAAATTTTTTTAGGTTTTGGGTGGATTTTTTAATTTTTTGAGGGTGGTCACGAATTAAAGTCCTTTTCGCTCTAGGACGCTTAATTTAGGAGATATGGGCAAAAGAAGTTTTTCATATAAAAATTTCAATTTTTTTAGGTTTTGGGTGGATTTTTCAATTTTTTGAGGGTGGTCACGAATTAAAGTCCTTTTCGCTCTAGGACGCATATTTAAGGAAATATGGGCAAAAGAAGTTTTTCATATAAAAATTTCAATTTTTTTAGGTTTTGGGTGGATTTTTTAATTTTTTGAGGGTGGTCACGAATTAAAGTCCTTTTCGCTCTAGGACGCTTAATTTAGGAGATATGGGCAAAAGAAGTTTTTCATATAAAAATTTCAATTTTTTTAGGTTTTGGGTGGATTTTTCAATTTTTTGAGGGTGGTCACGAATTAAAGTCCTTTTCGCTCTAGGACGCATATTTAACGAGATATGGGCAAAAGAAGTTTTTCATATAAAAATTTCAATTTTTTTTAGGTTTTGGGTGGATTTTTTAATTTTTTGAGGGTGGTCACGAATTAAAGTCCTTTTCGCTCTAGGACGCATATTTAAGGAGATATGGGCAAAAGACGTTTTTCATATAAAAATTTCAATTTTTTTAGGTTTTGGGTGGATTTTTCAATTTTTTGAGGGTGGTCACGAATTAAAGTCCTTTTCGCTCTAGGACGCATATTTAACGAGATATGGGCAAAAGAAGTTTTTCATATAAAAATTTCAATTTTTTTAGGTTTTGGGTGGATTTTTTAATTTTTTGAGGGTGGTCACGAATTAAAGTCCTTTTCGCTCTAGGACGCATATTTAAGGAGATATGGGCAAAAGAAGTTTTTCATATAAAAATTTCAATTTTTTTAGGTTTTGGGTGGATTTTTCAATTTTTTGAGGGTGGTCACGAATTAAAGTCCTTTTCGCTATAGGGCGCATATTTAAGGAGGTATGGGCAAAAGAAGTTTTTCATATAAAAATTAAAATTTTTTTAGGTTTTGGGTGGATTTTTCAATTTTTTGAGGGTGGTCATGAATTAAAGTCCTTTTCGCTCTAGGACGCATATTTAAGGAGATATGGGCAAAAGAAGTTTTTAATATAAAAATTTCAATTTTTTTAGGTTTTGGGTGGATTTTTCAATTTTTTGGGGGTGGTCACGAATTAAAGTCCTTTTCGCTCTAGGACGCATATTTAAGGAGATATGGGCAAAAGAAGTTTTTCATATAAAAATGTCAATTTTTTTAGGTTTTGGGTGGATTTTTCAATTTTTTGAGGGTGGTCATGAATTAAAGTCCTTTTCGCTCTAGAACGCTTAGTTTAGGAGATATGGGCAAAAGAAGTTTTTCATATAAAAATTTAATTTTTTTTAGGTTTTGGGTGGATTTTTCAATTTTTTGAGGGTGGTCATGAATTAAAGTCCTTTTCGCTCTAGGACGCTTAGTTTAGGAGATATGGGCAAAAGAAGTTTTTCATACAAAAATTTAAATTTTTTTAGGTTTTGGGCGGATTTTTCAATTTTTTGAGGGTGGTCATGAATTAAAGTCATTTTCGCTCTAGGACGTTTAGTTTAGGAGATATGGGCAAAAGAAGTTTTTCATATAAAAATTTAAATTTATTTAGGTTTTGGGTGGATTTTTCAATTTTTTGAGGGTGGTCATGAATTAAAGTCCTTTTCGCTCTAGGACGCTTAGTTTAGGAGATATGGGCAAAAGAAGTTTTTCATATAAAAATTTCAATTTTTTTAGGTTTTGGGTGGATTTTTTAATTTTTTGAGGGTGGTCACGAATTAAAGTCCTTTTCGCTCTAGGACGCATATTTAAGGAGATATGGGCAAAAGAAGTTTTTCATATAAAAATTTAAATTTATTTAGGTTTTGGGTGGATTTTTCAATTTTTTGAGGGTGGTCATGAATTAAAGTCCTTTTCGCTCTAGGACGCTTAGTTTAGGAGATATGGGCAAAAGAAGTTTTTCATATAAAAATTTAAATTTTTTTAGGTTTTGGGTGGATTTTTCAATTTTTTGAGGGTGGTCACGAATTAAAGTCCTTTTCGCTATAGGGCGCATATTTAAGGAGATATGGGCAAAAGAAGTTTTTCATATAAAAATTAAAATTTTTTTAGGTTTTGGGTGGATTTTTCAATTTTTTGAGGGTGGTCATGAATTAAAGTCCTTTTCGCTCTAGGACGCATATTTAAGGAGATATGGGCAAAAGAAGTTTTTCATATAAAAATTTCAATTTTTTTAGGTTTTGGGTGGATTTTTTAATTTTTTGAGGGTGGTCACGAATTAAAGTCCTTTTCGCTCTAGGACGCATATTTAAGGAGATATGGGCAAAAGAAGTTTTTCATATAAAAATTTCAATTTTTTTAGGTTTTGGGTGGATTTTTCAATTTTTTGGGGGTGGTCACGAATTAAAGTCCTTTTCGCTCTAGGACGCATATTTAAGGAGATATGGGCAAAAGAAGTTTTTCATATAAAAATTTCAATTTTTTAGGTTTTGGGTGGATTTTTCAATTTTTTGAGGGTGGTCACGAATTAAAGTCCTTTTCGCTCTAGGACGCATATTTAAGGAGATATGGGCAAAAGAAGTTTTTCATATAAAAATTTCATTTTTTTTAGGTTTTGGGTGGATTTTTCAATTTTTTGAGGGTGGTCACGAATTAAAGTCCTTTTCGCTCTAGGACGCATATTTTAGGAGATATGGGCAAAAGAAGTTTTTCATATAAAAATTTCAATTTTTTTTAGGTTTTGGGTGGATTTTTTAATTTTTTGAGGGTGGTCACGAATTAAAGTCCTTTTCGCTCTAGGGCGGATATTTAAGGAGATATGGGCAAAAGACGTTTTTCATATAAAAATTTAATTTTTTTTAGGTTTTGGGTGGATTTTTCAATTTTTTGAGGGTGGTCACGAATTAAAGTCCTTTTCGCTCTAGGACGCATATTTAAGGAGATATGGGCAATAGAAGTTTTTCATATAAAAATTTCAATTTTTTTAGGTTTTGGGTGGATTTTTAAATTTTTGGGGGTGGTCACGAATTAAAGTCATTTTCGCTCTAGGACGCATATTTAAGGAGATATGGGCAAAAGAAGTTTTTCATATAAAAATTTCAATTTTTTTAGGTTTTGGGTGGATTTTTCAATTTTTTGAGGGTGGTCATGAATTAAAGTCCTTTTCGCTCTAGGACGCTTAGTTTAGGAGATATGGGCAAAAGAAGTTTTTCATATAAAAATTTCAATTTTTTTAGGTTTTGGGTGGATTTTTCAATTTTTTGAGGGTGGTCACGAATTAAAGTCCTTTTCGCTCTAGGACGCATATTTAAGGAGATATGAGCAAAAGAAGTTTTTCATATAAAAATTTCAATTTTTTTAGGTTTTGGGTGGATTTTTCAATTTTTTGGGGGTGGTCACGAATTAAAGTCCTTTTTGCTCTAGGACGCTTAGTTTAGGAGATATGGGCAAAAGAAGTTTTTCATATAAAAATTTCAATTTTTTTAGGTTTTGGGTGGATTTTTCAATTTTTTGAGGGTGGTCACGAATTAAAGTCCTTTTCGCTCTAGGACGCATATTTAAGGAGATATGGGCAAAAGAAGTTTTTCATATAAAAATTTCAATTTTTTTTAGGTTTTGGGTGGATTTTTTAATTTTTTGAGGGTGGTCACGAATTAAAGTCCTTTTCGCTCTAGGACGGATATTTAAGGAGATATGGGCAAAAGACGTTTTTCATATAAAAATTTAAATTTTTTTAGGTTTTGGGTGGATTTTTCAATTTTTTGAGGGTGGTCACGAATTAAAGTCCTTTTCGCTCTAGGACGCATATTTAAGGAGATATGGGCAAAAGAAGTTTTTCATATAAAAATTTAAATTTTTTTAGGTTTTGGGTGGATTTTTCAATTTTTTGAGGGTGGTCACGAATTAAAGTCCTTTTCGCTCTAGGACGCATATTTAAGGAGATATGGGCAAAAGAAGTTTTTCATATAAAAATTTCAATTTTTTTAGGTTTTGGGTGGATTTTTCAATTTTTTGAGGGTGGTCACGAATTAAAGTCCTTTTCGCTCTAGGACGCATATTTAAGGAGATATGGGCAAAAGAAGTTTTTCATATAAAAATTTCAATTTTTTTAGGTTTTGGGTGGATTTTTCAAATTTTTGGGGGTGGTCACGAATTAAAGTCCTTTTCGCTCTAGGACGCATATTTAAGGAGATATGGGCAAAAGAAGTTTTTCATATAAAAATTTCAATTTTTTTAGGTTTTGGGTGGATTTTTCAATTTTTTGAGGGTGGTCATGAATTAAAGTCCTTTTCGCTCTAGGACGCTTAGTTTAGGAGATATGGGCAAAAGAAGTTTTTCATATAAAAATTTAAATTTTTTTAGGTTTTGGGTGGATTTTTCAATTTTTTGAGGGTGGTCATGAATTAAAGTCCTTTTCGCTCTAGGACGCTTAGTTTAGGAGATATGGGCAAAAAAAGTTTTTCATATAAAAATTTCAATTTTTTGGGTGGATTTTTCAATTTTTTGAGGGTGGTCATAAATTAAAGTCCTTTTCGCTCTAGGACGCTTAGTTTAGGAGATATGGGCAAAAGAAGTTTTTCATATAAAAATTTCAATTTTTTTAGGTTTTGGGTGGATTTTTAAATTTTTTGGGGGTGGTCACGAATTAAAGTCCTTTTCGCTCTAGGACGCTTAGTTTAGGAGATATGGGCAAAAGAAGTTTTTCATATAAAAATTTCAATTTTTTTAGGTTTTGGGTGGATTTTTCAATTTTTTGAGGGTGGTCACGAATTAAAGTCCTTTTCGCTCTAGGACGCATATTTAAGGAGATATGGGCAAAAGAAGTTTTTCATATAAAAATTTCAATTTTTTTTAGGTTTTGGGTGGATTTTTTAATTTTTTGAGGGTGGTCACGAATTAAAGTCCTTTTCGCTCTAGGACGCATATTTAAGGAGATATGGGCAAAAGACGTTTTTCATATAAAAATTTAATTTTTTTAGGTTTTGGGTGGATTTTTCAATTTTTTGAGGGTGGTCACGAATTAAAGTCCTTTTCGCTCTAGGACGCATATTTAAGGAGATATGGGCAAAAGAAGTTTTTCATATAAAAATTTAAATTTTTTTAGGTTTTGGGTGGATTTTTCAATTTTTTGAGGGTGGTCACGAATTAAAGTCCTTTTCGCTCTAGGACGCATATTTAAGGAGATATGGGCAAAAGAAGTTTTTCATATAAAAATTTAAATTTTTTTAGGTTTTGGGTGGATTTTTCAATTTTTTGAGGGTGGTCACGAATTAAAGTCCTTTTCGCTCTAGGACGCATATTTAAGGAGATATGGGCAAAAGAAGTTTTTCATATAAAAATTTAAATTTTTTTAGGTTTTGGGTGGATTTTTCAATTTTTTGAGGGTGGTCACGAATTAAAGTCCTTTTCGCTCTAGGACGCATATTTAAGGAGATATGGGCAAAAGAAGTTTTTCATATAAAAATTTCAATTTTTTTAGGTTTTGGGTGGATTTTTTAATTTTTTGAGGGTGGTCACGAATTAAAGTCCTTTTCGCTCTAGGACGCATATTTAAGGAGATATGGGCAAAAGAAGTTTTTCATAAAAAATTTCAATTTTTTTAGGTTTTGGGTGGATTTTTTAATTTTTTGAGGGTGGTCACGAAGTAAAGTCATTTTCGCTCTGGGACGCTTAGTTTAGGAGATATGGGCAACAGAAGTTTTTCATATAAAAATTTACATTTTTTTAGGTTTTGGGTGGATTTTTTAATTTTTTGAGGGTGGTCACGAATTAAAGTCCTTTTCGCTCTAGGGCGCATATTTAAGGAGATATGGGCAAAAGAAGTTTTTCATATAAAAATTTAAATTTTTTTAGGTTTTGGGTGGATTTTTCAATTTTTTGGGGGTGGTCACGAATTAAAGTCCTTTTCGCTCTAGGACGCATATTTAAGGAGATATGGGCAAAAGAAGTTTTTCATATAAAAATTTAAATTTTTTTAGGATTTGGGTGGATTTTTCAATTTTTTGAGGGTGGTCATGAATTAAAGTCCTTTTCGCTCTAGGACGCTTAGTTTAGGAGATATGGGCAAAAGAAGTTTTTCATATAAAAATTTAATTTTTTTTAGGTTTTGGGTGGATTTTTCAATTTTTTGAGGGTGGTCATGAATTAAAGTCCTTTTCGCTCTAGGACGCATATTTAAGGAGATATGGACAAAAGAAGTTTTTCATATAAAAATTTCAATTTTTTAGGTTTTGGGTGGATTTTTCAATTTTTTGAGGGTGGTCACGAATTAAAGTCCTTTTCGCTCTAGGACGCTTAGTTTAGGAGATATGGGCAAAAGAAGTTTTTCATATAAAAATTTCAATTTTTTTAGGTTTTGGGTGGATTTTTCAATTTTTTGGGGGTGGTCACGAATTAAAGTCCTTTTCGCTGTAGGACGCTTAGTTTAGGAGATATGGGCAAAAGAAGTTTTTCATATAAAAATTTCAATTTTTTTAGGTTTTGGGTGGGTTTTTCAATTTTTTGAGGGTGGTCATGAATTAAAGTCCTTTTCGCTCTAGGACGCATATTTAAGGAGATATGGACAAAAGAAGTTTTTCATATAAAAATTTCAATTTTTTAGGTTTTGGGTGGATTTTTTAATTTTTTGAGGGTGGTCACGAATTAAAGTCCTTTTCGCTCTAGGGCGCATATTTAAGGAGATATGGGCAAAAGAAGTTTTTCATATAAACATTTAAATTTTTTTAGGTTTTGGGTGGATTTTTCAATTTTTTGAGGGTGGTCATGAATTAAAGTCCTTTTCGCTCTAGGGCGCATATTTAAGGAGATATGGGCAAAAGAAGTTTTTCATATAAAAATTTAAATTTTTTTAGGTTTTGGGTGGATTTTTCAATTTTTTGAGGGTGGTCACGAATTAAAGTCCTTTTCGCTCTAGGACGCATATTTAAGGAGATATGGGCAAAAGAAGTTTTTCATATAAAAATTTCAATTTTTTTAGGTTTTGGGTGGATTTTTCAAATTTTTGGGGGTGGTCACGAATTAAAGTCCTTTTCGCTCTAGGACGCATATTTAAGGAGATATGGGCAAAAGAAGTTTTTCATATAAAAATTTCAATTTTTTTAGGTTTTGGGTGGATTTTTCAATTTTTTGAGGGTGGTCATGAATTAAAGTCCTTTTCGCTCTAGGACGCTTAGTTTAGGAGATATGGGCAAAAGAAGTTTTTCATATAAAAATTTAAATTTTTTTAGGTTTTGGGTGGATTTTTCAATTTTTTGAGGGTGGTCATGAATTAAAGTCCTTTTCGCTCTAGGACGCTTAGTTTAGGAGATATGGGCAAAAGAAGTTTTTCATATAAAAATTTAAATGTTTTGGGTGGATTTTTCAATTTTTTGAGGGTGGTCATGAATTAAAGTCCTTTTCGCTCTAGGACGCTTAGTTTAGGAGATATGGGCAAAAGAAGTTTTTCATATAAAAATTTCAATTTTTTAGGTTTTGGGTGGATTTTTTAATTTTTTGAGGGTGGTCACGAATTAAAGTCCTTTTCGCTCTAGGACTCATATTTAAGGAGATATGAGCAAAAGAAGTTTTTCATATAAAAATTTCAATTTTTTTAGGTTTTGGGTGGATTTTTCAATTTTTTGAGGGTGGTCACGAATTAAAGTCCTTTTCGCTCTAGGACGCATATTTAAGGAGATATGGGCAAAAGAAGTTTTTCATATAAAAATTTCAATTTTTTTTAGGTTTTGGGTGGATTTTTTAATTTTTTGAGGGTGGTCACGAATTAAAGTCCTTTTCGCTCTAGGACGCATATTTAAGGAGATATGGGCAAAAGACGTTTTTCATATAAAAATTTAAATTTTTTAGGTTTTGGGTGGATTTTTCAATTTTTTGAGGGTGGTCACGAATTAAAGTCCTTTTCGCTCTAGGACGCATATTTAAGGAGATATGGGCAAAAGAAGTTTTTCATATAAAAATTTAAATTTTTTTAGGTTTTGGGTGGATTTTTTAATTTTTTGAGGGTGGTCACGAATTAAAGTCCTTTTCGCTCTAGGACGCTTAATTTAGGAGATATGGGCAAAAGAAGTTTTTCATATAAAAATTTCAATTTTTTTAGGTTTTGGGTGGATTTTTCAATTTTTTGAGGGTGGTCACGAATTAAAGTCCTTTTCGCTCTAGGACGCATATTTAAGGAAATATGGGCAAAAGAAGTTTTTCATATAAAAATTTCAATTTTTTTAGGTTTTGGGTGGATTTTTTAATTTTTTGAGGGTGGTCACGAATTAAAGTCCTTTTCGCTCTAGGACGCTTAATTTAGGAGATATGGGCAAAAGAAGTTTTTCATATAAAAATTTCAATTTTTTTAGGTTTTGGGTGGATTTTTCAATTTTTTGAGGGTGGTCACGAATTAAAGTCCTTTTCGCTCTAGGACGCATATTTAACGAGATATGGGCAAAAGAAGTTTTTCATATAAAAATTTCAATTTTTTTTAGGTTTTGGGTGGATTTTTTAATTTTTTGAGGGTGGTCACGAATTAAAGTCCTTTTCGCTCTAGGACGCATATTTAAGGAGATATGGGCAAAAGACGTTTTTCATATAAAAATTTAAATTTTTTAGGTTTTGGGTGGATTTTTCAATTTTTTGAGGGTGGTCACGAATTAAAGTCCTTTTCGCTCTAGGACGCATATTTAAGGAGATATGGGCAAAAGAAGTTTTTCATATAAAAATTTAAATTTTTTTAGGTTTTGGGTGGATTTTTCAATTTTTTGAGGGTGGTCACGAATTAAAGTCCTTTTCGCTCTAGGACGCATATTTAAGGAGATATGGGCAAAAGAAGTTTTTCATATAAAAATTTAAATTTTTTTAGGTTTTGGGTGGATTTTTAAATTTTTTGAGGGTGGTCACGAATTAAAGTCCTTTTCGCTCTAGGACGCATATTTAAGGAGATATGGGCAAAAGAAGTTTTTCATAAAAAATTTCAATTTTTTTAGGTTTTGGGTGGATTTTTTAATTTTTTGAGGGTGGTCACGAAGTAAAGTCATTTTCGCTCTGGGACGCTTAGTTTAGGAGATATGGGCAACAGAAGTTTTTCATATAAAAATTTACATTTTTTTTAGGTTTTGGGTGGATTTTTTAATTTTTTGAGGGTGGTCACGAATTAAAGTCCTTTTCGCTCTAGGGCGCATATTTAAGGAGATATGGGCAAAAGAAGTTTTTCATATAAAAATTTAAATTTTTTTAGGTTTTGGGTGGATTTTTCAATTTTTTGGGGGTGGTCACGAATTAAAGTCCTTTTCGCTCTAGGACGCATATTTAAGGAGATATGGGCAAAAGAAGTTTTTCATATAAACATTTAAATTTTTTTAGGATTTGGGTGGATTTTCAATTTTTTGAGGGTGGTCATGAATTAAAGTCCTTTTCGCTCTAGGACGCTTAGTTTAGGAGATATGGGCAAAAGAAGTTTTTCATATAAAAATTTAATTTTTTTTAGGTTTTGGGTGAATTTTTCAATTTTTTGAGGGTGGTCATGAATTAAAGTCCTTTTCGCTCTAGGACGCATATTTAAGGAGATATGGACAAAAGAAATTTTTCATATAAAAATTTCAATTTTTTTAGGTTTTGGGTGGATTTTTCAATTTTTTGAGGGTGGTCACGAATTAAAGTCCTTTTCGCTCTAGGACGCTTAGTTTAGGAGATATGGGCAAAAGAAGTTTTTCATATAAAAATTTCAATTTTTTTAGGTTTTGGGTGGATTTTTCAATTTTTTGAGGGTGGTCACGAATTAAAGTCCTTTTCGTTCTAGGACGCATATTTAAGGAGATATGGGCAAAAGAAGTTTTTCATATAAAAATTTCAATTTTCTTTAGGTTTTGGGTGGATTTTTTAATTTTTTGAGGGTGGTCACGAATTAAAGTCCTTTTCGCTCTAGGACGCATATTTAAGGAGATATGGACAAAAGAAATTTTTCATATAAAAATTTCAATTTTTTTAGGTTTTGGGTGGATTTTTCAATTTTTTGAGGGTGGTCATGAATTAAAGTCCTTTTCGCTCTAGGACGCATATATAAGGAGATATGGACAAAAGAAGTTTTTCATATAAAAATTTCAATTTTTTTAGGTTTTGCGTGGATTTTTTAATTTTTTGAGGGTGGTCACGAATTAAAGTCCTTTTCGCTCTAGGACGCATATTTAAGGAGATATGGGCAAAAGAAGTTTTTCATATAAAAATTTCAATTTTCTTTAGGTTTTGGGTGGATTTTTTAATTTTTTGAGGGTGGTCACGAATTAAAGTCCTTTTCGCTCTAGGACGCATATTTAAGGAGATATGGGCAAAAGACGTTTTTCATATAAAAATTTAAATTTTTTAGGTTTTGGGTGGATTTTTCAATTTTTTGAGGGTGGTCACGAATTAAAGTCCTTTTCGCTCTAGGACGCATATTTAAGGAGATATGGGCAAAAGAAGTTTTTCATATAAAAATTTCAATTTTTTTAGGTTTTGGGTGGATTTTTCAATTTTTTGAGGGTGGTCACGAATTAAAGTCCTTTTCGTTCTAGGACGCATATTTAAGGAGATATGGGCAAAAGAAGTTTTTCATATAAAAATTTCAATTTTTTTTAGGTTTTGGGTGGATTTTTTATTTTTTTGAGGGTGGTCACGAATTAAAGTCCTTTTCGCTCTAGGACGCATATTTAAGGAGATATGGGCAAAAGAAGTTTTTCATATAAAAATTTCAATTTTTTTAAGTTTTGGGTGGATTTTTTAATTTTTTGAGGGTGGTCACGAATTAAAGTCATTTTCGCTCTAGGACGCATATTTAAGGAGATATGGGCAAAAGAAGTTTTTCATATAAAAATTTCAATTTTTTTAGGTTTTGGGTGGATTTTTCACTTTTTTGAGGGTGGTCACGAATTAAAGTCCTTTTCGCTCTAGGACGCATATTTAAGGAGATATGGGCAAAAGAAGTTTTTCATATAAAAATTTAAATTTTTTTAGGTTTTGGGTGGATTTTTCAATTTTTTGAGGGTGGTCACGAATTAAAGTCCTTTTCACTCTAGGACGCATATTTAAGGAGATACGGGCAAAAGAAGTTTTTCATATAAAAATTTCAATTTTTTTAGGTTTTGGGTGGATTTTTCAATTTTTTGGGGCTGGTCACGAATTAAAGTCCTTTTCGCTCTAGGACGCTTAGTTTAGGAGATATGGGCAAAAGAAGTTTTTCATATAAAAATTTCAATTTTTTTAGGTTTTGGGTGGATTTTTCAATTTTTTGGGGGTGGTCACGAATTAAAGTCCTTTTCGCTCTAGGACGCATATTTAAGGAGATATGGACAAAAGAAGTTTTTCATATAAAAATTTCAATTTTTTTAGGTTTTGGGTGGATTTTTTGAGGGTGGTCATGAATTAAAGTCCTTTTCGCTCTAGGACGCTTAGTTTAGGAGATATGGGCAAAAGAAGTTTTTCATATAAAAATTTCAATTTTTTTTAGGTTTTGGGTGGATTTTTCAATTTTTTGAGGGTGGTCACGAATTAAAGTCCTTTTCGCTCTAGGACGCATATTTAAGGAGATATGGGCAAAAGAAGTTTTTCATATAAAAATTTCAATTTTTTTAGGTTTTGGGTGGATTTTTAAATTTTTTGGGGGTGGTCACGAATTAAAGTCCTTTTCGCTCTAGGACGCATATTTAAGGAGATATGGGCAAAAGAAGTTTTTCATATAAAAATTTCAATTTTTTTTAGGTTTTGGGTGGATTTTTCAATTTTTTGGGGGTGGTCACGAATTAAAGTCCTTTTCGCTCTAGGACGCATATTTAAGGAGATATGGGCAAAAGAAGTTTTTCATATAAAAATTTCATTTTTTTTAGGTTTTGGGTGGATTTTTCAATTTTTTGGGGGTGGTCACGAATTAAAGTCCTTTTCGCTCTAGGACGCATATTTAAGGAGATATGGGCAAAAGAAGTTTTTCATATAAAAATTTCAATTTTTTTTAGGTTTTGGGTGGATTTTTTAATTTTTTGAGGGTGGTCACGAATTAAAGTCCTTTTCGCTCTAGGACGCATATTTAAGGAGATATGGGCAAAAGAAGTTTTTCATATAAAAATTTCAATTTTTTTAGGTTTTGGGTGGATTTTTCAATTTTTTGGGGGTGGTCACGAATTAAAGTCCTTTTCGCTCTAGGACGCATATTTAAGGAGATATGGGCAAAAGAAGTTTTTCATATAAAAATTTCAATTTTTTTTAGGTTTTGGGTGGATTTTTCAATTTTTTGGGGGTGGTCACGAATTAAAGTCCTTTTCGCTCTAGGACGCATATTTAAGGAGATATGGGCAAAAGAAGTTTTTCATATAAAAATTTCAATTTTTTTTAGGTTTTGGGTGGATTTTTTAATTTTTTGAGGGTGGTCACGAATTAAAGTCCTTTTCGCTCTAGGACGCATATTTAAGGAGATATGGGCAAAAGAAGTTTTTCATATAAAAATTTCAATTTTTTTAGGTTTTGGGTGGATTTTTCAATTTTTTGGGGGTGGTCACGAATTAAAGTCCTTTTCGCTCTAGGACGCATATTTAAGGAGATATGGACAAAAGAAGTTTTTCATATAAAAATTTCAATTTTTTTAGGTTTTGGGTGGATTTTTCAATTTTTTGAGGGTGGTCACGAATTAAAGTCCTTTTCGCTCTAGGACGCATATTTAAGGAGATATGGACAAAAGAAGTTTTTCATATAAAAATTTCAATTTTTTTAGGTTTTGGGTGGATTTTTCAATTTTTTGAGGGTGGTCACGAATTAAAGTCCTTTTCGCTCTAGGACGCATATTTAAGGAGATATGGGCAAAAGAAGTTTTTCATATAAAAATTTAAATTTTTTTAGGTTTTGGGTGGATTTTTCAATTTTTTGAGGGTGGTCACGAATTAAAGTCCTTTTCGCTCTAGGACGCATATTTAAGAAGATATGGGCAAAAGAAGTTTTTCATATAAAAATTTCAATTTTTTTAAGTTTTGGGTGGATTTTTTAATTTTTTGAGGGTGGTCACGAATTAAAGTCCTTTTCGCTCTAGGACGCATATTTAAGGAGATATGGGCAAAAGAAGTTTTTCATATAAAAATTTCAATTTTTTTAGGTTTTGGGCGGATTTTTCAATTTTTTGGGGGTGGTTACGAATTAAAGTCCTTTTCGCTCTAGGACGCATATTTAAGGAGATATGGACAAAAGAAGTTTTTCATATAAAAATTTCAATTTTTTAGGTTTTGGGTGGATTTTTCAATTTTTTGAGGGTGGTCACGAATTAAAGTCCTTTTCGCTCTAGGACGCATATTTAAGGAGATATGGACAAAAGAAGTTTTTCATATAAAAATTTCAATTTTTTTAGGTTTTGGGTGGATTTTTCAATTTTTTGAGGGTGGTCACGAATTAAAGTCCTTTTCGCTCTAGGACGCATATTTAAGGAGATATGGGCAAAAGAAGTTTTTCATATAAAAATTAAAATTTTTTTAGGTTTTGGGTGGATTTTTCAATTTTTTGGGGGTGGTCACGAATTAAAGTCCTTTTCGTTCTAGGACGCTTAGTTTAGGAGATATGGGCAAAAGAAGTTTTTCATATAAAAATTTCAATTTTTTTAGGTTTTGGGTGGATTTTTCAATTTTTTGGGGGTGGTCACAAATTAAAGTCCTTTTCGCTCTAGGACGCATATTTAAGGAGATATGGACAAAAGAAGTTTTTCATATAAAAATTTCAATTTTTTTAGGTTTTGGGTGGATTTTTCAATTTTTTGAGGGTGGTCACGAATTAAAGTCCTTTTCGCTCTAGGACGCATATTTAAGGAGATATGGGCAAAAGAAGTTTTTCATATAAAAATTTAAATTTTTTTAGGTTTTGGGTGGATTTTTCAATTTTTTGAGGGTGGTCACGAATTAAAGTCCTTTTCGCTCTAGGACGCATATTTAAGGAGATATGGGCAAAAGAAGTTTTTCATATAAAAATTTCAATTTTTTTAGGTTTTGGGTGGATTTTTCAATTTTTTGAGGGTGGTCACGAATTAAAGTCCTTTTCACTCTAGGACGCATATTTAAGGAGATATGGGCAAAAGAAGTTTTTCATATAAAAATTTCAATTTTTTTAGGTTTTGGGTGGATTTTTCAATTTTTTGAGGGTGGTCACGAATTAAAGTCCTTTTCGCTCTAGGACGCTTAGTTTAGGAGATAAGGGCAAAAGAAGTTTTTCATATAAAAATTTCAATTTTTTTAGGTTTTGGGTGGATTTTTCAATTTTTTGGGGGTGGTCACGAATTAAAGTCCTTTTCGCTCTAGGACGCATATTTAAGGAGATATGGGCAAAAGAAGTTTTTCATATAAAAATTTCAATTTTTTTAGGTTTTGGGTGGATTTTTCAATTTTTTGGGGGTGGTCACGAATTAAAGTCCTTTTCGCTCTAGGACGCTTAGTTTAGGAGATATGGGCAAAAGAAGTTTTTCATATAAAAATTTCAATTTTTTTAGGTTTTGGGTGGATTTTTCAATTTTTTGGGGGTGGTCACAAATTAAAGTCCTTTTCATACAAAAATTTCAATTTTTTTAGGTTTTGGGTGGATTTTTCAATTTTTTGAGGGTGGTCACGAATTAAAGTCCTTTTCGCTCTAGGACGCATATTTAAGGAGATATGGGCAAAAGAAGTTTTTCATATAAAAATTTAAATTTTTTTAGGTTTTGGGTGGATTTTTCAATTTTTTGAGGGTGGTCACGAATTAAAGTCCTTTTCGCTCTAGGACGCATATTTAAGGAGATATGGGCAAAAGAAGTTTTTCATATAAAAATTTCAATTTTTTTAGGTTTTGGGTGGATTTTTCAATTTTTTGAGGGTGGTCACGAATTAAAGTCCTTTTCACTCTAGGACGCATATTTAAGGAGATATGGGCAAAAGAAGTTTTTCATATAAAAATTTCAATTTTTTTAGGTTTTGGGTGGATTTTTCAATTTTTTGAGGGTGGTCACGAATTAAAGTCCTTTTCGCTCTAGGACGCTTAGTTTAGGAGATAAGGGCAAAAGAAGTTTTTCATATAAAAATTTCAATTTTTTTAGGTTTTGGGTGGATTTTTCAATTTTTTGGGGGTGGTCACGAATTAAAGTCCTTTTCGCTCTAGGACGCATATTTAAGGAGATATGGGCAAAAGAAGTTTTTCATATAAAAATTTCAATTTTTTTAGGTTTTGGGTGGATTTTTCAATTTTTTGGGGGTGGTCACGAATTAAAGTCCTTTTCGCTCTAGGACGCTTAGTTTAGGAGATATGGGCAAAAGAAGTTTTTCATATAAAAATTTCAATTTTTTTAGGTTTTGGGTGGATTTTTCAATTTTTTGGGGGTGGTCACAAATTAAAGTCCTTTTCATACAAAAATTTCAATTTTTTTAGGTTTTGGGTGGATTTTTCAATTTTTTGAGGGTGGTCACGAATTAAAGTCCTTTTCGCTCTAGGACGCATATTTAAGGAGATATGGACAAAAGAAGTTTTTCATATAAAAATTTCAATTTTTTTAGGTTTTGGGTGGATTTTTCAATTTTTTGAGGGTGGTCACGAATTAAAGTCCTTTTCGCTCTAGGACGCATATTTAAGGAGATATGGGCAAAAGAAGTTTTTCATATAAAAATTAAAATTTTTTTAGGTTTTGGGTGGATTTTTCAATTTTTTGGGGGTGGTCACGAATTAAAGTCCTTTTCGCTCTAGGACGCTTTGTTTAGGAGATATGGGCAAAAGAAGTTTTTCATATAAAAATTTCAATTTTTTTAGGTTTTGGGTGGATTTTTCCATTTTTTGGGGGTGGTCACAAATTAAAGTCCTTTTCGCTCTAGGACGCATATTTAAGGAGATATGGACAAAAGAAGTTTTTCATATAAAAATTTCAATTTTTTTAGGTTTTGGGTGGATTTTTCAATTTTTTGAGGGTGGTCACGAATTAAAGTCCTTTTCGCTCTAGGACGCATATTTAAGGAGATATGGGCAAAAGAAGTTTTTCATATAAAAATTTCAATTTTTTTAGGTTTTGGGTGGATTTTTCAATTTTTTGAGGGTGGTCACGAATTAAAGTCCTTTTCGCTCTAGGACGCATATTTAAGGAGATATGGGCAAAAGAAGTTTTTCATATAAAAATTTAAATTTTTTTAGGTTTTGGGTGGATTTTTCAATTTTTTGAGGGTGGTCACGAATTAAAGTCCTTTTCGCTCTAGGACGCATATTTAAGGAGATATGGGCAAAAGAAGTTTTTCATATAAAAATTTCAATTTTTTTAGGTTTTGGGTGGATTTTTCAATTTTTTGAGGGTGGTCACGAATTAAAGTCCTTTTCACTCTAGGACGCATATTTAAGGAGATATGGGCAAAAGAAGTTTTTCATATAAAAATTTCAATTTTTTTAGGTTTTGGGTGGATTTTTCAATTTTTTGAGGGTGGTCACGAATTAAAGTCCTTTTCGCTCTAGGACGCTTAGTTTAGGAGATATGGGCAAAAGAAGTTTTTCATATAAAAATTTCAATTTTTTTAGGTTTTGGGTGGATTTTTCAATTTTTTGGGGGTGGTCACGAATTAAAGTCCTTTTCGCTGTAGGACGCTTAGTTTAGGAGATATGGGCAAAAGAAGTTTTTCATATAAAAATTTCAATTTTTTTAGGTTTTGGGTGGATTTTTCAATTTTTTGGGGGTGGTCACAAATTAAAGTCCTTTTCGCTCTAGGACGCATATTTAAGGAGATATGGACAAAAGAAGTTTTTCATATAAAAATTTCAATTTTTTTAGGTTTTGGGTGGATTTTTCAATTTTTTGAGGGTGGTCACGAATTAAAGTCCTTTTCGCTCTAGGACGCATATTTAAGGAGATATGGGCAAAAGAAGTTTTTCATATAAAAATTTCAATTTTTTTAGGTTTTGGGTGGATTTTTCAATTTTTTGAGGGTGGTCACGAATTAAAGTCCTTTTCGCTCTAGGACGCATATTTAAGGAGATATGGGCAAAAGAAGTTTTTCATATAAAAATTTAAATTTTTTAGGTTTTGGGTGGATTTTTCAATTTTTTGAGGGTGGTCACGAATTAAAGTCCTTTTCGCTCTAGGACGCATATTTAAGGAGATATGGGCAAAAGAAGTTTTTCATATAAAAATTTCAATTTTTTTAGGTTTTGGGTGGATTTTTCAATTTTTTGAGGGTGGTCACGAATTAAAGTCCTTTTCACTCTAGGACGCATATTTAAGGAGATATGGGCAAAAGAAGTTTTTCATATAAAAATTTCAATTTTTTTAGGTTTTGGGTGGATTTTTCAATGTTTTGAGGGTGGTCACGAATTAAAGTCCTTTTCGCTCTAGGACGCTTAGTTTAGGAGATATGGGCAAAAGAAGTTTTTCATATAAAAATTTCAATTTTTTTAGGTTTTGGGTGGATTTTTCAATTTTTTGGGGGTGGTCACGAATTAAAGTCCTTTTCGCTCTAGGACGCATATTTAAGGAGATATGGACAAAAGAAGTTTTTCATATAAAAATTTCAATTTTTTTAGGTTTTGGGTGGATTTTTCAATTTTTTGAGTGTGGTCACGAATTAAAGTCCTTTTCGCTCTAGGACGCATATTTAAGGAGATATGGGCAAAAGAAGTTTTTCATATAAAAATTTCAATTTTTTTAGGTTTTGGGGGGATTTTTCAATTTTTTGAGGGTGGTCACGAATTAAAGTCCTTTTCGCTCTAGGACGCATATTTAAGGAGATATGGGCAAAAGAAGTTTTTCATATAAAAATTTCAATTTTTGTTAGGTTTTGGGTGGATTTTTCAATTTTTTGAGGGTGGTCACGAATTAAAGTCCTTTTCGCTCTAGGGCGCATATTTAAGGAGATATGGGCAAAAGAAGTTTTTCATATAAAAATTTCAATTTTTTTAGGTTTTGGGTGGATTTTTCAATTTTTTGAGGGTGGTCATGAATTAAAGTCCTTTTCGCTCTAGGACGCTTAGTTTAGGAGATATGGGCAAAAGAAGTTTTTCATATAAAAATTTCAATTTTTTTTAGGTTTTGGGTGGATTTTTCAATTTTTTGGGGGTGGTCATGAATTAAAGTCCTTTTCGCTCTAGGACGCATATTTAAGGAGATATGGGCAAAAGAAGTTTTTCATATAAAAATTTCAATTTTTTTAGGTTTTGGGTGGATTTTTCAATTTTTTGGGGGTGGTCACGAATTAAAGTCCTTTTCGCTGTAGGACGCTTAGTTTAGGAGATATGGGCAAAAGAAGTTTTTCATATAAAAATTTCAATTTTTTTAGGTTTTGGGTGGATTTTTCAATTTTTTGAGGGTGGTCACGAATTAAAGTCCTTTTCGCTCTAGGACGCTTAGTTTAGGAGATATGGGCAAAAGAAGTTTTTCATATAAAAATTTCAATTTTTTTAGGTTTTGGGTGGATTTTTCAATTTTTTGAGGGTGGTCACGAATTAAAGTCCTTTTCGCTCTAGGGCGCATATTTAAGGAGATATGGGCAAAAGAAGTTTTTCATATAAAAATTTCAATTTTTTTAGGTTTTGGGTGGATTTTTCAATTTTTTGGGGGTGGTCACGAATTAAAGTCCTTTTCACTCTAGGACGCATATTTAAGGAGATATGGGCAAAAGAAGTTTTTCATATAAAAATTTCAATTTTTTTAGGTTTTGGGTGGATTTTTCAATTTTTTGAGGGTGGTCACGAATTAAAGTCCTTTTCGCTCTAGGACGCTTAGTTTAGGAGATATGGGCAAAAGAAGTTTTTCATATAAAAATTTCAATTTTTTTAGGTTTTGGGTGGATTTTTCAATTTTTTGGGGGTGGTCACGAATTAAAGTCCTTTTCGCTCTAGGACGCATATTTAAGGAGATATGGACAAAAGAAGTTTTTCGTATAAAAATTTCAATTTTTTTAGGTTTTGGGTGGATTTTTCAATTTTTTGGGGGTGGTCACGAATTAAAGTCCTTTTCGCTGTAGGACGCTTAGTTTAGGAGATATGGGCAAAAGAAGTTTTTCATATAAAAATTTCAATTTTTTTAGGTTTTGGGTGGATTTTTCAATTTTTTGGGGGTGGTCACAAATTAAAGTCCTTTTCATATAAAAATTTCATTTTTTTTAGGTTTTGGGTGGATTTTTCAATTTTTTGAGGGTGGTCACGAATTAAAGTCCTTTTCGCTCTAGGACGCATATTTAAGGAGATATGGACAAAAGAAGTTTTTCATATAAAAATTTCAATTTTTTTAGGTTTTGGGTGGATTTTTCAATTTTTTGAGGGTGGTCACGAATTAAAGTCCTTTTCGCTCTAGGACGCATATTTAAGGAGATATGGGCAAAAGAAGTTTTTCATATAAAAATTAAAATTTTTTTAGGTTTTGGGTGGATTTTTCAATTTTTTGGGGGTGGTCACGAATTAAAGTCCTTTTCGCTCTAGGACGCTTAGTTTAGGAGATATGGGCAAAAGAAGTTTTTCATATAAAAATTTCAATTTTTTTAGGTTTTGGGTGGATTTTTCAATTTTTTGGGGGTGGTCACAAATTAAAGTCCTTTTCGCTCTAGGACGCATATTTAAGGAGATATGGACAAAAGAAGTTTTTCATATAAAAATTTCAATTTTTTTAGGTTTTGGGTGGATTTTTCAATTTTTTGAGGGTGGTCACGAATTAAAGTCCTTTTCGCTCTAGGACGCATATTTAAGGAGATATGGGCAAAAGAAGTTTTTCATATAAAAATTTCAATTTTTTTAGGTTTTGGGTGGATTTTTCAATTTTTTGAGGGTGGTCACGAATTAAAGTCCTTTTCGCTCTAGGACGCATATTTAAGGAGATATGGGCAAAAGAAGTTTTTCATATAAAAATTTAAATTTTTTTAGGTTTTGGGTGGATTTTTCAATTTTTTGAGGGTGGTCACGAATTAAAGTCCTTTTCGCTCTAGGACGCATATTTAAGGAGATATGGGCAAAAGAAGTTTTTCATATAAAAATTTCAATTTTTTTAGGTTTTGGGTGGATTTTTCAATTTTTTGAGGGTGGTCACGAATTAAAGTCCTTTTCACTCTAGGACGCATATTTAAGGAGATATGGGCAAAAGAAGTTTTTCATATAAAAATTTCAATTTTTTTAGGTTTTGGGTGGATTTTTCAATTTTTTGAGGGTGGTCACGAATTAAAGTCCTTTTCGCTCTAGGACGCTTAGTTTAGGAGATATGGGCAAAAGAAGTTTTTCATATAAAAATTTCAATTTTTTTAGGTTTTGGGTGGATTTTTCAATTTTTTGGGGGTGGTCACGAATTAAAGTCCTTTTCGCTCTAGGACGCATATTTAAGGAGATATGGGCAAAAGAAGTTTTTCATATAAAAATTTCAATTTTTTTAGGTTTTTGGTGGATTTTTCAATTTTTTGGGGGTGGTCACGAATTAAAGTCCTTTTCGCTGTAGGACGCTTAGTTTAGGAGATATGGGCAAAATAAGTTTTTCATATAAAAATTTCAATTTTTTTAGGTTTTGGGTGGATTTTTCAATTTTTTGGGGGTGGTCACAAATTAAAGTCCTTTTCGCTCTAGGACGCATATTTAAGGAGATATGGACAAAAGAAGTTTTTCATATAAAAATTTCAATTTTTTTAGGTTTTGGGTGGATTTTTCAATTTTTTGAGGGTGGTCACGAATTAAAGTCCTTTTCGCTCTAGGACGCATATTTAAGGAGATATGGGCAAAAGAAGTTTTTCATATAAAAATTTCAATTTTTTTAGGTTTTGGGTGGATTTTTCAATTTTTTGAGGGTGGTCACGAATTAAAGTACTTTTCGCTCTAGGACGCATATTTAAGGAGATATGGGCAAAAGAAGTTTTTCATATAAAAATTTCAATTTTTTTAGGTTTTGGGTGGATTTTTCAATTTTTTGAGGGTGGTCACGAATTAAAGTCCTTTTCGCTCTAGGACGCATATTTAAGGAGATATGGGCAAAAGAAGTTTTTCATATAAAAATTTCAATTTTTTTAGGTTTTGGGTGGATTTTTCAATTTTTTGAGGGTGGTCACGAATTAAAGTCCTTTTCACTCTAGGACGCATATTTAAGGAGATATGGGCAAAAGAAGTTTTTCATATAAAAATTTCAATTTTTTTAGGTTTTGGGTGGATTTTTCAATTTTTTGAGGGTGGTCACGAATTAAAGTCCTTTTCGCTCTAGGACGCTTAGTTTAGGAGATATGGGCAAAAGAAGTTTTTCATATAAAAATTTCAATTTTTTTAGGTTTTGGGTGGATTTTTCAATTTTTTGGGGGTGGTCACGAATTAAAGTCCTTTTCGCTCTAGGACGCATATTTAAGGAGATATGGACAAAAGAAGTTTTTCATATAAAAATTTCAATTTTTTTAGGTTTTGGGTGGATTTTTCAATTTTTTGAGTGTGGTCACGAATTAAAGTCCTTTTCGCTCTAGGACGCATATTTAAGGAGATATGGGCAAAAGAAGTTTTTCATATAAAAATTTCAATTTTTTTAGGTTTTGGGGGGATTTTTCAATTTTTTGAGGGTGGTCACGAATTAAAGTCCTTTTCGCTCTAGGACGCATATTTAAGGAGATATGGGCAAAAGAAGTTTTTCATATAAAAATTTCAATTTTTGTTAGGTTTTGGGTGGATTTTTCAATTTTTTGAGGGTGGTCACGAATTAAAGTCCTTTTCGCTCTAGGGCGCATATTTAAGGAGATATGGGCAAAAGAAGTTTTTCATATAAAAATTTCAATTTTTTTAGGTTTTGGGTGGATTTTTCAATTTTTTGAGGGTGGTCATGAATTAAAGTCCTTTTCGCTCTAGGACGCTTAGTTTAGGAGATATGGGCAAAAGAAGTTTTTCATATAAAAATTTCAATTTTTTTTAGGTTTTGGGTGGATTTTTCAATTTTTTGGGGGTGGTCACGAATTAAAGTCCTTTTCGCTCTAGGACGCATATTTAAGGAGATATGGGCAAAAGAAGTTTTTCATATAAAAATTTCAATTTTTTTAGGTTTTGGGTGGATTTTTCAATTTTTTGGGGGTGGTCACGAATTAAAGTCCTTTTCGCTCTAGGACGCATATTTAAGGAGATATGGGCAAAAGAAGTTTTTCATATAAAAATTTCAATTTTTTTAGGTTTTGGGTGGATTTTTCAATTTTTTGAGGGTGGTCATGAATTAAAGTCCTTTTCGCTCTAGGACGCATATTTAAGGAGATATGGGCAAAAGAAGTTTTTCAAATAAAAATTTCAATTTTTTTAGGTTTTGGGTGGATTTTTCAATTTTTTGAGTGTGGTCATGAATTAAAGTCCTTTTCGCTCTAGGACGCTTAGTTTAGGAGATATGGGCAAAAGAAGTTTTTCATATAAAAATTTCAATTTTTTTAGGTTTTGGGTGGATTTTTCAATTTTTTGAGGGTGGTCACGAATTAAAGTTCTTTTCGCTCTAGGACGCATATTTAAGGAGATATGGACAAAAGAAATTTTTCATATAAAAATTTAAATTTTTTTAGGTTTTGGGTGGATTTTTCAATTTTTTGGGGGTGGTCACGAATTAAAGTCCTTTTCGCTCTAGGACGCATATTTAAGGAGATATGGGCAAAACAAGTTTTTCATATAAAAATTTCAATTTTTTTAGGTTTTGGGTGGATTTTTCAATTTTTTGGGGGTGGTCACGAATTAAAGTCCTTTTCGCTCTAGGACGCATATTTAAGGAGATATGGGCAAAAGAAGTTTTTCATAAAAAATTTCAATTTTTTTAGATTTTGGGTGGATTTTTCAATTTTTTGAGGGTGGTCACGAATTAAAGTCCTTTTCGCTCTAGGACGCTTAGTTTAGGAGATATGGGCAAAAGAAGTTTTTCATATAAAAATTTCAATTTTTTAGGTTTTGGGTGGATTTTTCAATTTTTTGGGGGTGGTCACGAATTAAAGTCCTTTTCGCTCTAGGACGCTTAGTTTAGGAGATATGGGCAAAAGAAGTTTTTCATATAAAAATTTCAATTTTTTTAGGTTTTGGGTGGATTTTTCAATTTTTTGGGGGTGGTCACGAATTAAAGTCCTTTTCGCTCTAGGACGCATATTTAAGGAGATATGGACAAAAGAAGTTTTTCGTATAAAAATTTAATTTTTTTTTAGGTTTTGGGTGGATTTTTCAATTTTGTGGGGGTGGTCACGAATTAAAGTCCTTTTCGCTCTAGGACGCATATTTAAGGAGATATGGGCAAAAGAAGTTTTTCATATAAAATTTCAATTTTTTTAGGTTTTGGGTGGATTTTTCAATTTTTTGAGGGTGGTCATGAATTAAAGTCCTTTTCGCTCTAGGACGCTTAGTTTAGGAGATATGGGCAAAAGAAGTTTTTCATATAAAAATTTCAATTTTTTTAGGTTTTGGGTGGATTTTTCAATTTTTTGAGGGTGGTCACGAATTAAAGTTCTTTTCGCTCTAGGACGCATATTTAAGGAGATATGGACAAAAGAAATTTTTCATATAAAAATTTAAATTTTTTTAGGTTTTGGGTGGATTTTTCAATTTTTTGAGGGTGGTCATGAATTAAAGTCCTTTTCGCTCTAGGACGCATATTTAAGGAGATATGGGCAAAAGAAGTTTTTCATATAAAAATTTAAATTTTTTTAGGTTTTGGGTGGATTTTTCAATTTTTTGGGGGTGGTCACGAATTAAAGTCCTTTTCGCTCTAGGGCGCATATTTAAGGAGATATGGGCAAAAGAAGTTTTTCATATAAAAATTTCAATTTTTTTAGGTTTTGGGTGGATTTTTCAATTTTTTGAGGGTGGTCACGAATTAAAGTCCTTTTCGCTCTAGGACGCATATTTAAGGAGATATGGGCAAAAGAAGTTTTTCATATAAAAATTTCAATTTTTTTAGGTTTTGGGTGGATTTTTTAATTTTTTGAGGGTGGTCACGAATTAAAGTCCTTTTCGCTCTAGGGCGCATATTTAAGGAGATATGGGCAAAAGAAGTTTTTCATATAAAAATTTAAATTTTTTTAGGTTTTGGGTGGATTTTTCAATTTTTTGGGGGTGGTCACGAATTAAAGTCCTTTTCGCTCTAGGACGCATATTTAAGGAGATATGGGCAAAACAAGTTTTTCATATAAAAATTTCAATTTTTTTAGGTTTTGGGTGGATTCTTCAATTTTTTGAGGGTGGTCACGAATTAAAGTCCTTTTCGCTCTAGGACGCATATTTCAGGAGATATGGGCAAAAGAAGTTTTTCATATAAAAATTTCAATTTTTTTAGGTTTTGGGTGGATTTTTCAATTTTTTGGGGGTGGTCACGAATTAAAGTCCTTTTCGCTCTAGGACGCATATTTAAGGAGATATGGGCAAAAGAAGTTTTTCATAAAAAATTTCAATTTTTTTAGATTTTGGGTGGATTTTTCAATTTTTTGAGGGTGGTCACGAATTAAAGTCCTTTTCGCTCTAGGACGCTTAGTTTAGGAGATATGGGCAAAAGAAGTTTTTCATATAAAAATTTCAATTTTTTTAGGTTTTGGGTGGATTTTTCAATTTTTTGGGGGTGGTCACGAATTAAAGTCCTTTTCGCTCTAGGACGCATATTTAAGGAGATATGGGCAAAAGAAGTTTTTCATATAAAAATTTCAATTTTTTTAGGTTTTGGGTGGATTTTTCAATTTTTTGAGGGTGGTCATGAATTAAAGTCCTTTTCGCTCTAGGACGCTTAGTTTAGGAGATATGGGCAAAAGAAGTTTTTCATATAAAAATTTCAATTTTTTTAGGTTTTGGGTGGATTTTTCAATTTTTTGGGGGTGGTCATGAATTAAAGTCCTTTTCGCTCTAGGACGCTTAGTTTAGGAGGTATGGGCAAAAGAAGTTTTTCATATAAAAATTTCAATTTTTTTAGGTTTTGGGTGGATTTTTCAATTTTTTGGGGGTGGTCACGAATTAAAGTCCTTTTCGCTCTAGGACGCATATTTAAGGAGATATGGGCAAAAGAAGTTTTTCATATAAAAATTTCAATTTTTTTAGGTTTTGGGTGGATTTTTCAATTTTTTGGGGGTGGTCACGAATTAAAGTCCTTTTCGCTCTAGGACGCATATTTAAGGAGATATGGACAAAAGAAGTTTTTCGTATAAAAATTTAATTTTTTTTTAGGTTTTGGGTGGATTTTTCAATTTTTTGGGGGTGGTCACGAATTAAAGTCCTTTTCGCTCTAGGACGCATATTTAAGGAGATATGGGCAAAAGAAGTTTTTCATATAAAAATTTCAATTTTTTTAGGTTTTGGGTGGATTTTTCAATTTTTTGAGGGTGGTCATGAATTAAAGTCCTTTTCGCTCTAGGACGCTTAGTTTAGGAGATATGGGCAAAAGAAGTTTTTCATATAAAAATTTCAATTTTTTTAGGTTTTGGGTGGATTTTTCAATTTTTTGAGGGTGGTCACGAATTAAAGTCCTTTTCGCTCTAGGGCGCATATTTAAGGAGATATGGGCAAAAGAAGTTTTTCATATAAAAATTTCAATTTTTTTAGGTTTTGGGTGGATTTTTCAATTTTTTGAGGGTGGTCACGAATTAAAGTCCTTTTCGCTCTAGGACGCATATTTAAGGAGATATGGGCAAAACAAGTTTTTCATATAAAAATTTCAATTTTTTTTAGGTTTTGGGTGGATTTTTTAATTTTTTGAGGGTGGTCACGAATTAAAGTCCTTTTCGCTCTAGGGCGCATATTTAAGGAGATATGGGCAAAAGAAGTTTTTCATATAAAAATTGCAATTTTTTTAGGTTTTGGGTGGATTTTTCAATTTTTTGGGGGTGGTCACGAATTAAAGTCCTTTTCGCTCTAGGACGCATATTTAAGGAGATATGGGCAAAAGAAGTTTTTCATATAAAAATTTAAATTTTTTTAGGTTTTGGGTGGATTCTTCAATTTTTTGAGGGTGGTCACGAATTAAAGTCCTTTTCGCTCTAGGACGCATATTTAAGGAGATATGGGCAAAAGAAGTTTTTCATATAAAAATTTCAATTTTTTTAGGTTTTGGGTGGATTTTTCAATTTTTTGGGGGTGGTCACGAATTAAAGTCCTTTTCGCTCTAGGACGCATATTTAAGGAGATATGGGCAAAAGAAGTTTTTCATAAAAAATTTCAATTTTTTTAGATTTTGGGTGGATTTTTCAATTTTTTGAGGGTGGTCACGAATTAAAGTCCTTTTCGCTCTAGGACGCTTAGTTTAGGAGATATGGGCAAAAGAAGTTTTTCATATAAAAATTTCAATTTTTTTAGGTTTTGGGTGGATTTTTCAATTTTTTGGGGGTGGTCACGAATTAAAGTCCTTTTCGCTCTAGGACGCTTAGTTTAGGAGATATGGGCAAAAGAAGTTTTTCATATAAAAATTTCAATTTTTTTAGGTTTTGGGTGGATTTTTCAATTTTTTGAGGGTGGTCACGAATTAAAGTTCTTTTCGCTCTAGGACGCATATTTAAGGAGATATGGACAAAAGAAATTTTTCATATAAAAATTTAAATTTTTTTAGGTTTTGGGTGGATTTTTCAATTTTTTGAGGGTGGTCATGAATTAAAGTCCTTTTCGCTCTAGGACGCATATTTAAGGAGATATGGGCAAACGAAGTTTTTCATATAAAAATTTAAATTTTTTTAGGTTTTGGGTGGATTTTTCAATTTTTTGGGGGTGGTCACGAATTAAAGTCCTTTTCGCTCTAGGGCGCATATTTAAGGAGATATGGGCAAAAGAAGTTTTTCATATAAAAATTTCAATTTTTTTAGGTTTTGGGTGGATTTTTCAATTTTTTGGGGGTGGTCACGAATTAAAGTCCTTTTCGCTCTAGGACGCATATTTAAGGAGATATGGGCAAAAGAAGTTTTTCATATAAAAATTTCAATTTTTTTAGGTTTTGGGTGGATTTTTCAATTTTTTGAGGGTGGTCATGAATTAAAGTCCTTTTCGCTCTAGGGCGCATATTTAAGGAGATATGGGCAAAAGAAGTTTTTCATATAAAAATTTAAATTTTTTTAGGTTTTGGGTGGATTTTTCAATTTTTTGGGGGTGGTCACGAATTAAAGTCCTTTTCGCTCTAGGACGCATATTTAAGGAGATATGGGCAAAAGAAGTTTTTCATATAAAAATTTCAATTTTTTTAGGTTTTGGGTGGATTTTTCAATTTTTTGGGGGTGGTCACGAATTAAAGTCCTTTTCGCTCTAGGACGCATATTTAAGGAGATATGGACAAAAGAAGTTTTTCATATAAAAATTTCAATTTTTTTAGGTTTTGGGTGGATTTTTCAATTTTTTGGGGGTGGTCACGAATTAAAGTCCTTTTCGCTCTAGGACGCATATTTAAGGAGATATGGGCAAAAGAAGTTTTTCATATAAAAATTTCAATTTTTTTAGGTTTTGGGTGGATTTTTCAATTTTTTGAGGGTGGTCATGAATTAAAGTCCTTTTCGCTCTAGGACGCTTAGTTTAGGAGATATGGGCAAAAGAAGTTTTTCATATAAAAATTTCAATTTTTTTAGGATTTGGGTGGATTTTTCAATTTTTTGAGGGTGGTCACGAATTCAAGTTCTTTTCGCTCTAGGACGCTTAGTTTAGGAGATATGGGCAAACGAAGTTTTTCATATAAACATTTCAATTTTTTTAGGTTTTGGGTGGATTTTTCAATTTTTTGAGGGTGGTCATGAATTAAAGTCCTTTTCGCTCTAGGACGCATATTTAAGGAGATATGGGCAAAAGAAGTTTTTCATATAAAAATTTCAATTTTTTTAGGTTTTGGGTGGATTTTTCAATTTTTTGAGGGTGGTCATGAATTAAAGTCCTTTTCGCTCTAGGATGCTTAGTTTAGGAGATATGGGCAAAAGAAGTGTTTCATATAAAAATTGCAATTTTTTTAGGTTTTGGGTGGATTTTTCAATTTTTTGGGGGTGGTCACGAATTAAAGTCCTTTTCGCTCTAGGACGCATATTTAAGGAGATATGGGCAAAAGAAGTTTTTCATATAAAAATTTCAATTTTTTTAGGTTTTGGGTGGATTTTTCAATTTTTTGAGGGTGGTCACGAATTAAAGTCCTTTTCGCTCTAGGACGCATATTTAAGGAGATATCGGCAAAAGAAGTTTTTCATATAAAAATTTGAATTTTTTTTAGGTTTTGGGTGGATTTTTTAATTTTTTGAGGGTGGTCACGAATTAAAGTCCTTTTCGCTCTAGGGCGCATATTTAAGGAGATATGGGCAAAAGAAGTTTTTCATATAAAAATTTAAATTTTTTTAGGTTTTGGGTGGATTTTTCAATTTTTTGGGGGTGGTCACGAATTAAAGTCCTTTTCGCTCTAGGACGCATATTTAAGGAGATATGGGCAAAACAAGTTTTTCATATAAAAATTTCAATTTTTTTAGGTTTTGGGTGGATTCTTCAATTTTTTGAGGGTGGTCACGAATTAAAGTCCTTTTCGCTCTAGGACGCATATTTAAGGAGATATGGGCAAAAGAAGTTTTTCATATAAAAATTTCAATTTTTTTAGGTTTTGGGTGGATTTTTCAATTTTTTGGGGGTGGTCACGAATTAAAGTCCTTTTCGCTCTAGGACGCATATTTAAGGAGATATGGGCAAAAGAAGTTTTTCATAAAAAATTTCAATTTTTTTAGGTTTTGGGTGGATTTTTCAATTTTTTGAGGGTGGTCACGAATTAAAGTCCTTTTCGCTCTAGGACGCTTAGTTTAGGAGATATGGGCAAAAGAAGTTTTTCATATAAAAATTTCAATTTTTTTAGGTTTTGGGTGGATTTTTCAATTTTTTGGGGGTGGTCACGAATTAAAGTCCTTTTCGCTCTAGGACGCATATTTAAGGAGATATGGACAAAAGAAGTTTTTCGTATAAAAATTTCAATTTTTTTAGGTTTTGGGTGGATTTTTCAATGTTTTGGGGGTGGTCACGAATTAAAGTCCTTTTCGCTCTAGGGCGCATATTTAAGGAGATATGGACAAAAGAAGTTTTTCATATAAAAATTTAAATTTTTTTAGGTTTTGGGTGGATTTTTCAATTTTTTGGGGGTGGTCACGAATTAAAGTCCTTTTCGTTCTAGGACGCTTAGTTTAGGAGATATGGGCAAAAGAAGTTTTTCATATAAAAATTTAAATTTTTTTAGGTTTTGGGTGGATTTTTCAATTTTTTGGGGGTGGTCACGAATTAAAGTCCTTTTCGTTCTAGGACGCTTAGTTTAGGAGATATGGGCAAAAGAAGCTTTTCATATAAAAATTTCAATTTTTTTAGGTTTTGGGTGGATTTTTCAATTTTTTGGGGGTGGTCACGAATTAAAGTCCTTTTCGCTCTAGGACGCATATTTAAGGAGATATGGGCAAAAGAAGTTTTTCATATAAAAATTTCAATTTTTTTTAGGTTTTGGGTGGATTTTTTAATTTTTTGAGGGTGGTCACGAATTAAAGTCCTTTTCGCTCTAGGGCGCATATTTAAGGAGATATGGGCAAAAGAAGTTTTTCATATAAAAATTTAAATTTTTTTAGGTTTTGGGTGGATTTTTCAATTTTTTGGGGGTGGTCACGAATTAAAGTCCTTTTCGCTCTAGGACGCATATTTAAGGAGATATGGGCAAAACAAGTTTTTCATATAAAAATTTCAATTTTTTTAGGTTTTGGGTGGATTCTTCAATTTTTTGAGGGTGGTCACGAATTAAAGTCCTTTTCGCTCTAGGACGCATATTTAAGGAGATATGGGCAAAAGAAGTTTTTCATATAAAAATTTCAATTTTTTTAGGTTTTGGGTGGATTTTTCAATTTTTTGAGGGTGGTCACGAATTAAAGTCCTTTTCGCTCTAGGACGCTTAGTTTAGGAGATATGGGCAAAAGAAGTTTTTCATATAAAAATTTCAATTTTTTTAGGTTTTGGGTGGATTTTTCAATTTTTTGGGGGTGGTCACGAATTAAAGTCCTTTTCGCTCTAGGACGCATATTTAAGGAGATATGGGCCAAAGAAGTTTTTCATATAAAAATTTCAATTTTTTTAGGTTTTGGGTGGATTTTTCAATTTTTTGAGGGTGGTCACGATTTAAAGTCCTTTTCGCTCTAGGACGCTTAGTTTAGGAGATATGGGCAAAAGAAGTTTATCATATAAAAATTTCAATTTTTTTAGGTTTTGGGTGGATTTTTCAATTTTTTGAGGGTGGTCACGAATTAAAGTCCTTTTCGCTCTAGGACGCATATTTAAGGAGATATGGACAAAAGAAGTTTTTCATATAAAAATTTCAATTTTTTTAGGTTTTGGATGGATTTTTTAATTTTTTGAGGGTGGTCACGAATTAAAGTCCTTTTCGCTATAGGGCGCATATTTAAGGAGATATG
The DNA here is from genome assembly GCF_050003625.1 of Haematobia irritans. Lineage (NCBI taxonomy): Eukaryota > Metazoa > Arthropoda > Insecta > Diptera > Muscidae > Haematobia > Haematobia irritans. The sequence continues at coordinate 137,451,357 of NC_134400.1, forward strand.
GGCAAAAGAAGTTTTCCATATAAAAATTTCAATTTTTTTAGGTTTTGGGTGGATTTTTAAATTTTTTGAGGGTGGTCATGAATTAAAGTCCTTTTCGCTCTAGGACGCATATTTAAGGAGATATGGGCAAAAGAAGTTTTTCATATAAAAATTTAAATTTTTTTAGGTTTTGGGTGGATTTTTCAATTTTTTGGGGGTGGTCACGAATTAAAGTCCTTTTCGCTCTAGGAGGCATATTTAAGGAGATATGGGCAAAAGAAGTTTTTCATATAAAAATTTCAATTTTTTTAGGTTTTGGGTGGATTTTTCAATTTTTTGAGGGTGGTCATGAATTAAAGTCCTTTTCGCTCTAGGACGCATATTTAAGGAGATATGGGCAAAAGAAGTTTTTCATATAAAAATTTCAATTTTTTTAGGTTTTGGGTGGATTTTTCAATTTTTTGAGGGTGGTCACGAATTAAAGTCCTTTTCGCTATAGGGCGCATATTTAAGGAGATATGGGCAAAAGAAGTTTTTCATATAAAAATTTCAATTTTTTTAGGTTTTGGGTGGATTTTTTAATTTTTTGAGGAATTAAAGTCCTTTTCGCTCTAGGACGCATATTTAAGGAGATATGGGAAAAAGAAGTTTTTCATATAAAAATTTCAATTTTTTTAGGTTTTGGGTGAATTTTTCAATTTTTTGGGGGTGGTCACGAATTAAAGTCCTTTTCGCTCTAGGACGCATATTTAAGGAGATATGGGCAAAAGAAGTTTTTCATATAAAAATTTAAATTTTTTTAGGTTTTGGGTGGATTTTTCCATTTTTTGAGGGTGGTCACGAATTAAAGTCCTTTTCGCTCTAGGACGCATATTTAAGGAGATATGGGTAAAAGAAGTTTTTCATATAAAAATTTCAATTTTTTTAGGTTTTGAGTGGATTTTTCAATTTTTTGGGGGTAGTCATGAATTAAAGTCCTTTTCGCTCTAGGACGCATATTTAAGGAGATATGGGCAAAAGAAGTTTTTCATATAAAAATTTCAATTTTTTAGGTTTTGGGTGCATTTTTTAATTTTTTGAGGGTGGTCACGAATTAAAGTCATTTTCGCTCTAGGACGCTTAGTTTAGGAGATATGGGCAACAGAAGTTTTTCATATAAAAATTTCAATTTTTTTAGGTTTTGGGTGGATTTTTCAATTTTTTGGGGGTGGTCACGAATTAAAGTCCTTTTCGCTCTAGGACGCTTAGTTTAGGAGATATGGGCAAAAGAAGTTTTTCATATAAAAATTTCAATTTTTTTAGGTTTTGGGTGGATTTTTCAATTTTTTGAGGGTGGTCACGAATTAAAGTCCTTTTCGCTCTAGGACGCATATTTAAGGAGATATGGGCAAAAGAAGTTTTTCATATAAAAATTTCAATTTTTTTTAGGTTTTGGGTGGATTTTTTTAATTTTTTGAGGGTGGTCACGAATTAAAGTCCTTTTCGCTCTAGGACGCATATTTAAGGAGATATGGGCAAAAGAAGTTTTTCATATAAAAATTTCAATTTTTTTAGGTTTTGGGTGGATTTTCCAATTTTTTGAGGGTGGTCACGAATTAAAGTCCTTTTCGCTATAGGGCGCATATTTAAGGAGATATGGGCAAAAGAAGTTTTTCATATAAAAATTTCAATTTTTTTAGGTTTTGGGTGGATTTTTTAATTTTTTGAGGGTGGTCACGAATTAAAGTCCTTTTCGCTCTAGGACGCATATTTAAGGAGATATGGGCAAAAGAAGTTTTTCATATAAAAATTTAAATTTTTTTAGGTTTTGGGTGGATTTTTCAATTTTTTGAGGGTGGTCACGAATTAAAGTCCTTTTCGCTATAGGGCGCATATTTAAGGAGATATGGGCAAAAGAAGTTTTTCATATAAAAATTTAAATTTTTTTAGGTTTTGGGTGGATTTTTCAATTTTTTGAGGGTGGTCATGAATTAAAGTCCTTTTCGCTCTAGGACGCATATTTAAGGAGATATGGGCAAAAGAAGTTTTTCATATAAAAATTTCAATTTTTTTAGGTTTTGGGTGGATTTTTCAATTTTTTGGGGGTGGTCACGAATTAATGTCCTTTTCGCTCTAGGACGCATATTTAAGGAGATATGGACAAAAGAAGTTTTTCATATAAAAATTTCAATTTTTTTAGGTTTTGGGTGGATTTTTTAATTTTTTGAGGGTGGTCACGAATTAAAGTCATTTTCGCTCTAGGACGCTTAGTTTAGGAGATATGGGCAACAGAAGTTTTTCACATAAAAATTTCAATTTTTTTTAGGTTTTGGGTGGATTTCTCAATTTTTTGAGGGTGGTCACGAATTAAAGTCCTTTTCGCTCTAGGACGCATATTTAAGGAGATATGGACAAAAGAATTTTTTCATATAAAAATTTCAATTTTTTTAGGTTTTGGGTGGATTTTTTAATTTTTTGAGGAATTAAAGTCCTTTTCGCTCTAGGACGCATATTTAAGGAGATATGGGAAAAAGAAGTTTTTCATATAAAAATTTCAATTTTTTTAGGTTTTGGGTGAATTTTTCAATTTTTTGGGGGTGGTCACGAATTAAAGTCCTTTTCGCTCTAGGACGCATATTTAAGGAGTATATGGCAAAAGAAGTTTTTCATATAAAAATTTCAATTTTTATACCCTCCATCATAGGATGGGGGTATATTAACTTTGTCATTCCGTTTGTAACACATCGAAATATTGCTCTAAGACCCCATAAAGTATATATATTCTGGGTCGTGGTGAAATTCTGAGTCGATCTAAGCATGTCCGTCCGTCCGTCCGTCCGTCCGTCCGTCTGTTGAAATCACGCTAACTTCCGAACGAAACAAGCTATCGACTTGAACCTTGGCACAAGTAGTTGTTATCGATGTAGGTCGGATGGTATTGAAAATGGGCCATATCGGTCCACTTTTACGTATAGCCCCCATATAAAGGGACCCTCAGATTTGGCTTGTGGAGCCTCTAACAGACGCATATTTCATCCGATCCGGCTGAAATTTGGTACGTGGTGTTGGTATATGGTCTCTAACAATCATGCAAAAATTGGTCCACATCGGTCCATAATTATATATAGCCCCCATATAAACCGATCCCCAGATTTGGCTTGTGGAGCCTCTAAGAGAAGCATATTTCATCCGATCCGGCTGAAATTTGGTACGTGGTGTTGGTATATGGTCTCTAACAATCATGCAAAAATTGGTCCACATCGGTCCATAATTATATATAGCCCCCATATAAACCGATCCCCAGATTTGGCTTGCGGAGCCTCAAAGAGAAGCAAATTTCATCCGATCCGGCTGAAATTTGGTACATGATGTTGTTATATGGTCTCTAACAACCATGCAAAAATTGGTCCACATCGGTCCATAATTATATATAGCCCCCATATAAACCGATCCCCAGATTTGGCTTGTGGAGCCTCTAAGAGAAGCATATTTCATCCGATCCGGCTGAAATTTGCTACATGGTGTTGGTATATGGTCTCTAACAATCATGCAAAAATTGGTCCACATCGGTCCATAATTATATATAGCCCCCATATAAACCGATCCCCAGATTTGGCTTGTGGAGCCTCTAAGAGAGGCATATTTCATCCGATCCGGCTGAAATTTGGTATGTGGTGTTGGTATATGGTCTCTAACAATCATGCAAAAATTGGTCCACATCGGTCCATAATTATATATAGCCCCCATATAAACCGATCCCCATATTTGGCTTGCGGAGCCCCAAAGAGAAGCAAATTTCATCCGATCCGTCTGAAATTTGGTACATGATGTTGGTATATGGTCTCTAACAACCATGCAAAAATTGGTCCACATCGGTCCATAATTATATATAGCCCCCATATAAACCGATCCCCAGATTTGGCTTGTGGAGCCTCTAAGAGAACCATATGTCATCCGATCCAGCTGAAATTTGGTACATGGTGTTGGTATATGGTCTCTAACAATCATGCAAAAAGTGGTCCACATCGGTCCATATATAGCCCCTATATAAACCGATCTCCACATTTGGCTTGCGAAGCCTCAAAGAGAAGCAAATTGCATCCGATCCGGCTGAAATTTGGTACATGGTATTGGTATATGGTCCCTAGCAACCGTGCAAAAATTGGTCCACATCGGTCCATAATTATATATAGCGCACATATAAACCGATCCCCAGATTTGGGTTGCGGAGCCTCTAAGAGAAGCACATTTCATCCGATCCGGCTGAAATTTGGTACATGGTATTGGTATATGGTCTCTAGCAACCGTGCAAAAATTGGTCCATATCGGTCCATAATTATATATAGCCCCCATATAAAACGTTCTCCAGATTTGACCTCCGGAGCCTCTTGGAGGAGCACAATTCATCCGATCCGGTTCAAATTAGGAACGTGGTGTTAGTATATGGTCGCTAACAAACATACCAAAATTGGTCCAATCACACAAAAATTGGTCCATATCGGTTCATAATCATGTTTGCCACTGAGCCAAAAATAATCTACCAAAATTTTATTTCTATAGAAAATTTTGTCAAAATTTTATTTCTAGAGAAAATTTTGTTAAAATTTTATTCGGTTCATAATAAAATTTTCATCATTGTCAAAATTTTATTTCTATAGAAAATTTTGTTCAAATTTTATTCGGTTCATAATTATGGTTGCCACTCGAGCCAAAAATAATCTACCAAGATTTTATTTTTATAGAAAAATTTGTCAAAAGTTTATTTCTATAGAAAATTTTGTTAAAATTTTATTTCTGTAGACATTTTTGTCAAAATTTTCTTTCTATAGAAAATTTTGTGAAAATTTTTATTTCTATAGAAAATTTTGTGAAAATTTTATTTCTATAGAAAATTTTGTTAAAATTTTATTTCTGTAGAAAATTTTGTCAAAATTTTATGTCTACTTTGTCAAACTGAATTATATACGTATTGGATCGATCTTTTTTTTTGATTTAATATATACCACGTATGGACTTACATACAATTTAGAAGACGGTGTTAGGAGGTTTTAAGATACCTTGCCATCGGCAAGCGTTACCGCAACTCAAGTAATTCGATTGTGGATGGCAGTGTTTAGAAGAAGTCTCTACGCAATCCATGATGGAGGGTACATAAGCTTCGGCCTGGCCGAACTTACGGCCGTACATACTTGTTTTAGGTTTTGGGTGGATTTTTCCATTTTTTGAGGGTGGTCACGAATTAAAGTCCTTTTCGCTCTAGGACGCATATTTAAGGAGATATGGGTAAAAGAAGTTTTTCATATAAAAATTTCAATTTTTTTAGGTTTTGAGTGGATTTTTCAATTTTTTGGGGGTAGTCATGAATTAAAGTCCTTTTCGCTCTAGGACGCATATTTAAGGAGATATGGGCAAAAGAAGTTTTTCATATAAAAATTTCAATTTTTTAGGTTTTGGGTGGATTTTTTAATTTTTTGAGGGTGGTCACGAATTAAAGTCATTTTCGCTCTAGGACGCTTAGTTTAGGAGATATGGGCAAAAGAAGTTTTTCATATAAAAATTTCAATTTTTTTAGGTTTTGGGTGGATTTTTCAATTTTTTGAGGGTGGTCACGAATTAAAGTCCTTTTCGCTCTAGGACGCATATTTAAGGAGATATGGGCAAAAGAAGTTTTTCATATAAAAATTTCAATTTTTTTAGGTTTTGGGTGGATTTTTCAATTTTTTGAGGGTGGTCACGAATTAAAGTCCTTTTCGCTATAGGGCGCATATTTAAGGAGATATGGGCAAAAGAAGTTTTTCATATAAAAATTTCAATTTTTTTAGGTTTTGGGTGGATTTTTTAATTTTTTGAGGGTGGTCACGAATTAAAGTCCTTTTCGCTCTAGGACGCATATTTAAGGAGATATGGGCAAAAGAAGTTTTTCATATAAAAAATTCAATTTTTTTAGGTTTTGGGTGGATTTTTCAATTTTTTGAGGGTGGTCACGAATTAAAGTCCTTTTCGCTATAGGGCGCATATTTAAGGAGATATGGGCAAAAGAAGTTTTTCATATAAAAATTTAAATTTTTTTAGGTTTTGGGTGGATTTTTAAATTTTTTGAGGGTGGTCATGAATTAAAGTCCTTTTCGCTCTAGGACGCATATTTAAGGAGATATGGGCAAAAGAAGTTTTTCATATAAAAATTTCAATTTTTTTAGGTTTTGGGTGGATTTTTCAATTTTTTGGGGGTGGTCACGAATTAAAGTCCCTTTCGCTCTAGGACGCATATTTAAGGAGATATGGGCAAAAGAAGTTTTTCATATAAAAATGTCAATTTTTTTAGGTTTTGGGTGGATTTTTCAATTTTTTGAGGGTGGTCATGAATTAAAGTCCTTTTCGCTCTAGAACGCTTAGTTTAGGAGATATGGGCAAAAGAAGTTTTTCATATAAAAATTTAATTTTTTTTAGGTTTTGGGTGGATTTTTCAATTTTTTGAGGGTGGTCATGAATTAAAGTCCTTTTCGCTCTAGGACGCTTAGTTTAGGAGATATGGGCAAAAGAAGTTTTTCATATAAAAATTTAAATTTTTTTAGGTTTTGGGCGGATTTTTCAATTTTTTGAGGGTGGTCATGAATTAAAGTCATTTTCGCTCTAGGACGTTTAGTTTAGGAGATATGGGCAAAAGAAGTTTTTCATATAAAAATTTAAATTTATTTAGGTTTTGGGTGGATTTTTCAATTTTTAGGGTGGTCATGAATTAAAGTCCTTTTCGCTCTAGGACGCTTAGTTTAGGAGATATGGGCAAAAGAAGTTTTTCATATAAAAATTTCAATTTTTTTAGGTTTTGGGTGGATTTTTTAATTTTTTGAGGGTGGTCACGAATTAAAGTCCTTTTCGCTCTAGGACGCATATTTAAGGAGATATGGGCAAAAGAAGTTTTTCATATAAAAATTTCAATTTTTTTAGGTTTTGGGTGGATTTTTCAATTTTTTGGGGGTGGTCACGAATTAAAGTCCTTTTCGCTCTAGGACGCATATTTAATGAGATATGGGCAAAAGAAGTTTTTCATATAAAAATTTCAATTTTTTAGGTTTTGGGTGGATTTTTCAATTTTTTGAGGGTGGTCACGAATTAAAGTCCTTTTCGCTCTAGGACGCATATTTAAGGAGATATGGGCAACAGAAGTTTTTCACATAAAAATTTCAATTTTTTTAGGTTTTGGGTGGATTTTTCAATTTTTTGAGGGTGGTCACGAATTAAAGTCCTTTTCGCTCTAGGACGCATATTTAAGGAGATATGGGCAAAAGAAGTTTTTCATATAAAAATTTCAATTTTTTTAGGTTTTGGGTGGATTTTTTAATTTTTTGAGGAATTAAAGTCCTTTTCGCTCTAGGACGCATATTTAAGGAGATATGGGAAAAAGAAGTTTTTCATATAAAAATTTCAATTTTTTTAGGTTTTGGGTGAATTTTTCAATTTTTTGGGGGTGGTCACGAATTAAAGTCCTTTTCGCTCTAGGACGCATATTTAAGGAGATATGGGCAAAAGAAGTTTTTCATATAAAAATTTCAATTTTTTTAGGTTTTGGGTGGATTTTTCCATTTTTTGAGGGTGGTCACGAATTAAAGTCCTTTTCGCTCTAGGACGCATATTTAAGGAGATATGGGTAAAAGAAGTTTTTCATATAAAAATTTCAATTTTTTTAGGTTTTGAGTGGATTTTTAAATTTTTTGTTGGTAGTCATGAATTAAAGTCCTTTTCGCTCTAGGACGCATATTTAAGGAGATATGGGCAAAAGAAGTTTTTCATATAAAAATTTCAATTTTTTAGGTTTTGGGTGGATTTTTTAATTTTTTGAAGGTGGTCACGAATTAAAGTCATTTTCGCTCTAGGACGCTTAGTTTAGGAGATATGGGCAACAGAAGTTTTTCATATAAAAATTTCAATTTTTTTAGGTTTTGGGTGGATTTTTCAATTTTTTGGGGGTGGTCACGAATTAAAGTCCTTTTCGCTCTAGGACGCATATTTAAGGAGATATGGGCAAAAGAAGTTTTTCATATAAAAATTTCAATTTTTTTAGGTTTTGGGTGGATTTTTCAATTTTTTGGGGGTGGTCACGAATTAAAGTCCTTTTCGCTCTAGGACGCTTAGTTTAGGAGATATGGGCAAAAGAAGTTTTTCATATAAAAATTTCAATTTTTTTAGGTTTTGGGTGGATTTTTCAATTTTTTGAGGGTGGTCACGAATTAAAGTCCTTTTCGCTATAGGGCGCATATTTAAGGAGATATGGGCAAAAGAAGTTTTTCATATAAAAATTTCAATTTTTTTAGGTTTTGGGTGGATTTTTTAATTTTTTGAGGGTGGTCACGAATTAAAGTCCTTTTCGCTCTAGGACGCATATTTAAGGAGATATGGGCAAAAGAAGTTTTTCATATAAAAATTTCAATTTTTTTAGGTTTTGGGTGGATTTTTCAATTTTTTGAGGGTGGTCATGAATTAAAGTCCTTTTCGCTATAGGGCGCATATTTAAGGAGATATGGGCAAAAGAAGTTTTTCATATAAAAATTAAAATTTTTTTAGGTTTTGGGTGGATTTTTCAATTTTTTGAGGGTGGTCATGAATTAAAGTCCTTTTCGCTCTAGGACGCATATTTAAGGAGATATGGGCAAAAGAAGTTTTTCATATAAAAATTTCAATTTTTTTAGGTTTTGGGTGGATTTTTCAATTTTTTGGGGGTGGTCACGAATTAAAGTCCTTTTCGCTCTAGGACGCATATTTAAGGAGATATGGGCAAAAGAAGTTTTTCATATAAAAATGTCAATTTTTTTAGGTTTTGGGTGGATTTTTCAATTTTTTGAGGGTGGTCATGAATTAAAGTCCTTTTCGCTCTAGAACGCTTAGTTTAGGAGATATGGGCAAAAGAAGTTTTTCATATAAAAATTTAATTTTTTTTAGGTTTTGGGTGGATTTTTCAATTTTTTGAGGGTGGTCATGAATTAAAGTCCTTTTCGCTCTAGGACGCTTAGTTTAGGAGATATGGGCAAAAGAAGTTTTTCATATAAAAATTTAAATTTTTTTAGGTTTTGGGTGGATTTTTCAATTTTTTGAGGGTGGTCATGAATTAAAGTCATTTTCGCTCTAGGACGTTTAGTTTAGGAGATATGGGCAAAAGAAGTTTTTCATATAAAAATTTAAATTTATTTAGGTTTTGGGTGGATTTTTCAATTTTTTGAGGGTGGTCATGAATTAAAGTCCTTTTCGCTCTAGGACGCTTAGTTTAGGAGATATGGGCAAAAGAAGTTTTTCATATAAAAATTTCAATTTTTTTAGGTTTTGGGTGGATTTTTTAATTTTTTGAGGAATTAAAGTCCTTTTCGCTCTAGGACGCATATTTAAGGAGATATGGGAAAAAGAAGTTTTTCATATAAAAATTTCAATTTTTTTAGGTTTTGGGTGAATTTTTCAATTTTTTGGGGGTGGTCACGAATTAAAGTCCTTTTCGCTCTAGGACGCATATTTAAGGAGATATGGGCAAAAGAAGTTTTTCATATAAAAATTTCAATTTTTTTAGGTTTTGGGTGGATTTTTCCATTTTTTGAGGGTGGTCACGAATTAAAGTCCTTTTCGCTCTAGGACGCATATTTAAGGAGATATGGGTAAAAGAAGTTTTTCATATAAAAATTTCAATTTTTTTAGGTTTTGAGTGGATTTTTCAATTTTTTGTTGGTAGTCATGAATTAAAGTCCTTTTCGCTCTAGGACGCATATTTAAGGAGATATGGGCAAAAGAAGTTTTTCATATAAAAATTTCAATTTTTTAGGTTTTGGGTGGATTTTTTAATTTTTTGAGGGTGGTCACGAATTAAAGTCATTTTCGCTCTAGGACGCTTAGTTTAGGAGATATGGGCAACAGAAGTTTTTCATATAAAAATTTCAATTTTTTTAGGTTTTGGGTGGATTTTTCAATTTTTTGGGGGTGGTCACGAATTAAAGTCCTTTTCGCTCTAGGACGCATATTTAAGGAGATATGGGCAAAAGAAGTTTTTCATATAAAAATTTCAATTTTTTTAGGTTTTGGGTGGATTTTTGAATTTTTTGGGGGTGGTCACGAATTAAAGTCCTTTTCGCTCTAGGACGCTTAGTTTAGGAGATATGGGCAAAAGAAGTTTTTCATATAAAAATTTCAATTTTTTTAGGTTTTGGGTGGATTTTTCAATTTTTTGAGGGTGGTCACGAATTAAAGTCCTTTTCGCTCTAGGACGCATATTTAAGGAGATATGGGCAAAAGAAGTTTTTCATATAAAAATTTCAATTTTTTTAGGTTTTGGGTGGATTTTTCAATTTTTTGAGGGTGGTCACGAATTAAAGTCCTTTTCGCTATAGGGCGCATATTTAAGGAGATATGGGCAAAAGAAGTTTTTCATATAAAAATTTCAATTTTTTTAGGTTTTGGGTGGATTTTTTAATTTTTTGAGGGTGGTCACGAATTAAAGTCCTTTTCGCTCTAGGACGCATATTTAAGGAGATATGGGCAAAAGAAGTTTTTCATATAAAAATTTCAATTTTTTTAGGTTTTGGGTGGATTTTTCAATTTTTTGAGGGTGGTCACGAATTAAAGTCCTTTTCGCTATAGGGCGCATATTTAAGGAGGTATGGGCAAAAGAAGTTTTTCATATAAAAATTAAAATTTTTTTAGGTTTTGGGTGGATTTTTCAATTTTTTGAGGGTGGTCATGAATTAAAGTCCTTTTCGCTCTAGGACGCATATTTAAGGAGATATGGGCAAAAGAAGTTTTTCATATAAAAATTTCAATTTTTTTAGGTTTTGGGTGGATTTTTCAATTTTTTGGGGGTGGTCACGAATTAAAGTCCTTTTCGCTCTAGGACGCATATTTAAGGAGATATGGGCAAAAGAAGTTTTTCATATAAAAATGTCAATTTTTTTAGGTTTTGGGTGGATTTTTCAATTTTTTGAGGGTGGTCATGAATTAAAGTCCTTTTCGCTCTAGAACGCTTAGTTTAGGAGATATGGGCAAAAGAAGTTTTTCATATAAAAATTTAATTTTTTTTAGGTTTTGGGTGGATTTTTCAATTTTTTGAGGGTGGTCATGAATTAAAGTCCTTTTCGCTCTAGGACGCTTAGTTTAGGAGATATGGGCAAAAGAAGTTTTTCATACAAAAATTTAAATTTTTTTAGGTTTTGGGCGGATTTTTCAATTTTTTGAGGGTGGTCATGAATTAAAGTCATTTTCGCTCTAGGACGTTTAGTTTAGGAGATATGGGCAAAAGAAGTTTTTCATATAAAAATTTAAATTTATTTAGGTTTTGGGTGGATTTTTCAATTTTTTGAGGGTGGTCATGAATTAAAGTCCTTTTCGCTCTAGGACGCTTAGTTTAGGAGATATGGGCAAAAGAAGTTTTTCATATAAAAATTTCAATTTTTTTTGGTTTTGGGTGGATTTTTTAATTTTTTGAGGGTGGTCACGAATTAAAGTCCTTTTCGCTCTAGGACGCATATTTAAGGAGATATGGGCAAAAGAAGTTTTTCATATAAAAATTTAAATTTATTTAGGTTTTGGGTGGATTTTTCAATTTTTTGAGGGTGGTCATGAATTAAAGTCCTTTTCGCTCTAGGACGCTTAGTTTAGGAGATATGGGCAAAAGAAGTTTTTCATATAAAAATTTAAATTTTTTTAGGTTTTGGGTGGATTTTTCAATTTTTTGAGGGTGGTCACGAATTAAAGTCCTTTTCGCTATAGGGCGCATATTTAAGGAGATATGGGCAAAAGAAGTTTTTCATATAAAAATTAAAATTTTTTTAGGTTTTGGGTGGATTTTTCAATTTTTTGAGGGTGGTCATGAATTAAAGTCCTTTTCGCTCTAGGACGCATATTTAAGGAGATATGGGCAAAAGAAGTTTTTCATATAAAAATTTCAATTTTTTTAGGTTTTGGGTGGATTTTTTAATTTTTTGAGGGTGGTCACGAATTAAAGTCCTTTTCGCTCTAGGACGCATATTTAAGGAGATATGGGCAAAAGAAGTTTTTCATATAAAAATTTCAATTTTTTTAGGTTTTGGGTGGATTTTTCAATTTTTTGGGGGTGGTCACGAATTAAAGTCCTTTTCGCTCTAGGACGCATATTTAAGGAGATATGGGCAAAAGAAGTTTTTCATATAAAAATTTCAATTTTTTAGGTTTTGGGTGGATTTTTCAATTTTTTGAGGGTGGTCACGAATTAAAGTCCTTTTCGCTCTAGGACGCATATTTAAGGAGATATGGGCAAAAGAAGTTTTTCATATAAAAATTTCATTTTTTTTAGGTTTTGGGTGGATTTTTCAATTTTTTGAGGGTGGTCACGAATTAAAGTCCTTTTCGCTCTAGGACGCATATTTTAGGAGATATGGGCAAAAGAAGTTTTTCATATAAAAATTTCAATTTTTTTTAGGTTTTGGGTGGATTTTTTAATTTTTTGAGGGTGGTCACGAATTAAAGTCCTTTTCGCTCTAGGGCGGATATTTAAGGAGATATGGGCAAAAGACGTTTTTCATATAAAAATTTAATTTTTTTTAGGTTTTGGGTGGATTTTTCAATTTTTTGAGGGTGGTCACGAATTAAAGTCCTTTTCGCTCTAGGACGCATATTTAAGGAGATATGGGCAATAGAAGTTTTTCATATAAAAATTTCAATTTTTTTAGGTTTTGGGTGGATTTTTAAATTTTTGGGGGTGGTCACGCATTAAAGTCATTTTCGCTCTAGGACGCATATTTAAGGAGATATGGGCAAAAGAAGTTTTTCATATAAAAATTTCAATTTTTTTAGGTTTTGGGTGGATTTTTCAATTTTTTGAGGGTGGTCATGAATTAAAGTCCTTTTCGCTCTAGGACGCTTAGTTTAGGAGATATGGGCAAAAGAAGTTTTTCATATAAAAATTTCAATTTTTTTAGGTTTTGGGTGGATTTTTCAATTTTTTGAGGGTGGTCACGAATTAAAGTCCTTTTCGCTCTAGGACGCATATTTAAGGAGATATGAGCAAAAGAAGTTTTTCATATAAAAATTTCAATTTTTTTAGGTTTTGGGTGGATTTTTCAATTTTTTGGGGGTGGTCACGAATTAAAGTCCTTTTTGCTCTAGGACGCTTAGTTTAGGAGATATGGGCAAAAGAAGTTTTTCATATAAAAATTTCAATTTTTTTAGGTTTTGGGTGGATTTTTCAATTTTTTGAGGGTGGTCACGAATTAAAGTCCTTTTCGCTCTAGGACGCATATTTAAGGAGATATGGGCAAAAGAAGTTTTTCATATAAAAATTTCAATTTTTTTTAGGTTTTGGGTGGATTTTTTAATTTTTTGAGGGTGGTCACGAATTAAAGTCCTTTTCGCTCTAGGACGGATATTTAAGGAGATATGGGCAAAAGACGTTTTTCATATAAAAATTTAAATTTTTTTAGGTTTTGGGTGGATTTTTCAATTTTTTGAGGGTGGTCACGAATTAAAGTCCTTTTCGCTCTAGGACGCATATTTAAGGAGATATGGGCAAAAGAAGTTTTTCATATAAAAATTTAAATTTTTTTAGGTTTTGGGTGGATTTTTCAATTTTTTGAGGGTGGTCACGAATTAAAGTCCTTTTCGCTCTAGGACGCATATTTAAGGAGATATGGGCAAAAGAAGTTTTTCATATAAAAATTTCAATTTTTTTAGGTTTTGGGTGGATTTTTCAATTTTTTGAGGGTGGTCACGAATTAAAGTCCTTTTCGCTCTAGGACGCATATTTAAGGAGATATGGGCAAAAGAAGTTTTTCATATAAAAATTTCAATTTTTTTAGGTTTTGGGTGGATTTTTCAAATTTTTGGGGGTGGTCACGAATTAAAGTCCTTTTCGCTCTAGGACGCATATTTAAGGAGATATGGGCAAAAGAAGTTTTTCATATAAAAATTTCAATTTTTTTAGGTTTTGGGTGGATTTTTCAATTTTTTGAGGGTGGTCATGAATTAAAGTCCTTTTCGCTCTAGGACGCTTAGTTTAGGAGATATGGGCAAAAGAAGTTTTTCATATAAAAATTTAAATTTTTTTAGGTTTTGGGTGGATTTTTCAATTTTTTGAGGGTGGTCATGAATTAAAGTCCTTTTCGCTCTAGGACGCTTAGTTTAGGAGATATGGGCAAAAAAAGTTTTTCATATAAAAATTTCAATTTTTTGGGTGGATTTTTCAATTTTTTGAGGGTGGTCATAAGTTAAAGTCCTTTTCGCTCAAGGACGCTTAGTTTAGGAGATATGGGCAAAAGAAGTTTTTCATATAAAAATTTCAATTTTTTTAGGTTTTGGGTGGATTTTTAAATTTTTTGGGGGTGGTCACGAATTAAAGTCCTTTTCGCTCTAGGACGCTTAGTTTAGGAGATATGGGCAAAAGAAGTTTTTCATATAAAAATTTCAATTTTTTTAGGTTTTGGGTGGATTTTTCAATTTTTTGAGGGTGGTCACGAATTAAAGTCCTTTTCGCTCTAGGACGCATATTTAAGGAGATATGGGCAAAAGAAGTTTTTCATATAAAAATTTCAATTTTTTTTAGGTTTTGGGTGGATTTTTTAATTTTTTGAGGGTGGTCACGAATTAAAGTCCTTTTCGCTCTAGGACGCATATTTAAGGAGATATGGGCAAAAGACGTTTTTCATATAAAAATTTAATTTTTTTAGGTTTTGGGTGGATTTTTCAATTTTTTGAGGGTGGTCACGAATTAAAGTCCTTTTCGCTCTAGGACGCATATTTAAGGAGATATGGGCAAAAGAAGTTTTTCATATAAAAATTTAAATTTTTTTAGGTTTTGGGTGGATTTTTCAATTTTTTGAGGGTGGTCACGAATTAAAGTCCTTTTCGCTCTAGGACGCATATTTAAGGAGATATGGGCAAAAGAAGTTTTTCATATAAAAATTTAAATTTTTTTAGGTTTTGGGTGGATTTTTCAATTTTTTGAGGGTGGTCACGAATTAAAGTCCTTTTCGCTCTAGGACGCATATTTAAGGAGATATGGGCAAAAGAAGTTTTTCATATAAAAATTTAAATTTTTTTAGGTTTTGGGTGGATTTTTCAATTTTTTGAGGGTGGTCACGAATTAAAGTCCTTTTCGCTCTAGGACGCATATTTAAGGAGATATGGGCAAAAGAAGTTTTTCATATAAAAATTTCAATTTTTTTAGGTTTTGGGTGGATTTTTTAATTTTTTGAGGGTGGTCACGAATTAAAGTCCTTTTCGCTCTAGGACGCATATTTAAGGAGATATGGGCAAAAGAAGTTTTTCATAAAAAATTTCAATTTTTTTAGGTTTTGGGTGGATTTTTTAATTTTTTGAGGGTGGTCACGAAGTAAAGTCATTTTCGCTCTGGGACGTTTAGTTTAGGAGATATGGGCAACAGAAGTTTTTCATATAAAAATTTACATTTTTTTAGGTTTTGGGTGGATTTTTTAATTTTTTGAGGGTGGTCACGAATTAAAGTCCTTTTCGCTCTAGGGCGCATATTTAAGGAGATATGGGCAAAAGAAGTTTTTCATATAAAAATTTAAATTTTTTTAGGTTTTGGGTGGATTTTTCAATTTTTTGGGGGTGGTCACGAATTAAAGTCCTTTTCGCTCTAGGACGCATATTTAAGGAGATATGGGCAAAACAAGTTTTTCATATAAAAATTTAAATTTTTTTAGGATTTGGGTGGATTTTTCAATTGTTTGAGGGTGGTCATGAATTAAAGTCCTTTTCGCTCTAGGACGCTTAGTTTAGGAGATATGGGCAAAAGAAGTTTTTCATATAAAAATTTAATTTTTTTTAGGTTTTGGGTGGATTTTTCAATTTTTTGAGGGTGGTCATGAATTAAAGTCCTTTTCGCTCTAGGACGCATATTTAAGGAGATATGGACAAAAGAAGTTTTTCATATAAAAATTTCAATTTTTTTAGGTTTTGGGTGGATTTTTCAATTTTTTGAGGGTGGTCACGAATTAAAGTCCTTTTCGCTCTAGGACGCTTAGTTTAGGAGATATGGGCAAAAGAAGTTTTTCATATAAAAATTTCAATTTTTTTAGGTTTTGGGTGGATTTTTCAATTTTTTGGGGGTGGTCACGAATTAAAGTCCTTTTCGCTGTAGGACGCTTAGTTTAGGAGATATGGGCAAAAGAAGTTTTTCATATAAAAATTTCAATTTTTTTAGGTTTTGGGTGGGTTTTTCAATTTTTTGAGGGTGGTCATGAATTAAAGTCCTTTTCGCTCTAGGACGCATATTTAAGGAGATATGGACAAAAGAAGTTTTTCATATAAAAATTTCAATTTTTTAGGTTTTGGGTGGATTTTTTAATTTTTTGAGGGTGGTCACGAATTAAAGTCCTTTTCGCTCTAGGGCGCATATTTAAGGAGATATGGGCAAAAGAAGTTTTTCATATAAACATTTAAATTTTTTTAGGTTTTGGTGGATTTTTCAATTTTTTGAGGGTGGTCATGAATTAAAGTCCTTTTCGCTCTAGGGCGCATATTTAAGGAGATATGGGCAAAAGAAGTTTTTCATATAAAAATTTAAATTTTTTTAGGTTTTGGGTGGATTTTTCAATTTTTTGAGGGTGGTCACGAATTAAAGTCCTTTTCGCTCTAGGACGCATATTTAAGGAGATATGGGCAAAAGAAGTTTTTCATATAAAAATTTCAATTTTTTTAGGTTTTGGGTGGATTTTTCAAATTTTTGGGGGTGGTCACGAATTAAAGTCCTTTTCGCTCTAGGACGCATATTTAAGGAGATATGGGCAAAAGAAGTTTTTCATATAAAAATTTCAATTTTTTTAGGTTTTGGGTGGATTTTTCAATTTTTTGAGGGTGGTCATGAATTAAAGTCCTTTTCGCTCTAGGACGCTTAGTTTAGGAGATATGGGCAAAAGAAGTTTTTCATATAAAAATTTAAATTTTTTTAGGTTTTGGGTGGATTTTTCAATTTTTTGAGGGTGGTCATGAATTAAAGTCCTTTTCGCTCTAGGACGCTTAGTTTAGGAGATATGGGCAAAAGAAGTTTTTCATATAAAAATTTAAATGTTTTGGGTGGATTTTTCAATTTTTTGAGGGTGGTCATGAATTAAAGTCCTTTTCGCTCTAGGACGCTTAGTTTAGGAGATATGGGCAAAAGAAGTTTTTCATATAAAAATTTCAATTTTTTTAGGTTTTGGGTGGATTTTTTAATTTTTTGAGGGTGGTCACGAATTAAAGTCCTTTTCGCTCTAGGACTCATATTTAAGGAGATATGAGCAAAAGAAGTTTTTCATATAAAAATTTCAATTTTTTTAGGTTTTGGGTGGATTTTTCAATTTTTTGAGGGTGGTCACGAATTAAAGTCCTTTTCGCTCTAGGACGCATATTTAAGGAGATATGGGCAAAAGAAGTTTTTCATATAAAAATTTCAATTTTTTTTAGGTTTTGGGTGGATTTTTTAATTTTTTGAGGGTGGTCACGAATTAAAGTCCTTTTCGCTCTAGGACGCATATTTAAGGAGATATGGGCAAGAGACGTTTTTCATATAAAAATTTAAATTTTTTAGGTTTTGGGTGGATTTTTCAATTTTTTGAGGGTGGTCACGAATTAAAGTCCTTTTCGCTCTAGGACGCATATTTAAGGAGATATGGGCAAAAGAAGTTTTTCATATAAAAATTTAAATTTTTTTAGGTTTTGGGTGGATTTTTCAATTTTTTGAGGGTGGTCACGAATTAAAGTCCTTTTCGCTCTAGGACGCATATTTAAGGAGATATGGGCAAAAGAAGTTTTTCATATAAAAATTTAAATTTTTTTAGGTTTTGGGTGGATTTTTCAATTTTTTGAGGGTGGTCAAGAATTAAAGTCCTTTTCGCTCTAGGACGCATATTTAATGAGATATGGGCAAAAGCAGTTTTTCATATAAAAATTTAAATTTTTTTAGGTTTTGGGTGGATTTTTCAATTTTTTGAGGGTGGTCACGAATTAAAGTCCTTTTCGCTCTAGGACGCATATTTAAGGAAATATGGGCAAAAGAAGTTTTTCATATAAAAATTTCAATTTTTTTAGGTTTTGGGTGGATTTTTTAATTTTTTGAGGGTGGTCACGAATTAAAGTCCTTTTCGCTCTAGGACGCTTAATTTAGGAGATATGGGCAAAAGAAGTTTTTCATATAAAAATTTCAATTTTTTTAGGTTTTGGGTGGATTTTTCAATTTTTTGAGGGTGGTCACGAATTAAAGTCCTTTTCGCTCTAGGACGCATATTTAACGAGATATGGGCAAAAGAAGTTTTTCATATAAAAATTTCAATTTTTTTTAGGTTTTGGGTGGATTTTTTAATTTTTTGAGGGTGGTCACGAATTAAAGTCCTTTTCGCTCTAGGACGCATATTTAAGGAGATATGGGCAAAAGACGTTTTTCATATAAAAATTTAAATTTTTTAGGTTTTGGGTGGATTTTTCAATTTTTTGAGGGTGGTCACGAATTAAAGTCCTTTTCGCTCTAGGACGCATATTTAAGGAGATATGGGCAAAAGAAGTTTTTCATATAAAAATTTAAATTTTTTTAGGTTTTGGGTGGATTTTTCAATTTTTTGAGGGTGGTCACGAATTAAAGTCCTTTTCGCTCTAGGACGCATATTTAAGGAGATATGGGCAAAAGAAGTTTTTCATATAAAAATTTAAATTTTTTTAGGTTTTGGGTGGATTTTTAAATTTTTTGAGGGTGGTCACGAATTAAAGTCCTTTTCGCTCTAGGACGCATATTTAAGGAGATATGGGCAAAAGAAGTTTTTCATAAAAAATTTCAATTTTTTTAGGTTTTGGGTGGATTTTTTAATTTTTTGAGGGTGGTCACGAAGTAAAGTCATTTTCGCTCTGGGACGCTTAGTTTAGGAGATATGGGCAACAGAAGTTTTTCATATAAAAATTTACATTTTTTTTAGGTTTTGGGTGGATTTTTTAATTTTTTGAGGGTGGTCACGAATTAAAGTCCTTTTCGCTCTAGGGCGCATATTTAAGGAGATATGGGCAAAAGAAGTTTTTCATATAAAAATTTAAATTTTTTTAGGTTTTGGGTGGATTTTTCAATTTTTTGGGGGTGGTCACGAATTAAAGTCCTTTTCGCTCTAGGACGCATATTTAAGGAGATATGGGCAAAAGAAGTTTTTCATATAAACATTTAAATTTTTTTAGGATTTGGGTGGATTTTCAATTTTTTGAGGGTGGTCATGAATTAAAGTCCTTTTCGCTCTAGGACGCTTAGTTTAGGAGATATGGGCAAAAGAAGTTTTTCATATAAAAATTTAATTTTTTTTAGGTTTTGGGTGAATTTTTCAATTTTTTGAGGGTGGTCATGAATTAAAGTCCTTTTCGCTCTAGGACGCATATTTAAGGAGATATGGACAAAAGAAATTTTTCATATAAAAATTTCAATTTTTTTAGGTTTTGGGTGGATTTTTCAATTTTTTGAGGGTGGTCACGAATTAAAGTCCTTTTCGCTCTAGGACGCTTAGTTTAGGAGATATGGGCAAAAGAAGTTTTTCATATAAAAATTTCAATTTTTTTAGGTTTTGGGTGGATTTTTCAATTTTTTGAGGGTGGTCACGAATTAAAGTCCTTTTCGTTCTAGGACGCATATTTAAGGAGATATGGGCAAAAGAAGTTTTTCATATAAAAATTTCAATTTTCTTTAGGTTTTGGGTGGATTTTTTAATTTTTTGAGGGTGGTCACGAATTAAAGTCCTTTTCGCTCTAGGACGCATATTTAAGGAGATATGGACAAAAGAAATTTTTCATATAAAAATTTCAATTTTTTTAGGTTTTGGGTGGATTTTTCAATTTTTTGAGGGTGGTCATGAATTAAAGTCCTTTTCGCTCTAGGACGCATATATAAGGAGATATGGACAAAAGAAGTTTTTCATATAAAAATTTCAATTTTTTTAGGTTTTGCGTGGATTTTTTAATTTTTTGAGGGTGGTCACGAATTAAAGTCCTTTTCGCTCTAGGACGCATATTTAAGGAGATATGGGCAAAAGAAGTTTTTCATATAAAAATTTCAATTTTCTTTAGGTTTTGGGTGGATTTTTTAATTTTTTGAGGGTGGTCACGAATTAAAGTCCTTTTCGCTCTAGGACGCATATTTAAGGAGATATGGGCAAAAGACGTTTTTCATATAAAAATTTAAATTTTTTAGGTTTTGGGTGGATTTTTCAATTTTTTGAGGGTGGTCACGAATTAAAGTCCTTTTCGCTCTAGGACGCATATTTAAGGAGATATGGGCAAAAGAAGTTTTTCATATAAAAATTTCAATTTTTTTAGGTTTTGGGTGGATTTTTCAATTTTTTGAGGGTGGTCACGAATTAAAGTCCTTTTCGTTCTAGGACGCATATTTAAGGAGATATGGGCAAAAGAAGTTTTTCATATAAAAATTTCAATTTTTTTTAGGTTTTGGGTGGATTTTTTATTTTTTTGAGGGTGGTCACGAATTAAAGTCCTTTTCGCTCTAGGACGCATATTTAAGGAGATATGGGCAAAAGAAGTTTTTCATATAAAAATTTCAATTTTTTTAAGTTTTGGGTGGATTTTTTAATTTTTTGAGGGTGGTCACGAATTAAAGTCATTTTCGCTCTAGGACGCATATTTAAGGAGATATGGGCAAAAGAAGTTTTTCATATAAAAATTTCAATTTTTTTAGGTTTTGGGTGGATTTTTCACTTTTTTGAGGGTGGTCACGAATTAAAGTCCTTTTCGCTCTAGGACGCATATTTAAGGAGATATGGGCAAAAGAAGTTTTTCATATAAAAATTTAAATTTTTTTAGGTTTTGGGTGGATTTTTCAATTTTTTGAGGGTGGTCACGAATTAAAGTCCTTTTCACTCTAGGACGCATATTTAAGGAGATACGGGCAAAAGAAGTTTTTCATATAAAAATTTCAATTTTTTTAGGTTTTGGGTGGATTTTTCAATTTTTTGGGGCTGGTCACGAATTAAAGTCCTTTTCGCTCTAGGACGCTTAGTTTAGGAGATATGGGCAAAAGAAGTTTTTCATATAAAAATTTCAATTTTTTTAGGTTTTGGGTGGATTTTTCAATTTTTTGGGGGTGGTCACGAATTAAAGTCCTTTTCGCTCTAGGACGCATATTTAAGGAGATATGGACAAAAGAAGTTTATCATATAAAAATTTAAATTTTTTTAGGTTTTGGGTGGATTTTTTGAGGGTGGTCATGAATTAAAGTCCTTTTCGCTCTAGGACGCTTAGTTTAGGAGATATGGGCAAAAGAAGTTTTTCATATAAAAATTTCAATTTTTTTTAGGTTTTGGGTGGATTTTTCAATTTTTTGAGGGTGGTCACGAATTAAAGTCCTTTTCGCTCTAGGACGCATATTTAAGGAGATATGGGCAAAAGAAGTTTTTCATATAAAAATTTCAATTTTTTTAGGTTTTGGGTGGATTTTTCAATTTTTTGGGGGTGGTCACGAATTAAAGTCCTTTTCGCTCTAGGACGCATATTTAAGGAGATATGGGCAAAAGAAGTTTTTCATATAAAAATTTCAATTTTTTTTAGGTTTTGGGTGGATTTTTCAATTTTTTGGGGGTGGTCACGAATTAAAGTCCTTTTCGCTCTAGGACGCATATTTAAGGAGATATGGGCAAAAGAAGTTTTTCATATAAAAATTTCATTTTTTTTAGGTTTTGGGTGGATTTTTCAATTTTTTGGGGGTGGTCACGAATTAAAGTCCTTTTCGCTCTAGGACGCATATTTAAGGAGATATGGGCAAAAGAAGTTTTTCATATAAAAATTTCAATTTTTTTTAGGTTTTGGGTGGATTTTTTAATTTTTTGAGGGTGGTCACGAATTAAAGTCCTTTTCGCTCTAGGACGCATATTTAAGGAGATATGGGCAAAAGAAGTTTTTCATATAAAAATTTCAATTTTTTTAGGTTTTGGGTGGATTTTTCAATTTTTTGGGGGTGGTCACGAATTAAAGTCCTTTTCGCTCTAGGACGCATATTTAAGGAGATATGGGCAAAAGAAGTTTTTCATATAAAAATTTCAATTTTTTTTAGGTTTTGGGTGGATTTTTCAATTTTTTGGGGGTGGTCACGAATTAAAGTCCTTTTCGCTCTAGGACGCATATTTAAGGAGATATGGGCAAAAGAAGTTTTTCATATAAAAATTTCAATTTTTTTTAGGTTTTGGGTGGATTTTTTAATTTTTTGAGGGTGGTCACGAATTAAAGTCCTTTTCGCTCTAGGACGCATATTTAAGGAGATATGGGCAAAAGAAGTTTTTCATATAAAAATTTCAATTTTTTTAGGTTTTGGGTGGATTTTTCAATTTTTTGGGGGTGGTCACGAATTAAAGTCCTTTTCGCTCTAGGACGCATATTTAAGGAGATATGGACAAAAGAAGTTTTTCATATAAAAATTTCAATTTTTTTAGGTTTTGGGTGGATTTTTCAATTTTTTGAGGGTGGTCACGAATTAAAGTCCTTTTCGCTCTAGGACGCATATTTAAGGAGATATGGACAAAAGAAGTTTTTCATATAAAAATTTCAATTTTTTTAGGTTTTGGGTGGATTTTTCAATTTTTTGAGGGTGGTCACGAATTAAAGTCCTTTTCGCTCTAGGACGCATATTTAAGGAGATATGGGCAAAAGAAGTTTTTCATATAAAAATTTAAATTTTTTTAGGTTTTGGGTGGATTTTTCAATTTTTTGAGGGTGGTCACGAATTAAAGTCCTTTTCGCTCTAGGACGCATATTTAAGAAGATATGGGCAAAAGAAGTTTTTCATATAAAAATTTCAATTTTTTTAGGTTTTGGGTGGATTTTTTAATTTTTTGAGGGTGGTCACGAATTAAAGTCCTTTTCGCTCTAGGACGTATATTTAAGGAGATATGGGCAAAAGAAGTTTTTCATATAAAAATTTCAATTTTTTTAGGTTTTGGGCGGATTTTTCAATTTTTTGGGGGTGGTTACGAATTAAAGTCCTTTTCGCTCTAGGACGCATATTTAAGGAGATATGGACAAAAGAAGTTTTTCATATAAAAATTTCAATTTTTTAGGTTTTGGGTGGATTTTTCAATTTTTTGAGGGTGGTCACGAATTAAAGTCCTTTTCGCTCTAGGACGCATATTTAAGGAGATATGGACAAAAGAAGTTTTTCATATAAAAATTTCATTTTTTTTAGGTTTTGGGTGGATTTTTCAATTTTTTGAGGGTGGTCACGAATTAAAGTCCTTTTCGCTCTAGGACGCATATTTAAGGAGATATGGGCAAAAGAAGTTTTTCATATAAAAATTAAAATTTTTTTAGGTTTTGGGTGGATTTTTCAATTTTTTGGGGGTGGTCACGAATTAAAGTCCTTTTCGCTCTAGGACGCTTAGTTTAGGAGATATGGGCAAAAGAAGTTTTTCATATAAAAATTTCAATTTTTTTAGGTTTTGGGTGGATTTTTCAATTTTTTGGGGGTGGTCACAAATTAAAGTCCTTTTCGCTCTAGGACGCATATTTAAGGAGATATGGACAAAAGAAGTTTTTCATATAAAAATTTCAATTTTTTTAGGTTTTGGGTGGATTTTTCAATTTTTTGAGGGTGGTCACGAATTAAAGTCCTTTTCGCTCTAGGACGCATATTTAAGGAGATATGGGCAAAAGAAGTTTTTCATATAAAAATTTAAATTTTTTTAGGTTTTGGGTGGATTTTTCAATTTTTTGAGGGTGGTCACGAATTAAAGTCCTTTTCGCTCTAGGACGCATATTTAAGGAGATATGGGCAAAAGAAGTTTTTCATATAAAAATTTCAATTTTTTTAGGTTTTGGGTGGATTTTTCAATTTTTTGAGGGTGGTCACGAATTAAAGTCCTTTTCACTCTAGGACGCATATTTAAGGAGATATGGGCAAAAGAAGTTTTTCATATAAAAATTTCAATTTTTTTAGGTTTTGGGTGGATTTTTCAATTTTTTGAGGGTGGTCACGAATTAAAGTCCTTTTCGCTCTAGGACGCTTAGTTTAGGAGATAAGGGCAAAAGAAGTTTTTCATATAAAAATTTCAATTTTTTTAGGTTTTGGGTGGATTTTTCAATTTTTTGGGGGTGGTCACGAATTAAAGTCCTTTTCGCTCTAGGACGCATATTTAAGGAGATATGGGCAAAAGAAGTTTTTCATATAAAAATTTCAATTTTTTTAGGTTTTGGGTGGATTTTTCAATTTTTTGGGGGTGGTCACGAATTAAAGTCCTTTTCGCTGTAGGACGCTTAGTTTAGGAGATATGGGCAAAAGAAGTTTTTCATATAAAAATTTCAATTTTTTTAGGTTTTGGGTGGATTTTTCAATTTTTTGGGGGTGGTCACAAATTAAAGTCCTTTTCATACAAAAATTTCAATTTTTTTAGGTTTTGGGTGGATTTTTCAATTTTTTGAGGGTGGTCACGAATTAAAGTCCTTTTCGCTCTAGGACGCATATTTAAGGAGATATGGACAAAAGAAGTTTTTCATATAAAAATTTCAATTTTTTATACCCACCACCATAGAATGGTGACGGGGGTATAATAAGTTTGTCATTCCGTTTGTAACGCATCGAAATATCGATTTCCGACTATATAAAGTATATATATTCTTGATCAGGGAGAAATTCTAAGACGATATAACGATGTCCGTCTGTCCGTCTGTCTGTCTGTCTGTCTGTCTGTC
The DNA here is from genome assembly GCF_050003625.1 of Haematobia irritans. NCBI lineage: Eukaryota > Metazoa > Arthropoda > Insecta > Diptera > Muscidae > Haematobia > Haematobia irritans. The sequence continues at coordinate 137,475,969 of NC_134400.1, forward strand.
TGTCTGTCTGTTGTAATCACGCTACAGTCTTCAATAATGAAGCAATCGTGCTGAAATTTTGCACAAACTCGTCTTTTGTCTGCAGGCAGGTCAAGTTCGAAGATGGGCTGTATCGGTCCAGGTTTTGATATAGTTCCCATATAAACCGACCTCCCGATTTGGGTCTTGGGCTTATAGAAACCGTAGTTTTTATCCAATTTGCCTGAAATTTGAAATCTGGAGGTATTTTGTGACCGTAAAGAGGTGTGCCAAAAATGGTGAGTATCGGTCCACGTTCTGGCATAGCCCCCATATAGACCGATCTCCCGATTTTACTTCTTGGGCTTATAGAAACCGCAGTTTTTATTCAATTTACCTGAAATTGGAAATCTAGAGGTATTGTCGGACCACAAATACGTGTGCCGAAAATTGTGAGTATTGGTATATATTTTGGTATAGCCCCCATATAGACCCATCTCCCGATTTTACTTCTTTGGCTTATAGAAATCGCAGTTTTTATTAAATTTACCGGAAATTGGAAATCTAGAGGTATTGTAGGACCACAAATACGTGTGCCAAAAATTGTGAGTATCGGTCCATATTTTGGTATAGCCCCCATATAGACCGATCTCCCGATTTTACTTCTTGGGCTTATAGAAACCGCAGTTTTTATTCAATTTACCTGAAAATGGAAATCTAGAGGTATTGTAGGACCACAAATACGTGTGCCAAAAATTGTGAGTATCGGTCCATATTTTGGTATAGCCCCCATAAAGACCCATCTCCCGATTTTACTTCTTTGGCTTATAGAAATCGCAGTTTTTATTCAATTTACCGGAAATTGGAAATCTAGAGGTATTGTAGGACCACAAATACGTGTGCCAAAAATTGTGAGTATCGGTCCATGTTTTGGTATGTTCCCCATATAAAACGACCTCCCGATTTGGGGTCTTGGGCTTATAGAAACCTTATTTTATATCCAATTTGTCTGAAATTGGAAATCTAGAGGTATTTTAGGACCATAAAGAAGTGTGCCGAAAATGGTGAGGATCGGTCCATATTTTGGTATAGCCCCCATATAGCCCGATTTCCCGATTTTACTTCTTGGGCTTCTAGAATCCGAAGTTTTTATCCTATTTGCCTGAAATTGGAAATCTAGAGGTATTTTCGGGTCATAAAGAGGTGTGCCGAAAACGGTGAGCATCGGTCCATATTTCAGTATAGCCCCCATAAGAACGATCTCCCGATTTAACTCCTTGGGTTTCTAGAAACCGTAGTTTTTATCTGATTTGCCTGAAATTGTAAATATTCTGGTATTTTAGGCTCACAAAAACGTGTATCGGATTAAGTTTTTATCGGTCCATTTGGTAATGGTCCATATAGACCGACTTCACTTCTTGAGGGTGTAGAAGGCGCACTGATGATGAAAATTGCTTGAAACTCAATGTAAAATTTCCAGATTTTACTTCTACAGATTTAAGATTTCAAATCAAGACGTTATTTTATAATTTTCTTGCACACTTATAAGAGATGTTAATGATTCCTCTAAAACTCAAACAAAAATGGTTCTTATAAATCCAGAATCTGATATAGTCCTCATGGATGAAATCTTTAAATTTATCTTCGGGAAGTGTCCTCAAGTCCTCAAGCCCTCCTGAAATTTCAAAGGACACCCTAATATTTGGTTCATGGTGGTGGGTATTTAAGATTCGGCCCGGCCGAACTTACTGCTGTATATACTTGTTTAGGTTTTGGGTGGATTTTTCAATTTTTTGAGGGTGGTCACGAATTAAAGTCCTTTTCGCTCTAGGACGCATATTTAAGGAGATATGGGCAAAAGAAGTTTTTCATATAAAAATTAAAATTTTTTTAGGTTTTGGGTGGATTTTTCAATTTTTTGGGGGTGGTCACGAATTAAAGTCCTTTTCGCTCTAGGACGCTTAGTTTAGGAGATATGGGCAAAAGAAGTTTTTCATATAAAAATTTCAATTTTTTTAGGTTTTGGGTGGATTTTTCAATTTTTTGGGGGTGGTCACAAATTAAAGTCCTTTTCGCTCTAGGACGCATATTTAAGGAGATATGGACAAAAGAAGTTTTTCATATAAAAATTTCAATTTTTTTAGGTTTTGGGTGGATTTTTCAATTTTTTGAGGGTGGTCACGAATTAAAGTCCTTTTCGCTCTAGGACGCATATTTAAGGAGATATGGGCAAAAGAAGTTTTTCATATAAAAATTTCAATTTTTTTAGGTTTTGGGTGGATTTTTCAATTTTTTGAGGGTGGTCACGAATTAAAGTCCTTTTCGCTCTAGGACGCATATTTAAGGAGATATGGGCAAAAGAAGTTTTTCATATAAAAATTTAAATTTTTTTAGGTTTTGGGTGGATTTTTCAATTTTTTGAGGGTGGTCACGAATTAAAGTCCTTTTCGCTCTAGGACGCATATTTAAGGAGATATGGGCAAAAGAAGTTTTTCATATAAAAATTTCAATTTTTTTAGGTTTTGGGTGGATTTTTCAATTTTTTGAGGGTGGTCACGAATTAAAGTCCTTTTCACTCTAGGACGCATATTTAAGGAGATATGGGCAAAAGAAGTTTTTCATATAAAAATTTAAATTTTTTTAGGTTTTGGGTGGATTTTTCAATTTTTTGAGGGTGGTCACGAATTAAAGTCCTTTTCGCTCTAGGACGCTTAGTTTAGGAGATATGGGCAAAAGAAGTTTTTCATATAAAAATTTCAATTTTTTTAGGTTTTGGGTGGATTTTTCAATTTTTTGGGGGTGGTCACGAATTAAAGTCCTTTTCGCTGTAGGACGCTTAGTTTAGGAGATATGGGCAAAAGAAGTTTTTCATATAAAAATTTCAATTTTTTTAGGTTTTGGGTGGATTTTTCAATTTTTTGGGGGTGGTCACAAATTAAAGTCCTTTTCGCTCTAGGACGCATATTTAAGGAGATATGGGCAAAAGAAGTTTTTCATATAAAAATTTCAATTTTTTTAGGTTTTGGGTGGATTTTTCAATTTTTTGAGGGTGGTCACGAATTAAAGTCCTTTTCACTCTAGGACGCATATTTAAGGAGATATGGGCAAAAGAAGTTTTTCATATAAAAATTTCAATTTTTTTAGGTTTTGGGTGGATTTTTCAATTTTTTGAGGGTGGTCACGAATTAAAGTCCTTTTCGCTCTAGGACGCTTAGTTTAGGAGATATGGGCAAAAGAAGTTTTTCATATAAAAATTTCAATTTTTTTAGGTTTTGGGTGGATTTTTCAATTTTTTGGGGGTGGTCACGAATTAAAGTCCTTTTCGCTCTAGGACGCATATTTAAGGAGATATGGACAAAAGAAGTTTTTCATATAAAAATTTCAATTTTTTTAGGTTTTGGGTGGATTTTTCAATTTTTTGAGTGTGGTCACGAATTAAAGTCCTTTTCGCTCTAGGACGCATATTTAAGGAGATATGGGCAAAAGAAGTTTTTCATATAAAAATTTCAATTTTTTTAGGTTTTGGGGGGATTTTTCAATTTTTTGAGGGTGGTCACGAATTAAAGTCCTTTTCGCTCTAGGACGCATATTTAAGGAGATATGGGCAAAAGAAGTTTTTCATATAAAAATTTCAATTTTTGTTAGGTTTTGGGTGGATTTTTCAATTTTTTGAGGGTGGTCACGAATTAAAGTCCTTTTCGCTCTAGGGCGCATATTTAAGGAGATATGGGCAAAAGAAGTTTTTCATATAAAAATTTCAATTTTTTTAGGTTTTGGGTGGATTTTTCAATTTTTTGAGGGTGGTCATGAATTAAAGTCCTTTTCGCTCTAGGACGCTTAGTTTAGGAGATATGGGCAAAAGAAGTTTTTCATATAAAAATTTCAATTTTTTTTAGGTTTTGGGTGGATTTTTCAATTTTTTGGGGGTGGTCACGAATTAAAGTCCTTTTCGCTCTAGGACGCATATTTAAGGAGATATGGGCAAAAGAAGTTTTTCATATAAAAATTTCAATTTTTTTAGGTTTTGGGTGGATTTTTCAATTTTTTGGGGGTGGTCACGAATTAAAGTCCTTTTCGCTGTAGGACGCTTAGTTTAGGAGATATGGGCAAAAGAAGTTTTTCATATAAAAATTTCAATTTTTTTAGGTTTTGGGTGGATTTTTCAATTTTTTGAGGGTGGTCACGAATTAAAGTCCTTTTCGCTCTAGGACGCTTAGTTTAGGAGATATGGGCAAAAGAAGTTTTTCATATAAAAATTTCAATTTTTTTAGGTTTTGGGTGGATTTTTCAATTTTTTGAGGGTGGTCACGAATTAAAGTCCTTTTCGCTCTAGGGCGCATATTTAAGGAGATATGGGCAAAAGAAGTTTTTCATATAAAAATTTCAATTTTTTTAGGTTTTGGGTGGATTTTTCAATTTTTTGGGGGTGGTCACGAATTAAAGTCCTTTTCACTCTAGGACGCATATTTAAGGAGATATGGGCAAAAGAAGTTTTTCATATAAAAATTTCAATTTTTTTAGGTTTTGGGTGGATTTTTCAATTTTTTGAGGGTGGTCACGAATTAAAGTCCTTTTCGCTCTAGGACGCTTAGTTTAGGAGATATGGGCAAAAGAAGTTTTTCATATAAAAATTTCAATTTTTTTAGGTTTTGGGTGGATTTTTCAATTTTTTGGGGGTGGTCACGAATTAAAGTCCTTTTCGCTCTAGGACGCATATTTAAGGAGATATGGACAAAAGAAGTTTTTCGTATAAAAATTTCAATTTTTTTAGGTTTTGGGTGGATTTTTCAATTTTTTGGGGGTGGTCACGAATTAAAGTCCTTTTCGCTGTAGGACGCTTAGTTTAGGAGATATGGGCAAAAGAAGTTTTTCATATAAAAATTTAAATTTTTTTAGGTTTTGGGTGGATTTTTCAATTTTTTGGGGGTGGTCACAAATTAAAGTCCTTTTCATATAAAAATTTCATTTTTTTTAGGTTTTGGGGTTGATTTTTCAATTTTTTGAGGGTGGTCACGAATTAAAGTCCTTTTCGCTCTAGGACGCATATTTAAGGAGATATGGACAAAAGAAGTTTTTCATATAAAAATTTCAATTTTTTTAGGTTTTGGGTGGATTTTTCAATTTTTTGAGGGTGGTCACGAATTAAAGTCCTTTTCGCTCTAGGACGCATATTTAAGGAGATATGGGCAAAAGAAGTTTTTCATATAAAAATTAAAATTTTTTTAGGTTTTGGGTGGATTTTTCAATTTTTTGGGGGTGGTCACGAATTAAAGTCCTTTTCGCTCTAGGACGCTTAGTTTAGGAGATATGGGCAAAAGAAGTTTTTCATATAAAAATTTCAATTTTTTTAGGTTTTGGGTGGATTTTTCAATTTTTTGGGGGTGGTCACAAATTAAAGTCCTTTTCGCTCTAGGACGCATATTTAAGGAGATATGGACAAAAGAAGTTTTTCATATAAAAATTTCAATTTTTTTAGGTTTTGGGTGGATTTTTCAATTTTTTGAGGGTGGTCACGAATTAAAGTCCTTTTCGCTCTAGGACGCATATTTAAGGAGATATGGGCAAAAGAAGTTTTTCATATAAAAATTTCAATTTTTTTAGGTTTTGGGTGGATTTTTCAATTTTTTGAGGGTGGTCACGAATTAAAGTCCTTTTCGCTCTAGGACGCATATTTAAGGAGATATGGGCAAAAGAAGTTTTTCATATAAAAATTTAAATTTTTTTAGGTTTTGGGTGGATTTTTCAATTTTTTGAGGGTGGTCACGAATTAAAGTCCTTTTCGCTCTAGGACGCATATTTAAGGAGATATGGGCAAAAGAAGTTTTTCATATAAAAATTTCAATTTTTTTAGGTTTTGGGTGGATTTTTCAATTTTTTGAGGGTGTTCACGAATTAAAGTCCTTTTCACTCTAGGACGCATATTTAAGGAGATATGGGCAAAAGAAGTTTTTCATATAAAAATTTCAATTTTTTTAGGTTTTGGGTGGATTTTTCAATTTTTTGAGGGTGGTCACGAATTAAAGTCCTTTTCGCTCTAGGACGCTTAGTTTAGGAGATATGGGCAAAAGAAGTTTTTCATATAAAAATTTCAATTTTTTTAGGTTTTGGGTGGATTTTTCAATTTTTTGGGGGTGGTCACGAATTAAAGTCCTTTTCGCTCTAGGACGCATATTTAAGGAGATATGGGCAAAAGAAGTTTTTCATACAAAAATTTCAATTTTTTTAGGTTTTGGGTGGATTTTTCAATTTTTTGGGGGTGGTCACGAATTAAAGTCCTTTTCGCTGTAGGACGCTTAGTTTAGGAGATATGGGCAAAAGAAGTCTTTCATATAAAAATTTCAATTTTTTTAGGTTTTGGGTGGATTTTTCAATTTTTTGGGGGTGGTCACAAATTAAAGTCCTTTTCGCTCTAGGACGCATATTTAAGGAGATATGGACAAAAGAAGTTTTTCATATAAAAATTTCAATTTTTTTAGGTTTTGGGTGGATTTTTCAATTTTTTGAGGGTGGTCACGAATTAAAGTCCTTTTCGCTCTAGGACGCATATTTAAGGAGATATGGGCAAAAGAAGTTTTTCATATAAAAATTTCAATTTTTTTAGGTTTTGGGTGGATTTTTCAATTTTTTGAGGGTGGTCACGAATTAAAGTACTTTTCGCTCTAGGACGCATATTTAAGGAGATATGGGCAAAAGAAGTTTTTCATATAAAAATTTAAATTTTTTTAGGTTTTGGGTGGATTTTTCAATTTTTTGAGGGTGGTCACGAATTAAAGTCCTTTTCGCTCTAGGACGCATATTTAAGGAGATATGGGCAAAAGAAGTTTTTCATATAAAAATTTCAATTTTTTTAGGTTTTGGGTGGATTTTTCAATTTTTTGAGGGTGGTCACGAATTAAAGTCCTTTTCACTCTAGGACGCATATTTAAGGAGATATGGGCAAAATAAGTTTTTCATATAAAAATTTCAATTTTTTTAGGTTTTGGGTGGATTTTTCAATTTTTTGAGGGTGGTCACGAATTAAAGTCCTTTTCGCTCTAGGACGCTTAGTTTAGGAGATATGGGCAAAAGAAGTTTTTCATATAAAAATTTCAATTTTTTTAGGTTTTGGGTGGATTTTTCAATTTTTTGGGGGTGGTCACGAATTAAAGTCCTTTTCGCTCTAGGACGCATATTTAAGGAGATATGGACAAAAGAAGTTTTTCATATAAAAATTTCAATTTTTTTAGGTTTTGGGTGGATTTTTCAATTTTTTGAGTGTGGTCACGAATTAAAGTCCTTTTCGCTCTAGGACGCATATTTAAGGAGATATGGGCAAAAGAAGTTTTTCATATAAAAATTTCAATTTTTTTAGGTTTTGGGGGGATTTTTCAATTTTTTGAGGGTGGTCACGAATTAAAGTCCTTTTCGCTCTAGGACGCATATTTAAGGAGATATGGGCAAAAGAAGTTTTTCATATAAAAATTTCAATTTTTGTTAGGTTTTGGGTGGATTTTTCAATTTTTTGAGGGTGGTCACGAATTAAAGTCCTTTTCGCTCTAGGGCGCATATTTAAGGAGATATGGGCAAAAGAAGTTTTTCATATAAAAATTTCAATTTTTTTAGGTTTTGGGTGGATTTTTCAATTTTTTGAGGGTGGTCATGAATTAAAGTCCTTTTCGCTCTAGGACGCTTAGTTTAGGAGATATGGGCAAAAGAAGTTTTTCATATAAAAATTTCAATTTTTTTTAGGTTTTGGGTGGATTTTTCAATTTTTTGGGGGTGGTCACGAATTAAAGTCCTTTTCGCTCTAGGACGCATATTTAAGGAGATATGGGCAAAAGAAGTTTTTCATATAAAAATTTCAATTTTTTTAGGTTTTGGGTGGATTTTTCAATTTTTTGGGGGTGGTCACGAATTAAAGTCCTTTTCGCTCTAGGACGCATATTTAAGGAGATATGGGCAAAAGAAGTTTTTCATATAAAAATTTCAATTTTTTTTAGGTTTGGGGTGGATTTTTCAATTTTTTGGGGGTGGTCACGAATTAAAGTCCTTTTCGCTCTAGGACGCATATTTAAGGAGATATGGGCAAAAGAAGTTTTTCATATAAAAATTTCAATTTTTTTAGGTTTTGGGTGGATTTTTCAATTTTTTTGGGGTGGTCACGAATTAAAGTCCTTTTCGCTCTAGGACGCATATTTAAGGAGATATGGGCAAAAGAAGTTTTTCATATAAAAATTTCAATTTTTTTTAGGTTTTGGGTGGATTTTTTAATTTTTTGAGGGTGGTCACGAATTAAAGTCCTTTTCACTCTAGGACGCATATTTAAGGAGATATGGGCAAAAGAAGTTTTTCATATAAAAATTTCAATTTTTTTAGGTTTTGGGTGGATTTTTCAATTTTTTGGGGGTGGTCACGAATTAAAGTCCTTTTCGCTCTAGGACGCATATTTAAGGAGATATGGGCAAAAGAAGTTTTTCATATAAAAATTTCAATTTTTTTAGGTTTTGGGTGGATTTTTCAATTTTTTGGGGGTGGTCACGAATTAAAGTCCTTTTCGCTCTAGGACGCATATTTAAGGAGATATGGGCAAAAGAAGTTTTTCATATAAAAATTTCAATTTTTTTAGGTTTTGGGTGGATTTTTCAATTTTTTGGGGGTGGTCACGAATTAAAGTCCTTTTCGCTCTAGGACGCATATTTAAGGAGATATGGGCAAAAGAAGTTTTTCATATAAAAATTTCAATTTTTTTTAGGTTTTGGGTGGATTTTTGAATTTTTTGAGGGTGGTCACGAATTAAAGTCCTTTTCGCTCTAGGACGCATATTTAAGGAGATATGGGCAAAAGAAGTTTTTCATATAAAAATTTCAATTTTTTTAGGTTTTGGGTGGATTTTTCAATTTTTTGGGGGTGGTCACGAATTAAAATCCTTTTCGCTCTAGGACGCATATTTAAGGAGATATGGACAAAAGAAGTTTTTCATATAAAAATTTCAATTTTTTTAGGTTTTGGGTGGATTTTTCAATTTTTTGAGGGTGGTCACGAATTAAAGTCCTTTTCGCTCTAGGACGCATATTTAAGGAGATATGGGCAAAAGAAGTTTTTCATATAAAAATTTCAATTTTTTTAGGTTTTGGGTGGATTTTTCAATTTTTTGAGGGTGGTCACGAATTAAAGTCCTTTTCGCTCTAGGACGCATATTTAAGGAGATATGGGCAAAAGAAGTTTTTCATATAAAAATTTCAATTTTTTTTTAGGTTTTGGGTGGATTTTTCAATTTTTTGGGGGTGGTCACGAATTAAAGTCCTTTTCGCTCTAGGACGCATATTTAAGGAGATATGGACAAAAGAAGTTTTTCATATAAAAATTTCAATTTTTTTAGGTTTTGGGTGGATTTTTCAATTTTTTGAGGGTGGTCACGAATTAAAGTCCTTTTCGCTCTAGGACGCATATTTAAGGAGATACGGACAAAAGAAGCTTTTCATATAAAAATTTCAATTTTTTTAGGTTTTGGGTGGATTTTTCAATTTTTTGAGGGTGGTCACGAATTAAAGTCCTTTTCGCTCTAGGACGCATATTTAAGGAGATATGGGCAAAAGAAGTTTTTCATATAAAAATTAAATTTTTTTTAGGTTTTGGGTGGATTTTTCAATTTTTTGGGGGTGGTCACGAATTAAAGTCCTTTTCGCTCTAGGACGCTTAGTTTAGGAGATATGGGCAAAAGAAGTTTTTCATATAAAAATTTCAATTTTTTTAGGTTTTGGGTGGATTTTTCAATTTTTTGGGGGTGGTCACGAATTAAAGTCCTTTTCGCTCTAGGACGCATATTTAAGGAGATATGGGCAAAAGAAGTTTTTCATATAAAAATTTCAATTTTTTTAGGTTTTGGGTGGATTTTTCAATTTTTTGAGGGTGGTCACGAATTAAAGTCCTTTTCGCTCTAGGACGCATATTTAAGGAGATATGGGCAAAAGAAGTTTTTCATATAAAAATTTCAATTTTTTTAGGTTTTGGGTGGATTTTTCAATTTTTTGAGGGTGGTCACGAATTAAAGTCCTTTTCACTCTAGGACGCATATTTAAGGAGATATGGGCAAAAGAAGTTTTTCATATAAAAATTTCAATTTTTTTAGTCACGAATTAAAGTCCTTTTCGCTCTAGGACGCTTAGTTTAGGAGATATGGGCAAAAGAAGTTTTTCATATAAAAATTTCAATTTTTTTAGGTTTTGGGTGGATTTTTCAATTTTTTGGGGGTGGTCACGAATTAAAGTCCTTTTCGCTCTAGGACGCATATTTAAGGAGATATGGACAAAAGAAGTTTTTCATATAAAAATTTCAATTTTTTTGGGTTTTGGGTGGATTTTTCAATTTTTTGAGGGTGGTCACGAATTAAAGTCCTTTTCGCTCTAGGACGCATATTTAAGGAGATATGGGCAAAAGAAGTTTTTCATATAAAAATTTCAATTTTTTTAGGTTTTGGGTGGATTTTTCAATTTTTTGAGGGTGGTCACGAATTAAAGTTCTTTTCGCTCTAGGACGCTTAGTTTAGGAGATATGGGCAAAAGAAGGTTTTCATATAAAAATTTAAATTTTTTTAGGTTTTGGGTGGATTTTTCAATTTTTTGAGGGTGGTCACGATTTAAAGTCCTTTTCGCTCTAGGACGCATATTTAAGGAGATATGGGCAAAAGAAGTTTTTCATATAAAAATTTAAATTTTTTTAGGTTTTGGGTGGATTTTTCAATTTTTTGAGGGTGGTCACGAATTAAAGTCCTTTTCACTCTAGGACGCATATTTAAGGAGATATGGGCAAAAGAAGTTTTTCATATAAAAATTTCAATTTTTTTAGGTTTTGGGTGGATTTTTCAATTTTTTGAGGGTGGTCACGAATTAAAGTCCTTTTCGCTCTAGGATGCTTAGTTTAGGAGATATGGGCAAAAGAAGTTTTTCATATAAAAATTTCAATTTTTTTAGGTTTTGGGTGGATTTTTAAATTTTTTGGGGGTGGTCACGAATTAAAGTCCTTTTCGCTCTAGGACGCATATTTAAGGAGATATGGGCAAAAGAAGTTTTTCATATAAAAATTTCAATTTTTTTAGGTTTTGGGTGGATTTTTCAATTTTTTGAGGGTGGTCACGAATTAAAGTCCTTTTCGCTCTAGGACGCATATTTAAGGAGATATTGGCAAAAGAAGTTTTTCATATAAAAATTTCAATTTTTTTAGGTTTTGGGTGGATTTTTCAATTTTTTGAGGGTGGTCACGAATTAAAGTCCTTTTCACTCTACGACGCATATTTAAGGAGATATGGGCAAAAGAAGTTTTTCATATAAAAATTTCAATTTTTTTAGGTTTTGGGTGGATTTTTCAATTTTTTGAGGGTGGTCACGAATTAAAGTCCTTTTCGCTCTAGGACGCTTAGTTTAGGAGATATGGGCAAAAGAAGTTTTTCATATAAAAATTTCAATTTTTTTAGGTTTTGGGTGGATTTTTCAATTTTTTGGGGGTGGTCACGAATTAAAGTCCTTTTCGCTCTAGGACGCATATTTAAGGAGATATGGACAAAAGAAGTTTTTCATATAAAAATTTCAATTTTTTTAGGTTTTGGGTGGATTTTTCTATTTTTTGAGGGTGGTCACGAATTAAAGTCCTTTTCGCTCTAGGACGCATATTTAAGGAGATATGGGCAAAAGAAGTTTTTCATATAAAAATTTCAATTTTTTTAGGTTTTGGGGGGATTTTTGAATTTTTTGAGGGTGGTCACGAATTAAAGTCCTTTTCGCTCTAGGACGCATATTTAAGGAGATATGGGCAAAAGAAGTTTTTCATATAAAAATTTCAATTTTTTTAGGTTTTGGGTGGATTTTTCAATTTTTTGAGGGCGGTCATGAATTAAAGTCCTTTTCGCTCTAGGACGCTTAGTTTAGGAGATATGGGCAAAAGAAGTTTTTCATATAAAAATTTCAATTTTTTTTAGGTTTTGGGTGGATTTTTCAATTTTTTGGGGGTGGTCACGAATTAAAGTCCTTTTCGCTCTAGGACGCATATTTAAGGAGCTATGGGCAAAAGAAGTTTTTCATATAAAAATTTAAATTTTTTTAGGTTTTGGGTGGATTTTTCAATTTTTTGGGGGTGGTCACGAATTAAAGTCCTTTTCGCTCTAGGACGCATATTTAAGGAGATATGGGCAAAAGAAGATTTTCATATAAAAATTTCAATTTTTTTTAGGTTTTGGGTGGATTTTTCAATTTTTTGGGGGTGGTCACGAATTAAAGTCCTTTTCGCTCTAGGACGCATATTTAAGGAGATATGGGCAAAAGAAGTTTTTCATATAAAAATTTCAATTTTTTTAGGTTTTGGGTGGATTTTTCAATTTTTTGGGGCTGGTCACGAATTAAAGTCCTTTTCGCTCTGTGACGCATATTTAAGGAGATATGGGCAAAAGAAGTTTTTCATATAAACATTTAAATTTTTTTTGGTTTTGGGTGGATTTTTCAATTTTTTGAGGGTGGTCACGAATTAAAGTCCTTTTCGCTCTAGGACGCATATTTAAGGAGATATGGGCAAAAGAAGTTTTTCATATAAAAATTTAAATTTTTTTAGGTTTTGGGTGGATTTTTCAATTTTTTGAGGGTGGTCACGAATTAAAGTCCTTTTCACTCTAGGACGCATATTTAAGGAGATATGGGCAAAAGAAGTTTTTCATATAAAAATTTAAATTTTTTTAGGTTTTGGGTGGATTTTTCAATTTTTTTGAGGGTGGTCACGAATTAAAGTCCTTTTCACTCTAGGACGCATATTTAAGGAGATATGGGCAAAAGAAGTTTTTCATATAAAAATTTCAATTTTTTTAGGTTTTGGGTGGATTTTTCAATTTTTTGAGGGTGGTCACGAATTAAAGTCCTTTTCGCTCTAGGACGCTTAGTTTAGGAGATATGGGCAAAAGAAGTTTTTCATATAAAAATTTCAATTTTTTTAGGTTTTGGGTGGATTTTTCAATTTTTTGGGGGTGGTCACGAATTAAAGTCCTTTTCGCTCTAGGACGCATATTTAAGGAGATATGGGCAAAAGAAGTTTTTCATATAAAAATTTCAATTTTTTTAGGTTTTGGGTGGATTTTTCAATTTTTTGAGGGTGGTCACGAATTAAAGTCCTTTTCGCTCTAGGACGCATATTTAAGGAGATATGGGCAAAAGAAGTTTTTCATATAAAAATTTCAATTTTTTTAGGTTTTGGGTGGATTTTTCAATTTTTTGAGGGTGGTCACGAATTAAAGTCCTTTTCACTCTAGGACGCATATTTAAGGAGATATGGGCAAAAGAAGTTTTTCATATAAAAATTTAAATTTTTTTAGGTTTTGGGTGGATTTTTCAATTTTTTGAGGGTGGTCACGAATTAAAGTCCTTTTCGCTCTAGGACGCTTAGTTTAGGAGATATGGGCAAAAGAAGTTTTTCATATAAAAATTTAAATTTTTTTAGGTTTTGGGGGGATTTTTGAATTTTTTGAGGGTGGTCACGAATTAAAGTCCTTTTCGCTCTAGGACGCATATTTAAGGAGATATGGGCAAAAGAAGTTTTTCATATAAAAATTTCAATTTTTTTAGGTTTTGGGTGGATTTTTCAATTTTTTGAGGGCGGTCATGAATTAAAGTCCTTTTCGTTCTAGGACGCTTAGTTTAGGAGATATGGGCAAAAGAAGTTTTTCATATAAAAATTTCAATTTTTTTTAGGTTTTGGGTGGATTTTTCAATTTTTTGGGGGTGGTCACGAATTAAAGTCCTTTTCGCTCTAGGACGCATATTTAAGGAGATATGGGCAAAAGAAGTTTTTCATATAAAAATTTCAATTTTTTTAGGTTTTGGGTGGATTTTTCAATTTTTTGGGGGTGGTCACGAATTAAAGTCCTTTTCGCTCTAGGACGCTTAGTTTAGGAGATATATGCAAAAGAAGTTTTTCATATAAAAATTTCAATTTTTTTAGGTTTTGGGTGGATTTTTCAATTTTTTGGGGGTGGTCACGAATTAAAGTCCTTTTCGCTCTAGGACGCATATTTAAGGAGATATGGGCAAAAGAAGATTTTCATATAAAAATTTCAATTTTTTTAGGTTTTGGGTGGATTTTTCAATTTTTTGGGGGTGGTCACGAATTAAAGTCCTTTTCGCTCTAGGACGCATATTTAAGGAGATATGGGCAAAAGAAGATTTTCATATAAAAATTTCAATTTTTTTTAGGTTTTGGGTGGATTTTTCAATTTTTTGGGGGTGGTCACGAATTAAAGTCCTTTTCGCTCTAGGACGCATATTTAAGGAGATATGGGCAAAAGAAGTTTTTCATATAAAAATTTCAATTTTTTTAGGTTTTGGGTGGATTTTTCAATTTTTTGGTGGTGGTCACGAATTAAAGTCCTTTTCGCTCTAGGACGCATATTTAAGGAGATATGGGCAAAAGAAGTTTTTCATATAAAAATTTCAATTTTTTTAGGTTTTGGGTGGATTTTTCAATTTTTTGGGGGTGGTCACGAATTAAAGTCCTTTTCGCTCTAGGACGCTTAGTTTAGGAGATATGGGCAAAAGAAGTTTTTCATATAAAAATTTCAATTTTTTTAGGTTTTGGGTGGATTTTTCAATTTTTTTAGGGTGGTCATGAATTAAAGTCCTTTTCGCTCTAGGACGCTTAGTTTAGGAGATATGGGCAAAAGAAGTTTTTCATATAAAAATTTCAATTTTTTTAGGTTTTGGGTGGATTTTTCAATTTTTTGAGGGTGGTCATGAATTAAAGTCCTTTTCGCTCTAGGACGCTTAGTTTAGGAGATATGGGCAAAAGAAGTTTTTCATATAAAAATTTCAATTTTTTTAGGTTTTGGGTGGATTTCTCAATTTTTTGGGGGTGGTCACGAATTAAAGTCCTTTTCGCTCTAGGACGCATAGTTAAGGAGATATGGACAAAAGAAGTTTTTCATATAAAAATTTAAATTTTTTTAGGTTTTGGGTGGATTTTTCAATTTTTTGAGTGTGGTCACGAATTAAAGTCCTTTTCGCTCTAGGACGCATATTTAAGGAGATATGGGCAAAAGTTTTTCATATAAAAATTTCAATTTTTTTAGGTTTTGGGTGGATTTTTCAATTTTTTGAGGGTGGTCACGAATTAAAGTCCTTTTCGCTCTAGGACGCATATTTAAGAAGATATGGGCAAAAGAAGTTTTTCATATAAAAATTTCAATTTTTTTTAGGTTTTGGGTGGATTTTTTAATTTTTTGAGGGTGGTCACGAATTAAAGTCCTTTTCGCTCTAGGACGCATATTTAAGGAGATATGGGCAAAAGAAGTTTTTCATATAAAAATTTCAATTTTTTTAGGTTTTGGGTGGATTTTTCAATTTTTTGAGGGTGGTCACGAATTAAAGTCCTTTTCGCTCTAGGACGCTTAGTTTAGGAGATATGGGCAAAAGAAGTTTTTCATATAAAAATTAAAATTTTTTTAGGTTTTGGGTGGATTTTTCAATTTTTTGGGGGTGGTCACGAATTAAAGTCCTTTTCGCTCTAGGACGCTTAGTTTAGGAGATATGGGCAAAAGAAGTTTTTCATATAAAAATTTCAATTTTTTTAGGTTTTGGGTGGATTTTTAAATTTTTTGGGGGTGGTCACGAATTAAAGTCCTTTTCGCTCTAGGACGCATATTTAAGGAGATATGGACAAAAGAAGTTTTTCATATAAAAATTTCAATTTTTTTAGGTTTTGGGGGGATTTTTCAATTTTTTGAGGGTGGTCACGAATTAAAGTCCTTTTCGCTCTAGGATGCATATTTAAGGAGATATGGGCAAAAGAAGTTTTTCATATAAAAATTTCAATTTTTTTAGGTTTTGGGTGGATTTTTCAATTTTTTGAGGGTGGTCACGAATTAAAGTCCTTTTCGCTCTAGGGCGCATATTTAAGGAGATATGGGCAAAAGAAGTTTTTCATATAAAAATTTCAATTTTTTTAGGTTTTGGGTGGATTTTTCAATTTTTTGAGGGTGGTCATGAATTAAAGTCCTTTTCGCTCTAGGACGCTTAGTTTAGGAGATATGGGCAAAAGAAGTTTTTCATATAAAAATTTCAATTTTTTTTTAGGTTTTGGGTGGATTTTTCAATTTTTTGGGGGTGGTCACGAATTAAAGTCCTTTTCGCTCTAGGACGCATATTTCAGGAGATATGGGCAAAAGAAGTTTTTCATATAAAAATTTCAATTTTTTTAGGTTTTGGGTGGATTTTTCAATTTTTTGGGGGTGGTCACGAATTAAAGTCCTTTTCGCTCTAGGACGCATATTTAAGGAGATATGGGCAAAAGAAGTTTTTCATATAAAAATTTCAATTTTTTTTAGGTTTTGGGTGGATTTTTCAATTTTTTGGGGGTGGTCACGAATTAAAGTCCTTTTCGCTCTAGGACGCATATTTAAGGAGATATGGGCAAAAGAAGTTTTTCATATAAAAATTTCAATTTTTTTAGGTTTTGGGTGGATTTTTCAATTTTTTGGGGGTGGTCACGAATTAAAGTCCTTTTCGCTCTAGGACGCATATTTAAGGAGATATGGGCAAAAGAAGTTTTTCATATAAAAATTTAAATTTTTTTAGGTTTTGGGTGGATTTTTCAATTTTTTGGGGGTGGTCACGAATTAAAGTTCTTTTCGCTCTAGGACGCTTAGTTTAGGAGATATGGGCAAAAGAAGTTTTTCATATAAAAATTTCAATTTTTTTAGGTTTTGGGTGGATTGTTCAATTTTTTTAGGGTGGTCATGAATTAAAGTCCTTTTCGCTCTAGGACGCTTAGTTTAGGAGATATGGGCAAAAGAAGTTTTTCATATAAAAATTTCAATTTTTTTAGGTTTTGGGTGGATTTTTCAATTTTTTGAGAGTGGTCACGAATTAAAGTCCTTTTCGCTCTAGGACGCTTAGTTTAGGAGATATGGGCAAAAGAAGTTTTTCATATAAAAATTTCAATTTTTTGGGTTTTGGGGGGATTTTTGAATTTTTTGAGGGTGGTCACGAATTAAAGTCCTTTTCGCTCTAGGACGCATATTTAAGGAGATATGGGCAAAAGAAGTTTTTCATATAAAAATTTCAATTTTTTTAGGTTTTGGGTGGATTTTTCAATTTTTTGAGGGCGGTCATGAATTAAAGTCCTTTTCGCTCTAGGACGCTTAGTTTAGGAGATATGGGCAAACGAAGTTTTTCATATAAAAATTTCAATTTTTTTTAGGTTTTGGGTGGATTTTTCAATTTTTTGGGGGTGGTCACGAATTAAAGTCCTGTTCGCTCTAGGACGCATATTTAAGGAGATATGGGCAAAAGAAGTTTTTCATAT
This sequence comes from Haematobia irritans, assembly GCF_050003625.1. Classification (NCBI taxonomy): domain Eukaryota; kingdom Metazoa; phylum Arthropoda; class Insecta; order Diptera; family Muscidae; genus Haematobia; species Haematobia irritans. The sequence continues at coordinate 137,493,237 of NC_134400.1, forward strand.
AAAAATTTCAATTTTTTTAGGTTTTGGGTGGATTTTTCAATTTTTTGGGGGTGGTCACGAATTAAAGTCCTTTTCGCTCTAGGACGCTTAGTTTAGGAGATATATGCAAAAGAAGTTTTTCATATAAAAATTTCAATTTTTTTAGGTTTTGGGTGGATTTTTCAATTTTTTGGGGGTGGTCACGAATTAAAGTCCTTTTCGCTCTAGGACGCATATTTAAGGAGATATGGGCAAAAGAAGATTTTCATATAAAAATTTCAATTTTTTTTAGGTTTTGGGTGGATTTTTCAATTTTTTGGGGGTGGTCACGAATTAAAGTCCTTTTCGCTCTAGGACGCATATTTAAGGAGATATGGGCAAAAGAAGATTTTCATATAAAAATTTCAATTTTTTTAGGTTTTGGGTGGATTTTTCAATTTTTTGGGGGTGGTCACGAATTAAAGTCCTTTTCGCTCTAGGACGCATATTTAAGGAGATATGGGCAAAAGAAGTTTTTCATATAAAAATTTCAATTTTTTTAGGTTTTGGGTGGATTTTTCAATTTTTTGGGGGTGGTCACGAATTAAAGTCCTTTTCGCTCTAGGACGCATATTTAAGGAGATATGGGCAAAAGAAGTTTTTCATATAAAAATTTCAATTTTTTTAGGTTTTGGGTGGATTTTTCAATTTTTTGGGGGTGGTCATGAATTAAAGTCCTTTTCGCTCTAGGACGCTTAGTTTAGGAGATATGGGCAAAAGAAGTTTTTCATATAAAAATTTCAATTTTTTTAGGTTTTGGGTGGATTTCTCAATTTTTTGGGGGTGGTCACGAATTAAAGTCCTTTTCGCTCTAGGACGCATAGTTAAGGAGATATGGACAAAAGAAGTTTTTCATATAAAAATTTCAATTTTTTTAGGTTTTGGGTGGATTTTTCAATTTTTTGGGGGTGGTCACGAATTAAAGTCCTTTTCGCTCTAGGACGCATATTTAAGGAGATATGGGCAAAAGAAGTTTTTCATATAAAAATTTAAATTTTTTTAGGTTTTGGGTGGATTTTTCAATTTTTTGAGTGTGGTCACGAATTAAAGTCCTTTTCGCTCTAGGACGCATATTTAAGGAGATATGGGCAAAAGTTTTTCATATAAAAATTTCAATTTTTTTAGGTTTTGGGTGGATTTTTCAATTTTTTGAGGGTGGTCACGAATTAAAGTCCTTTTCGCTCTAGGACGCATATTTAAGGAGATATGGGCAAAAGAAGTTTTTCATATAAAAATTTCAATTTTTTTAGGTTTTGGGTGGATTTTTTAATTTTTTGAGGGTGGTCACGAATTAAAGTCCTTTTCGCTCTAGGACGCATATTTAAGATATGGAGATATGGGCAAAAGAAGTTTTTCATATAAAAATTTCAATTTTTTTAGGTTTTGGGTGGATTTTTCGATTTTTTGAGGGTGGTCACGAATTAAAGTCCTTTTCGCTCTAGGACGCTTAGTTTAGGAGATATGGGCAAAAGAAGTTTTTCATATAAAAATTAAAATTTTTTTAGGTTTTGGGTGGATTTTTCAATTTTTTGGGGGTGGTCACGAATTAAAGTCCTTTTCGCTCTAGGACGCTTAGTTTAGGAGATATGGGCAAAAGAAGTTTTTCATATAAAAATTTCAATTTTTTTAGGTTTTGGGTGGATTTTTAAATTTTTTGGGGGTGGTCACGAATTAAAGTCCTTTTCGCTCTAGGACGCATATTTAAGGAGATATGGACAAAAGAAGTTTTTCATATAAAAATTTCAATTTTTTTAGGTTTTGGGTGGATTTTTCAATTTTTTGAGGGTGGTCACGAATTAAAGTCCTTTTCGCTCTAGGACGCATATTTAAGGAGATATGGGCAAAAGAAGTTTTTCATATAAAAATTTCAATTTTTTTAGGTTTTGGGTGGATTTTTCAATTTTTTGAGGGGATTTTTCAATTTTTTGAGAAGTTTTTCATATAAAAATTTCAATTTTTTTAGGTTTTGGGGGGATTTTTCAATTTTTTGAGGGTGGTCACGAATTAAAGTCCTTTTCGCTCTAGGACGCATATTTAAGGAGATATGGGCAAAAGAAGTTTTTCATATAAAAATTTCAATTTTTTTAGGTTTTGGGTGGATTTTTCAATTTTTTGAGGGTGGTCACGAATTAAAGTCCTTTTCGCTCTAGGGCGCATATTTAAGGAGATATGGGCAAAAGAAGTTTTTCATATAAAAATTTCAATTTTTTTAGGTTTTGGGTGGATTTTTCAATTTTTTGGGGTGGTCATGAATTAAAGTCCTTTTCGCTCTAGGACGCATATTTAAAGAGATATGGGCAAAAGAAGTTTTTCATATAAAAATTTCAATTTTTTTTTAGGTTTTGGGTGGATTTTTCAATTTTTTGGGGGTGGTCACGAATTAAAGTCCTTTTCGCTCTAGGACGCATATTTCAGGAGATATGGGCAAAAGAAGTTTTTCATATAAAAATTTCAATTTTTTTAGGTTTTGGGTGGATTTTTCAATTTTTTGGGGGTGGTCACGAATTAAAGTCCTTTTCGCTCTAGGACGCATATTTAAGGAGATATGGGCAAAAGAAGTTTTTCATATAAAAATTGCAATTTTTTTTAGGTTTTGGGTGGATTTTTCAATTTTTTGGGGGTGGTCACGAATTAAAGTCCTTTTCGCTCTAGGACGCATATTTAAGGAGATATGGGCAAAAGAAGTTTTTCATATAAAAATTTAAATTTTTTTAGGTTTTGGGTGGATTTTTCAATTTTTTGGGGGTGGTCACGAATTAAAGTCCTTTTCGCTCTAGGACGCATATTTAAGGAGATATGGGCAAAAGAAGTTTTTCATATAAAAATTTCAATTTTTTTAGGTTTTGGGTGGATTTTTCAATTTTTTGGGGGTGGTCACGAATTAAAGTCCTTTTCGCTCTAGGACGCATATTTAAGGAGATATGGGCAAAAGAAGTTTTTCATATAAAAATTTCAATTTTTTTAGGTTTTGGGTGGATTTTTCAATTTTTTGAGGGTGGTCACGAATTAAAGTCCTTTTCGCTCTAGGACGCATATTTAAGGAGATATGGGCAAAAGAAGTATTTCATATAAAAATTTAAATTTTTTTAGGTTTTGGGTGGATTTTTCAATTTTTTGAGGGTGGTCACGAATTAAAGTCCTTTTCGCTCTAGGACGCATATTTAAGGAGATATGGGCAAAAGAAGTTTTTCATATAAAAATTTAAATTTTTTTAGGTTTTGGGTGGATTCTTCAATTTTTTGAGGGTGGTCACGAATTAAAGTCCTTTTCACTCTAGGACGCATATTTAAGGAGATATGGGCAAAAGAAGTTTTTCATATAAAAATTTCAATTTTTTTAGGTTTTGGGTGGATTTTTCAATTTTTTGAGGGTGGTCACGAATTAAAGTCCTTTTCGCTCTAGGACGCTTAGTTTAGGAGATATGGGCAAAGGAAGTTTTTCATATAATAATTTCAATTTTTTTAGGTTTTGGGTGGATTTTTCAATTTTTTGGGGGTGGTCACGAATTAAAGTCCTTTTCGCTCTAGGACGCATATTTAAGGAGATATGGACAAAAGAAGTTTTTCATATAAAAATTTCAATTTTTTTAGGTTTTGGGTGGATTTTTCAATTTTTTGAGGGTGGTCGCGAATTAAAGTCCTTTTCGCTCTAGGACGCATATTTAAGGAGATATGGGCAAAAGAAGTTTTTCATATAAAAATTACATTTTTTTTTAGGTTTTGGGGGGATTTTTCAATTTTTTGAGGGTGGTCACGAATTAAAGTCCTTTTCGCTCTAGTACGCATATTTAAGGAGATATGGGCAAAAGAAGTTTTTCATATAAAAATTTCAATTTTTTTAGGTTTTGGGTGGATTTTTCAATTTTTTGAGGGTGGTCACGAATTAAAGTCCTTTTCGCTCTAGGGCGCATATTTAAGGAGATATGGGCAAAAGAAGTTTTTCATATAAAAATTTCAATTTTTTTAGGTTTTGGGTGGATTTTTCAATTTTTTGAGGGTGGTCATGAATTAAAGTCCTTTTCGCTCTAGGACGCTTAGTTTAGGAGATATGGGCAAAAGAAGTTTTTCATATAAAAATTTCAATTTTTTTTAGGTTTTGGGTGGATTTTTCAATTTTTTGGGGGTGGTCACGAATTAAAGTCCTTTTCGCTATTGGACGCATATTTCAGGAGATATGGGCAAAATAAGTTTTTCATATAAAAATTTCAATTTTTTTAGGTTTTGGGTGGATTTTTCAATTTTTTGGGGGTGGTCACGAATTAAAGTCCTTTTCGCTCTAGGACGCATATTTAAGGAGATATGGGCAAAAGAAGTTTTTCATATAAAAATTTCAATTTTTTTTAGGTTTTGGGTGGATTTTTCAATTTTTTGGGGGTGGTCACGAATTAAAGTCCTTTTCGCTCTAGGACGCATATTTAAGGAGATATGGGCAAAAGAAGTTTTTCATATAAAAATTTCAATTTTTTTAGGTTTTGGGTGGATTTTTCAATTTTTTGGGGGTGGTCACGAATTAAAGTCCTTTTCGCTCTAGGACGCATATTTAAGGAGATATGGGCAAAAGAAGTTTTTCATATAAAAATTTCAATTTTTTTAGGTTTTGGGTGGATTTTTCAATTTTTTGGGGGTGGTCACGAATTAAAGTCCTTTTCGCTCTAGGACGCTTAGTTTAGGAGATATGGGCAAAAGAAGTTTTTCATATAAAAATTTAAATTTTTTTAGGTTTTGGGTGGATTCTTCAATTTTTTGAGGGTGGTCACGAATTAAAGTCCTTTTCACTCTAGGACGCATATTTAAGGAGATATGGGCAAAAGAAGTTTTTCATATAAAAATTTCAATTTTTTTAGGTTTTGGGTGGATTTTTCAATTTTTTGAGGGTGGTCACGAATTAAAGTCCTTTTCGCTCTAGGACGCTTAGTTTAGGAAATATGGGCAAAGGAAGTTTTTCATATAAAAATTTCAATTTTTTTAGGTTTTGGGTGGATTTTTCAATTTTTTGGGGGTGGTCACGAATTAAAGTCCTTTTCGCTCTAGGACGCATATTTAAGGAGATATGGACAAAAGAAGTTTTTCATATAAAAATTTCAATTTTTTTAGGTTTTGGGTGGATTTTTCAATTTTTTGAGGGTGGTCGCGAATTAAAGTCCTTTTCGCTCTAGGACGCATATTTAAGGAGATATGGGCAAAAGAAGTTTTTCATATAAAAATTACATTTTTTTTAGGTTTTGGGGGGATTTTTCAATTTTTTGAGGGTGGTCACGAATTAAAGTCCTTTTCGCTCTAGTACGCATATTTAAGGAGATATGGGCAAAAGAAGTTTTTCATATAAAAATTTCAATTTTTTTAGGTTTTGGGTGGATTTTTCAATTTTTTGAGGGTGGTCACGAATTAAAGTCCTTTTCGCTCTAGGGCGCATATTTAAGGAGATATGGGCAAAAGAAGTTTTTCATATAAAAATTTCAATTTTTTTAGGTTTTGGGTGGATTTTTCAATTTTTTGAGGGTGGTCATGAATTAAAGTCCTTTTCGCTCTAGGACGCTTAGTTTAGGAGATATGGGCAAAAGAAGTTTTTCATATAAAAATTTCAATTTTTTTTAGGTTTTGGGTGGATTTTTCAATTTTTTGGGGGTGGTCACGAATTAAAGTCCTTTTCGCTCTAGGACGCATATTTCAGGAGATATGGGCAAAAGAAGTTTTTCATATAAAAATTTCAATTTTTTTAGGTTTTGGGTGGATTTTTCAATTTTTTGGGGGTGGTCACGAATTAAAGTCCTTTTCGCTCTAGGACGCATATTTAAGGAGATATGGGCAAAAGAAGTTTTTCATATAAAAATTTCAATTTTTTTTAGGTTTTGGGTGGATTTTTCAATTTTTTGGGGGTGGTCACGAATTAAAGTCCTTTTCGCTCTAGGACGCATATTTCAGGAGATATGGGCAAAAGAAGTTTTTCATATAAAAATTTCAATTTTTTTAGGTTTTGGGTGGATTTTTCAATTTTTTGGGGGTGGTCACGAATTAAAGTCCTTTTCGCTCTAGGACGCATATTTAAGGAGATATGGGCAAAAGAAGTTTTTCATATAAAAATTTCAATTTTTTTAGGTTTTGGGTGGATTTTTCAATTTTTTGGGGGTGGTCACGAATTAAAGTCCTTTTCGCTCTAGGACGCTTAGTTTAGGAGATATGGGCAAAAGAAGTTTTTCATATAAAAATTTCAATTTTTTTAGGTTTTGGGTGGATTTTTCAATTTTTTTAGGGTGGTCATGAATTAAAGTCCTTTTCGCTCTAGGACGCTTAGTTTAGGAGATATGGGCAAAAGAAGTTTTTCATATAAAAATTTCAATTTTTTTAGGTTTTGGGTGGATTTTTCAATTTTTTGAGGGTGGTCACGAATTAAAGTCCTTTTCGCTCTAGGACGCATATTTAAGGAGATATGGGCAAAAGAAGTTTTTCATATAAAAATTTCAATTTTTTTAGGTTTTGGGTGGATTTTTCAATTTTTTTAGGGTGGTCACGAATTAAAGTCCTTTTCGCTCTAGGACGCATATTTAAGGAGATATGGGCAAAAGAAGTTTTTCATATAAAAATTTCAATTTTTTTAGGTTTTGGGTGGATTTTTCAATTTTTTGAGGGTGGTCACGAATTAAAGTCCTTTTCGCTCTAGGACGCATATTTAAGGAGATATGGGCAAAAGAAGTATTTCATATAAAAATTTAAATTTTTTTAGGTTTTGGGTGGATTTTTCAATTTTTTGAGGGTGGTCACGAATTAAAGTCCTTTTCGCTCTAGGACGCATATTTAAGGAGATATGGGCAAAAGAAGTTTTTCATATAAAAATTTAAATTTTTTTAGGTTTTGGGTGGATTCTTCAATTTTTTGAGGGTGGTCACGAATTAAAGTCCTTTTCACTCTAGGACGCATATTTAAGGAGATATGGGCAAAAGAAGTTTTTCATATAAAAATTTCAATTTTTTTAGGTTTTGGGTGGATTTTTCAATTTTTTGAGGGTGGTCACGAATTAAAGTCCTTTTCGCTCTAGGACGCTTAGTTTAGGAGATATGGGCAAAGGAAGTTTTTCATATAAAAATTTCAATTTTTTTAGGTTTTGGGTGGATTTTTCAATTTTTTGGGGGTGGTCACGAATTAAAGTCCTTTTCGCTCTAGGACGCATATTTAAGGAGATATGGACAAAAGAAGTTTTTCATATAAAAATTTCAATTTTTTTAGGTTTTGGGTGGATTTTTCAATTTTTTGAGGGTGGTCGCGAATTAAAGTCCTTTTCGCTCTAGGACGCATATTTAAGGAGATATGGGCAAAAGAAGTTTTTCATATAAAAATTACATTTTTTTTAGGTTTTGGGGGGATTTTTCAATTTTTTGAGGGTGGTCACGAATTAAAGTCCTTTTCGCTCTAGTACGCATATTTAAGGAGATATGGGCAAAAGAAGTTTTTCATATAAAAATTTCAATTTTTTTAGGTTTTGGGTGGATTTTTCAATTTTTTGAGGGTGGTCACGAATTAAAGTCCTTTTCGCTCTAGGGCGCATATTTAAGGAGATATGGGCAAAAGAAGTTTTTCATATAAAAATTTCAATTTTTTTAGGTTTTGGGTGGATTTTTCAATTTTTTGAGGGTGGTCATGAATTAAAGTCCTTTTCGCTCTAGGACGCTTAGTTTAGGAGATATGGGCAAAAGAAGTTTTTCATATAAAAATTTCAATTTTTTTTAGGTTTTGGGTGGATTTTTCAATTTTTTGGGGGTGGTCACGAATTAAAGTCCTTTTCGCTCTAGGACGCATATTTCAGGAGATATGGGCAAAATAAGTTTTTCATATAAAAATTTCAATTTTTTTAGGTTTTGGGTGGATTTTTCAATTTTTTGGGGGTGGTCACGAATTAAAGTCCTTTTCGCTCTAGGACGCATATTTAAGGAGATATGGGCAAAAGAAGTTTTTCATATAAAAATTTCAATTTTTTTTAGGTTTTGGGTGGATTTTTCAATTTTTTGGGGGTGGTCACGAATTAAAGTCCTTTTCGCTCTAGGACGCATATTTAAGGAGATATGGGCAAAAGAAGTTTTTCATATAAAAATTTCAATTTTTTTAGGTTTTGGATGGATTTTTCAATATTTCGGGGGTGGTCACGAATTAAAGTTCTTTTCGCTCTAGGACGTTTAGTTTAGGAGCTATGGGCAAAAGAAGTTTTTCATATAAAAATTTCAATTTTTTTAGGTTTTGGGTGGATTTTTCAATTTTTTGGGGGTGGTCACGAATTAAAGTCCTTTTCGCTCTAGGACGCATATTTAAGGAGATATGGGCAAAAGAAGTTTTTCATATAAAAATTTCAATTTTTTTAGGTTTTGGGTGGATTTTTCAATTTTTTGGGGGTGGTCACGAATTAAAGTCCTTTTCGCTCTAGGACGCTTAGTTTAGGAGATATGGGCAAAAGAAGTTTTTCATATAAAAATTTAAATTTTTTTAGGTTTTGGGTGGATTCTTCAATTTTTTGAGGGTGGTCACGAATTAAAGTCCTTTTCACTCTAGGACGCATATTTAAGGAGATATGGGCAAAAGAAGTTTTTCATATAAAAATTTCAATTTTTTTAGGTTTTGGGTGGATTTTTCAATTTTTTGAGGGTGGTCACGAATTAAAGTCCTTTTCGCTCTAGGACGCATAGTTTATTGAAATATGGGCAAAGGAAGTTTTTCATATAAAAATTTCAATTTTTTTAGGTTTTGGGTGGATTTTTCAATTTTTTGGGGGTGGTCACGAATTAAAGTCCTTTTCGCTCTAGGACGCATATTTAAGGAGATATGGACAAAAGAAGTTTTTCATATAAAAATTTCAATTTTTTTAGGTTTTGGGTGGATTTTTCAATTTTTTGAGGGTGGTCGCGAATTAAAGTCCTTTTCGCTCTAGGACGCATATTTAAGGAGATATGGGCAAAAGAAGTTTTTCATATAAAAATTACATTTTTTTTAGGTTTTGGGGGGATTTTTCAATTTTTTGAGGGTGGTCACGAATTAAAGTCCTTTTCGCTCTAGTACGCATATTTAAGGAGATATGGGCAAAAGAAGTTTTTCATATAAAAATTTCAATTTTTTTAGGTTTTGGGTGGATTTTTCAATTTTTTGAGGGTGGTCACGAATTAAAGTCCTTTTCGCTCTAGGACGCATATTTAAGGAGATATGGGCAAAAGAAGTTTTTCATATAAAAATTTCAATTTTTTTAGGTTTTGGGTGGATTTTTCAATTTTTTGAGGGTGGTCATGAATTAAAGTCCTTTTCGCTCTAGGACGCTTAGTTTAGGAGATATGGGCAAAAGAAGTTTTTCATATAAAAATTTCAATTTTTTTTAGGTTTTGGGTGGATTTTTCAATTTTTTGGGGGTGGTCACGAATTAAAGTCCTTTTCGCTCTAGGACGCATATTTCAGGAGATATGGGCAAAAGAAGTTTTTCATATAAAAATTTCAATTTTTTTTAGGTTTTGGGTGGATTTTTCAATTTTTTGGGGGTGGTCACGAATTAAAGTCCTTTTCGCTCTAGGACGCATATTTAAGGAGATATGGGCAAAAGAAGTTTTTCATATAAAAATTTCAATTTTTTTTAGGTTTTGGGTGGATTTTTCAATTTTTTGGGGGTGGTCACGAATTAAAGTCCTTTTCGCTCTAGGACGCATATTTAAGGAGATATGGGCAAAAGAAGTTTTTCATATAAAAATTTCAATTTTTTTAGGTTTTGGGTGGATTTTTCAATTTTTTGGGGGTGGTCACGAATTAAAGTCCTTTTCGCTCTAGGACGCATATTTAAGGAGATATGGGCAAAAGAAGTTTTTCATATAAAAATTTCAATTTTTTTAGGTTTTGGGTGGATTTTTCAATTTTTTGGGGGTGGTCACGAATTAAAGTCCTTTTCGCTCTAGGACGCTTAGTTTAGGAGATATGGGCAAAAGAAGTTTTTCATATAAAAATTTCAATTTTTTTAGGTTTTGGGTGGATTTTTCAATTTTTTTAGGGTGGTCATGAATTAAAGTCCTTTTCGCTCTAGGACGCTTAGTTTAGGAGATATGGGCAAAAGAAGTTTTTCATATAAAAATTTCAATTTTTTTAGGTTTTGGGTGGATTTTTCAATTTTTTGAGGGTGGTCACGAATTAAAGTCCTTTTCGCTCTAGGACGCATATTTAAGGAGATATGGGCAAAAGAAGTTTTTCATATAAAAATTTCAATTTTTTTAGGTTTTGGGTGGATTTTTCAATTTTTTTAGGGTGGTCACGAATTAAAGTCCTTTTCGCTCTAGGACGCATATTTAAGGAGATATGGGCAAAAGAAGTTTTTCATATAAAAATTTCAATTTTTTTAGGTTTTGGGTGGATTTTTCAATTTTTTGAGGGTGGTCACGAATTAAAGTCCTTTTCGCTCTAGGACGCATATTTAAGGAGATATGGGCAAAAGAAGTATTTCATATAAAAATTTAAATTTTTTTAGGTTTTGGGTGGATTTTTCAATTTTTTGAGGGTGGTCACGAATTAAAGTCCTTTTCGCTCTAGGACGCATATTTAAGGAGATATGGGCAAAAGAAGTTTTTCATATAAAAATTTCAATTTTTTTTAGGTTTTGGGTGGATTTTTCAATTTTTTGAGGGTGGTCACGAATTAAAGTCCTTTTCGCTCTAGGACGCATATTTAAGGAGATATGGGCAAAAGAAGTTTTTCATATAAAAATTTCAATTTTTTTAGGTTTTGGGTGGATTTTTCAATTTTTTGGGGGTGGTCACGAATTAAAGTCCTTTTCGCTCTAGGACGCATATTTAAGGAGATATGGGCAAAAGAAGTTTTTCATATAAAAATTTCAATTTTTTTAGGTTTTGGGTGGATTTTTCAATTTTTTGGGGGTGGTCACGAATTAAAGTCCTTTTCGCTCTAGGACGCTTAGTTTAGGAGATATGGGCAAAAGAAGTTTTTCATATAAAAATTTCAATTTTTTTAGGTTTTGGGTGGATTTTTCAATTTTTTTAGGGTGGTCATGAATTAAAGTCCTTTTCGCTCTAGGACGCTTAGTTTAGGAGATATGGGCAAAAGAAGTTTTTCATATAAAAATTTCAATTTTTTTAGGTTTTGGGTGGATTTTTCAATTTTTTGAGGGTGGTCACGAATTAAAGTCCTTTTCGCTCTAGGACGCATATTTAAGGAGATATGGGCAAAAGAAGTTTTTCATATAAAAATTTCAATTTTTTTAGGTTTTGGGTGGATTTTTCAATTTTTTTAGGGTGGTCACGAATTAAAGTCCTTTTCGCTCTAGGACGCATATTTAAGGAGATATGGGCAAAAGAAGTTTTTCATATAAAAATTTCAATTTTTTTAGGTTTTGGGTGGATTTTTCAATTTTTTGAGGGTGGTCACGAATTAAAGTCCTTTTCGCTCTAGGACGCATATTTAAGGAGATATGGGCAAAAGAAGTATTTCATATAAAAATTTAAATTTTTTTAGGTTTTGGGTGGATTTTTCAATTTTTTGAGGGTGGTCACGAATTAAAGTCCTTTTCGCTCTAGGACGCATATTTAAGGAGATATGGGCAAAAGAAGTTTTTCATATAAAAATTTAAATTTTTTTAGGTTTTGGGTGGATTCTTCAATTTTTTGAGGGTGGTCACGAATTAAAGTCCTTTTCACTCTAGGACGCATATTTAAGGAGATATGGGCAAAAGAAGTTTTTCATATAAAAATTTCAATTTTTTTAGGTTTTGGGTGGATTTTTCAATTTTTTGAGGGTGGTCACGAATTAAAGTCCTTTTCGCTCTAGGACGCTTAGTTTAGGAGATATGGGCAAAGGAAGTTTTTCATATAAAAATTTCAATTTTTTTAGGTTTTGGGTGGATTTTTCAATTTTTTGGGGGTGGTCACGAATTAAAGTCCTTTTCGCTCTAGGACGCATATTTAAGGAGATATGGACAAAAGAAGTTTTTCATATAAAAATTTCAATTTTTTTAGGTTTTGGGTGGATTTTTCAATTTTTTGAGGGTGGTCACGAATTAAAGTCCTTTTCGCTCTAGGGCGCATATTTAAGGAGATATGGGCAAAAGAAGTTTTTCATATAAAAATTTAAATTTTTTTAGGTTTTGGGTGGATTCTTCAATTTTTTGAGGGTGGTCACGAATTAAAGTCCTTTTCACTCTAGGACGCATATTTAAGGAGATATGGGCAAAAGAAGTTTTTCATATAAAAATTTCAATTTTTTTAGGTTTTGGGTGGATTTTTCAATTTTTTGGGGGTGGTCACGAATTAAAGTCCTTTTCGCTCTAGGACGCATATTTAAGGAGATATGGGCAAAAGAAGTTTTTCATATAAAAATTTCAATTTTTTTAGGTTTTGGGTGGATTTTTCAATTTTTTGGGGGTGGTCACGAATTAAAGTCCTTTTCGCTCTAGGACGCATATTTAAGGAGATATGGGCAAAAGAAGTTTTTCATATAAAAATTTAAATTTTTTTAGGTTTTGGGTGGATTTTTCAATATTTTGGGGGTGGTCACGAATTAAAGTCCTTTTCGCTCTAGGACGCATATTTAAGGAGATATGGGCAAAAGAAGTTTTTCATATAAAAATTTTAATTTTTTTAGGTTTTGGGGGGATTTTTCAATTTTTTGAGGGTGGTCACGAATTAAAGTCCTTTTTGCTCTAGGACGCATATTTAAGGAGATATGGGCAAAAGAAGTTTTTCATATAAAAATTTCAATTTTTTTTAGGTTTTGGGTGGATTTTTCAATTTTTTGGGGGTGGTCACGAATTAAAGTCCTTTTCGCTCTAGGACGCATATTTAAGGAGATATGGGCAAAAGAAGTTTTTCATATAAAAATTTAAATTTTTTTAGGTTTTGGGTGGATTTTTCAATTTTTTGAGGGTGGTCACGAATTAAAGTCCTTTTCGCTCTAGGACGCATATTTAAGGAGATATGGGCAAAAGAAGTTTTTCATATAAAAATTTCAATTTTTTTTAGGTTTTGGGTGGATTTTTCAATTTTTTGAGGGTGGTCACGAATTAAAGTCCTTTTCGTTCTAGGACGCTTAGTTTAGGAGATATGGGCAAAAGAAGTTTTTCATATAAAAATTTCAATTTTTTTAGGTTTTGGGTGGATTTTTCAATTTTTTGAGGGTGGTCACGAATTAAAGTCCTTTTCGCTCTAGGACGCATATTTAAGGAGATATGGGCAAAAGAAGTTTTTCATATAAAAATTTCAATTTTTTTAGGTTTTGGGGGGATTTTTCAATTTTTTGAGGGTGGTCACGAATTAAAGTCCTTTTCGCTCTAGGACGCATATTTAAGGAGATATGGGGAAAAGAAGTTTTTCATATAAAAATTTCAATTTTTTTAGGTTTTGGGTGGATTTTTCAATTTTTTGAGGGTGGTCATGAATTAGAGTCCTTTTCGCTCTAGGACGCTTAGTTTAGGAGATATGGGCAAAAGAAGTTTTTCATATAAAAATTTCAATTTTTTTTAGGTTTTGGGTGGATTTTTCAATTTTTTGGGGGTGGTCACGAATTAAAGTCCTTTTCGCTCTAGGACGCTTAGTTTAGGAGATATGGGCAAAAGAAGTTTTTCATATAAAAATTTCAATTTTTTTAGGTTTTGGGTGGATTTTTCAATTTTTTGGGGGTTGTCACGAATTAAAGTCCTTTTCGCTCTAGGACGCTTAGTTTAGGAGATATGGGCAAAATAAGTTTTTCATATAAAATTTTCATTTTTTTTAGGTTTTGGGTGGATTTTTCAATTGTTTGAGGGTGGTCATGAATTAAAGTCATTTTCGCTCTAGGACGCTTAGTTTAGGAGATATGGGCAAAAGAAGTTTTTCATATAAAAATTTAAATTTTTTTAGGTTTTGGGTGGATTTTTCAATTTTTTGAGGGTGGTCATGAATTAAAGTCCTTTTCGCTCTAGGACGCATATTTAAGGAGATATGGGCAAAAGAAGTTTTTCATATAAAAATTTCAATTTTTTTAGGTTTTGGGTGGATTTTTCAATTTTTTGAGGGTGGTCACGAATTAAAGTCCTTTTCGCTCTAGGACGCATATTTAAGGAGATATGGGCAAAAGAAGTTTTTCATATAAAAATTTCAATTTTTTTTAGGTTTTGGGTGGATTTTTCAATTTTTTGAGGGTGGTCACGAATTAAAGTCCTTTTCGTTCTAGGACGCTTAGTTTAGGAGATATGGGCAAAAGAAGTTTTTCATATAAAAATTTCAATTTTTTTAGGTTTTGGGTGGATTTTTCAATTTTTTGAGGGTGGTCACGAATTAAAGTCCTTTTCGCTCTAGGACGCATATTTAAGGAGATATGGGCAAAAGAAGTTTTTCATATAAAAATTTCAATTTTTTTTAGGTTTTGGGTGGATTTTTTAATTTTTTGAGGGTGGTCACGAATTAAAGTCCTTTTCGCTCTAGGACGCATATTTAAGGAGATATGGGCAAAAGAAGTTTTTCATATAAAAATTTCAATTTTTTTAGGTTTTGGGGGGATTTTTCAATTTTTTGAGGGTGGTCACGAATTAAAGTCCTTTTCGCTCTAGGACGCATATTTAAGGAGATATGGGCAAAAGAAGTTTTTCATATAAAAATTTCAATTTTTTTAGGTTTTGGGTGGATTTTTCAATTTTTTGAGGGTGGTCATGAATTAGAGTCCTTTTCGCTCTAGGACGCTTAGTTTAGGAGATATGGGCAAAAGAAGTTTTTCATATAAAAATTTCATTTTTTTTTAGGTTTTGGGTGGATTTTTCAATTTTTTGGGGGTGGTCACGAATTAAAGTCCTTTTCGCTCTAGGACGCTTAGTTTAGGAGATATGGGCAAAAGAAGTTTTTCATATAAAAATATAAATTTTTTTAGGTTTTGGGTGGATTTTTCAATTTTTTGAGGGTGGTCATGAATTAAAGTCCTTTTCGCTCTAGGACGCTTAGTTTAGGAGATATGGGCAAAAGAAGTTTTTCATATAAAAATTTAAATTTTTTTAGGTTTTGGGTGGATTTTTCAATTTTTTGAGGGTGGTCATGAATTAAAGTCCTTTTCGCTCTAGGACGCATATTTAAGGAGATATGGGCAAAAGAAGTTTTTCATATAAAAATTTAAATTTTTTTAGGTTTTGGGTGGATTTTTCAATTTTTTGAGGGTGGTCACGAATTAAAGTCCTTTTCGCTCTAGGACGCATATTTAAGGAGATATGGGCAAAAGAAGTTTTTCATATAAAAATTTCAATTTTTTTTAGGTTTTGGGTGGATTTTTCAATTTTTTGAGGGTGCTCACGAATTAAAGTCCTTTTCGTTCTAGGACGCATATTTAAGGAGATATGGGCAAAAGAAGTTTTTCATATAAAAATTTCAATTTTTTTAGGTTTTGGGTGGATTTTTCAATTTTTTGAGGGTGGTCACGAATTAAAGTCCTTTTCGCTCTAGGGCGCATATTTAAGGAGATATGGGCAAAAGAAGTTTTTCATATAAAAATTTCAATTTTTTTAGGTTTTGGGTGGATTTTTCAATTTTTTGAGGGTGGTCATGAATTAAAGTCCTTTTCGCTCTAGGACGCTTAGTTTAGGAGATATGGGCAAAAGAAGTTTTTCATATAAAAATTTCAATTTTTTTAGGTTTTAGGTGGATTTTTCAATTTTTTTAGGGTGGTCATGAATTAAAGTCCTTTTCGCTCTAGGACGCATATTTAAGGAGATATGGGCAAAAGAAGTTTTTCATATAAAAATTTCAATTTTTTTAGGTTTTGGGTGGATTTTTCAATTTTTTGGGGGTGGTCACGAATTAAAGTCCTTTTCGCTCTAGGACGCTTAGTTTAGGAGATATGGGCAAAAGAAGTTTTTCATATAAAAATTTCAATTTTTTTAGGTTTTGGGTGGATTTTTCAATTTTTTTAGGGTGGTCATGAATTAAAGTCCTTTTCGCTCTAGGACGCTTAGTTTAGGAGATATGGGCAAAAGAAGTTTTTCATATAAAAATTTCAATTTTTTTTAGGTTTTGGGTGGATTTTTCAATTTTTTGGGGGTGGTCACGAATTAAAGTCCTTTTCGCTCTAGGACGCATATTTAAGGAGATATGGGCAAAAGAAGTTTTTCATATAAAAATTTCAATTTTTTTTAGGTTTTGGGTGGATTTTTCAATTTTTTGGGGGTGGTCACGAATTAAAGTCCTTTTCGCTCTAGGACGCATATTTAAGGAGATATGGGCAAAAGAAGTTTTTCATATAAAAATTTCAATTTTTTTAGGTTTTGGGTGGATTTTTCAATTTTTTGGGGGTGGTCACGAATTAAAGTCCTTTTCGCTCTAGGACGCATATTTAAGGAGATATGGGCAAAAGAAGTTTTTCATATAAAAATTTCAATTTTTTTTAGGTTTTGGGTGGATTTTTCAATTTTTTGGGGGTGGTCATGAATTAAAGTCCTTTTCGCTCTAGGACGCTTAGTTTAGGAGATATGGGCAAAAGAAGTTTTTCATATAAAAATTTAAATTTTTTTAGGTTTTGGGTGGATTTTTCAATTTTTTGAGGGTGGTCACGAATTAAAGTCCTTTTCGCTCTAGGACGCATATTTAAGGAGATATGGGCAAAAGAAGTTTTTCATATAAAAATTTCAATTTTTTTAGGTTTTGGGTGGATTTTTCAATTTTTTGGGGGTGGTCACGAATTAAAGTCCTTTTCGCTCTAGGACGCTTAGTTTAGGAGATATGGGCAAAATAAGTTTTTCATATAAAAATTTCAATTTTTTTTAGGTTTTGGGTGGATTTTTCAATTTTTTGGGGGTGGTCACGAATTAAAGTCCTTTTCGCTCTAGGACGCATATTTAAGAAGATATGGGCAAAAGAAGTTTTTCATATAAAAATTTCAATTTTTTTAGGTTTTGGGTGGATTTTTCAATTTTTTGGGGGTGGTCACGAATTAAAGTCCTTTTCGCTCTAGGACGCATATTTAAGGAGATATGGGCAAAAGAAGTTTTTCATATAAAAATTTCAATTTTTTTTAGGTTTTGGGTGGATTTTTCAATTTTTTGGGGGTGGTCACGAATTAAAGTCCTTTTCGCTCTAGGACGCATATTTAAGGAGATATGGGCAAAAGAAGTTTTTCATATAAAAATTTCAATTTTTTTAGGTTTTGGGTGGATTTTTCAATTTTTTGGGGGTGGTCACGAATTAAAGTCCTTTTCGCTCTAGGACGCTTAGTTTAGGAGATATGGGCAAAAGAAGTTTTTCATATAAAAATTTAAATTTTTTTAGGTTTTGGGTGGATTTTTCAATTTTTTGAGGGTGGTCATGAATTAAAGTCGTTTTCGCTCTAGGACGCATATTTAAGGAGATATGGGCAAAAGAAGTTTTTCATATAAAAATTTAAATTTTTTTTAGGTTTTGGGTGGATTTTTCAATTTTTTGGGGGTGGTCACGAATTAAAGTCCTTTTCGCTCTAGGACGCATATTTAAGGAGATATGGGCAAAAGAAGTTTTTCATATAAAAATTTCAATTTTTTTAGGTTTTGGGTGGATTTTTCAATTTTTTGGGGGTGGTCACGAATTAAAGTCCTTTCCGCTCTAGGACGCTTAGTTTAGGAGATATGGGCAAAAGAAGTTTTTCATATAAAAATTTCAATTTTTTTAGGTTTTGGGTGGATTTTTCAATTTTTTTAGGGTGGTCATGAATTAAAGTCCTTTTCGCTCTAGGACGCTTAGTTTAGGAGATATGGGCAAAAGAAGTTTTTCATATAAAAATTTCAATTTTTTTAGGTTTTGGGTGGATTTTTCAATTTTTTGAGGGTGGTCATGAATTAAAGTCCTTTTCGCTCTAGGACGCTTAGTTTAGGAGATATGGGCAAAAGAAGTTTTTCATATAAAAATTTAAATTTTTTTAGGTTTTGGGTGGATTTTTCAATTTTTTGAGGGTGGTCACGAATTAAAGTCCTTTTCGCTCTAGGACGCATATTTAAGGAGATATGGGCAAAAGAAGTTTTTCATATAAAAATTTAAATTTTTTTAGGTTTTGGGTGGATTTTTCAATTTTTTGGGGGTGGTCACGAATTAAAGTCCTTTTCGCTCTAGGACGCTTAGTTTAGGAGATATGGGCAAAATAAGTTTTTCATATAAAAATTTCAATTTTTTTTAGGTTTTGGGTGGATTTTTCAATTTTTTGGGGGTGGTCACGAATTAAAGTCCTTTTCGCTCTAGGACGCATATTTAAGGAGATATGGGCAAAAGAAGTTTTTCATATAAAAATTTCAATTTTTTTAGGTTTTGGGTGGATTTTTCAATTTTTTGGGGGTGGTCACGAATTAAAGTCCTTTTCGCTCTAGGACGCATATTTAAGGAGATATGGGCAAAAGAAGTTTTTCATATAAAAATTTCAATTTTTTTAGGTTTTGGGTGGATTTTTCAATTTTTTGAGGGTAGTCACGAATTAAAGTCCTTTTCGCTCTAGGGCGCATATTTAAGGAGATATGGGCAAAAGAAGTTTTTCATATAAAAATTTCAATTTTTTTAGGTTTTGGGTGGATTTTTCAATTTTTTGAGGGTAGTCACGAATTAAAGTCCTTTTCGCTCTAGGGCGCATATTTAAGGAGATATGGGCAAAAGAAGTTTTTCATATAAAAATTTCAATTTTTTTAGGTTTTGGGTGGATTTTTCAATTTTTTGAGGGTGGTCATGAATTAAAGTCCTTTTCGCTCTAGGACGCTTAGTTTAGGAGATATGGGCAAAAGAAGTTTTTCATATAAAAATTTCAATTTTTTTTAGGTTTTGGGTGGATTTTTAAATTTTTTGGGGGTGGTCACGAATTAAAGTCCTTTTCGCTCTAGGACGCATATTTAAGGAGATATGGGCAAAAGAAGTTTTTCATATAAAAATTTCAATTTTTTTAGGTTTTGGGTGGATTTTTCAATTTTTTGGGGGTGGTCACGAATTAAAGTCCTTTTCGCTCTAGGACGCATATTTAAGGAGATATGGGCAAAAGAAGTTTTTCATATAAAAATTTCAATTTTTTTTAGGTTTTGGGTGGATTTTTCAATTTTTTGAGGGTGGTCACGAATTAAAGTCCTTTTCGCTCTAGGGCGCATATTTAAGGAGATATGGGCAAAAGAAGTTTTTTATATAAAAATTTCAATTTTTTTAGGTTTTGAGTGGATTTTTCAATTTTTTGAGGGTGGTCATGAATTAAAGTCCTTTTCGCTCTAGGACGCTTAGTTTAGGAGATATGGGCAAAAGAAGTTTTTCATATAAAAATTTCAATTTTTTTTAGGTTTTGGGTGGATTTTTCAATTTTTTGGGGGTGGTCACGAATTAAAGTACTTTTCGCTCTAGGACGCATATTTAAGGAGATATGGGCAAAAGAAGTTTTTCATATAAAAATTTCAATTTTTTAAGGTTTTGGGTGGATTTTTCAATTTTTTGGGGGTGGTCACGAATTAAAGTCCTTTTCGCTCTAGGACGCATATTTAAGGAGATATGGGCAAAAGAAGTTTTTCATATAAAAATTTCAATTTTTTTAGGTTTTGGGGGGATTTTTCAATTTTTTGAGGGTGGTCACGAATTAAAGTCCTTTTCGCTCTAGGACGCATATTTAAGGAGATATGGGCAAAAGAAGTTTTTCATATAAAAATTTCAAGTTTTTCATATAAAAATTTCAATTTTTTTAGGTTTTGGGTGGATTTTTCAATTTTTTGGGGGTGGTCACGAATTAAAGTCCTTTTCGCTCTAGGACGCATATTTAAGGAGATATGGGCAAAAGAAGTTTTTCATATAAACATTTCAATCTTTTTAGGTTTTGGGTGGATTTTTCAATTTTTTGGGGGTGGTCACGAATTAAAGTCCTTTTCGCTCTAGGACGCTTAGTTTAGGAGATATGGGCAAAAGAAGTTTTTCATATAAAAATTTAAATTTTTTTAGGTTTTGGGTGGATTTTTTAATTTTTTGGGGGTGGTCACGAATTAAAGTCATTTTCGCTCTAGGACGCATATTTAAGGAGATATGGGCAAAAGAAGTTTTTCATATAAAAATTTCAATTTTTTTAGGTTTTGGGTGGATTTTTTAATTTTTTGAGGGTGGTCACGAATTAAAGTCCTTTTCGCTCTAGGACGCATATTTAAGGAGATATGGGCAAAAGAAGTTTTTCATATAAAAATTTCAATCTTTTTAGGTTTTGGGTGGATTTTTCAATTTTTTGGGGGTGGTCACGAATTAAAGTCCTTTTCGCTCTAGGACGCTTAGTTTAGGAGATACGGGCAAAATAAGTTTTTCATATAAAAATTTCAATTTTTTTAGGTTTTGGGTGGATTTTTCAATTTTTTGAGGGTGGTCACGAATTAAAGTCCTTTTCGCTCTAGGACGCTTAGTTTAGGAGATATGGGCAAAAGAAGTTTTTCATATAAAAATTTCAATTTTTTTAGGTTTTGGGTGGATTTTTTCAATTTTTTTAGGGTGGTCATGAATTAAAGTCCTTTTCGCTCTAGGACGCTTAGTTTAGGAGATATGGGCAAAAGAAGTTTTTCATATAAAAATTTCAATTTTTTTTAGGTTTTGGGTAGATTTTTCAATTTTTTGGGGGTGGTCACGAATTAAAGTCCTTTTCGCTCTAGGACGCTTAGTTTAGGAGATATGGGCAAAAGAAGTTTTTCATATAAAAATTTCAATTTTTTTAGGTTTTGGGTGGATTTTTCAATTTTTTGGGGGTGGTCACGAATTAAAGTCCTTTTCGCTCTAGGACGCTTAGTTTAGGAGATATGGGCAAAATAAGTTTTTCATATAAAAATTTCAATTTTTTTAGGTTTTGGGTGGATTTTTCAATTTTTTGAGGGTGGTCACGAATTAAAGTCCTTTTCGCTCTAGGACGCTTAGGTTAGGAGATATGGGCAAAAGAAGTTTTTCATATAAAAATTTCATTTTTTTTAGGTTTTGGGTGGATTTTTCAATTTTTTGGGGCTGGTCACGAATTAAAGTCCTTTTCGCTCTAGGACGCATATTTAAGGAGATATGGACAAAAGAAGTTTTTCATATAAAAATTTCATTTTTTTTAGGTTTTGGGTGGATTTTTCAATTTTTTGAGGGTGGTCACGAATTAAAGTCCTTTTCGCTCTAGGACGCATATTTAAGGAGATATGGGCAAAAGAAGTTTTTCATATAAAAATTTCAATTTTTTTAGGTTTTGGGGGGATTTTTCAATTTTTTGAGGGTGGTCACGAATTAAAGTCCTTTTCGCTCTAGGACGCATATTTAAGGAGATATGGGCAAAAGAAGTTTTTCATATAAAAATTTAAATTTTTTTAGGTTTTGGGTGGATTTTTCAATTTTTTGGGGGTGGTCACGAATTAAAGTCCTTTTCGCTCTAGGACGCTTAGTTTAGGAGATATGGGCAAAAGAAGTTTTTCATATAAAAATTTCAATTTTTTTAGGTTTTGGGTGGATTTTTCAATTTTTTGAGGGTGGTCATGAATTAAAGTCCTTTTCGCTCTAGGGCGCATATTTAAGGAGATATGGGCAAAAGAAGTTTTTCATATAAAAATTTCAATTTTTTTAGGTTTTGGGTGGATTTTTCAATTTTTTGGGGGTGGTCACGAATTAAAGTCCTTTTCGCTCTAGGGCGCATATTTAAGGAGATATGGGCAAAAGAAGTTTTTCATATAAAAATTTCAATCTTTTTAGGTTTTGGGTGGATTTTTTATTTTTTGGGGGTGGTCACGAATTAAAGTCCTTTTCGCTCTAGGACGCATATTTAAGGAGATATGGGCAAAAGAAGTTTTTCATATAAAAATTTCTATTTTTTTAGGTTTTGGGTGGATTTTTCAATTTTTTGGGGGTGGTCACGAATTAAAGTCCTTTTCGCTCTAGGACGCATATTTAAGGAGATATGGGCAAAAGAAGTTTTTCATATAAAAATTTCAATTTTTTTAGGTTTTGGGTGGATTTTTAATTTTTTTGGGGGTGGTCACGAATTAAAGTCCTTTTCGCTCTAGGACGCATATTTAAGGAGATATGGGCAAAAGAAGTTTTTCATATAAAAATTTCAATTTTTTTTAGGTTTTGGGTGGATTTTTCAATTTTTTGGGGGTGGTCACGAATTAAAGTCCTTTTCGCTCTAGGACGCATATTTAAGGAGATATGGGCAAAAGAAGTTTTTCATATAAAAATTTCAATTTTTTTAGGTTTTGGGTGGATTTTTCAATTTTTTGGGGGTGGTCACGAATTAAAGTCCTTTTCGCTCTAGGACGCATATTTAAGGAGATATGGACAAAAGAAGTTTTTCATATAAAAATTTCAATTTTTTTAGGTTTTGGGTGGATTTTTCAATTTTTTGGGGGTGGTCACGAATTAAAGTCCTTTTCGCTCTAGGACGCATATTTAAGGAGATATGGACAAAAGAAGTTTTTCATATAAAAATTTCAATTTTTTTAGGTTTTGGGTGGATTTTTCAATTTTTTGGGGGTGGTCACGAATTAAAGTCCTTTTCGCTCTAGGACGCATATTTAAGGAGATATGGGCAAAAGAAGTTTTTCATATAAAAATTTCATTTTTTTTAGGTTTTGGGTGGATTTTTCAATTTTTTGAGGGTGGTCATGAATTAAAGTCCTTTTCGCTCTTGGACGCTTAGTTTAGGAGATATGGGCAAAAGAAGTTTTTCATATAAAAATTTCAATTTTTTTTAGGTTTTGGGTGGATTTTTCAATTTTTTGGGGGTGGTCACGAATTAAAGTCCTTTTCGCTCTAGGACGCATATTTAAGGAGATATGGGCAAAAGAAGTTTTTCATATAAAAATTTCAATTTTTTAAGGTTTTGGGTGGATTTTTAAATTTTTTGGGGGTGGTCACGAATTAAAGTCCTTTTCGCTCTAGGACGCATATTTAAGGAGATATGGGCAAAAGAAGTTTTTCATATAAAAATTTCAATTTTTTTAGGTTTTGGGTGGATTTTTCAATTTTTTGGGGGTGGTCACGAATTAAAGTCCTTTTCGCTCTACGACGCTTAGTTTAGGAGATATGGGCAAAATAAGTTTTTCATATAAAAATTTCAATTTTTTTAGGTTTTGGGTGGATTTTTCAATTTTTTGGGGGTGGTCACGAATTAAAGTCCTTTTCGCTCTAGGACGCTTAGTTTAGGAGATATGGGCAAAATAAGTTTTTCATATAAAAATTTCAATTTTTTTAGGTTTTGGGTGGATTTTTCAATTTTTTGAGGGTGGTCATGAATTAAAGTCCTTTTCGCTCTAAGACGCTTAGTTTAGGAGATATGGGCAAAAGAAGTTTTTCATATAAAAATTTCAATTTTTTTTAGGTTTTGGGTGGATTTTTCAATTTTTTGGGGGTGGTCACGAATTAAAGTCCTTTTCGCTCTAGGACGCATATTTAAGGAGATATGGGCAAAAGAAGTTTTTCATATAAAAATTTCAATTTTTTTAGGTTTTGGGTGGATTTTTCAATTTTTTGGGGGTGGTCACGAATTAAAGTCCTTTTCGCTCTAGGACGCTTAGTTTAGGAGATATGGGCAAAAGAAGTTTTTCATATAAAAATTTCAATTTTTTTAGGTTTTGGGTGGATTTTTCAATTTTTTGAGGGTTGTCACGAATTAAAGTCCTTTTCGCTCTAGGACGCATATTTAAGGAGATATGGGCAAAATAAGTTTTTCATATAAAAATTTCAATTTTTTTAGGTTTTTGGTGGATTTTTCAATTTTTTGGGGGTGGTCACGAATTAAAGTCCTTTTCGCTTTAGGACGCATATTTAAGGAGATATGGGCAAAAGAAGTTTTTCATATAAAAATTTCAATTTTTTTAGGTTTTGGGTGGATTTTTCAATTTTTTGAGGGTGGTCACGAATTAAAGTCCTTTTCGCTCTAGGACGCATATTTAAGGAGATATGGGCAAAAGAAGTTTTTCATATAAAAATTTAAATTTTTTTAGGTTTTGGGGGGATTTTTCAATTTTTTGAGGGTGGTCACGAATTAAAGTCCTTTTCGCTCTAGGGCGCATATTTAAGGAGATATGGGCAAAAGAAGTTTTTCATATAAAAATTTCAATTTTTTTAGGTTTTGGGTGGATTTTTCAATTTTTTGAGGGTGGTCACGAATTAAAGTCCTTTTCGCTCTAGGGCGCATATTTAAGGAGATATGGGCAAAAGAAGTTTTTCATATAAAAATTTCAATTTTTTTAGGTTTTGGGTGGATTTTTCAATTTTTTGGGGGTGGTCACGAATTAAAGTCCTTTTCGCTCTAGGACGCATATTTAAGGAGATATGGGCAAAAGAAGTTTTTCATATAAAAATTTCAATTTTTTTTAGGTTTTGGGTGGATTTTTCAATTTTTTGGGGGTGGTCACGAATTAAAGTCCTTTTCGCTCTAGGACGCATATTTAAGGAGATATGGGCAAAAGAAGTTTTTCATATAAAAATTTCAATCTTTTTAGGTTTTGGGTGGATTTTTCAATTTTTTGGGGGTGGTCACGAATTAAAGTCCTTTTCGCTCTAGGACGCATATTTAAGGAGATATGGGCAAAAGAAGTTTTTCATATAAAAATTTCAATTTTTTTAGGTTTTGGGTGGATTTTTCAATTTTTTGAGGGTGGTCACGAATTAAAGTCCTTTTCGCTCTAGGACGCTTAGTTTAGGAGATATGGGCAAAAGAAGTTTTTCATATAAAAATTTATTTTTTTTTAGGTTTTGGGTGGATTTTTCAATTTTTTGAGGGTGGTCATGAATTAAAGTCCTTTTCGCTCTAGGACGCTTAGGTTAGGAGATATGGGCAAAATAAGTTTTTCATATAAAAATTTCAATTTTTTTAGGTTTTGGGTGGATTTTTCAATTTTTTGAGGGTGGTCACGAATTAAAGTCCTTTTCGCTCTAGGACGCTTAGTTTAGGAGATATGGGCAAAAGAAGTTTTTCATATAAAAATTTCAATTTTTTTAGGTTTTGGGTGGATTTTTCAATTTTTTGAGGGTGGTCATGAATTAAAGTCCTTTTCGCTCTAGGACGCATATTTAAGGAGATATGGACAAAAGAAGTTTTTCATATAAAAATTTCAATTTTTTTAGGTTTTGGGTGGATTTTTCAATTTTTTGAGGGTGGTCACGAATTAAAGTCCTTTTCGCTCTAGGACGCTTAGTTTAGGAGATATGGGCAAAAGAAGTTTTTCATATAAAAATTTCAATTTTTTTAGGTTTTGGGTGGATTTTTTAATTTTTTGAGGGTGGTCACGAATTAAAGTCCTTTTCGCTCTAGGACGCATATTTAAGGAGATATGGACAAAAGAAGTTTTTCATATAAAAATTTCAATTTTTTTAGGTTTTGGGTGGATTTTTCAATTTTTTGGGGGTGGTCACGAATTAAAGTCCTTTTCGCTCTAGGACGCTTAGTTTAGGAGATATGGGCAAAATAAGTTTTTCATATAAAAATTTCAATTTTTTTAGGTTTTGGGTGGATTTTTCAATTTTTTGAGGGTGGTCACGAATTAAAGTCCTTTTCGCTCTAGGACGCTTAGTTTAGGAGATATGGGCAAAAGAAGTTTTTCATGTAAAAATTTAAATTTTTTTAGGTTTTGGGTGGATTTTTCAATTTTTTGAGGGTGGTCATGAATTAAAGTCCTTTTCGCTCTAGGACGCATATTTAAGGAGATATGGACAAAAGAAGTTTTTCATATAAAAATTTCAATTTTTTTAGGTTTTGGGTGGATTTTTCAATTTTTTGAGGGTGGTCACGAAGTAAAGTCCTTTTCGCTCTAGGACGCATATTTAAGGAGATATGGGCAAAAGAAGTTTTTCATATAAAAATTTCAATTTTTTTAGGTTTTGGGTGGATTTTTCAATTTTTTGGGGGTGGTCACGAATTAAAGTCCTTTTCGCTCTAGGACGCATATTTAAGGAGATATGGGCAAAAGAAGTTTTTCATATAAAAATTTCAATTTTTTTTAGGTTTTGGGTGGATTTTTCAATTTTTTGGGGGTGGTCACGAATTAAAGTCCTTTTCGCTCTAGGACGCATATTTAAGGAGATATGGGCAAAAGAAGTTTTTCATATAAAAATTTCAATTTTTTTAGGTTTTGGGTGGATTTTTCAATTTTTTGGGGGTGGTCACGAATTAAAGTCCTTTTCGCTCTAGGACGCTTAGTTTAGGAGATATGGGCAAAAGAAGTTTTTCATATAAAAATTTCAATTTTTTTAGGTTTTGGGTGGATTTTTCAATTTTTTGGGGGTGGTCACGAATTAAAGTCCTTTTCGCTCTAGGACGCTTAGTTTAGGAGATATGGGCAAAATAAGTTTTTCATATAAAAATTTCAATTTTTTTAGGTTTTGGGTGGATTTTTCAATTTTTTGGGGGTGGTCACGAATTAAAGTCCTTTTCGCTCTAGGACGCTTAGTTTAGGAGATATGGGCAAAAGAAGTTTTTCATATAAAAATTTAAATTTTTTTAGGTTTTGGGTGGATTTTTCAATTTTTTGACGGTGGTCATGAATTAAAGTCCTTTTCGCTCTAGGACGCTTAGTTTAGGAGATATGGGCAAAAGAAGTTTTTCATATAAAAATTTCAATTTTTTTAGGTTTTGGGTGGATTTTTAAATTTTTTGGGGGTGGTCACGAATTAAAGTCCTTTTCGCTCTAGGACGCTTAGTTTAGGAGATATGGGCAAAAGAAGTTTTTCATATAAAAATTTCAATTTTTTTAGGTTTTGGGTGGATTTTTCAATTTTTTGGGGGTGGTCACGAATTAAAGTCCTTTTCGCTCTAGGACGCATATTTAAGGAGATATGGGCAAAAGAAGTTTTTCATATAAAAATTTCAATTTTTTTAGGTTTTGGGTGGATTTTTCAATTTTTTGGGGGTGGTCACGAATTAAAGTCCTTTTCGCTCTAGGGCGCATATTTAAGGAGATATGGGCAAAAGAAGTTTTTCATATAAAAATTTCAATTTTTTTTAGGTTTTGGGTGGATTTTTTAATTTTTTGAGGGTGGTCACGAATTAAAGCCCTTTTCGCTCTAGGACGCATATTTAAGGAGATATGGGCAAAAGAAGTTTTTCATATAAAAATTTAAATTTTTTTAGGTTTTGGGTGGATTTTTCAATTTTTTGGGGGTGGTCACGAATTAAAGTCCTTTTCGCTCTAGGACGCATATTTAAGGAGATATGGGCAAAAGAAGTTTTTCATATAAAAATTTCAATTTTTTTAGGTTTTGGGTGGATTTTTCAATTTTTTGAGGGTGGTCACGAATTAAAGTCCTTTTCGCTCTAGGACGCTTAGTTTAGGAGATATGGGCAAAAGAAGTTTTTCATATAAAAATTTCAATTTTTTTTAGGTTTTGGGTGGATTTTTCAATTTTTTGGGGGTGGTCACGAATTAAAGTCCTTTTCGCTCTAGGACGCTTAGTTTAGGAGATATGGGCAAAAGAAGTTTTTCATATAAAAATTTCAATTTTTTTAGGTTTTGGGTGGATTTTTCAATTTTTTGAGGGTGGTCATGAATTAAAGTCCTTTTCGCTCTAGGACGCATATTTAAGGAGATATGGACAAAAGAAGTTTTTCATATAAAAATTTCAATTTTTTTAGGTTTTGGGTGGATTTTTCAATTTTTTGAGGGTGGTCACGAATTAAAGTCCTTTTCGCTCTAGGACGCTTAGGTTAGGAGATATGGGAAAAATAAGTTTTTCATATAAAAATTTCAATTGTTTTAGGTTTTGGGTGGATTTTTCAATTTTTTGAGGGTGGTCACGAATTAAAGTCCTTTTCGCTCTAGGACGCTTAGTTTAGGAGATATGGGCAAAAGAAGTTTTTCATATAAAAATTTCAATTTTTTTTAGGTTTTGGGTGGATTTTTCAATTTTTTGGGGGTGGTCACGAATTAAAGTCCTTTTCGCTCTAGGACGCATATTTAAGGAGATATGGGCAAAAGAAGTTTTTCATATAAAAATTTCAATTTTTTTAGGTTTTGGGTGGATTTTTCAATTTTTTGGGGGTGGTCACGAATTAAAGTCCTTTTCGCTCTAGGACGCATATTTAAGGAGATATGGGCAAAAGAAGTTTTTCATATAAAAATTTCAATTTTTTTAGGTTTTGGGTGGATTTTTCAATTTTTTGAGGGTGGTCACGAATTAAAGTCCTTTTCGCTCTAGGACGCTTAGTTTAGGAGATATGGGCAAAAGAAGTTTTTCATATAAAAATTTCAATTTTTTTAGGTTTTGGGTGGATTTTTCAATTTTTTGAGGGTGGTCATGAATTAAAGTCCTTTTCGCTCTAGGACGCATATTTAAGGAGATATGGACAAAAGAAGTTTTTCATATAAAAATTTAAATTTTTTTAGGTTTTGGGTGGATTTTTCAATTTTTTGAGGGTGGTCACGAATTAAAGTCCTTTTCGCTCTAGGACGCATATTTAAGGAGATATGGGCAAAAGAAGTTTTTCATATAAAAATTTCAATTTTTTTAGGTTTTGGGTGGATTTTTCAATTTTTTGAGGGTGGTCACGAAGTAAAGTCCTTTTCGCTCTAGGGCGCATATTTAAGGAGATATGGGCAAAAGAAGTTTTTCATATAAAAATTTCAATTTTTTTAGGTTTTGGGGGGATTTTTCAATTTTTTGAGGGTGGTCACGAATTATAGTCCTTTTCGCTCTAGGACGCATATTTAGGAGATATGGGCAAAAGAAGTTTTTCATATAAAAATTTAAATTTTTTAGGTTTTGGGTGGATTTTTCACTTTTTTGGGGGTGGTCACGAATTAAAGTCCTTTTCGCTCTAGGACGCTTAGTTTAGGAGATATGGGCAAAATAAGTTTTTCATATAAAAATTTCAATTTTTTTAGGTTTTGGGTGGATTTTTCAATTTTTTGAGGGTGGTCATGAATTAAAGTCCTTTTCGCTCTAGGACGCTTAGTTTAGGAGATATGGGCAAAATAAGTTTTTCATATAAAAATTTCAATTTTTTTTAGGTTTTGGGTGGATTTTTCAATTTTTTGGGGGTGGTCACGAATTAAAGTCCTTTTCGCTCTAGGACGCATATTTAGGAGATATGGGCAAAAGAAGTTTTTCATATAAAAATTTAATTTTTTTTAGGTTTTGGGTGGATTTTTCAATTTTTTGGGGGTGGTCACGAATTAAAGTCCTTTTCGCTCTAGGACGCTTAGTTTAGGAGATATGGGCAAAATAAGTTTTTCATATAAAAATTTCAATTTTTTTAAGTTTTGGGTGGATTTTTCAATTTTTTGAGGGTGGTCGTGAATTAAAGTCCTTTTCGCTCTAGGACGCTTAGTTTAGGAGATATGGGCAAAATAAGTTTTTCATATAAAAATTTCAATTTTTTTTAGGTTTTGGGTGGATTTTTCAATTTTTTGAGGGTGGTCATGAATTAAAGTCCTTTTCGCTCTAGGACGCTTAGTTTAGGAGATATGGGCAAAATAAGTTTTTCATATAAAAATTTCAATTTTTTTAGGTTTTGGGTGGATTTTTCAATTTTTTGAGGGTGGTCATGAATTAAAGTCCTTTTCGCTCTAGGACGCTTAGTTTAGGAGATATGGGCAAAATAAGTTTTTCATATAAAAATTTCAATTTTTTTAGGTTTTGGGTGGATTTTTCAATTTTTTTGGGGGTGGTCACGAATTAAAGTCCTTTTCGCTCTAGGACGCTTAGTTTAGGAGATATGGGCAAAAGAAGTTTTTCATATAAAAATTTAAATTTTGTTAGGTTTTGGGTGGATTTTTCAATTTTTTGAGGGTGGTCATGAATTAAAGTCCTTTTCGCTCTAGGACGCTTAGTTTAGGAGATATGGGCAAAAGAAGTTTTTCATATAAAAATTTCAATTTTTTTAGGTTTTGGGTGGATTTTTCAATTTTTTGGGGGTGGTCACGAATTAAAGTCCTTTTCGCTCTAGGACGCTTAGTTTAGGAGATATGGGCAAAAGAAGTTTTTCATATAAAAATTTCAATTTTTTTAGGTTTTGGGTGGATTTTTCAATTTTTTGGGGGTGGTCACGAATTAAAGTCCTTTTCGCTCTAGGACGCATATTTAAGGAGATATGGGCAAAAGAAGTTTTTCATATAAAAATTTCAATTTTTTTTAGGTTTTGGGTGGATTTTTCAATTTTTTGGGGGTGGTCACGAATTAAAGTCCTTTTCGCTCGAGGACGCATATTTAAGGAGATATGGGCAAAAGAAGTTTTTCATATAAAAATTTCAATTTTTTTAGGTTTTGGGTGGATTTTTCAATTTTTTGGGGGTGGTCACGAATTAAAGTCCTTTTCGCTCTAGGACGCTTAGTTTAGGAGATATGGGCAAAATAAGTTTTTCATATAAAAATTTCAATTTTTTAGGTTTTGGGTGGATTTTTCAATTTTTTGGGGGTGGTCACGAATTAAAGTCCTTTTCGCTCTAGGACGCTTAGTTTAGGAGATATGGGCAAAAGAAGTTTTTCATATAAAAATTTCAATTTTTTTAGGTTTTGGGTGGATTTTTCAATTTTTTGAGGGTGGTCATGAATTAAAGTCCTTTTCGCTCTAGGACGCTTAGTTTAGGAGATATGGGCAAAATAAGTTTTTCATATAAAAATTTCAATTTTTTTTAGGTTTTGGGTGGATTTTTCAATTTTTTGGGGGTGGTCACGAATTAAAGTCCTTTTCGCTCTAGGACGCATATTTAAGGAGATATGGGCAAAATAAGTTTTTCATATAAAAATTTAAATTTTTTTAGGTTTTGGGTGGATTTTTCAATTTTTTGGGGGTGGTCACGAATTAAAGTCCTTTTCGCTCTAGGACGCTTAGTTTAGGAGATATGGGCAAAAGAAGTTTTTCATATAAAAATTTCAATTTTTTTAGGTTTTTGGTGGATTTTTCAATTTTTTGAGGGTTGTCACGAATTAAAGTCCTTTTCGCTCTAGGACGCTTAGGTTAGGAGATATGGGCAAAATAAGTTTTTCATATAAAAATTTCAATTTTTTTAGGTTTTGGGTGGTTTTTTCAATTTTTTGGGGGTGGTCACGAATTAAAGTCCTTTTCGCTTTAGGACGCATATTTAAGGAGATATGGACAAAAGAAGTTTTTCATATAAAAATTTCAATTTTTTTAGGTTTTGGGTGGATTTTTCAATTTTTTGAGGGTGGTCACGAATTAAAGTCCTTTTCGCTCTAGGACGCATATTTAAGGAGATATGGGCAAAAGAAGTTTTTCATATAAAAATTTCAATTTTTTTAGGTTTTGGGGGGATTTTTCAATTTTTTGAGGGTGGTCACGAATTAAAGTCCTTTTCGCTCTAGGACGCATATTTAAGGAGATATGGGCAAAAGAAGTTTTTCATATAAAAATTTCAATTTTTTTAGGTTTTGGGTGGATTTTTCAATTTTTTGGGGGTGGTCACGAATTAAAGTCCTTTTCGCTCTAGGACGCTTAGTTTAGGAGATATGGGCAAAAGAAGTTTTTCATATAAAAATTTCAATTTTTTTAGGTTTTGGGTGGATTTTTCAATTTTTTGAGGGTGGTCATGAATTAAAGTCCTTTTCGCTCTAGGACGCATATTTAAGGAGATATGGGCAAAAGAAGTTTTTCATATAAAAATTTCAATTTTTTTAGGTTTTGGGTGGATTTTTCAATTTTTGGGGGTGGTCACGAATTAAAGTACTTTTCGCTCTAGGGCGCATATTTAAGGAGATCTGGGCAAAAGAAGTTTTTCATATAAAAATTTCAATCTTTTTAGGTTTTGGGTGGATTTTTCAATTTTTTGGGGGTGGTCACGAATTAAAGTCCTTTTCGCTCTAGGACGCATATTTAAGGAGATATGGGCAAAAGAAGTTTTTCATATAAAAATTTCAATTTTTTTAGGTTTTGGGTGGATTTTTCAATTTTTTGAGGGTGGTCACGAATTAAAGTCCTTTTCGCTCTAGGGCGCATATTTAAGGAGATATGGGCAAAAGAAGTTTTTCATATAAAAATTTAAATTTTTTTAGGTTTTGGGTGGATTTTTCAATTTTTTGGGGGTGGTCACGAATTAAAGTCCTTTTCGCTCTAGGACGCATATTTAAGGAGATATGGGCAAAAGAAGTTTTTCATATAAAAATTTCAATTTTTTTAGGTTTTGGGTGGATTTTTCAATTTTTTGAGGGTGGTCACGAATTAAAGTCCTTTTCGCTCTAGGACGCTTAGTTTAGGAGATATGGGCAAAAGAAGTTTTTCATATAAAAATTTCAATTTTTTTTAGGTTTTGGGTGGATTTTTTAATTTTTTGAGGGTGGTCACGAATTAAAGTCCTTTTCGCTCTAGGACGCTTAGGTTAGGAGATATGGGCAAAATAAGTTTTTCATATACAAATTTCAATTTTTTTAGGTTTTGGGTGGATTTTTCAATTTTTTGAGGGTGGTCATGAATTAAAGTCCTTTTCGCTCTAGGACGCTTAGTTTAGGAGATATGGGCAAAAGAAGTTTTTCATATAAAAATTTCAATTTTTTTAGGTTTTGGGTGGATTTTTCAATTTTTTGGGGGTGGTCACGAATTAAAGTCCTTTTCGCTCTAGGACGCATATTTAAGGAAATATGGGCAAAAGAAGTTTTTCATATAAAAATTTCAATTTTTTTAGGTTTTGGGTGGATTTTTCAATTTTTTGGGGGTGGTCACGAATTAAAGTCCTTTTCGCTCTAGGACGCATATTTAAGGAGATATGGGCAAAAGAAGTTTTTCATATAAACATTTCAATTTTTTTTAGGTTTTGGGTGGATTTTTCAATTTTTTGGGGGTGGTCACGAATTAAAGTCCTTTTCGCTCTAGGACGCATATTTAAGGAGATATGGGCAAAAGAAGTTTTTCATATAAAAATTTCAATTTTTTTAGGTTTTGGGTGGATTTTTCAATTTTTTGGGGGTGGTCACGAATTAAAGTCCTTTTCGCTCTAGGACGCTTAGTTTAGGAGATATGGGCAAAATAAGTTTTTCATATAAAAATTTCAATTTTTTTAGGTTTTGGGTGGATTTTTCAATTTTTTGAGGGTGGTCACGAATTAAAGTCCTTTTCGCTCTAGGACGCTTAGTTTAGGAGATATGGGCAACAGAAGTTTTTCATGTAAAAATTTAAATTTTTTTAGGTTTTGGGTGGATTTTTCAATTTTTTGAGGGTGGTCATGAATTAAAGTCCTTTTCGCTCTAGGACGCATATTTAAGGAGATATGGACAAAAGAAGTTTTTCATATAAAAATTTCAATTTTTTTAGGTTTTGGGTGGATTTTTCAATTTTTTGAGGGTGGTCACGAAGTAAAGTCCTTTTCGCTCTAGGACGCATATTTAAGGAGATATGGGCAAAAGAAGTTTTTCATATAAAAATTTCAATTTTTTTAGGTTTTGGGTGGATTTTTCAATTTTTTGGGGGTGGTCACGAATTAAAGTCCTTTTCGCTCTAGGACGCTTAGTTTAGGAGATATGGGCAAAAGAAGTTTTTCATATAAAAATTTCAATTTTTTTAGGTTTTGGGTGGATTTTTCAATTTTTTGAGGGTGGTCATGAATTAAAGTCTTTTTCGCTCTAGGACGCTTAGTTTAGGAGATATGGGCAAAAGAAGTTTTTCATATAAAAATTACAATTTTTTTAGGTTTTGGGTGGATTTTTCAATTTTTTGAGGGTGGTCATGAATTAAAGTCCTTTTCGCTCTAGGACGCATATTTAAGGAGATATGGGCAAAAGAAGTTTTTCATATAAAAATTTCAATTTTTTTAGGTTTTGGGTGGATTTTTCAATTTTTTGAGGGTGGTCACGAATTAAAGTCCTTTTCGCTCTAGGACGCTTAGTTTAGGAGATATGGGCAAAAGAAGTTTTTCATATAAAAATTTCAATTTTTTTTAGGTTTTGGGTGGATTTTTTAATTTTTTGAGGGTGGTCACGAATTAAAGTCCTTTTCGCTCTAGGACGCTTAGGTTAGGAGATATGGGCAAAATAAGTTTTTCATATACAAATTTCAATTTTTTTAGGTTTTGGGTGGATTTTTCAATTTTTTGAGGGTGGTCATGAATTAAAGTCCTTTTCGCTCTAGGACGCTTAGTTTAGGAGATATGGGCAAAAGAAGTTTTTCATATAAAAATTTCAATTTTTTTAGGTTTTGGGTGGATTTTTCAATTTTTTGGGGGTGGTCACGAATTAAAGTCCTTTTCGCTCTAGGACGCATATTTAAGGAAATATGGGCAAAAGAAGTTTTTCATATAAAAATTTCAATTTTTTTAGGTTTTGGGTGGATTTTTAAATTTTTTGGGGGTGGTCACGAATTAAAGTCCTTTTCGCTCTAGGACGCATATTTAAGGAGATATGGGCAAAAGAAGTTTTTCATATAAAAATTTCAATTTTTTTTAGGTTTTGGGTGGATTTGTCAATTTTTTGGGGGTGGTCACGAATTAAAGTCCTTTTCGCTCTAGGACGCATATTTAAGGAGATATGGGCAAAAGAAGTTTTTCATATAAAAATTTCAATGTTTTTAGGTTTTGGGTGGATTTTTCAATTTTTTGGGGGTGGTCACGAATTAAAGTCCTTTTCGCTCTAGGACGCTTAGTTTAGGAGATATGGGCAAAAGAAGTTTTTCATATAAAAATTTCAATTTTTTTAGGTTTTGGGTGGATTTTTCAATTTTTTGAGGGTGGTCATGAATTAAAGTCCTTTTCGCTCTAGGACGCTTAGTTTAGGAGATATGGGCAAAAGAAGTTTTTCATATAAAAATTTCAATTTTTTTAGGTTTTGGGTGGATTTTTCAATTTTTTGGGGGTGGTCACGAATTAAAGTCCTTTTCGCTCTAGGACGCTTAGTTTAGGAGATATGGGCAAAATAAGTTTTTCATATAAAAATTTCAATTTTTTTAGGTTTTGGGTGGATTTTTCAATTTTTTGGGGGTGGTCACGAATTAAAGTCCTTTTTGCTCTAGGACGCTTAGTTTAGGAGATATGGGCAAAATAAGTTTTTCATATAAAAATTTCAATTTTTTTAGGTTTTGGGTGGATTTTTCAATTTTTTGAGGGTGGTCATGAATTAAAGTCCTTTTCGCTCTAGGACGCATATTTAAGGAGATATGGACAAAAGAAGTTTTTCATATAAAAATTTCAATTGTTTTAGGTTTTGGGTGGATTTTTCAATTTTTTGAGGGTGGTCACGAATTAAAGTCCTTTTCGCTCTAGGACGCTTAGTTTAGGAGATATGGGCAAAAGAAGTTTTTCATATAAAAATTTCAATTTTTTTAAGGTTTTGGGTGGATTTTTCAATTTTTTGGGGGTGGTCACGAATTAAAGTCCTTTTCGCTCTAGGACGCATATTTAAGGAGATATGGGCAAAAGAAGTTTTTCATATAAAAATTTCAATTTTTTTAGGTTTTGGGTGGATTTTTCAATTTTTTGGGGGTGGTCACGAATTAAAGTCCTTTTCGCTCTAGGACGCTTAGTTTAGGAGATATGGGCAAAAGAAGTTTTTCATATAAAAATTTCAATTTTTTTAAGGTTTTGGGTGGATTTTTCAATTTTTTGGGGGTGGTCACGAATTAAAGTCCTTTTCGCTCTAGGTCACGAATTAAAGTCCTTTTCGCTCTAGGACGCTTAGTTTAGGAGATATGGGCAAAAGAAGTTTTTCATATAAAAATTTCAATTTTTTTAGGTTTTGGGTGGATTTTTCAATTTTTTGAGGGTGGTCACGAATTAAAGTCCTTTTCGCTCTAGGACGCATATTTAAGGAGATATGGGCAAAAGAAGTTTTTCATATAAAAATTTCATTTTTTTTAGGTTTTGGGTGGATTTTTCAATTTTTTGGGGGTGGTCACGAATTAAAGTCCTTTTCGCTCTAGGACGCTTAGTTTAGGAGATATGGGCAAAAGAAGTTTTTCATATAAAAATTTCAATTTTTTTTGGTTTTGGGTGGATTTTTCAATTTTTTGGGGGTGGTCACGAATTAAAGTCCTTTTCGCTCTAGGACGCTTAGTTTAGGAGATATGGGTAAAAGAAGTTTTTCATATAAAAATTTCAATTTTTTTAGGTTTTGGGTGGATTTTTCAATTTTTTGGGGGTGGTCACGAATTAAAGTCCTTTTCGCTCTAGGACGCATATTTAAGGAGATATGGGCAAAAGAAGTTTTTCATATAAAAATTTCAATTTTTTTAGGTTTTGGGTGGATTTTTCAATTTTTTGGGGGTGGTCACGAATTAAAGTCCTTTTCGCTCTAGGACGCTTAGTTTAGGAGATATGGGCAAAATAAGTTTTTCATATAAAAATTTCAATTTTTTTAGGTTTTGGGTGGATTTTTCAATTTTTTGAGGGTGGTCACGAATTAAAGTCCTTTTCGCTCTAGGACGCTTAGTTTAGGAGATATGGGCAAAAGAAGTTTTTCATGTAAAAATTTAAATTTTTTTAGGTTTTGGGTGGATTTTTCAATTTTTTGAGGGTGGTCATGAATTAAAGTCCTTTTCGCTCTAGGACGCATATTTAAGGAGATATGGACAAAAGAAGTTTTTCATATAAAAATTTCAATTTTTTTAGGTTTTGGGTGGATTTTTCAATTTTTTGAGGGTGGTCACGAAGTAAAGTCCTTTTCGCTCTAGGACGCATATTTAAGGAGATATGGGCAAAAGAAGTTTTTCATATAAAAATTTCAATTTTTTTAGGTTTTGGGTGGATTTTCCAATTTTTTGGGGGTGGTCACGAATTAAAGTCCTTTTCGCTCTAGGACGCATATTTAAGGAGATATGGGCAAAAGAAGTTTTTCATATAAAAATTTCAATTTTTTTTTTAGGTTTTGGGTGGATTTTTCAATTTTTTGGGGGTGGTCACGAATTAAAGTCCTTTTCGCTCTAGGACGCATATTTAAGGAGATATGGGCAAAAGAAGTTTTTCATATAAAAATTTCAATTTTTTTAGGTTTTGGGTGGATTTTTCAATTTTTTGGGGGTGGTCACGAATTAAAGTCCTTTTCGCTCTAGGACGCTTAGTTTAGGAGATATGGGCAAAATAAGTTTTTCATATAAAAATTTCAATTTTTTTAGGTTTTGGGTGGATTTTTCAATTTTTTGGGGGTGGTCACGAATTAAAGTCCTTTTCGCTCTAGGACGCTTAGTTTAGGAGATATGGGCAAAAGAAGTTTTTCATATAAAAATTTCAATTTTTTTAGGTTTTGGGTGGATTTTTCAATTTTTTGAGGGTGGTCATGAATTAAAGTCCTTTTCGCTCTAGGACGCTTAGTTTAGGAGATATGGGCAAAAGAAGTTTTTCATATAAAAATTTCAATTTTTTTAGGTTTTGGGTGGATTTTTCAATTTTTTGGGGGTGGTCACGAATTAAAGTCCTTTTCGCTCTAGGACGCATATTTAAGGAGATATGGGCAAAAGAAGTTTTTCATATAAAAATTTCATTTTTTTTAGGTTTTGGGTGGATTTTTCAATTTTTTGGGGGTGGTCACGAATTAAAGTCCTTTTCGCTCTAGGACGCTTAGTTTAGGAGATATGGGCAAAATAAGTTTTTCATATAAAAATTTCAATTTTTTTAGGTTTTGGGTGGATTTTTCAATTTTTTGGGGGTGGTCACGAATTAAAGTCCTTTTCGCTCTAGGACGCTTAGTTTAGGAGATATGGGCAAAAGAAGTTTTTCATATAAAAATTTCAATTTTTTTAGGTTTTGGGTGGATTTTTCAATTTTTTGAGGGTGGTCATGAATTAAAGTCCTTTTCGCTCTAGGACGCTTAGTTTAGGAGATATGGGCAAAAGAAGTTTTTCATATAAAAATTTCAATTTTTTTAGGTTTTGGGTGGATTTTTCAATTTTTTGGTGGTGGTCACGAATTAAAGTCCTTTTCGCTCTAGGACGCTTAGTTTAGGAGATATGGGCAAAATAAGTTTTTCATATAAAAATTTCAATTTTTTTAGGTTTTGGGTGGCTTTTTCAATTTTTTGGGGGTGGTCACGAATTAAAGTCCTTTTCGCTCTAGGACGCTTAGTTTAGGAGATATGGGCAAAAGAAGTTTTTCATATAAAAATTTCAATTTTTTTAGATTTTGGGTGGATTTTTCAATTTTTTGAGGGTGGTCATGAATTAAAGTCCTTTTCGCTCTAGGACGCTTAGTTTAGGAGATATGGGCAAAAGAAGTTTTTCATATAAAAATTTCAATTTTTTTAGGTTTTGGGTGGATTTTTCAATTTTTTGGGGGTGGTCACGAATTAAAGTCCTTTTCGCTCTAGGACGCTTAGTTTAGGAGATATGGGCAAAAGAAGTTTTTCATATAAAAATTTCAATTTTTTTAGGTTTTGGGTGGATTTTTCAATTTTTTGGGGGTGGTCACGAATTAAAGTCCTTTTCGCTCTAGGGCGCATATTTAAGGAGATATGGGCAAAAGAAGTTTTTCATATAAAAATTTCAATTTTTTTAGGTTTTGGGTGGATTTTTCAATTTTTTGGGGGTGGTCACGAATTAAAGTCCTTTTCGCTCTAGGGCGCATTTTTAAGGAGATATGGGCAAAAGAAGTTTTTCATATAAAAATTTCAATTTTTTTTAGGTTTTGGGTGGATTTTTTAATTTTTTGAGGGTGGTCACGAATTAAAGTCCTTTTCGCTCTAGGACGCATATTTAAGGAGATATGGGCAAAATAAGTTTTTCATATAAAAATTTCAATTTTTTTTAGGTTTTGGGTGGATTTTTCAATTTTTTGGGGGTGGTCACGAATTAAAGTCCTTTTCGCTCAAGGACGCATATTTAAGGAGATATGGGCAAAAGAAGTTTTTCATATAAAAATTTCAATTTTTTTAGGTTTTGGGTGGATTTTTCAATTTTTTGGGGGTGGTCACGAATTAAAGTCCTTTTCGCTCTAGGACGCATATTTAAGGAGATATGGGCAAAAGAAGTTTTTCATATAAAAATTTCAATTTTTTTAGGTTTTGGGTGGATTTTTCAATTTTTTGGGGGTGGTCACGAATTAAAGTCCTTTTCGCTCTAGGACGCTTAGTTTAGGAGATATGGGCAAAA
This sequence comes from Haematobia irritans, assembly GCF_050003625.1. Taxonomy (NCBI): domain Eukaryota; kingdom Metazoa; phylum Arthropoda; class Insecta; order Diptera; family Muscidae; genus Haematobia; species Haematobia irritans. The sequence goes on from NC_134400.1 coordinate 137,532,161, forward strand.
TAAGTTTTTCATATAAAAATTTAAATTTTTTTAGGTTTTGGGTGGATTTTTCAATTTTTTGAGGGTGGTCACGAATTAAAGTCCTTTTCGCTCTAGGACGCATATTTAAGGAGATATGGGCAAAAGAAGTTTTTCATATAAAAATTTCAATTTTTTTTAGGTTTTGGGTGGATTTTTCAATTTTTTGGGGGTGGTCACGAATTAAAGTCCTTTTCGCTCAAGGACGCATATTTAAGGAGATATGGGCAAAAGAAGTTTTTCATATAAAAATTTCAATTTTTTTAGGTTTTGGGTGGATTTTTCAATTTTTTGGGGGTGGTCACGAATTAAAGTCCTTTTCGCTCTAGGACGCATATTTAAGGAGATATGGGCAAAATAAGTTTTTCATATAAAAATTTCAATTTTTTTAGGTTTTGGGTGGATTTTTCAATTTTTTGGGGGTGGTCACGAATTAAAGTCCTTTTCGCTCTAGGACGCTTAGTTTAGGAGATATGGGCAAAATAAGTTTTTCATATAAAAATTTAAATTTTTTTAGGTTTTGGGTGGATTTTTCAATTTTTTGAGGGTGGTCACGAATTAAAGTCCTTTTCGCTCTAGGACGCATATTTAAGGAGATATGGGCAAAAGAAGTTTTTCATATAAAAATTTCAATTTTATTAGGTTTTGGGTGGATTTTTCAATTTTTTGGGGGTGGTCACGAATTAAAGTCCTTTTCGCTCTAGGACGCTTAGTTTAGGAGATATGGGCAAAATAAGTTTTTCATATAAAAATTTCAATTTTTTTTAGGTTTTGGGTGGATTTTTCAATTTTTTGGGGGTGGTCACGAATTAAAGTCCTTTTCGCTCTAGGACGCATATTTAAGGAGATATGGGCAAAAGAAGTTTTTCATATAAAAATTTCAATTTTTTAGGTTTTGGGTGGATTTTTCAATTTTTTGGGGGTGGTCACGAATTAAAGTCCTTTTCGCTCTAGGACGCTTAGTTTAGGAGATATGGGCAAAAGAAGTTTTTCATATAAAAATTTCAATTTTTGTAGGTTTTGGGTGGATTTTTCAATTTTTTGGGGGTGGTCACGAATTAAATTCCTAAAAAAAACCTAAAAAAATTGAAATTTTTATATGAAAAACTTCTTTTGCCCATATCTCCTAAACTAAGCCTCCTAGAGCGAAAAGGACTTTAATTCGTGACCACCCCCAAAAAATTGAAAAATCCACCCAAAACCTAAAAAAATTTAAATTTTTATATGAAAAACTTCTTTTGCCCATATCTCCTAAACTAAGCGTCCTAGAGCGAAAAGGACTTTAGTTCATTACCACCCTCAAAAAATTGAAAAATCCACCCAAAACCTAAAAAAATTGAAATTTTTATATGAAAAACTTCTTTTGCCCATATCTCCTTAAATATGCGTCCTAGAGCGAAAAGGACTTTAATTCGTGACCACCCCCAAAAAATTGAAAAATCCACCCAAAACCTAAAAAAATTGAAATTTTTATATGAAAAACTTCTTTTGCCCATATCTCCTAAACTAAGCGTCCTAGAGCGAAAAGGACTTTAATTCATTACCACCCTCAAAAAATTGAAAAATCCACCCAAAACCTAAAAAAATTGAAATTTTTATATGAAAAACTTCTTTTGTCCATATCTCCTTAAATATGCGTCCTAGAGCGAAAAGGACTTTAATTCGTGACCACCCTCAAAAAATTGAAAACTCCACCCAAAACCTAACAAAATTGAAATTTTTATATGAAAAACTTCTTTTGCCCATATTTCCTTAAATATGCGTCCTAGAGCGAAAAAGACTTTAATTCGTGACCACCCTCAAAAAATTGAAAAATCCACCCAAAACCTAAAAAAATAAAAATTTTTATATGAAAAACTTCTTTTGCCCATATCTCCTAAACTAAGCGTACTAGAGCGAAAAGGACTTTAATTCGTGACCACCCCCAAAAAATTGAAAAATCCACCCAAAACCTAAAAAAAATGAAATTTTTATATGAAAAACTTCTTTTGCCCATATCACCTTAAATATGCGTCCTAGAGCGAAAAGGACTTTAATTCGTGACCACCCTCAAAAAATTGAAAAATCCACCCAAAACCTAAAAAAAATGAAATTTTTATATGAAAAACTTCTTTTGCCCATATCTCCTAAACTAAGCGTCCTAGAGCGAAAAGGACTTTAATTCGTGACCACCCCCAAAAAATTTAAAAATCCACCCAAAACCTAAAAAAATTGAAATTTTTACATGAAAAACTTCTTTTGCTCATATCTCTTTAAATATGCGTCCTAGAGCGAAAAGGACTTTAATTCATGACCACCCCAAAAAATTGAAAAATCCACCCAAAACCTAAAAAAATTGAAATTTTTATATGAAAAACTTCTTTTGCCCATATCTCAGTAAATATGCGCCTTAGAGCGAAAAGGACTTTAATTCGTGACCACCCTCAAAAAATTGAAAAATCCACCCAAAACCTAAAAAAATTGAAATTTTTATATGAAAAACTTCTTTTGCCCATATCTCCTAAACTAAGCGTCCTAGAGCGAAAAGGACTTTAATTCGTGACCACCCCCAAAAAATTGAAAAATCCACCCAAAACCTAAAAAAATTGAAATTTTTATATGAAAAACTTCTTTTGTCCATATCTCCTTAAATATGCGTCCTAGAGCGAAAAGGACTTTAATTCGTGACCACCCCCAAAAAATTGAAAAATCCACCCAAAACCTAAAAAAATTGAAATTTTTATATGAAAAATTTCTTTTGCATATATCTCCTAAACTAAGCGTCCTAGAGCGAAAAGGACTTTAATTCGTGACCACCCCCAAAAAATTTAAAAATCCACCCAAAACCTAAAAAAATTGAAATTTTTATATGAAAAACTTCTTTTGTCCATATCTCCTTAAATATGCGTCCTAGAGCGAAAAGAACTTTAATTCGTGACCACCCCCAAAATATTGAAAAATCCACCCTTCTTTTGCCCATATCTCCTTAAATATGCGTCCTAGAGCGAAAAGGACTTTAATTCGTGACCACCCCCAAATAATTGAAAAATCCACCCAAAACCTAAAAAAATTGAAAATTTTATATGAAAAACTTCTTTTGCCCATATCTCCTTAAATATGCGTCCTAGAGCGAAAAGGAATTTAATTCGTGAACACCCTCAAAAAATTGAAAAATCCACCCAAAACCTAAAAAAATTGAAATTTTTATATGAAAACCTTCTTTTGCCCATATCTCCTAAACTAAGCGTCCTAGAGCGAAAAGGACTTTAATTCATGACCACCCTCAAAAAATTGAAAAATCCACCCAAAACCTAAAAAAATTGAAATTTTTATATGAAAAATTTCTTTTGCATATGTCTCCTAAACTAAGCGTCCTAGAGCGAAAAGGACTTTAATTCGTGACCACCCCCAAAAAATTTAAAAATCCACCCAAAACCTAAAAAAATTGAAATTTTTACATGAAAAACTTCTTTTGTCCATATCTCCTTAAATATGCGTCCTAGAGCGAAAAGAACTTTAATTCGTGACCACCCCCAAAATATTGAAAAATCCACCCTTCTTTTGCCCATATCTCCTTAAATATGCGTCCTAGAGCGAAAAGGACTTTAATTCGTGACCACCCCCAAATAATTGAAAAATCCACCCAAAACCTAAAAAAATTGAAAATTTTATATGAAAAACTTATTTTGCCCATATCTCCTTAAATATGCGTCCTAGAGCGAAAAGGACTTTAATTCGTGACCACCTTCAAAAAATTGAAAAATCCACCCAAAACCTAAAAAATTGAAATTTTTATATGAAAAACTTCTTTTGCCCATATCTCCTTAAATATGCGTCCTAGAGCGAAAAGGACTTTAATTCGTGACCACCCCCAAATAATTGAAAAATCCACCCAAAACCTAAAAAAATTGAAAATTTTATATGAAAAACTTATTTTGCCCATATCTCCTTAAATATGCGTCCCAGAGCGAAAAGGACTTTAATTCGTGACCACCTTCAAAAAATTGAAAAATCCACCCAAAACCTAAAAAATTGAAATTTTTATATGAAAAACTTCTTTTGCCCATATCTCCTTAAATATGCGTCCTAGAGCGAAAAGGACTTTAATTCGTGACCACCCCCAAAAAATTGAAAAATCCACCCAAAACTTAAAAAAAATTGAAAATTTTATATGAAAAACTTCTTTTGTCCATATCTCCTTAAATATGCGTCCTAGAGCGAAAAGGACTTTAATTCGTGACCACCCTCAAAAAATTGAAAAATCCACCCAAAACCTAAAAAAATTGAAATTTTTATATGAAAAACTTCTTTTGCCCATATCTCCTTAAATATGCGTCCTAGAGCGAAAAGGACTTTAATTCGTGACCACCCTCAAAAAATTGAAAAATCCACCCAAAACCTAAAAAAATTGAAATTTTTATATGAAAAACTTCTTTTGCCCATATCTCCTAAACTAAGCCTCCTAGAGCGAAAAGGACTTTAATTCGTGACCACCCCCAAAAAACTTGAAAAATCCACCCAAAGCCTAAAAAAATTGAAATTTTTATATGAAAAACTTCTTTTGCCCATATCTCCTAAACTAGGCGTCCTAGAGCGAAAAGGACTTTAGTTCATTACCACCCTCAAAAAATTGAAAAATCCACCCAAAACCTAAAAAAAATGAAATTTTTATATGAAAAACTTCTTTTGCCCATATCTCCTTAAATATGCGTCCTAGAGCGAAAAGGACTTTAATTCGTGACCACCCCCAAAAAATTGAAAAATCCACCCAAAACTTAAAAAAAATTGAAATTTTTATATGAAAAACTTCTTTTGTCCATATCTCCTTAAATATGCGTCCTAGAGCGAAAAGGACTTTAATTCGTGACCACCCTCAAAAAATTGAAAAATCCACCCAAAACCTAAAAAAATTGAAATTTTTATATGAAAAACTTCTTTTGCCCATATCTCCTTAAATATGCGTTTTAGAGCGAAAAGGACTTTAATTCGTGACCACCCCCAAAAAATTGAAAAATCCACCCAAAATCTAAAAAAATTGAAATTTTTGTATGAAAAACTTCTTTTGTCCATATCTCCTTAAATATGCGTCCTAGAGCGAAAAGGACTTTAATTCGTGACCACCCTCAAAAAATTGAAAAATCCACCCAAAACCTAAAAAAATTGAAATTTTTATATGAAAAACTTCTTTTGCATATATCTCCTAAACTAAGCGTCCTAGAGCGAAAAGGACTTTAATTCGTGACCACCCTCAAAAAATTGAAAAATCCACCCAAAACCTAAAAAAATTGAAATTTTTATATGAAAAACTTCTTTTGCCCATATCTCCTAAACTAAGCGTCCTAGAGCGAAAAGGACTTTAATTCATTACCACCCTCAAAAAATTGAAAACTCCACCCAAAACCTAAAAAAATTGAAATTTTTATATGAAAAACTTCTTTTGCCCATATCTCCTTAAATATGCGTCCTAGAGCGAAAAGGACTTTAATTCGTGACCACCCCCAAAAAATTGAAAAATCCACCCAAAACCTAAAAAAATTGAAATTTTTATATGAAAAACTTCTTTTGCCCATATCTCCTTAAATATGCGTCCTAGAGCGAAAAGGACTTTAATTCGTGACCACCCCCAAATAATTGAAAAATCCACCCAAAACCTAAAAAAATTGAAAATTTTATATTAAAAACTTATTTTGCCCATATCTCCTTAAATATGCGTCCTAGAGCGAAAAGGACTTTAATTCGTGACCACCTTCAAAAAATTGAAAAATCCACCCAAAACCTAAAAAATTGAAATTTTTATATGAAAAACTTCTTTTGCCCATATCTCCTTAAATATGCGTCCTAGAGCGAAAAGGACTTTAATTCGTGACCACCCTCAAAAAATTGAAAAATCCACCCAAAACCTAAAAAAATTTAAATTTTTATATGAAAAACTTCTTTTGCCCATATCTCCTAAACTAAGCCTCCTAGAGCGAAAAGGACTTTAATTCGTGACCACCCCCAAAAAATTGAAAAATCCACCCAAAACCTAAAAAAATTGAAATTTTTATATGAAAAACTTCTTTTGCATATATCTGCTAAACTAAGCGTCCTAGAGCGAAAAGGACTTTAATTCGTGACCACCCTCAAAAAATTGAAAAATCCACCCAAAACCTAAAAAAATTGAAATTTTTATATGAAAAACTTCTTTTGCCCATATCTCCTAAACTAAGCGTCCTAGAGCGAAAAGGACTTTAATTCATTACCACCCTCAAAAAATTGAAAACTCCACCCAAAACCTAAAAAAATTGAAATTTTTATATGAAAAACTTCTTTTGCCCATATCTCCTTAAATATGCGTCCTAGAGCGAAAAGGACTTTAATTCGTGACCACCCCCAAAAAATTGAAAAATCCACCCAAAACCTAAAAAAATTGAAATTTTTATATGAAAAACTTCTTTTGTCCATATCTCCTTAAATATGCGTCCTAGAGCGAAAAGGACTTTAATTCGTGACCACCCTCAAAAAATTGAAAAATCCACCCAAAACCTAAAAAATTGAAATTTTTATACGAAAAACTTCTTTTGCCCATATCTCCTTAAATATGCGTCCTAGAGCGAAAAGGACTTTAATTCGTGACCACCCCCAAAAAAATTTAAAAATCCACCCAAAACCTAAAAAAATTGAAATTTTTATATGAAAAACTTCTGTTGCCCATATCTCCTAAACTAAGCGTCCTAGAGCGAAAAGGACTTTAATTCGTGACCACCCCCAAAAAATTGAAAAATCCACCCAAAACCTAAAAAAAATTAAATTTTTATATGAAAAAATTTAAAAATCCACCCAAAACCTAAAAAAATTGAAATTTTTATATGAAAAACTTCTTTTGCCCATATCTCCTAAACTAAGCGTCCTAGAGCGAAAAGGACTTTAATTCATTATTTTTTTATATGAAAAACTTCTTTTGCCCATATCTCCTAAACTAAGCGTCCTAGAGCGAAAAGGACTTTAATTCGTGACCACCCCCAAAAAATTGAAAAATCCACCCAAAACCTAAAAAAATTGAAATTTTTATATGAAAAACTTCTTTTGCCCATATCTCCTTAAATATGCGTCCTAGAGCGAAAATGACTTTAATTCGTGACCACCCCCAAAAAAATTAAAAATCCACCCAAAACCTAAAAAAATTGAAATTTTTATATGAAAAACTTCTTTTGCCCATATCTCCTAAACTAAGCGTCCTAGAGCGAAAAGGACTTTAATTCATTACCACCCTCAAAAAATTGAAAAATCCACCCAAAACCTAAAAAAATTGAAATTTTTATATGAAAAACTTCTTTTGCCCATATCTCCTTAAATATGCGTCCTAGAGCGAAAAGGACTTTAATTCGTGACCACCCCCAAAAAATTGAAAAATCCACCCAAAACCTAAAAAAATTGAAGTTTTTATATGAAAAACTTCTTTTGTCCATATCTCCTTAAATATGCGTCCTAGAGCGAAAAGGACTTTAATTCGTGACCACCCTCAAAAAAAATGAAAAATCCACCCAAAACCTAAAAAAATTGAAATTTTTATATGAAAAACTTCTTTTGTCCATATCTCCTTAAATATGCGTCCTAGAGCGAAAAGGACTTTAATTCGTGACCACCCTCAAAAAATTGAAAAATCTACCCAAAACCTAAAAAAATTTAAATTTTTATATGAAAAACTTCTTTTGCCCATATCTCCTAAACTAAGCGTCCTAGAGCGAAAAGGACTTTAATTCGTGACCACCCCCAAAAAATTGAAAAATCTACCCAAAACCTAAAAAAATTTAAATTTTTATATGAAAAACTTCTTTTGCCCATATCTCCTAAACTAAGCGTCCTAGAGCGAAAAGGACTTTAATTCGTGACCACCCCCAAAAAATTTAAAAATCCACCCAAAACCTAAAAAAATTGAAATTTTTATATGAAAAACTTCTTTTGCCCATATCTCCTAAACTAAGCGTCCTAGAGCGAAAAGGACTTTAATTCATGACCACCCTCAAAAAATTGAAAAATCCACCCAAAACCTAAAAAAAATTGAAATTTTTATATGAAAAACTTCTTTTGCCCATATCTCCTAAACTAAGCGTCCTAGAGCGAAAAGGACTTTAATTCGTGACCACCCCCAAAAAATTGAAAAATCCACCCAAAACCTAAAAAAATTGAAATTTTTATATGAAAAACTTCTTTTGCCCATATCTCCTAAACTAAGCGTCCTAGAGCGAAAATGACTTTAATTCATGACCACCCTCAAAAAATTGAAAAATCCACCAAAAACCTAAAAAAAATTGAAATTTTTATATGAAAAACTTCTTTTGCCCATATCTCCTAAACTAAGCGTCCTAGAGCGAAAAGGACTTTAATTCGTGACCACCCCCAAAAAATTGAAAAATCCACCCAAAACCTAAAAAAATTGAAATTTTTATATGAAAAACTTCTTTTGCCCATATCTCCTTAAATATGCGTCCTAGAGCGAAAATGACTTTAATTCGTGACCACCCTCAAAAAATTGAAAAATCCACCCAAAACCTAAAAAAATTGAAATTTTTATATGAAAAACTTCTGTTGCCCATATCTCCTAAACTAAGCGTCCTAGAGCGAAAAGGACTTTAATTCGTGACCACCCCCAAAAAAATTAAAAATCCACCCAAAACCTAAAAAAATTGAAATTTTTGTATGAAAAACTTCTTTTGCCCATATCTCCTAAACTAAGCGTCCTAGAGCGAAAAGGACTTTAATTCATTACCACCCTCAAAAAATTGAAAAATCCACCCAAAACCTAAAAAATTGAAATTTTTATATGAAAAACTTCTTTTGCCCATATCTCGTAAACTAAGCCTCCTAGAGCGAAAAGGACTTTAATTCGTGACCACCCTCAAAAAATTGAAAAATCCACCCAAAACCTAAAAAAATTGACATTTTTATAAGAAAAACTTCTTTTGCATATATCTCCTAAACTAAGCGTCCTAGAGCGAAAAGGACTTTAATTCGTGACCACCCTCAAAAAATTGAAAAATCCACCCAAAACCTAAACAAATTGAAATTTTTATATGAAAAACTTCTTTTGCCCATATCTCCTAAACTAAGCGTCCTAGAGCGAAAAGGACTTTAATTCATTACCAAAATCTAAAAAAATTGAAATTTTTATATGAAAAACTTCTTTTGCCCATATCTCCTTAAATATGCGTCCTAGAGCGAAAAGGACTTTAATTCGTGACCACCCCCAAAAAATTGAAAAATCCACCCAAAACCTAAAAAATTGAAATTTTTATATGAAAAACTTCTTTTGTCCATATCTCCTTAAATATGCGTCCTAGCGCGAAAAGGACTTTAATTCGTGACCACCCTCAAAAAATTGAAAAATCCACCCAAAACCTAAAAAATTGAAATTTTTATATGAAAAGCTTCTTTTGCCCATATCTCCTTAAATATGCGTCCTAGAGCGAAAAGGACTTTAATTCGTGACCACCCTCAAAAAATTGAAAAATCCACCCAAAACCTAAAAAAATTTAAATTTTTATATGAAAAACTTCTTTTGCCCATATCTCCTAAACTAAGCGTCCTAGAGCGAAAAGGACTTTAATTCATGACCACCCTCAAAAAATTGAAAAATCCACCCAAAACCTAAAAAATTTTAAATTTTTATATGAAAAACTTCTTTTGCCCATATCTCCTAAACTAAGCGTCCTAGAGCGAAAAGGACTTTAATTCGTGACCACCCTCAAAAAATTGAAAAATCCACCCAAAACCTAAAAAAATTGAAATTTTTATATGAAAAACTTCTTTTGTCCATATCTCCTTAAATATGCGTCCTAGAGCGAAAAGGACTTTAATTCGTGACCACCCTCAAAAAATTTAAAAATCCACCCAAAACCTAAAAAAATTGAAATTTTTATATGAAAAACTTCTTTTGCCCATATCTCCAAAACTAAGCGTCCTAGAGCGAAAAGGACTTTAATTCGTGACCACCCTCAAAAAATTGAAAAATCCACCCAAAACCTAAAAAAATAAAAATTTTTATATGAAAAACTTCTTTTGCCCATATCTCCTAAACTAAGCGTCCTAGAGCGAAAAGGACTTTAATTCGTGACCACCCCCAAAAAATTTAAAAATCCACCCAAAACCTAAAAAAATTGAAATTTTTATATGAAAAACTTCTTTTGCCCATATCTCCTAAACTAAGCGTCCTAGAGCGAAAAGGACTTTAATTCGTGACCACCCCCAAAAAATTGAAAAATCCACCCAAAACCTAAAAAAAATTAAATTTTTATATGAAAAACTTCTTTTGCTCATATCTCCTTAAATATGCGTCCTAGAGCGAAAAAGACTTTAATTCGTGACCACCCTCAAAAAATTGAAAAATCCACCCAAAACCTAAAAAAATTGAAATTTTTATATGAAAAACTTCTTTTGCCCATATCTCCTTAAATATGCGTCCTAGAGCGAAAAGGACTTTAATTCGTGACCACCCTCAAAAAATTGAAAAATCCACCCAAAACCTAAAAAAATTTAAATTTTTATATGAAAAACTTCTTTTGCCCATATCTCCTAAACTAAGCGTCCTAGAGCGAAAAGGACTTTATTTCATGACCACCCTCAAAAAATTGAAAAATCCACCCAAAACCTAAAAAATTTTAAATTTTTATATGAAAGACTTCTTTTGCCCATATCTCCTAAACTAAGCGTCCTAGGCGAAAAGGACTTTAATTCGTGACCACCCTCAAAAAATTGAAAAATCCACCCAAAACCTAAAAAAATTGAAATTTTTATATGAAAAACTTCTTTTGCCCATATCTCCTAAACTAAGCGTCCTAGAGCGAAAAGGACTTTAATTCGTGACCACCCCCAAACAATTTAAAAATCTACCCAAAACCTAAAAAATTGAAATTTTTATATGAAATTCTTCTTTTGCCCATATCTCCTAAACTAAGCGTCCTAGAGCGAAAAGGACTTTAATTCGTGACCACCCCCAAAAAATTGAAAAATCCACCCAAAACCTAAAAAAATTTAAATTTTTATATGAAAAACTTCTTTTGCCCATATCTCCAAAACTAAGCGTCCTAGAGCGAAAAGGACTTTAATTCATGACCACCCTCAAAAAATTGAAAAATCCACCCAAAACCTAAAAAAAATTGAAATTTTTATATGAAAAACTTCTTTTGCCCATATCTCATAAACTAAGCGTCCTAGAGCGAAAAGGACTTTAATTCGTGACCACCCCCAAAAAATTGAAAAATCCACCCAAAACCTAAAAAAATTGAAATTTTTATATGAAAAACTTCTTTTGCCCATATCTCCTTAAATATGCGTCCTAGAGCGAAAAGGACTTTAATTCGTGACCACCCTCAAAAAATTGAAAAATCCACCCAAAACCTAAAAAAATTGAAATTTTTATATGAAAAACTTCTATTGCCCATATCTCCTAAACTAAGCGTAATAGAGCGAAAAGGACTTTAATTCATTACCACCCTCAAAAAATTGAAAAATCCACCCAAAACCTAAAAAAATTGAAATTTTTATATGAAAAACTTCTTTTGCCCATATCTCCTTAAATATGCGTCCTAGAGCGAAAAGGACTTTAATTCGTGACCACCCCCAAAAAAATTGAAAAATCCACCCAAAACCTAAAAAAATTGAATTTTTTATATGAAAAACTTCTTTTGTCCAGAAATATGCGTCCTAGAGCGAAAAGGACTTTAACTCGTGACCACCCTCAAAAAAATGAAAAATCCACCCAAAACCTAAAAAAATTGAAATTTTTATATGAAAAACTTCTTTTGTCCATATCTCCTTAAATATGCGTCCTAGAGCGAAAAGGACTTTAATTCGTGACCACCCTCAAAAAATTGAAAAATCCACCCAAAACCTAAAAAAATTTAAATTTTTATATGAAAAACTTCTTTTGCCCATATCTCCTAAACTAAGCGTCCTAGAGCGAAAAGGACTTTAATTCGTGACCACCTTCAAAAAATTGAAAAATCTACCCAAAACCTAAAAAAATTTAATTTTTTATATGAAAAACTTCTTTTGCCCATATCTCCTTAAATATGCGTCCTAGAGCGAAAATGACTTTAATTCGTGACCACCCCCAAAAAATTGAAAAATCCACCCAAAACCTAAAAAAATTTAATTTTTTATATGAAAAACTTCTTTTGCCCATATCTCCTTAAATATGCGTCCTAGAGCGAAAAGAACTTTAATTCGTGACCACCCCCAAAAAATTGAAAAATCCACCCAAAACCTAAAAAAATTGAAATTTTTATATGAAAAACTTCTTTTGCCCATATCTCCTTAAATATGCGTCCTAGAGCGAAAAGGACTTTAATTCGTGACCACCCTCAAAAAAATGAAAAATCCACCCAAAACCTAAAAAAATTTAAATTTTTATATGAAAAACTTCTTTTGTCCATATCTCCTTAAATATGCGTCCTAGAGCGAAAAGGACTTTAATTCGTGACCACCCTCAAAAAATTGAAAAATCCACCCAAAACCTAAAAAAATTTAAATTTTTATATGAAAAACTTCTTTTGCCCATATCTCCTAAACTAAGCGTCCTAGAGCGAAAAGGACTTTAATTCGTGACCACCCTCAAAAAATTGAAAAATCTACCCAAAACCTAAAAAAATTGAAATGCCCATATCTCCTAAACTAAGCGTCCTAGAGCGAAAAGGACTTTAATTCGTGACAACCCCCAAAAAATTGAGAAATCTACCCAAAACCTAAAAAAATTGAAATTTTTATATGAAAAACTTCTTTTGTCCATATCTCCTAAACTAAGCGTCCTAGAGCGAAAAGGACTTTAATTCGTGACCACCCCCAAAAAATTTAAAAATCCACCCAAAACCTAAAAAAATTGAAATTTTTATATGAAAAACTTCTTTTGCCCATATCTCCTAAACTAAGCGTCCTAGAGCGAAAAGGACTTTAATTCATGACCACCCTCAAAAAATTGAAAAATCCACCCAAAACCTAAAAAAATTGAAATTTTTATATGAAAAACTTCTTTTGCCCATATCTCCTTAAATATGCGTCCTAGAGCGAAAATGACTTTAATTCGTGACCACCCTCAAAAAATTGAAAAATCCACCCAAAACCTAAAAAAATTGAAATTTTTATATGAAAAACTTCTTTTGCCCATATCTCCTAAACTAAGCGTCCTAGAGCGAAAAGGACTTTAATTCGTGACCACCCCCAAAAAAATTAAAAATCCACCCAAAACCTAAAAAAATTGAAATTTTTATATGAAAAACTTCTTTTGCCCATATCTCCTAAACTAAGCGTCCTAGAGCGAAAAGGACTTTAATTCATTACCACCCCCAAAAAATTGAAAAATCCATCCAAAACCTAAAAAAATTGAAATTTTTATATGAAAAACTTCTTTTGTCCATATCTCCTTAAATATGCGTCCTAGAGCGAAAAGGACTTTAATTCGTGACCACCCCCAAAAAATTGAAAAATCCACCCAAAACCTAAAAAAATTGAAATTTTTATATGAAAAACTTCTTTTGCCCATATCTCCTTAAATATGCGTCCTAGAGCGCAAAGGACTTTAATACGTGACCACCCCCAAAAAATTGAAAAATCCACCCAAAACCTAAAAAAATTGAAATTTTTATATGAAAAACTTCTTTTGCCCATATCTCCTTAAATATGCGTCCTAGAGCGAAAAGGACTTTAATTCGTGACCACCCCCAAAAAATTGAAAAATCCACCCAAAACCTAAAAAAAATTGAAATTTTTGTATGAGAAACTTCTTTTGCCCATATCTCCTAAACTAAGCGTCCTAGAGCGAAAAGGACTTTAATTCGTGACCACCCCCAAAAAATTGAAAAATCCACCCAAAACCTAAAAAAATTTAAATTTTTATATGAAAAACTTCTTTTGCATATATCTCCTAAACTAAGCGTCCTAGAGCGAAAAGGACTTTAATTCATGACCACCCCCAAAACATTGAAAAATCCACCCAAAACCTAAAAAAATTGACATTTTTATATGAAAAACTTCATTTGCCCATATCTCCTAAACTAAGCGTCCTAGAGCGAAAAGGACTTTAATTCGTGACCACCCCCAAAAAATTGAAAAATCCACCCAAAACCTAAAAAATTGAAATTTTTATATGAAAAACTTCTTTTGCCCATATCTCCTAAACTAAGCGTCCTAGAGCGAAAAGGACTTTAATTCATTACCACCCTCAAAAAATTGAAAAATCCACCCAAAACCTAAAAAAATTGAAATTTTTATATGAAAAACTTCTTTTGCCCATATCTCCTTAAATATGCGTCCTAGAGCGAAAAGGACTTTAATTCATTACCGCCCTCAAAAAATTGAAAAATCCACCCAAAACCTAAAAAAATTGAAATTTTTATATGAAAAACTTCTTTTGCCCATATCTCCTTAAATATGCGTCCTAGAGCGAAAAGGACTTTAATTCGTGACCACCCCCAAAAAATTGAAAAATCCACCCAAAACCTAAAAAAATTGAAATTTTTATATGAAAAACTTCTTTTGTCCATATCTCCTTAAATATGCGTCCTAGAGCGAAAAGGACTTTATTTCGTGACCACCCTCAAAAAATTGAAAAATCCACCCAAAACCTAAAAAAATTGAAATTTTTATATGAGAAACTTCTTTTGCCCATATCTCCTAAACTAAGCGTCCTAGAGCGAAAAGGACTTTAATTCGTGATTCGTGAATTGCCCATATCTCCTAAACTAAGCGTCCTAGAGCGAAAAGGACTTTAATTCATTACCACCCTCAAAAAATTGAAAAATCCACCCAAAACCTAAAAAAATTGAAATTTTTATATGAAAAACTTCTTTTGCCCATATCTCCTTAAATATGCGTCCTAGAGCGAAAAGGACTTTAATTCGTGACCACCCCCAAAAAATTGAAAAATCCACCCAAAACCTAAAAAAATTGAAATTTTTATATGAAAAACTTCTTTTGTCCATATCTCCTTAAATATGCGTCCTAGAGCATAATGGACTTTAATTCGTGACCACCCTCAAAAAATTGAAAAATCCACCCAAAACCTAAAAAAATTGAAATTTTTATATGAAAAACTTCTTTTGCCCATATCTCCTTAAATATGCGTCCTAGAGCGAAAAGGACCTTAATTCGTGACCACCCCCAAAAAATTGAAAAATCCACCCAAACTCTAAAAAAATTGAAATTTTTATATGAAAAACTTCTTTTGTCCATATCTCCTTAAATATGCGTCCTAGAGCAAAAAGGACTTTAATTCGTGACCACCCTCAAAAAATTGAAAAATCCACCCAAAACCTAAAAAAATTGAAATTTTTATATGAAAAACTTCTTTTGCCCATATCTCCTTAAATATGCGTCCTAGAGCGAAAAGGACTTTAATTCGTGACCACCCTCAAAAAATTGAAAAATCCACCCAAAACCTAAAAAAATTGAAATTTTTATATGAAAAACTTCTTTTGCCCATATCTCCTTAAATATGCGTCCTAGAGCGAAAAGGACTTTAATTCGTGACCACCCCCAAAAAATTGAAAAATCCACCCAAAATCTAAAAAAAATTGAAATTTTTATATGAAAAACTTCTTTTGCCCATATCTCCTTAAATATGCGTCCTAGAGCGAAAAGGACTTTAAAACCTAAAAAATTGAAATTTTTATATGAAAAACTTCTTTTGCCCATATCTCCTTAAATATGCGTCCTAGAGCGAAAAGGACTTTAAAACCTAAAAAATTGAAATTTTTATATGAAAAACTTCTTTTGCCCATATCTCCTAAACTAAGCGTCCTAGAGCGAAAAGGACTTTAATTCGTGACCACCCCCAAAAAATTTAAAAATCCACCCAAAACCTAAAAAAATTGAAATTTTTATATGAAAAACTTCTTTTGCCCATATCTCCTAAACTAAGCGTCCTAGAGCGAAAAGGACTTTAATTCGTGACCACCCCCAAAAAATTGAAAAATCCACCCAAAACATAAAAAAATTTAAATTTTTATATGAAAAACTTCTTTTGCTCATATCTCCTTAAATATGCGTCCTAGAGCGAAAAAGACTTTAATTCGTGACCACCCCCAAAAAATTGAAAAATCCACCCAAAACCTAAAAAAATTTAAATTTTTATATGAAAAACTTCTTTTGCCCATATCTCCTAAACTAAGCGTCCTAGAGCGAAAAGGACTTTAATTCGTGACCACCCCCAAAAAATTGAAAAATCTACCCAAAACCTAAAAAAATGGAAATTTTTATATGAAAAACTTCTTTTGCCCATATCTCCTAAACTAAGCGTCCTAGAGCGAAAAGGACTTTAATTCGTGACCACCCCCAAAAAATTGAAAAATCCACCCAAAACCTAAAAAAATTGAAATTTTTATATGAAAAACTTCTTTTGCCCATATCTCCTAAACTAAGCGTCCTAGAGCGAAAAGGACTTTAATTCGTGACCACCCCCAAAAAATTGAAAAATCCACCCAAAACCTAAAAAAATTGAAATTTTTATATGAAAAACTTCTTTTGCCCATATCTCCTAAACTAAGCGTCCTAGAGCGAAAAGGACTTTAATTCATGACCACCCTCAAAAAATTGAAAAGTCCACCCAAAACCTAAAAAAATTGAAATTTTTATATGAAAAACTTCTTTTGCCCATATCTCCTAAACTAAGCGTCCTAGAGCGAAAAGGACTTTAATTCATTACCACCCTCAAAAAATTGAAAAATCCACCCAAAACCTAAAAAAATTGAAATTTTTATATGAAAAACTTGTTTTGCCCATATCTCCTTAAATATGCGTCCTAGAGCGAAAAGGACTTTAATTTGTGACCACCCCCAAACAATTGAAAAATCCACCCAAAACCTAAAAAAAATTAAATTTTTATATGAAAAACTTCTTTTGCCCATATCTCCTTAAATATGCGTCCTAGAGCGAAAAGGACTTTAATTCGTGACCACCCTCAAAAAATTGAAAAATCCACCCAAAACCTAAAAAAATTGAAATTTTTATATGAAAAACTTCTTTTGCCCATATCTCCTTAAATATGCGTCCTAGAGCGAAAAGGACTTTAATTCGTGACCACCCCCAAACAATTTAAAAATCCACCCAAAACCTAAAAAAAATTGAAATTTTTATATAAGAAACTTCTTTTGCCCATATCTCCTAAACTAAGCGTCCTAGAGCGAAAAGGACTTTAATTCGTGACCACCCCCAAAAAATTGAAAAATCCACCCAAAACCTAAAAAAATTGAAATTTTTATATGAAAAACTTCTTTTGCCCATATCTCCTAAACTAAGCGTCCTAGAGCGAAAAGGACTTTAATTCGTGACCACCCCCAAAAAATTGAAAAGTCCACCCAAAACCTAAAAAAATTGAAATTTTTATATGAAAAACTTCTTTTGCCCATATCTCCTAAACTAAGCGTCCTAGAGCGAAAAGGACTTTAATTCGTGACCACCCCCAAACAATTGAAAAATCCACCCAAAACCTAAAATAATTGAAATTTTTATATGAAAAACTTCTTTTGTCCATATCTCCTTAAATATGCGTCCTAGAGCGAAAAGGACTTTAATTCGTGACCACCCCCAAAAAATTGAAAAATCCACCCAAAACCTAAAAAAATTTAAATTTTTATATGAAAAACTTCTTTTGCCCATATCTCCTAAACTAAGCGTCCTAGAGCGAAAAGGACTTTAATTCGTGACCACCCCCAAAAAATTGAAAAATCCACCCAAAACCTAAAAAAATTTAAATTTTTATATGAAAAACTTCTTTTGCATATATCTCCTAAACTAAGCGTCCTAGAGCGAAAAGGACTTTAATTCGTGACCACCCCCAAAAAATTGAAAAATCCACCCAAAACCTAAAAAATTGAAATTTTTATATGAAAAACTACTTTTGCCCATATCTCCTAAACTAAGCGTCCTAGAGCGAAAAGGACTTTAATTCATTACCACCCTCAAAAAATTGAAAAATCCACCCAAAACCTAAAAAAATTGAAATTTTTATATGAAAAACTTCTTTTGCCCATATCTCCTTAAATATGCGTCCTAGAGCGAAAAGGACTTTAATTCGTGACCACCCCCAAAAAATTGAAAAATCCACCCAAAACCTAAAAAAATTGAAATTTTTATATGAAAAACTTCTTTTGTCCATATCTCCTTAAATATGCGTCCTAGAGCGAAAAGGACTTTAATTCGTGACCACCCTCAAAAAATTGAAAAATCCACCCAAAACCTAAAAAAATTGAAATTTTTATATGAGAAACTTCTTTTGCCCATATCTCCTAAACTAAGCGTCCTAGAGCGAAAAGGACTTTAATTCGTGACCACCCCCAAAAAATTGAAAAATCCACCCAAAACCTAAAAAAATTGAAATTTTTATATGAAAAACTTCTTTTGCCCATATCTCCTAAACTAAGCGTCCTAGAGCGAAAAGGACTTTAATTCGTGACCACCCCCAAAAAATTTAAAAATCCACCCAAAACCTAAAAAAATTTAAATTTTTATATGAAAAACTTCTTTTGCCCATATCTCCTAAACTAAGCGTCCTAGAGCGAAAAGGACTTTAATTCATTACCACCCTCAAAAAATTGAAAAATCCACCCAAAACCTAAAAAAATTGAAATTTTTATATGAGAAACTTCTTTTGCCCATATCTCCTAAACTAAGCGTCCTAGAGCGAAAAGGACTTTAATTCGTGACCACCCCCAAAAAATTTAAAAATCCACCCAAAACCTAAAAAAATTGAAATTTTTATATGAAAAACTTCTTTTGCCCATATCTCCTAAACTAAGCGTCCTAGAGCGAAAAGGACTTTAATTCATTACCACCCTCAAAAAATTGAAAAATCCACCCAAAACCTAAAAAAATTGAAATTTTTATATGAAAAACTTCTTTTGCCCATATCTCCTTAAATATGCGTCCTAGAGCGAAAAGGACTTTAATTCGTGACCACCCTCAAAAAATTGAAAAATCCACCCAAAACCTAAAAAATTGAAATTTTTATATGAAAAACTTCTTTTGTCCATATCTCCTTAAATATGCGTCCTAGAGCGAAAAGGACTTTAATTCGTGACCACCCTCAAAAAATTGAAAAATCCACCCAAAATCTAAAAAAATTGAAATTTTTATATGAGAAACTTCTTTTGCATATATCTCCTAAACTAAGCGTCCTAGAGCGAAAAGGACTTTAATTCATGACCACCCCCGAAACATTGAAAAATCCACCCAAAACCTAAAAAAATTGAAATTTTTATATGAAAAACTTCTTTTGCCCATATCTCCTAAACTAAGCGTCCTAGAGCGAAAAGGACTTTAATTCGTGACCACCCTCAAAAAATTGAAAAATCCACCCAAAACCTAAAAAATTGAAATTTTTATATGAAAAACTACTTTTGCCCATATCTCCTAAACTAAGCGTCCTAGAGCGAAAAGGACTTTAATTCATTACCACCCTCAAAAAATTGAAAAATCCACCCAAAACCTAAAAAAAATTGAAATTTTTATATGAAAAACTTCTTTTGCCCATATCTCCTTAAATATGCGTCCTAGAGCGAAAAGGACTTTAATTCGTGACCACCCCCAAAAAATTGAAAAATCCACCCAAAACCTAAAAAAATTGAAATTTTTATATGAAAAACTTCTTTTGTCCATATCTCCTTAAATATGCGTCCTAGAGCGAAAAGGACTTTAATTCGTGACCACCCTCAAAAAATTGAAAACTCCACCCAAAACCTAAAAAAATTGAAATTTTTATATGAGAAACTTCTTTTGCCCATATCTCCTAAACTAAGCGTCCTAGAGCGAAAAGGACTTTAATTCGTGACCACCCCCAAAAAATTGAAAAATCCACCCAAAACCTAAAAAAATTGAAATTTTTATATGAAAAACTTCTTTTGCCCATATCTCCTAAACTAAGCGTCCTAGAGCGAAAAGGACTTTAATTCGTGACCACCCCCAAAAAATTTAAAAATCCACCCAAAACCTAAAAAAATTGAAATTTTTATATGAAAAACTTCTTTTGCCCATATCTCCTAAACTAAGCGTCCTAGAGCGAAAAGGACTTTAATTCATTACCACCCTCAAAAAATTGAAAAATCCACCCAAAACCTAAAAAATTGAAATTTTTATATGAAAAACTTCTTTTGCCCATATCTCCTAAACTAAGCGTCCTAGAGCGAAAAGGACTTTAATTCGTTACCACCCCCAAAAAATTGAAAAATCCACCCAAAACCTAAAAAAATTTAAATTTTTATATGAAAAACTTCTTTTGCCCATATCTCCTAAACTAAGCGTCCTAGAGCGAAAAGGACTTTAATTCATTACCACCCTCAAAAAATTGAAAAATCCACCCAAAACCTAAAAAAATTGAAATTTTTATATGAAAAACTTCTTTTGCCCATATCTCCTTAAATATGCGTCCTAGAGCGAAAAGGACTTTAATTCGTGACCACCCCCAAAAAATTGAAAAATCCACCCAAAACCTAAAAAAATTGAAATTTTTATATGAAAAACTTCTTTTGTCCATATCTCCTTAAATATGCGTCCTAGAGCGAAAAGGACTTTAATTCGTGACCACCCTCAAAAAATTGAAAAATCCACCCAAAATCTAAAAAAATTGAAATTTTTATATGAAAAACTTCTTTTGCCCATATCTCCTAAACTAAGCGTCCTAGAGCGAAAAGGACTTTAATTCGTGACCACCCCCAAAAAATTGAAAAATCCACCCAAAACCTAAAAAAATTGAAATTTTTATATGAAAAACTTCTTTTGCCCATATCTCCTAAACTAAGCGTCCTAGAGCGAAAAGGACTTTAATTCATGACCACCCTCAAAAAATTAAAAAATCCACCCAAAACCTAAAAAAATTTAAAATTTTATATGAAAAACTTCTTTTGCCCATATCTCCTAAACTAAGCGTCCTAGAGCGAAAAGGACTTTAATTCGTGACCACCCCCAAAAAATTGAAAAATCCACCCAAAACCTAAAAAAATTTAAATTTTTATATGAAAAACTTCTTTTGCCCATATCTCCTTAAATATGCGTCCTAGAGCGAAAAGGACTTTAATTCGTGACCACCCTCAAAAAATTGAAAAATCCACCCAAAACCTAAAAAAAATTGAAATTTTTATATAAGAAACTTCTTTTGCCCATATCTCCTAAACTAAGCGTCCTAGAGCGAAAAGGACTTTAATTCGTGACCACCCCCAAAAAATTGAAAAATCCACCCAAAACCTAAAAAAATTGAAAATTTTATATGAAAAACTTCTTTTGCATATATCTCCTAAACTAAGCGTCCTAGAGCGAAAAGGACTTTAATTCATGACCACCCCCAAAACATTGAAAAATCCACCCAAAACCTAAAAAAATTGAAATTTTTATATGAAAAACTTCTTTTGCCCATATCTCCTTAAATATGCGTCCTAGAGCGAAAAGGACTTTAATTCGTGACCACCCCCAAAAAATTGAAAAATCCACCCAAAACCTAAAAAAATTGAAATTTTTATATGAAAAACTTCTTTTGTCCATATCTCCTTAAATATGCGTCCTAGAGCGAAAAGGACTTTAATTCGTGACCACCCTCAAAAAATTGAAAAATCCACCCAAAACCTAAAAAAATTGAAATTTTTATATGAGAAACTTCTTTTGCCCATATCTCCTAAACTAAGCGTCCCGAAAAGGACTTTAATTCGTGACCACCCCCAAAAAATTGAAAAATCCACCCAAAACCTAAAAAAATTGAAATTTTTATATGAAAAACTTCTTTTGCCCATATCTCCTAAACTAAGCGTCCTAGAGCGAAAAGGACTTTAATTCGTGACCACCCCCAAAAAATTTAAAAATCCACCCAAAACCTAAAAAAATTGAAATTTTTATATGAAAAACTTCTTTTGCCCATATCTCCTAAACTAAGCGTCCTAGAGCGAAAAGGACTTTAATTCATTACCACCCTCAAAAAATTGAAAAATCCACCCAAAACCTAAAAAAATTGAAATTTTTATATGAGAAACTTCTTTTGCCCATATCTCCTAAACTAAGCGTCCTAGAGCGAAAAGGACTTTAATTCGTGACCACCCCCAAAAAATTTAAAAATCCACCCAAAACCTAAAAAAATTGAAATTTTTATATGAAAAACTTCTTTTGCCCATTCTCCTAAACTAAGCGTCCTAGAGCGAAAAGGACTTTAATTCATTACCACCCTCAAAAAATTGAAAAATCCACCCAAAACCTAAAAAAATTGAAATTTTTATATGAAAAACTTCTTTTGCCCATATCTCCTAAACTAAGCGTCCTAGAGCGAAAAGGACTTTAATTCGTGACCACCCCCAAAAAATTGAAAAATCCACCCAAAACCTAAAAAATTGAAATTTTTATATGAAAAACTTCTTTTGCCCATATCTCCTAAACTAAGCGTCCTAGAGCGAAAAGGACTTTAATTCATTACCACCCTCAAAAAATTGAAAAATCCACCCAAAACCTAAAAAAATTGAAATTTTTATATGAAAAACTTCTTTTGTCCATATCTCCTTAAATATGCGTCCTAGAGCGAAAAGGACTTTAATTCGTGACCACCCTCAAAAAATTGAAAAATCCACCCAAAATCTAAAAAAATTGAAATTTTTATATGAAAAACTTCTTTTGCCCATATCTCCTAAACTAAGCGTCCTAGAGCGAAAAGGACTTTAATTCGTGACCACCCCCAAAAAATTGAAAAATCCACCCAAAACCTAAACAAATTGAAATTTTTATATGAAAAACTTCTTTTGCCCATATCTCCTAAACTAAGCGTCCTAGAGCGAAAAGGACTTTAATTCATTACCACCCTCAAAAAATTGAAAAATCCACCCAAAACCTAAAAAAAATTGAAATTTTTATATGAAAAACTTCTTTTGTCCATATCTCCTTAAATATGCGTCCTAGAGCGAAAAGGACTTTAATTCGTGACCACCCTCAAAAAATTGAAAAATCCACCCAAAACCTAAAAAAATTGAAATTTTTATATGAGAAACTTCTTTTGCCCATATCTCCTAAACTAGGCGTCCCGAAAAGGACTTTAATTCGTGACCACCCCCAAAAAATTGAAAAATCCACCCAAAACCTAAAAAAATTGAAATTTTTATATGAAAAACTTCTTTTGCCCATATCTCCTAAACTAAGCGTCCTAGAGCGAAAAGGACTTTAATTCGTGACCACCCCCAAAAAATTGAAAAATCCACCCAAAACCTAAAAAAATTGAAATTTTTATATGAAAAACTTCTTTTGCCCATATCTCCTAAACTAAGCGTCCTAGAGCGAAAAGGACTTTAATTCATTACCACCCTCAAAAAATTGAAAAATCCACCCAAAACCTAAAAAAATTGAAATTTTTATATGAGAAACTTCTTTTGCCCATATCTCCTAAACTAAGCGTCCTAGAGCGAAAAGGACTTTAATTCGTGACCACCCCCAAAAAATTTAAAAATCCACCCAAAACCTAAAAAAATTGAAATTTTTATATGAAAAACTTCTTTTGCCCATTCTCCTAAACTAAGCGTCCTAGAGCGAAAAGGACTTTAATTCATTACCACCCTCAAAAAATTGAAAAATACACCCAAAACCTAAAAAAATTGAAATTTTTATATGAAAAACTTCTTTTGCCCATATCTCCTAAACTAAGCGTCCTAGAGCGAAAAGGACTTTAATTCGTGACCACCCCCAAAAAATTGAAAAATCCACCCAAAACCTAAAAAATTGAAATTTTTATATGAAAAACTTCTTTTGCCCATATCTCCTAAACTAAGCGTCCTAGAGCGAAAAGGACTTTAATTCATTACCACCCTCAAAAAATTGAAAAATCCACCCAAAACCTAAAAAAATTGAAATTTTTATATGAAAAACTTCTTTTGCCCATATCTCCTTAAATATGCGTCCTAGAGCGAAAAGGACTTTAATTCGTGACCACCCCCAAAAAATTGAAAAATCCACCAAAACCTAAAAAAATTGAAATTTTTATATGAAAAACTTCTTTTGTCCATATCTCCTTAAATATGCGTCCTAGAGCGAAAAGGACTTTAATTCGTGACCACCCTCAAAAAATTGAAAAATCCACCCAAAATCTAAAAAAATTGAAATTTTTATATGAAAAACTTCTTTTGCCCATATCTCCTAAACTAAGCGTCCTAGAGCGAAAAGGACTTTAATTCGTGACCACCCCCAAAAAATTGAAAAATCCACCCAAAACCTAAACAAATTGAAATTTTTATATGAAAAACTTCTTTTGCCCATATCTCCTAAACTAAGCGTCCTAGAGCGAAAAGGACTTTAATTCATGACCACCCTCAAAAAATTAAAAAATCCACCCAAAACCTAAAAAAATTTAAATTTTTATATGAAAAACTTCTTTTGCCCATATCTCCTAAACTAAGCGTCCTAGAGCGAAAAGGACTTTAATTCGTGACCACCCCCAAAAAATTGAAAAATCCACCCAAAACCTAAAAAAATTTAAATTTTTATATGAAAAACTTCTTTTGCCCATATCTCCTTAAATATGCGTCCTAGAGCGAAAAGGACTTTAATTCGTGACCACCCTCAAAAAATTGAAAAATCCACCCAAAACCTAAAAAAAATTGAAATTTTTATATAAGAAACTTCTTTTGCCCATATCTCCTAAACTAAGCGTCCTAGAGCGAAAAGGACTTTAATTCATGACCACCCCCAAAAAATTGAAAAATCCACCCAAAACCTAAAAAAATTGAAATTTTTATATGAAAAACTTGTTTTGCCCATATCTCCTTAAATATGCGTCTTAGAGCGAAAAGGACTTTAATTCGTGACCACCCCCAAAAAATTGAAAAATCCACCCAAAACCTAAAAAAATTGAAATTTTTATATGAAAAACTTCTTTTGCCCATATCTCCTAAACTAAGCGTCCTAGAGCGAAAAGGACTTTAATTCGTGACCACCCCCAAAAAATTGAAAAATCCACCCAAAACCTAAAAAATTGAAATTTTTATATGAAAAACTACTTTTGCCCATATCTCCTAAACTAAGCGTCCTAGAGCGAAAAGGACTTTAATTCATTACAACCCTCAAAAAATTGAAAAATCCACCCAAAACCTAAAAAAATTGAAATTTTTATATGAAAAACTTTTTTTGCCCAT
Organism: Haematobia irritans; assembly: GCF_050003625.1. NCBI lineage: Eukaryota > Metazoa > Arthropoda > Insecta > Diptera > Muscidae > Haematobia > Haematobia irritans. The sequence goes on from NC_134400.1 coordinate 137,557,270, forward strand.
ATCTCCTTAAATATGCGTCCTAGAGCGAAAAGGACTTTAATTCGTGACCACCCCCAAAAAATTGAAAGATCCACCCAAAACCTAAAAAAATTGAAATTTTTATATGAAAAATTTCTTTTGTCCATATCTCCTTAAATATGCGTCCTAGAGCGAAAAGGACTTTAATTCGTGACCACCCTCAAAAAATTGAAAAATCCACCCAAAACCTAAAAAAATTGAAATTTTTATATGAGAAACTTCTTTTGCCCATATCTCCTAAACTAAGCGTCCTAGAGCGAAAAGGACTTTAATTCGTGACCACCCCCAAAAAATTGAAAAATCCACCCAAAACCTAAAAAAATTGAAATTTTTATATGAAAAACTTCTTTTGCCCATATCTCCTAAACTAAGCGTCCTAGAGCGAAAAGGACTTTAATTCGTGACCACCCCCGAAAAATTTAAAAATCCACCCAAAACCTAAAAAAATTGAAATTTTTATATGAAAAACTTCTTTTGCCCACATCTCCTAAACTAAGCGTCCTAGAGCGAAAAGGACTTTAATTCGTGACCACGCCCAAAAAATTGAAAAATCCACCCAAAACCTAAAAAATTGAAATTTTTATATGAAAAACTTCTTTTGCCCATATCTCCTAAACTAAGCGTCCTAGAGCGAAAAGGACTTTAATTCATTACCACCCTCAAAAAATTTAAAAATCCACCCAAAACCTAAAAAAATTGAAATTTTTATATGAAAAACTTCTTTTGCCCATATCTCCTTAAATATGCGTCCTAGAGCGAAAAGGACTTTAATTCATTACCACCCTCAAAAAATTGAAAAATCCACCCAAAACCTAAAAAAATTGAAATTTTTATATGAAAAACTTCTTTTGTCCATATCTCCTTAAATATGCGTCCTAGAGCGAAAAGGACTTTAATTTGTGACCACCCTCAAAAAATTGAAAAATCCACCCAAAATCTAAAAAAATTGAAATTTTTATATGAAAAACTTCTTTTGCCCATATCTCCTAAACTAAGCGTCCTAGAGCGAAAAGGACTTTAATTCGTGACCACCCCCAAAAAATTGAAAAATCCACCCAAAACCTAAAAAAATTGAAATTTTTATATGAAAAACTTCTTTTGCCCATATCTCCTAAACTAAGCGTCCTAGAGCGAAAAGGACTTTAATTCATGACCACCCTCAAAAAATTAAAAAATCCACCCAAAACCTAAAAAAATTTAAATTTTTATATGAAAAACTTCTTTTGCCCATATCTCCTAAACTAAGCGTCCTAGAGCGAAAAGGACTTTAATTCATGACCACCCTCAAAAAATTGAAAAATCCACCCAAAACCTAAAAAAATTGAAATTTTTATATGAAAAACTTCTTTTGCCCATATCTCCTAAACTAAGCGTCCTAGAGCGAAAAGGACTTTAATTCGTGACCACCCCCAAAAAATTGAATTGGTTTTGGGTGGAAAACCTAAAAAAATTGAAATTTTTATATGAAAAACTTCTTTCTTTGTCCATAAAACTTCTTTTGTCCCAAAACCTAAAAAAATTTAAATTTTTATATGAAAAACTTCTTTTGTCCATATCTCCTAAACTAAGCGTCCTAGAGCGAAAAGGACTTTAATTCGTGACCACCCCCAAAAAATTTAAAAATCCACCCAAAACCTAAAAAAATTGAAATTTTTATATGAAAAACTTCTTTTGCCCATATCTCCTTAAATATGCGTCCTAGAGCGAAAAGGACTTTAATTCGTGACCACCCTCAAAAAATTGAAAAATCCACCCAAAACCTAAAAAAATTGAAATTTTTATATGAAAAACTTCTTTTGCCCATATCTCCTAAACTAAGCGTCCTAGAGCGAAAAGGACTTTAATTCGTGACCACCCCCAAAAAATTGAAAAATCCACCCAAAACCTAAAAAAATTGAAATTTTTATATGAAAAACTTCTTTTGCCCATATCTCCTAAACTAAGCGTCCTAGAGCGAAAACGACTTTAATTCATTACCACCCTCAAAAAATTGAAAAATCCACCCAAAACCTAAAAAAATTGAAATTTTTATATGAAAAACTTCTTTTGCCCATATCTCCTTAAATATGCGTCCTAGAGCGAAAAGGACTTTAATTCGTCACCACCCCCAAACAATTGAAAAATCCACCCAAAACCTAAAAAAATTGAAATTTTTATATGAAAAACTTCTTTTGTCCATATCTCCTTAAATATGCGTCCTAGAGCGAAAAGGACTTTAATTCGTGACCACCCTCAAAAAATTGCAAAATCCACCCAAAACCTAAAAAAATTGAAATTTTTATATGAAAAACTTCTTTTGCCCATATCTCCTTAAATATGCGTCCTAGAGCGAAAAGGACTTTAATTCGTGACCACCCTCAAAAAATTGAAAAATCCACCCAAAACCTAAAAAAATTGAAATTTTTATATGAAAAACTTCTTTTGCCCATATCTCCTAAACTAAGCGTCCTAGAGCGAAAAGGACTTTAATTCGTGACCACCCCCAAAAAATTGAAAAATCCACCCAAAACCTAAAAAAATTGAAATTTTTATATGAAAAACTTCTTTTGCCCATATCTCCTAAACTAAGCGTCCTAGAGCGAAAAGGACTTTAATTCATGACCACCCTCAAAAAATTGCAAAATCCACCCAAAACCTAAAAAAATTGAAATTTTTATATGAAAAACTTCTTTTGCCCATATCTCCTAAACTAAGCGTCCTAGAGCGAAAAGGACTTTAATTCGTGACCACCCCCAAAAAATTGAAAAATCCACCCAAAACCTAAAAAAATTGAAATTTTTATATGAAAAACTTCTTTTGCCCATATCTCCTTAAATATGCGTCCTAGAGCGAAAAGGACTTTAATTCGTGACCACCCCCAAAAAATTGAAAAATCCACCCAAAACCTAAAAAAATTGAAATTTTTATATGAAAAACTTCTTTTGCCCATATCTCCTAAACTAAGCGTCCTAGAGCGAAAAGGACTTTAATTCGTGACCACCCCCAAAAAATTTAAAAATCCACCCAAAACCTAAAAAAATTGAAATTTTTATATGAAAAACTTCTTTTGCCCATATCTCCTAAACTAAGCGTCCTAGAGCGAAAAGGACTTTAATTCATTACCACCCTCAAAAAATTGAAAAATCCACCCAAAACCTAAAAAAATTGAAATTTTTATATGAAAAACTTCTTTTGCCCATATCTCCTTAAATATGCGTCCTAGAGCGAAAAGGACTTTAATTCGTGACCACCCCCAAACAATTGAAAAATCCACCCAAAACCTAATAAAATTGAAATTTTTATATGAAAAACTTCTTTTGTCCATATCTCCTTAAATATGCGTCCTAGAGCGAAAAGGACTTTAATTCGTGACCACCCTCAAAAAATTGCAAAATCCACCCAAAACCTAAAAAAATTGAAATTTTTATATGAAAAACTTCTTTTGCCCATATCTCCTTAAATATGCGTCCTAGAGCGAAAAGGACTTTAATTCGTGACCACCCTCAAAAAATTGAAAAATCCACCCAAAACCTAAAAAAATTGAAATTTTTATATGAAAAACTTCTTTTGCCCATATCTCCTAAACTAAGCGTCCTAGAGCGAAAAGGACTTTAATTCATTACCACCCTCAAAAAATTGAAAAATCCACCCAAAACCTAAAAAAATTGAAATTTTTATATGAAAAACTTCTTTTGCCCATATCTCCTTAAATATGCGTCCTAGAGCGAAAAGGACTTTAATTCGTGACCACCCCCAAAAAATTGCAAAATCCACCCAAAATCTAAAAAAATTGAAATTTTTATATGAAAAACTTCTTTTGTCCATATCTCCTTAAATATGCGTCCTAGAGCGAAAAGGACTTTAATTCGTGACCACCCTAAAAAAATTGAAATATCCACCCAAAACCTAAAAAAATAAAAATTTTTATATCAAAAACTTCTTTTGCCCATATCTCCTAAACTAAGCGTCCTAGAGCGAAAAGGACTTTAATTCGTGACCACCCCCAAAAAATTGAAAAATCCACCCAAAACCTAAAAAAATTTAAATTTTTATATGAAAAACTTCTTTTGCCCATATCTCCTTAAATATGCGTCCTAGAGCGAAAAGGACTTTAATTCGTGACCACCCCCAAAAAATTGAAAAATCCACCCAAAACCTAAAAAAATTGAAATTTTTATATGAAAAACTTCTTTTGCCCATATCTCCTAAACTAAGCGTCCTAGAGCGAAAAGGACTTTAATTCGTGACCACCCCCAAAAAATTTAAAAATCCACCCAAAACCTAAAAAAATTGAAATTTTTATATGAAAAACTTCTTTTGCCCATCTCCTAAACTAAGCGTCCTAGAGCGAAAAGGACTTTAATTCATTACCACCCTCAAAAAATTGAAAAATCCATCCAAAACCTAAAAAAATTGAAATTTTTATATGAAAAACTTCTTTTGCCCATATCTCCTTAAATATGCGTCCTAGAGCGAAAAGGACTTTAATTCGTGACCACCCCCAAAAAATTGAAAAATCCACCCAAAACCTAATAAAATTGAAATTTTTATATGAAAAACTTCTTTTGTCCATATCTCCTTAAATATGCGTCCTAGAGCGAAAAGGACTTTAATTCGTGACCACCCCCAAAAAATTGAAAAATCCACCCAAAATCTAAAAAAATTGAAATTTTTATATGAAAAACTTCTTTTGTCCATATCTCCTTAAATATGCGTCCTAGAGCGAAAAGGACTTTAATTCGTGACCACCCTCAAACAATTGAAAAATCCACCCAAAACCTAAAAAAATAAAAATTTTTATATGAAAAACTTCTTTTGCCCATATCTCCTAAACTAAGCGTCCTAGAGCGAAAAGGACTTTAATTCATGACCACCCTCAAAAAATTGAAAAATCCACCCAAAACCTAAAAAAATTGAAATTTTTATATGAAAAACTTCTTTTGCCCATATCTCCTTAAATATGCGTCCTAGAGCGAAAATGACTTTAATTCGTGACCACCCTCAAAAAATTGAAAAATCCACCCAAAACCTAAAAAAATTGAAATTTTTATATGAAAAACTTCTTTTGCCCATATCTCCTAAACTAAGCGTCCTAGAGCGAAAAGGACTTTAATTCGTGACCACCCCCAAAAAAATTAAAAATCCACCCAAAACCTAAAAAAATTGAAATTTTTATATGAAAAACTTCTTTTGCATATATCTCCTAAACTAAGCGTCCTAGAGCGAAAAGGACTTTAATTCGTGACCACCCCCAAAAAATTGAAAAATCCACCCAAAACCTAAAAAAATTAAAATATTTATATGAAAAACTTCTTTTGCCCATATCTCCTTAAATATGCGTCCTAGAGCGAAAAGGACTTTAATTCGTGACCACCCTAAAAAAATTGAAAAATCCACCCAAAACCTAAAAAAAATGAAATTTTTATATGAAAAACTTCTTTTGCCCATATCTCTTAAACTAAGCGTCCTAGAGCGAAAAGTACTTTAATTCGTGACCACCCCCAAAAAATTGAAAAATCCACCACCTAAAAAAATTGAAATTTTTATATGAAAAACTTCTTTTGTCCATATCTCCTTAAATATGCGTCCTAGAGCGAAAAGGACTTTAATTCGTGACCACCCCCAAAAAATTGAAAAATCCACCCAAAACCTAAAAAAATTGAAATTTTTATATGAAAAACTTCTTTTGCCCATATCTCCTAAACTAAGCGTCCTAGAGCGAAAAGGACTTTAATTCGTGAACACCCCCAAAAAATTGAAAAATCCACCCAAAACCTAAAAAAATTTAAATTTTATATGAAAAACTTCTTTTGTCCATATCTCCTTAAATATGCGTCCTAGAGCGAAAAGAACTTTAATTCGTGACCACCCCCAAAATATTGAAAAATCCACCCTTCTTTTGCCCATATCTCCTTAAATATGCGTCCTAGAGCGAAAAGGACTTTAATTCGTGACCACCCCCAAATAATTGAAAAATCCACCCAAAACCTAAAAAAATGGAAAATTTTATATGAAAAACTTATTTTGCCCATATCTCCTTAAATATGCGTCCTAGAGCGAAAAGGACTTTAATTCGTGACCACCCCCAAAAAATTGAAAAATCCACCCAAAACCTAAAAAATTGAAATTTTTATATGAAAAACTTCTTTTGCCCATATCTCCTTAAATATGCCTCCTAGAGCGAAAAGGACTTTAATTCGTGACCACCCCCAAAAAATTGAAAAATCCACCCAAAACCTAAAAAAATTGAAATTTTTATATGAAAAACTTCTTTTGCCCATATCTCCTAAACTAAGCGTCCTAGAGCGAAAAGGACTTTAATTCGTGACCACCCTCAAAAAATTGAAAAATCCACCCAAAACCTAAAAAAATTGAAATTTTTATATGAAAAACTTTTTTTGCATATATCTCCTAAACTAAGCGTCCTAGAGCGAAAAGGACTTTAATTCGTGACCACCCTCAAAAAATTGAAAAATCCACCCAAAACCTAAAAAAATTGAAATTTTTATATGAAAAACTTCTTTTGCCCATATCTCCTAAACTAAGCGTCCTAGAGCGAAAAGGACTTTAATTCGTGACCACCACCAAAAAATTTAAAAATCCACCCAAAACCTAAAAAAATTGAAATTTTTTTATGAAAAACTTCTTTTGCCCATATCTCCTAAACTAAGCGTCCTAGAGCGAAAAGGACTTTAATTCATTACCACCCTCAAAAAATTGAAAAATCCACCCAAAACCTAAAAAAATTGAAATTTTTATATGAAAAACTTCTTTTGCCCATATCTCCTTAAATATGCCTCCTAGAGCGAAAAGGACTTTAATTCGTGACCACCCCCAAAAAATTGAAAAATCCACCCAAAACCTAAAAAAATTGAAATTTTTATATGAAAAACTTCTTTTGTCCATATCTCCTTAAATATGCGTCCTAGAGCGAAAAGGACTTTAATTCGTGACCACCCTCAAAAAATTGAAAAATCCACCCAAAACCTAAAAAAATTGAAATTTTTGTATGAAAAACTTCTTTTGCCCATATCTCCTTAAATATGCGTCCTAGAGCGAAAAAGACTTTAATTTGTGACCACCCCCAAAAAATTGAAAAATCCACCCAAAACCTAAAAAAATTTAAATTTTTATATGAAAAACTTCTTTTGCCCATATCTCCTTAAATATGCGTCCTAGAGCGAAAAGGACTTTAATTCGTGACCACCCTCAAAAAATTGTAAAATCCACCCAAAACCCAAAAAAAAAGAAATTTTTATATGAAAAACTTCTTTTGCCCATATCTCCTAAACTAAGCGTCCTAGAGCGAAAAGGACTTTAATTCGTGACCACCCCCAAAAAATTGAAAAATCCACCCAAAACCTAAAAAAATTTAAATTTTTACATGAAAAACTTCTTTTGCTCATATCTCCTTAAATATGCGTCCTAGAGCGAAAAGGACTTTAATTCATGACCACCCCAAAAAATTGAAAAATCCACCCAAAATCTAAAAAAATTGAAATTTTTATATGAAAAACTTCTTTTGTCCATATCTCCTTAAATATGCGTCCTAGAGAGAAAAAACTTTAATTCGTGACCACCCCCAAAAAATTGAAAAATCCACCCAAAATCTAAAAAAATTGAAATTTTTATATGAAAAACTTCTTTTGTCCATATCTCCTTAAATATGCGTCCTAGAGCGAAAAGGACTTTAATTCGTGACCACCCTCAAAAAATTGTAAAATCCACCCAAAACCCAAAAAAAAAGAAATTTTTATATGAAAAACTTCTTTTGCCCATATCTCCTAAACTAAGCGTCCTAGAGCGAAAAGGACTTTAATTCGTGACCACCCCCAAAAAATTGAAAAATCCACCCAAAACCTAAAAAAATTTAAATTTTTATATGAAAAACTTCTTTTGCCCATATCTCCTTAAATATGCGTCCTAGAGAGAAAAAGACTTTAATTCGTGACCACCCCCAAAAAATTGAAAAATCCACCCAAAATCTAAAAAAATTGAAATTTTTATATGAAAAACTTCTTTTGTCCATATCTCCTTAAATATGCGTCCTAGAGCGAAAAGGACTTTAATTCGTGACCACCCTCAAAAAATTGAAAAATCCACCCAAAACCTAAAAAAATAAAAATTTTTATATGAAAAACTTCTTTTGCCCATATCTCCTAAACTAAGCGTCCTAGAGCGAAAAGGACTTTAATTCGTGACCACCCCCAAAAAATTTAAAAATCCACCCAAAACCTAAAAAAATTGAAATTTTTATATGAAAAACTTCTTTTGCATATATCTCCTAAACTAAGCGTCCTAGAGCGAAAAGGACTTTAATTCGTGACCACCCCCAAAAAATTGAAAAATCCACCCAAAACCTAAAAAATTTAAATATTTATATGAAAAACTTCTTTTGCCCATATCTCCTTAAATATGCGTCCTAGAGCGAAAAGGACTTTAATTCGTGACCACCCTCAAAAAATTGAAAAATCCACCCAAAACCTAAAAAAAAATGAAATTTTTATATGAAAAACTTCTTTTGCCCATATCTCCTAAACTAAGCGTCCTAGAGCGAAAAGGACTTTAATTCATGACCACCCCCAAAAAATTTAAAAATCCACCCAAAACCTAAAAAAATTGAAATTTTTATATGAAAAACTTCTTTTGCCCATATCTCCTAAACTAAGCGTCCTAGAGCGAAAAGGACTTTAATTCGTGACCACCCCCAAAAAATTGAAAAATCCACCCAAAACCTAAAAAAATTTAAATTTTTATATGAAAAACTTCTTTTGCCCATATCTCCTTAAATATGCGTCCTAGAGCGAAAAGGACTTTAATTCGTGACCACCCTCAAAAAATTGAAAAATCCACCCAAAACCTAAAAAAATGAAATTTTTATATGAAAAACTTCTTTTGCCCATATCTCCTAAACTAAGCATCCTAGAGCGAAAAGGACTTTAATTCGTGACAACCCCCAAAAAATTGAAAAATCCACCCAAAACCTAAAAAAATTTAAATTTTTACATGAAAAACTTCTTTTGCTCATATCCCCTTAAATATGCGTCCTAGAGCGAAAAGGACTTTAATTCATGACCACCCCAAAAAATTGAAAAATCCACCCAAAACCTAAAAAAATTGAAATTTTTATATGAAAAACTTCTTTTGTCCATATCTCCTTAAATATGCGTCCTAGAGCGAAAAGGACTTTAATTCGTGACCACCCCCAAAAAATTGAAAAATCCACCCAAAACCTAAAAAATTGAAATTTTTATATGAAAAACTTCTTTTGCCCATATCTCCTTAAATATGCGTCCTAGAGCGAAAAGGACTTTAATTCGTGACCACCCTCAAAAAATTTAAAAATCCACCCAAAACCTAAAAAAATTGAAATTTTTATATGAAAAACTTCTATTGCCCATATCTCCTAAACTAAGCCTCCTAGAGCGAAAAGGACTATAATTCGTGACCACCCCCAAAAAATTGAAAAATCCACCCAAAACCTAAAAAAATTGAAATTTTTATATGAAAAACTTCTTTTGCCCATATCTCCTAAACTAAGCGTCCTAGAGCGAAAAGTACTTTAATTCGTGACCACCCCCAAAAAATTGAAAAATCCACCACCTAAAAAAATTGAAATTTTTATATGAAAAACTTCTTTTGTCCATATCTCCTTAAATATGCGTCCTAGAGCGAAAAGGACTTTAATTCGTGACCACCCCCAAAAAATTGAAAAATCCACCCAAAACCTAAAAAAATTGAAATTTTTATATGAAAAACTTCTTTTGCCCATATCTCCTTAAATATGCGTCCTAGAGCGAAAAGGACTTTAATTCGTGAACACCCCCAAAAAATTGAAAAATCCACCCAAAACCTAAAAAAATTTAAATTTTTACATGAAAAACTTCTTTTGTCCATATCTCCTTAAATATGCGTCCTAGAGCGAAAAGAACTTTAATTCGTGACCACCCCCAAAATATTGAAAAATCCACCCTTCTTTTGCCCATATCTCCTTAAATATGCGTCCTAGAGCGAAAAGGACTTTAATACGTGACCACCCCCAAATAATTGAAAAATCCACCCAAAACCTAAAAAATTGAAATTTTTATATGAAAAACTTCTTTTGCCCATATCTCCTAAACTAAGCGTCCTAGAGCGAAAAGGACTTTAATTCGTGACCACCCCCAAAAAATTGAAAAATCCACCCAAAACCTAAAAAATTGAAATTTTTATATGAAAAACTTCTTTTGCCCATATCTCCTTAAATATGCGTCCTAGAGCGAAAAGGACTTTAATTCGTGACCACCCTCAAAAAATTTAAAAATCCACCCAAAACCTAAAAAAATTGAAATTTTTATATGAAAAACTTCTTTTGCCCATATCTCCTAAACTAAGCCTCCTAGAGCGAAAAGGACTATAATTCGTGACCACCCCCAAAAAATTGAAAAATCCACCCAAAACCTAAAAAAATTGAAATTTTTATATGAAAAACTTCTTTTGCCCATATCTCCTAAACTAAGCGTCCTAGAGCGAAAAGGACTTTAATTCGTGACCACCCTCAAAAAATTGAAAAATCCACCCAAAACCTAAAAAAATTGAAATTTTTATATGAAAAACTTCTTTTGCATATATCTCCTAAACTAAGCGTCCTAGAGCGAAAAGGACTTTAATTCGTGACCACCCTCAAAAAATTGAAAAATCCACCCAAAACCTAAAAAAATTTAAATTTTTATATGAAAAACTTCTTTTGCCCATATCTCCTAAACTAAGCGTCCTAGAGCGAAAAGGACTTTAATTCGTGACCACCACCAAAAAATTTAAAAATCCACCCAAAACCTAAAAAAATTGAAATTTTTATATGAAAAACTTCTTTTGCCCATATCTCCTAAACTAAGCGTCCTAGAGCGAAAAGGACTTTAATTCATTACCACCCTCAAAAAATTGAAAAATCCACCCAAAACCTAAAAAAATTGAAATTTTTATATGAAAAACTTCTTTTGCCCATATCTCCTTAAATATGCCTCCTAGAGCGAAAAGGACTTTAATTCGTGACCTCCCCCAAAAAATTGAAAAATCCACCCAAAACCTAAAAAAATTGAAATTTTTATATGAAAAACTTCTTTTGTCCATATCTCCTTAAATATGCGTCCTAGAGCGAAATGGACTTTAATTCGTGACCACCCTCAAAAAATTGAAAAATCCACCCAAAACCTAAAAAAATTGAAATTTTTATATGAAAAACTTCTTTTGCCCATATCTCCTTAAATATGCGTCCTAGAGCGAAAAAGACTTTAATTCGTGACCACCCCCAAAAAATTGAAAAATCCACCCAAAATCTAAAAAAATTGAAATTTTTATATGAAAAACTTCTTTTGTCCATATCTCCTTAAATATGCGTCCTAGAGCGAAAAGGACTTTAATTCGTGACCACCCTCAAAAAATTGAAAAATCCACCCAAAACCTAAAAAATAAAAATTTTTTATATGAAAAACTTCTGTTGCCCATATCTCCTAAACTAAGCGTCCTAGAGCGAAAAGGACTTTATTTCGTGACCACCCCCAAAAAATTGAAAAATCCACCCAAAACCTAAAAAAATTGAAATTTTTATATGAAAAACTTCTTTTGCCCATATCTCCTAAACTAAGCGTCCTAGAGCGAAAAGGACTTTAATTCGTGACCACCCCCAAAAAATTGAAAAATCCACCCAAAACCTAAAAAAATTTAAATTTTTATATGAAAAACTTCTTTTGCCCATATCTCCTTAAATATGCGTCCTAGAGCGAAAAGGACTTTAATTCGTGACCACCCTCAAAAAATTGAAAAATCCACCCAAAACATAAAAAAATTTAAATTTTTCCATGAAAAACTTCTTTTGCTCATATCTCCTTAAATATGCGTCCTAGAGCGAAAAGGACTTTAATTCATGACCACCCCAAAAAATTGAAAAATCCACCCAAAACCTAAAAAAATTGAAATTTTTATATGAAAAACTTCTTTTGCCCATATCTCCTTAAATATGCGTCCTAGAGCGAAAAGGACTTTAATTCGTGACCACCCTCAAAAAATTGAAAAATCCACCCAAAACCTAAAAAAATTGAAATTTTTATATGAAAAACTTCTTTTGCCCATATCTCCTTAAATATGCGTCCTAGAGCGAAAAGGACTTTAATTCGTGACCACCCTCAAAAAATTGAAAAATCCACCCAAAACCTAAAAAAATTGAAATTTTTATATGAAAAACTTCTTTTGCCCATATCTCCTAAACTAAGCGTCCTAGAGCGAAAAGGACTTTAATTCGTGACCACCCCCAAAAAATTTAAAAATCCACCCAAAACCTAAAAAAATTTAAATTTTTATATGAAAAACTTCTTTTGCCCATATCTCCTAAACTAAGCGTCCTAGAGCGAAAAGGACTTTAATTCGTGACCACCCTCAAAAAATTGAAAAATCCACCCAAAACCTAAAAAAATTTAAATTTTTATATGAAAAACTTCTTTTGCCCATATCTCCTAAACTAAGCCTCCTAGAGCGAAAAGGACTATAATTCGTGACCACCCCCAAAAAATTGAAAAATCCACCCAAAACCTAAAAAAATTGAAATTTTTATATGAAAAACTTCTTTTGCCCATATCTCCTAAACTAAGCGTCCTAGAGCGAAAAGGACTTTAATTCGTGACCACCCTCAAAAAATTGAAAAATCCACCCAAAACCTAAAAAAATTGAAATTTTTATATGAAAAACTTCTTTTGCATATATCTCCTAAACTAAGCGTCCTAGAGCGAAAAGGACTTTAATTCGTGACCACCCTCAAAAAATTGAAAAATCCACCCAAAACCTAAAAAAATTGAAATTTTTATATGAAAAACTTCTTTTGCCCATATCTCCTAAACTAAGCGTCCTAGAGCGAAAAGGACTTTAATTCGTGACCACCACCAAAAATTTAAAAATCCACCCAAAACCTAAAAAAATTGAAATTTTTATATGAAAAACTTCTTTTGCCCATATCTCCTAAACTAAGCGTCCTAGAGCGAAAAGGACTTTAATTCATTACCACCCTCAAAAAATTGAAAAATCCACCCAAAACCTAAAAAAATTGAAATTTTTATATGAAAAACTTCTTTTGTCCATATCTCCTTAAATATGCGTCCTAGAGCGAAAAGGACTTTAATTCGTGACCACCCCCAAAAAATTTAAAAATCCACCCAAAACCTAAAAAAATTTAAATTTTTATATGAAAAACTTCTTTTGCCCATATCTCCTAAACTAAGCGTCCTAGAGCGAAAAGGACTTTAATTCATGACCACCCTCAAAAAATTTAAAAATCCACCCAAAACCTAAAAAAATTTAAATTTTTATATGAAAAACTTCTTTTGCATATATCTCCTAAACTAAGCGTCCTAGAGCGAAAAGGACTTTAATTCGTGACCACCCCCAAAAAATTGAAAAATCCACCCAAAACCTAAAAAAATTGAAATTTTTATATGAAAAACTTCTTTTGTCCATATCTCCTTAAATATGCGTCCTAGAGCGAAAAGAACTTTAATTCGTGACCACCCCCAAAATATTGAAAAATCCACCCTTCTTTTGCCCATATCTCCTTAAATATGCGTCCTAGAGCGAAAAGGACTTTAATTCGTGACCACCCCCAAATAATTGAAAAATCCACCCAAAACCTAAAAAAATTGAAAATTTTATATGAAAAACTTATTTTGCCCATATCTCCTTAAATATGCGTCCTAGAGCGAAAAGGACTTTAATTCGTGACCACCTTCAAAAAATTGAAAAATCCACCCAAAACCTAAAAAATTGAAATTTTTATATGAAAAACTTCTTTTGCCCATATCTCCTTAAATATGCGTCCTAGAGCGAAAAGGACTTTAATTCGTGACCACCCTAAAAAAATTGAAAAATCCACCCAAAACCTAAAAAAATTGAAATTTTTATATGAAAAACTTCTTTTGCCCATATCTCCTAAACTAAGCCTCCTAGAGCGAAAAGGACTTTAATTCGTGACCACCCCCAAAAAATTGAAAAATCCACCCAAAACCTAAAAAAATTGAAATTTTTATATGAAAAACTTCTTTTGCCCATATCTCCTAAACTAAGCGTCCTAGAGCGAAAAGGACTTTAATTCGTGACCACCCTCAAAAAATTGAAAAATCCACCCAAAACCTAAAAAAATTGAAATTTTTATATGAAAAACCTCTTTTGCATATATCTCCTAAACTAAGCGTCCTAGAGCGAAAAGGACTTTAATTCGTGACCACCCTCAAAAAATTGGAAAATCCACCCAAAACCTAAAAAAAATTGAAATTTTTATATGAAAAACTTCTTTTGCCCATATCTCCTAAACTAAGCGTCCTAGAGCGAAAAGGACTTTAATTCGTGACCACCCCCAAAAAATTTAAAAATCCACACAAAACCTAAAAAAATTGAAATTTTTATATGAAAAACTTCTTTTGCCCATATCTCCTAAACTGAGCGTCCTAGAGCGAAAAGGACTTTAATTCATTACCACCCTCAAAAAATTGAAAAATCCACCCAAAACCTAAAAAAATTGAAATTTTTATATGAAAAACTTCTTTTGCCCATATCTCCTTAAATATGCGTCCTAGAGCGAAAAGGACTTTAATTCGTGACCACCACCAAAAAATTTAAAAATCCACCCAAAACCTAAAAAAAATTGAAATTTTTTTATGAAAAACTTCTTTTGCCCATATCTCCTAAACTAAGCGTCCTAGAGCGAAAAGGACTTTAATTCATTACCACCCTCAAAAAATTGAAAAATCCACCCAAAACCTAAAAAAATTGAAATTTTTATATGAAAAACTTCTTTTGCCCATATCTCCTTAAATATGCCTCCTAGAGCGAAAAGGACTTTAATTCGTGACCACCCCCAAAAAATTGAAAAATCCACCCAAAACCTAAAAAAATTGAAATTTTTATATGAAAAACTTCTTTTGTCCATATCTCCTTAAATATGCGTCCTAGAGCGAAAAGGACTTTAATTCGTGACCACCCTCAAAAAATTGAAAAATCCACCCAAAACCTAAAAAAATTGAAATTTTTATATGAAAAACTTCTTTTGCCCATATCTCCTTAAATATGCGTCCTAGAGCGAAAAAGACTTTAATTCGTGACCACCCCCAAAAAATTGAAAAATCCACCCAAAACCTAAAAAAAATATAAATTTTTATATGAAAAACTTCTTTTGCCCATATCTCCTTAAATATGCGTCCTAGAGCGAAAAGGACTTTAATTCGTGACCACCCTCAAAAAATTGTAAAATCCACCCAAAACCCAAAAAAAAAGAAATTTTTATATGAAAAACTTCTTTTGCCCATATCTCCTAAACTAAGCGTCCTAGAGCGAAAAGGACTTTAATTCGTGACCACCCCCAAAAAATTGAAAAATCCACCCAAAACCTAAAAAAATTTAAATTTTTACATGAAAAACTTCTTTTGCTCATATCTCCTTAAATATGCGTCCTAGAGCGAAAAGGACTTTAATTCATGACCACCCCAAAAAATTGAAAAATCCACCCAAAACCTAAAAAAATTTAAATTTTTATATGAAAAACTTCTTTTGCCCATATCTCCTTAAATATGCGTCCTAGAGAGAAAAAGACTTTAATTCGTGACCACCCCCAAAAAAATGAAAAATCCACCCAAAATCTAATAAAATTGAAATTTTTATATGAAAAACTTCTTTTGTCCATATCTCCTTAAATATGCGTCCTAGAGCGAAAAGGACTTTAATTCGTGACCACCCTCAAAAAATTGAAAAATCCACCCAAAACCTAAAAAAATAAAAATTTTTATATGAAAAACTTCTTTTGCCCATATCTCCTAAACTAAGCGTCCTAGAGCGAAAAGGACTTTAATTCGTGACCACCCCCAAAAAATTTAAAAATCCACCCAAAACCTAAAAAAATTGAAATTTTTATATGAAAAACTTCTTTTGCATATATCTCCTAAACTAAGCGTCCTAGAGCGAAAAGGACTTTAATTCGTGACCACCCCCAAAAAATTGAAAAATCCACCCAAAACCTAAAAAATTTAAATATTTATATGAAAAACTTCTTTTGCCCATATCTCCTTAAATATGCGTCCTAGAGCGGAAAGGACTTTAATTCGTGACCACCCTCAAAAAATTGAAAAATCCACCCAAAACCTAAAAAAAAATGAAATTTTTATATGAAAAACTTCTTTTGCCCATATCTCCTAAACTAAGCGTCCTAGAGCGAAAAGGACTTTAATTCATGACCACCCCCAAAAAATTTAAAAATCCACCCAAAACCTAAAAAAATTGAAATTTTTATATGAAAAACTTCTTTTGCCCATATCTCCTAAACTAAGCGTCCTAGAGCGAAAAGGACTTTAATTCGTGACCACCCCCAAAAAATTGAAAAATCCACCCAAAACCTAAAAAAATTTAAATTTTTATATGAAAAACTTCTTTTGCCCATATCTCCTTAAATATGCGTCCTAGAGCGAAAAGGACTTTAATTCGTGACCACCCTCAAAAAATTGAAAAATCCACCCAAAACCTAAAAAAAATGAAATTTTTATATGAAAAACTTCTTTTGCCCATATCTCCTAAACTAAGCATCCTAGAGCGAAAAGGACTTTAATTCGTGACAACCCCCAAAAAATTGAAAAATCCACCCAAAACCTAAAAAAATTTAAATTTTTACATGAAAAACTTCTTTTGCTCATATCCCCTTAAATATGCGTCCTAGAGCGAAAAGGACTTTAATTCATGACCACCCCAAAAAATTGAAAAATCCACCCAAAACCTAAAAAAATTGAAATTTTTATATGAAAAACTTCTTTTGTCCATATCTCCTTAAATATGCGTCCTAGAGCGAAAAGGACTTTAATTCGTGACCACCCCCAAAAAATTGAAAAATCCACCCAAAACCTAAAAAATTGAAATTTTTATATGAAAAACTTCTTTTGCCCATATCTCCTTAAATATGCGTCCTAGAGCGAAAAGGACTTTAATTCGTGACCACCCTCAAAAAATTTAAAAATCCACCCAAAACCTAAAAAAATTGAAATTTTTATATGAAAAACTTCTTTTGCCCATATCTCCTAAACTAAGCCTCCTAGAGCGAAAAGGACTATAATTCGTGACCACCCCCAAAAAATTGAAAAATCCACCCAAAACCTAAAAAAATTGAAATTTTTATATGAAAAACTTCTTTTGCCCATATCTCCTAAACTAAGCGTCCTAGAGCGAAAAGTACTTTAATTCGTGACCACCCCCAAAAAATTGAAAAATCCACCACCTAAAAAAATTGAAATTTTTATATGAAAAACTTCTTTTGTCCATATCTCCTTAAATATGCGTCCTAGAGCGAAAAGGACTTTAATTCGTGACCACCCCCAAAAAATTGAAAAATCCACCCAAAACCTAAAAAAATTGAAATTTTTATATGAAAAACTTCTTTTGCCCATATCTCCTTAAATATGCGTCCTAGAGCGAAAAGGACTTTAATTCGTGAACACCCCCAAAAAATTGAAAAATCCACCCAAAACCTAAAAAAATTTAAATTTTTACATGAAAAACTTCTTTTGTCCATATCTCCTTAAATATGCGTCCTAGAGCGAAAAGAACTTTAATTCGTGACCACCCCCAAAATATTGAAAAATCCACCCTTCTTTTGCCCATATCTCCTTAAATATGCGTCCTAGAGCGAAAAGGACTTTAATACGTGACCACCCCCAAATAATTGGAAAATCCACCCAAAACCTAAAAAATTGAAATTTTTATATGAAAAACTTCTTTTGCCCATATCTCCTAAACTAAGCGTCCTAGAGCGAAAAGTACTTTAATTCGTGACCACCCCCAAAAAATTGAAAAATCCACCACCTAAAAAAATTGAAATTTTTATATGAAAAACTTCTTTTGTCCATATCTCCTTAAATATGCGTCCTAGAGCGAAAAGGACTTTAATTCGTGACCACCCCCAAAAAATTGAAAAATCCACCCAAAACCTAAAAAAATTGAAAATTTTATATGAAAAACTTATTTTGCCCATATCTCCTTAAATATGCGTCCTAGAGCGAAAAGGACTTTAATTCGTGACCACCCCCAAAAAATTGAAAAATCCACCCAAAACCTAAAAAATTGAAATTTTTATATGAAAAACTTCTTTTGCCCATATCTCCTTAAATATGCGTCCTAGAGCGAAAAGGACTTTAATTCGTGACCACCCTCAAAAAATTTAAAAATCCACCCAAAACCTAAAAAAATTGAAATTTTTATATGAAAAACTTCTTTTGCCCATATCTCCTAAACTAAGCCTCCTAGAGCGAAAAGGACTATAATTCGTGACCACCCCCAAAAAATTGAAAAATCCACCCAAAACCTAAAAAAATTGAAATTTTTATATGAAAAACTTCTTTTGCCCATATCTCCTAAACTAAGCGTCCTAGAGCGAAAAGGACTTTAATTCGTGACCACCCTCAAAAAATTGAAAAATCCACCCAAAACCTAAAAAAATTGAAATTTTTATATGAAAAACTTCTTTTGCATATATCTCCTAAACTAAGCGTCCTAGAGCGAAAAGGACTTTAATTCGTGACCACCCTCAAAAAATTGAAAAATCCACCCAAAACCTAAAAAAATTGAAATTTTTATATGAAAAACTTCTTTTGCCCATATCTCCTAAACTAAGCGTCCTAGAGCGAAAAGGACTTTAATTCGTGACCACCACCAAAAAATTTAAAAATCCACCCAAAACCTAAAAAAATTGAAATTTTTATATGAAAAACTTCTTTTGCCCATATCTCCTAAACTAAGCGTCCTAGAGCGAAAAGGACTTTAATTCATTACCACCCTCAAAAAATTGAAAAATCCACCCAAAACCTAAAAAAATTGAAATTTTTATATGAAAAACTTCTTTTGCCCATATCTCCTTAAATATGCCTCCTAGAGCGAAAAGGACTTTAATTCGTGACCTCCCCCAAAAAATTGAAAAATCCACCCAAAACCTAAAAAAATTGAAATTTTTATATGAAAAACTTCTTTTGTCCATATCTCCTTAAATATGCGTCCTAGAGCGAAAAGGACTTTAATTCGTGACCACCCTCAAAAAATTAAAAAATCCACCCAAAACCTAAAAAAATTGAAATTTTTATATGAAAAACTTCTTTTGCCCATATCTCCTTAAATATGCGTCCTAGAGCGAAAAAGACTTTAATTCGTGACCACCCCCAAAAAATTGAAAAATCCACCCAAAATTTAAAAAAATTGAAATTTTTATATGAAAAACTTCTTTTGTCCATATCTCCTTAAATATGCGTCCTAGAGCGAAAAGGACTTTAATTCGTGACCACCCTCAAAAAATTGAAAAATCCACCCAAAACCTAAAAAAATTGAAATTTTTATATGAAAAACTTCTTTTGCCCATATCTCCTTAAATATGCGTCCTAGAGCGAAAAGGACTTTATTTCGTGACCACCCCCAAAAAATTGAAAAATCCACCCAAAACCTAAACAAATTGAAATTTTTATATGAAAACCTTCTTTTGCCCATATCTCCTAAACTAAGCGTCCTAGAGCGAAAAGGACTTTAATTCGTGACCACCCCCAAAAAATTGAAAAATCCACCCAAAACCTAAAAAAATTTAAATTTTTATATGAAAAACTTCTTTTGCCCATATCTCCTTAAATATGCGTCCTAGAGCGAAAATGACTTTAATTCGTGACCACCCCAAAAAATTGAAAAATCCACCCAAAACATAAAAAAATTTAAATTTTTCCATGAAAAACTTCTTTTGCTCATATCTCCTTAAATATGCGTCCTAGAGCGAAAAGGACTTTAATTCATGACCACCCCAAAAAATTGAAAAATCCACCCAAAACCTAAAAAAATTGAAATTTTTATATGAAAAACTTCTTTTGCCCATATCTCCTTAAATATGCGTCCTAGAGCGAAAAGGACTTTAATTCGTGACCACCCTCAAAAAATTGAAAAATCCACCCAAAACCTAAAAAAATTGAAATTTTTATATGAAAAACTTCTTTTGCCCATATCTCCTTAAATATGCGTCCTAGAGCGAAAAGGACTTTAATTCGTGACCACCCTCAAAAAATTGAAAAATCCACCCAAAACCTAAAAAAATTGAAATTTTTATATGAAAAACTTCTTTTGCCCATATCTCCTAAACTAAGCGTCCTAGAGCGAAAAGGACTTTAATTCGTGACCACCCCCAAAAAATTTAAAAATCCACCCAAAACCTAAAAAAATTTAAATTTTTATATGAAAAACTTCTTTTGCCCATATCTCCTAAACTAAGCGTCCTAGAGCGAAAAGGACTTTAATTCGTGACCACCCTCAAAAAATTGAAAAATCCACCCAAAACCTAAAAAAATTGAAATTTTTATATGAAAAACTTCTTTTGCCCATATCTCCTAAACTAAGCCTCCTAGAGCGAAAAGGACTATAATTCGTGACCACCCCCAAAAAATTGAAAAATCCACCCAAAACCTAAAAAAATTGAAATTTTTATATGAAAAACTTCTTTTGCCCATATCTCCTAAACTAAGCGTCCTAGAGCGAAAAGGACTTTAATTCGTGACCACCCTCAAAAAATTGAAAAATCCACCCAAAACCTAAAAAAATTGAAATTTTTATATGAAAATCTTCTTTTGCATATATCTCCTAAACTAAGCGTCCTAGAGCGAAAAGGACTTTAATTCGTGACCACCCTCAAAAAATTGAAAAATCCACCCAAAACCTAAAAAAATTGAAATTTTTATATGAAAAACTTCTTTTGCCCATATCTCCTAAACTAAGCGTCCTAGAGCGAAAAGGACTTTAATTCGTGACCACCACCAAAAAATTTAAAAATCCACCCAAAACCTAAAAAAATTGAAATTTTTATATGAAAAACTTCTTTTGCCCATATCTCCTAAACTAAGCGTCCTGGAGCGAAAAGGACTTTAATTCATTACCACCCTCAAAAAATTGAAAAATCCACCCAAAACCTAAAAAAATTGAAATTTTTATATGAAAAACTTCTTTTGTCCATGTCTCCTTAAATATGCGTCCTAGAGCGAAAAGGACTTTAATTCGTGACCACCCTCAAAAAATTGAAAAATCCACCCAAAACCTAAAAAAATTGAAATTTTTATATGAAAAACTTCTTTTGCCCATATCTCCTTAAATATGCGTCCTAGAGCGAAAAAGACTTTAATTCGTGACCACCCCCAAAAAATTGAAAAATCCACCCAAAATCTAAAAAAATTGAAATTTTTATATGAAAAACTTCTTTTGTCCATATCTCCTTAAATATGCGTCCTAGAGCGAAAAGGACTTTAATTCGTGACCACCCTCAAAAAATTGAAAAATCCACCCAAAACCTAAAAAAATAAAAATTTTTTATATGAAAAACTTCTGTTGCCCATATCTCCTAAACTAAGCGTCCTAGAGCGAAAAGGACTTTAATTCGTGACCACCCCCAAAAAATTGAAAAATCCACCCAAAACCTAAAAAAATTGAAATTTTTATATGAAAAACTTCTTTTGCCCATATCTCCTAAACTAAGCGTCCTAGAGCGAAAAGGACTTTAATTCGTGACCACCCCCAAAAAATTGAAAAATCCACCCAAAACCTAAAAAAATTTAAATTTTTATATGAAAAACTTCTTTTGCCCATATCTCCTTAAATATGCGTCCTAGAGCGAAAAGGACTTTAATTCGTGACCACCCCCAAAAAATTGAAAAATCCACCCAAAACATAAAAAAATTTAAATTTTTCCATGAAAAACTTCTTTTGCTCATATCTCCTTAAATATGCGTCCTAGAGCGAAAAGGACTTTAATTCATGACCACCCCAAAAAATTGAAAAATCCACCCAAAACCTAAAAAAATTGAAATTTTTATATGAAAAACTTCTTTTGCCCATATCTCCTTAAATATGCGTCCTAGAGCGAAAAGGACTTTAATTCGTGACCACCCTCAAAAAATTGAAAAATCCACCCAAAACCTAAAAAAATTGAAATTTTTATATGAAAAACTTCTTTTGCCCATATCTCCTTAAATATGCGTCCTAGAGCGAAAAGGACTTTAATTCGTGACCACCCTCAAAAAATTGAAAAATCCACCCAAAACCTAAAAAAATTGAAATTTTTATATGAAAAACTTCTTTTGCCCATATCTCCTAAACTAAGCGTCCTAGAGCGAAAAGGACTTTAATTCGTGACCACCCCCAAAAAATTTAAAAATCCACCCAAAACCTAAAAAAATTTAAATTTTTATATGAAAAACTTCTTTTGCCCATATCTCCTAAACTAAGCGTCCTAGAGCGAAAAGGACTTTAATTCGTGACCACCCTCAAAAAATTGAAAAATCCACCCAAAACCTAAAAAAATTGAAATTTTTATATGAAAAACTTCTTTTGCCCATATCTCCTAAACTAAGCCTCCTAGAGCGAAAAGGACTATAATTCGTGACCACCCCCAAAAAATTGAAAAATCCACCCAAAACCTAAAAAAATTGAAATTTTTATATGAAAAACTTCTTTTGCCCATATCTCCTAAACTAAGCGTCCTAGAGCGAAAAGGACTTTAATTCGTGACCACCCTCAAAAAATTGAAAAATCCACCCAAAACCTAAAAAAATTGAAATTTTTATATGAAAAACTTCTTTTGCATATATCTCCTAAACTAAGCGTCCTAGAGCGAAAAGGACTTTAATTCGTGACCACCCTCAAAAAATTGAAAAATCCACCCAAAACCTAAAAAAATTGAAATTTTTATATGAAAAACTTCTTTTGCCCATATCTCCTAAACTAAGCGTCCTAGAGCGAAAAGGACTTTAATTCGTGACCACCACCAAAAAATTTAAAAATCCACCCAAAACCTAAAAAAATTGAAATTTTTATATGAAAAACTTCTTTTGCCCATATCTCCTAAACTAAGCGTCCTGGAGCGAAAAGGACTTTAATTCATTACCACCCTCAAAAAATTGAAAAATCCACCCAAAACCTAAAAAAATTGAAATTTTTATATGAAAAACTTATTTTGCCCATATCTCCTTAAATATGCGTCCTAGAGCGAAAAGGACTTTAATTCGTGACCACCCCCAAAAAATTGAAAAATCCACCCAAAACCTAAAAAAATTGAAAATTTTATATGAAAAACTTATTTTGCCCATATCTCCTTAAATATGCGTCCTAGAGCGAAAAGGACTTTAATTCGTGACCACCCCCAAAAAATTGAAAAATCCACCCAAAACCTAAAAAATTGAAATTTTTATATGAAAAACTTCTTTTGCCCATATCTCCTTAAATATGCGTCCTAGAGCGAAAAGGACTTTAATTCGTGACCACCCTCAAAAAATTTAAAAATCCACCCAAAACCTAAAAAAATTGAAATTTTTATATGAAAAACTTCTTTTGCCCATATCTCCTAAACTAAGCCTCCTAGAGCGAAAAGGACTATAATTCGTGACCACCCCCAAAAAATTGAAAAATCCACCCAAAACCTAAAAAAATTGAAATTTTTATATGAAAAACTTCTTTTGCCCATATCTCCTAAACTAAGCGTCCTAGAGCGAAAAGGACTTTAATTCGTGACCACCCTCAAAAAATTGAAAAATCCACCCAAAACCTAAAAAAATTGAAATTTTAATATGAAAAACTTCTTTTGCATATATCTCCTAAACTAAGCGTCCTAGAGCGAAAAGGACTTTAATTCGTGACCACCCTCAAAAAATTGAAAAATCCACCCAAAACCTAAAAAAATTGAAATTTTTATATGAAAAACTTCTTTTGCCCATATCTCCTAAACTAAGCGTCCTAGAGCGAAAAGGACTTTAATTCGTGACCACCACCAAAAAATTTAAAAATCCACCCAAAACCTAAAAAAATTGAAATTTTTATATGAAAAACTTCTTTTGCCCATATCTCCTAAACTAAGCGTCCTAGAGCGAAAAGGACTTTAATTCATTACCACCCTCAAAAAATTGAAAAATCCACCCAAAACCTAAAAAAATTGAAATTTTTATATGAAAAACTTCTTTTGCCCATATCTCCTTAAATATGCCTCCTAGAGCGAAAAGGACTTTAATTCGTGACCTCCCCCAAAAAATTGAAAAATCCACCCAAAACCTAAAAAAATTGAAATTTTTATATGAAAAACTTCTTTTGTCCATATCTCCTTAAATATGCGTCCTAGAGCGAAAAGGACTTTAATTCGTGACCACCCTCAAAAAATTAAAAAATCCACCCAAAACCTAAAAAAATTGAAATTTTTATATGAAAAACTTCTTTTGCCCATATCTCCTTAAATATGCGTCCTAGAGCGAAAAAGACTTTAATTCGTGACCACCCCCAAAAAATTGAAAAATCCACCCAAAATCTAAAAAAATTGAAATTTTTATATGAAAAACTTCTTTTGTCCATATCTCCTTAAATATGCGTCCTAGAGCGAAAAGGACTTTAATTCGTGACCACCCTCAAAAAATTGAAAAATCCACCCAAAACCCAAAAAAATTGAAATTTTTATATGAAAAACTTCTTTTGCCCATATCTCCTTAAATATGCGTCCTAGAGCGAAAAGGACTTTATTTCGTGACCACCCCCAAAAAATTGAAAAATCCACCCAAAACCTAAACAAATTGAAATTTTTATATGAAAACCTTCTTTTGCCCATATCTCCTAAACTAAGCGTCCTAGAGCGAAAAGGACTTTAATTCGTGACCACCCCTAAAAAATTGAAAAATCCACCCAAAACCTAAAAAAATTTAAATTTTTATATGAAAAACTTCTTTTGCCCATATCTCCTTAAATATGCGTCCTAGAGCGAAAAGGACTTTAATTCGTGACCACCCCCAAAAAATTGAAAAATCCACCCAAAACATAAAAAAATTTAAATTTTTCCATGAAAAACTTCTTTTGCTCATATCTCCTTAAATATGCGTCCTAGAGCGAAAAGGACTTTAATTCATGACCACCCCAAAAAATTGAAAAATCCACCCAAAACCTAAAAAAATTGAAATTTTTATATGAAAAACTTCTTTTGCCCATATCTCCTTAAATATGCGTCCTAGAGCGAAAAGGACTTTAATTCGTGACCACCCTCAAAAAATTGAAAAATCCACCCAAAACCTAAAAAAATTGAAATTTTTATATGAAAAACTTCTTTTGCCCATATCTCCTTAAATATGCGTCCTAGAGCGAAAAGGACTTTAATTCGTGACCACCCTCAAAAAATTGAAAAATCCACCCAAAACCTAAAAAAATTGAAATTTTTATATGAAAAACTTCTTTTGCCCATATCTCCTAAACTAAGCGTCCTAGAGCGAAAAGGACTTTAATTCGTGACCACCCCCAAAAAATTTAAAAATCCACCCAAAACCTAAAAAAATTTAAATTTTTATATGAAAAACTTCTTTTGCCCATATCTCCTAAACTAAGCGTCCTAGAGCGAAAAGGACTTTAATTCGTGACCACCCTCAAAAAATTGAAAAATCCACCCAAAACCTAAAAAAATTGAAATTTTTATATGAAAAACTTCTTTTGCCCATATCTCCTAAACTAAGCCTCCTAGAGCGAAAAGGACTATAATTCGTGACCACCCCCAAAAAATTGAAAAATCCACCCAAAACCTAAAAAAATTGAAATTTTTATATGAAAAACTTCTTTTGCCCATATCTCCTAAACTAAGCGTCCTAGAGCGAAAAGGACTTTAATTCGTGACCACCCTCAAAAAATTGAAAAATCCACCCAAAACCTAAAAAAATTGAAATTTTTATATGAAAAACTTCTTTTGCATATATCTCCTAAACTAAGCGTCCTAGAGCGAAAAGGACTTTAATTCGTGACCACCCTCAAAAAATTGAAAAATCCACCCAAAACCTAAAAAAATTGAAATTTTTATATGAAAAACTTCTTTTGCCCATATCTCCTAAACTAAGCGTCCTAGAGCGAAAAGGACTTTAATTCGTGACCACCACCAAAAAATTTAAAAATCCACCCAAAACCTAAAAAAATTGAAATTTTTATATGAAAAACTTCTTTTGCCCATATCTCCTAAACTAAGCGTCCTGGAGCGAAAAGGACTTTAATTCATTACCACCCTCAAAAAATTGAAAAATCCACCCAAAACCTAAAAAAATTGAAATTTTTATATGAAAAACTTCTTTTGTCCATATCTCCTTAAATATGCGTCCTAGAGCGAAAAGGACTTTAATTCGTGACCACCCTCAAAAAATTGAAAAATCCACCCAAAACCTAAAAAAATTGAAATTTTTATATGAAAAACTTCTTTTGCCCATATCTCCTTAAATATGCGTCCTAGAGCGAAAAAGACTTTAATTCGTGACCACCCCCAAAAAATTGAAAAATCCACCCAAAATCTAAAAAAATTGAAATTTTTATATGAAAAACTTCTTTTGTCCATATCTCCTTAAATATGCGTCCTAGAGCGAAAAGGACTTTAATTCGTGACCACCCTCAAAAAATTGAAAAATCCACCCAAAACCTAAAAAAATAAAAATTTTTTATATGAAAAACTTCTGTTGCCCATATCTCCTAAACTAAGCGTCCTAGAGCGAAAAGGACTTTAATTCGTGACCACCCCCAAAAAATTGAAAAATCCACCCAAAACCTAAAAAAATTGAAATTTTTATATGAAAAACTTCTTTTGCCCATATCTCCTAAACTAAGCGTCCTAGAGCGAAAAGGACTTTAATTCGTGACCACCCCCAAAAAATTGAAAAATCCACCCAAAACCTAAAAAAATTTAAATTTTTATATGAAAAACTTCTTTTGCCCATATCTCCTTAAATATGCGTCCTAGAGCGAAAAGGACTTTAATTCGTGACCACCCCCAAAAAATTGAAAAATCCACCCAAAACATAAAAAAATTTAAATTTTTCCATGAAAAACTTCTTTTGCTCATATCTCCTTAAATATGCGTCCTAGAGCGAAAAGGACTTTAATTCATGACCACCCCAAAAAATTGAAAAATCCACCCAAAACCTAAAAAAATTGAAATTTTTATATGAAAAACTTCTTTTGCCCATATCTCCTTAAATATGCGCCCTAGAGCGAAAAGGACTTTAATTCGTGACCACCCTCAAAAAATTGAAAAATCCACGCAAAACCTAAAAAAATTGAAATTTTTATATGAAAAACTTCTTTTGCCCATATCTCCTAAACTAAGCGTCCTAGAGCGAAAAGGACTTTAATTCGTGACCACCCCCAAAAAATTTAAAAATCCACCCAAAACCTAAAAAAATTTAAATTTTTATATGAAAAACTTCTTTTGCCCATATCTCCTAAACTAAGCGTCCTAGAGCGAAAAGGACTTTAATTCATGACCACCCTCAAAAAATTTAAAAATCCACCCAAAACCTAAAAAAATTTAAATTTTTATATGAAAAACTTCTTTTGCATATATCTCCTAAACTAAGCGTCCTAGAGCGAAAAGGACTTTAATTCGTGACCACCTCCAAAAAATTGAAAAATCCACCCAAAACCTAAAAAAATTGAAATTTTTATATGAAAAACTTCTTTTGCCCATATCTCCTTAAATATGCGTCCTAGAGCGAAAAGAACTTTAATTCGTGACCACCCCCAAAATATTGAAAAATCCACCCTTCTTTTGCCCATATCTCCTTAAATATGCGTCCTAGAGCGAAAAGGACTTTAATTCGTGACCACCCCCAAATAATTGAAAAATCCACCCAAAACCTAAAAAAATTGAAAATTTTATATGAAAAACTTATTTTGCCCATATCTCCTTAAATATGCGTCCTAGAGCGAAAAGGACTTTAATTCGTGACCACCTTCAAAAAATTGAAAAATCCACCCAAAACCTAAAAAATTGAAATTTTTATATGAAAAACTTCTTTTGCCCATATCTCCTTAAATATGCGTCCTAGAGCGAAAAGGACTTTAATTCGTGACCACCCTAAAAAAATTGAAAAATCCACCCAAAACCTAAAAAAATTGAAATTTTTATATGAAAAACTTCTTTTGCCCATATCTCCTAAACTAAGCCTCCTAGAGCGAAAAGGACTTTAATTCGTGACCACCCCCAAAAAATTGAAAAATCCACCCAAAACATAAAAAAATTGAAATTTTTATATGAAAAACTTCTTTTGCCCATATCTCCTAAACTAAGCGTCCTAGAGCGAAAAGGACTTTAATTCGTGACCACCCTCAAAAAATTGAAAAATCCACCCAAAACCTAAAAAAATTGAAATTTTTATATGAAAAACCTCTTTTGCATATATCTCCTAAACTAAGCGTCCTAGAGCGAAAGGACTTTAATTCGTGACCACCCTCAAAAAATTGGAAAATCCACCCAAAACCTAAAAAAAATTGAAATTTTTATATGAAAAACTTCTTTTGCCCATATCTCCTAAACTAAGCGTCCTAGAGCGAAAAGGACTTTAATTCGTGACCACCCCCAAAAAATTTAAAAATCCACACAAAACCTAAAAAAATTGAAATTTTTATATGAAAAACTTCTTTTGCCCATATCTCCTAAACTGAGCGTCCTAGAGCGAAAAGGACTTTAATTCATTACCACCCTCAAAAAATTGAAAAATCCACCCAAAACCTAAAAAAATTGAAATTTTTATATGAAAAACTTCTTTTGCCCATATCTCCTTAAATATGCGTCCTAGAGCGAAAAGGACTTTAATTCATGACCACCCCCAAAAAATTGAAAAATCCACCCAAAACCTAAAAAAATTGAAATTTTTATATGAAAAACTTCTTTTGTCCATATCTCCTTAAATATGCGTCCTAGAGCGAAAAGGACTTTAATTCGTGACCACCCTCAAAAAATTGAAAAATCCACCCAAAACCTAAAAAAATTGAAATTTTTATATGACAAACTTCTTTTGCCCATATCTCCTTAAATATGCGTCCTAGAGCGAAAAGGACTTTAATTCGTGACCACCCCCAAAAAATTGAAAAATCCACCCAAAATCTAAAAAAATTGAAATTTTTATATGAAAAACTTCTTTTGTCCATATCTCCTTAAATATGCGTCCTAGAGCGAAAAGGACTTTAATTCGTGACCACCCTCAAAAAATTGAAAAATCCACCCAAAACCTAAAAAAATAAAAATTTTTATATGAAAGACTTCTTTTGCCCATATCTCCAAAACTAAGCGTCCTACAGCGAAAAGGACTTTAATTCGTGACCACCCCCAAAAAATTTAAAAATCCACCCAAAACCTAAAAAAATTGAAATTTTTATATGAAAAACTTCTTTTGCCCATATCTCCTAAACTAAGCCTCCTAGAGCGAAAAGGACTTTAATTCGTGACCACCCCCAAACAATTGAAAAATCCACCCAAAACCTAAAAAATTGAAATTTTTATATGAAAAACTTCTTTTGCCCATATCTCCTAAACTAAGCGTCCTAGAGCGAAAAGGACTTTAATTCATGACCACCCTCAAAAAATTGAAAAATCCACCCAAAACCTAAAAAAATTGAAATTTTTATATGAAAAACTTCTTTTGCCCATATCTCCTTAAATATGCGTCCTAGAGCGAAAAGGACTTTAGTTCGTGACCACCCCCAAAAAATTGAAAAATCCACCCATAACCTAAAAAAATTGAAATTTTTATATGAAAAACTTCCTTTGTCCATATCTCCTTAAATATGCGTCCTAGAGCGAAAAGAACTTTAATTCGTGACCACCCGCAAAATATTGAAAAATCCACCATTCTTTTGCCCATATCTCCTTATATAAGCGTCCTAGAGCGAAAAGGACTTTAATTCGTGACCACACCCAAATAATTGAAAAATCCACCCAAAACCTAAAAAAATTGAAAATTTTATATGAAAAACTTATTTTGCCCATATCTCCTTAAATATACGTCCTAGAGCGAAAAGGACTTTAATTCGTGACCACCTTCAAAAAATTGAAAAATCCACCCAAAACCTAAAAAATTGAAATCGAAAAGGACTTTAATTCGTGACCACCCTCAAAAAATTGAAAAATCTACCCAAAACCTAAAAAAATTGAAATTTTTATATGAAAAACTTCTTTTGCCCATATCTCCTAAACTAAGCCTCCTAGAGCGAAAAGGACTTTAATTCGTGACCACCCCCAAAAAATTGAAAAATCCACCCAAAACCTAAAAAAATTGAAATTTTTATATGAAAAACTTCTTTTGCCCATATCTCCTAAACTAAGCGTCCTAGAGCGAAAAGGACTTTAATTCGTGACCACCCTCAAAAAAATGAAAAATCCACCCAAAACCTAAAAAAAATGAAATTTTTATATGAAAAACTTATTTTGCCCATATCTCCTAAACTAAGCGTCCTAGAGCGAAAAGGACTTTAATTCGTGACCACCCCCAAAAAATTGAAAAATCCACCCAAAACCTAAAAAAATTGAAATTTTTATATGAAAAACTTCTTTTGTCCATATCTCCTTAAATATGCGTCCTAGAGCGAAAAGAACTTTAATTCGTGACCACCCCCAAAATATTGAAAAATCCACCCTTCTTTTGCCCATATCTCCTTAAATATGCGTCCTAGAGCGAAAAGGACTTTAATTCGTGACCACCCCCAAATAATTGAAAAATCCACCCAAAACCTAAAAAAATTGAAAATTTTATATGAAAAACTTATTTTGCCCATATCTCCTTAAATATGCGTCCTAGAGCGAAAAGGACTTTAATTCGTGACCACCTTCAAAAAATTGAAAAATCCACCCAAAACCTAAAAAATTGAAATTTTTATATGAAAAACTTATTTTGCCCATATCTCCTTAAATATGCGTCCTAGAGCGAAAAGGACTTTAATTCGTGACCACCCTAAAAAAATTGAAAAATCCACCCAAAACCTAAAAAAATTGAAATTTTTATATGAAAAACTTCTTTTGCCCATATCTCCTAAACTAAGCCTCCTAGAGCGAAAAGGACTTTAATTCGTGACCACCCCCAAAAAATTGAAAAATCCACCCAAAACCTAAAAAAATTGAAATTTTTATATGAAAAACTTCTTTTGCCCATATCTCCTAAACTAAGCGTCCTAGAGCGAAAAGGACTTTAATTCGTGACCACCCTCAAAAAATTGAAAAATCCACCCAAAACCTAAAAAAATTGAAATTTTTATATGAAAAACCTCTTTTGCATATATCTCCTAAACTAAGCGTCCTAGAGCGAAAAGGACTTTAATTCATTACCACCCTCAAAAAATTGAAAAATCCACCCAAAACCTAAAAAAATTGAAATTTTTATATGAAAAACTTCTTTTGCTTATATCTCCTTAAATATGCGTCCTAGAGCGAAAAGGACTTTAATTCATGACCACCCCCAAAAAATTGAAAAATCCACCCAAAACCTAAAAAAATTGAAAATTTTATATGAAAAACTTATTTTGCCCATATCTCCTTAAATATGCGTCCTAGAGCGAAAAGGACTTTAATTAGTGACCACCTTCAAAAAATTGAAAAATCCACCCAAAACCTAAAAAATTGAAATTTTTATATGAAAAACTTCTTTTGCCCATATCTCCTTAAATATGCGTCCTAGAGCGAAAAGGACTTTAATTCGTGACCACCCTAAAAAAATTGAAAAATCCACCCAAAACCTAAAAAAATTGAAATTTTTATATGAAAAACTTCTTTTGCCCATATCTCCTAAACTAAGCCTCCTAGAGCGAAAAGGACTTTAATTCGTGACCACCCCCAAAAAAATTGAAAAATCCACCCAAAACCTAAAAAAATAAAAATTTTTATATGAAAGACTTCTTTTGCCCATATCTCCTAAACTAAGCGTCCTACAGCGAAAAGGACTTTAATTCGTGACCACCCCCAAAAAATTTAAAAATCCACCCAAAACCTAAAAAAATTGAAATTTTTATATGAAAAACTTCTTTTGCCCATATCTCCTAAACTAAGCCTCCTAGAGCGAAAAGGACTTTAATTCGTGACCACCCCCAAACAATTGAAAAATCCACCCAAAACCTAAAAAAATTGAAATTTTTATATGAAAAACTTCTTTTGCCCATATCTCCTAAACTAAGCGTCCTAGAGCGAAAAGGACTTTAATTCATGACCACCCTCAAAAAATTGAAAAATCCACCCAAAACCTAAAAAAATTGAAATTTTTATATGAAAAACTTCTTTTGCCCATATCTCCTTAAATATGCGTCCTAGAGCGAAAAGGACTTTAATTCGTGACCACCCCCAAAAAATTGAAAAATCCACCCATAACCTAAAAAAATTGAAATTTTTATATGAAAAACTTCCTTTGTCCATATCTCCTTAAATATGCGTCCTAGAGCGAAAAGAACTTTAATTCGTGACCACCCCCAAAATATTTAAAAATCCACCCAAAACCTAAAAAAATAAAAATTTTTATATGAAAGACTTCTTTTGCCCATATCTCCTAAACTAAGCGTCCTACAGCGAAAAGGACTTTAATTCGTGACCACCCCCAAAAAATTTAAAAATCCACCCAAAACCTAAAAAAATAAAAATTTTTATATGAAAGACTTCTTTTGCCCATATCTCCTAAACTAAGCGTCCTACAGCGAAAAGGACTTTAATTCGTGACCACCCCCAAAAAATTTAAAAATCCACCCAAAACCTAAAAAAATTGAAATTTTTATATGAAAAACTTCTTTTGCCCATATCTCCTAAACTAAGCCTCCTAGAGCGAAAAGGACTTTAATTCGTGACCACCCCCAAACAATTGAAAAATCCACCCAAAACCTAAAAAAATTGAAATTTTTATATGAAAAACTTCTTTTGCCCATATCTCCTAAACTAAGCGTCCTAGAGCGAAAAGGACTTTAATTCATGACCACCCTCAAAAAATTGAAAAATCCACCCAAAACCTAAAAAAATTGAAATTTTTATATGAAAAACTTCTTTTGCCCATATCTCCTAAACTAAGCGTCCTAGAGCGAAAAGGACTTTAATTCATGACCACCCTCAAAAAATTGAAAAATCCACCCAAAACCTAAAAAAATTGAAATTTTTATATGAAAAACTTCTTTTGCCCATATCTCCTTAAATATGCGTCCTAGAGCGAAAAGAACTTTAAATCGTGACCACCCCCAAAATATTGAAAAATCCACCCTTCTTTTGCCCATATCTCCTTATATATGCGTCCTAGAGCGAAAAGGACTTGAATTCGTGACCACACCCAAATAATTGAAAAATCCACCCAAAACCTAAAAAAATTGAAAATTTTATATGAAAAACTTATTTTGCCCATATCTCCTTAAATATACGTCCTAGAGCGAAAAGGACTTTAATTCGTGACCACCTTCAAAAAATTGAAAAATCCACCCAAAACCTAAAAAATTGAAATCGAAAAGGACTTTAATTCGTGACCACCCTCAAAAAATTGAAAAATCCACCCAAAACCTAAAAAAATTGAAATTTTTATATGAAAAACTTCTTTTGCCCATATCTCCTAAACTAAGCGTCCTAGAGCGAAAAGGACTTTAATTCGTGACCACCCCCAAAAAATTGAAAAATCCACCCAAAACCTAAAAAAATTGAAATTTTTATATGAAAAACTTCTTTTGCCCATATCTCCTAAACTAAGCGTCCTAGAGCGAAAAGGACTTTAATTCGTGACCACCCTCAAAAAAATTAAAAATCCACCCAAAACCTAAAAAAATTGAAATTTTTATATGAAAAACTTATTTTGCCCATATCTCCTAAACTAAGCGTCCTAGAGCGAAAAGGACTTTAATTCGTGACCACCCTCAAAAAATTGAAAAATCCACCCAAAACCTAAAAAATTGAAATTTTTATATGAAAAACTTCTTTTGCCCATATCTCCTTAAATATGCGTCCTAGAGCGAAAAGGACTTTAATTCGTGACCACCTTCAAAAAATTGAAAAATCCACCCAAAACCTAAAAAATTAAAATTTTTATATGAAAAACTTCTTTTGCCCATATCTCCTTAAATATGCGTCCTAGAGCGAAAAGGACTTTAATTCGTGACCACCCTCAAAAAATTGAAAAATCCACCCAAAACCTAAAAAAAGTGAAATTTTTATATGAAAAACTTCTTTTGCCCATATCTCCTAAACTAAGCGTCCTAGAGCGAAAAGGACTTTAATTCGTGACCACCCCCAAAAAATTGAAAAATCCACCCAAAACCTAAAAAAATTTAAATTTTTCCATGAAAAACTTCTTTTGCTCATATCTCCTTAAATATGCGTCCTAGAGCGAAAAAGACTTTAATTCGTGACCACCCCCAAAAAATTGAAAAATCCACCCAAAATCTAAAAGAATCGAAATTTTTATATGAAAAACTTCTTTTGTCCATATCTCCTTAAATATGCGTCCTAGAGCGAAAAGGACTTTAATTCGTGACCACCCTCAAAAAATTGAAAAATCCACCCAAAACCTAAAAAAATTGAAATTTTTATATGAAAAACTTCTTTTGTCCATATCTCCTTAATTATGCGTCCTAGAGCGAAAAGAACTTTAATTCGTTACCACCCCCAAAAAAATTTAAAAATCCACCCAAAACCTAAAAAAATTGAAATTTTTATATGAAAAACTTCTTTTGCCCATATCTCCTAAACTAAGCGTCCTAGAGCGAAAAGGACTTTAATTCGTGACCACCCCCAAAAAATTGAAAAATCCACCCAAAACCTAAAAAAATTTAAATTTTTATATGAAAAACTTCTTTTGCCCATATCTCCTTAAATATGCGTCCTAGAGCAAAACCTAAAAAAATTGAAATTTTTATATGAAAAACTTCTTTTGCCCATATCTCCTAAACTAAGCGTCCTAGAGCGAAAAGGACTTTAATTCATTACCACCCTCAAAAAATTTAAAAATCCACCCAAAACCTAAAAAACTTGAAATTTTTATATGAAAAACTTCTTTTGCCCATATCTCCTTAAATATGCGTCCTAGAGCGAAAAGGACTTTAATTCGTGACCACCCCCAAAAAATTGAAAAATCCACCCAAAACCTAAAAAAATTGAAATTTTTATATGAAAAACTTCTTTTGTCCATATCTCCTTAAATATGCGTCCTAGAGCGAAAAGAACTTTAATTCGTGACCACCCCCAAAATATTGAAAAATCCACCCTTTTTTGCCCATATCTCCTTAAATATGCGTCCTAGAGCGAAAAGGACTTTAATTCGTGACCACCCCCAAATAATTGAAAAATCCACCCAAAACCTAAAAAAATTGAAAATTTTATATGAAAAACTTATTTTGCCCATATCTCCTTAAATATACGTCCTAGAGCGAAAAGGACTTTAATTCGTGACCACCTTCAAAAAATTAAACAATCCACCCAAAACCTAAAAAATTTAAATTTTTATATGAAAAACTTCTTTTGCCCATATCTCCTTAAATATGCGTCCTAGATCGAAAAGGACTTTAATTCGTGGCCACCCTCAAAAAATTAAAAAATCCACCCAAAACCTAAAAAAATTGAAATTTTTATATGAAAAACTTCTTTTGCCCATATCTCCTAAACTAAGCCTCCTAGAGCGAAAAGGACTTTAATTCGTGACCACCCCCAAAAAATTGAAAAATCCACCCAAAACCTAAAAAAATTGAAATTTTTATATGAAAAACTTATTTTGCCCATATCTCCTAAACTAAGCGTCCTAGAGCGAAAAGGACTTTAATTCGTGACCACCCCCAAAAAATTGAAAAATCCACCCAAAACCTAAAAAAATTGAAATTTTTATATGAAAAACTTATTTTGCCCATATCTCCTAAACTAAGCGTCCTAGAGCGAAAAGGACTTTAATTCGTGACCACCCTAAAAAAATTGAAAAATCCACCCAAAACCTAAAAAATTGAAATTTTTATATGAAAAACTTCTTTTGCCCATATCTCCTTAAATATGCGTCCTAGAACGAAAAGGACTTTAATTCGTGACCACCCTCAAAAAATTGAAAAATCCACCCAAAACCTAAAAAATTGAAATTTTTATATGAAAAACTTCTTTTGCCCATATCTCCTTAAATATGCGTCCTAGAGCGAAAAGGACTTTAATTCGTGACCACCCTCAAAAAATTGAAAAATCCACCCAAAACCTAAAAAAATTGAAATTTTTATATGAAAAACTTCTTTTGCCCATATCTCCTTAAATATGCGTCCTAGAGCGAAAAGGACTTTAATTCGTGACCACCCCCAAATAATTGAAAAATCCACCCAAAACCTAAAAAAATTGAAAATTTTATATGAAAAACTTATTTTGCCCATATCTCCTTAAATATACGTCCTAGAGCGAAAAGGACTTTAATTCGTGACCACCTTCAAAAAATTAAAAAATCCACCCAAAACCTAAAAAATTGAAATTTTTATATGAAAAACTTCTTTTGCCCATATCTCCTTAAATATGCGTCCTAGATCGAAAAGGACTTTAATTCGTGGCCACCCTCAAAAAATTGAAAAATCCACCCAAAACCTAAAAAAATTGAAATTTTTATATGAAAAACTTCTTTTGCCCATATCTCCTAAACTAAGCCTCCTAGAGCGAAAAGGACTTTAATTCGTGACCACCCCCAAAAAATTGAAAAATCCACCCAAAACCTAAAAAAATTGAAATTTTTATATGAAAAACTTCTTTTGCCCATATCTCCTAAACTAAGCGTCCTAGAGCGAAAAGGACTTTAATTCGTGACCACCCCCAAAAAATTGAAAAATCCACCCAAAACCTAAAAAAATTGAAATTTTTATATGAAAAACTTATTTTGCCCATATCTCCTAAACTAAGCGTCCTAGAGCGAAAAGGACTTTAATTCGTGACCACCCTCAAAAAATTGAAAAATCCACCCAAAACCTAAAAAATTGCAATTTTTATATGAAAAACTTCTTTTGCCCATATCTCCTTAAATATGCGTCCTAGAACGAAAAGGACTTTAATTCGTGACCACCCTCAAAAAATTGAAAAATCCACCCAAAACCTAAAAAATTGAAATTTTTATATGAAAAACTTCTTTTGCCCATATCTCCTTAAATATGCGTCCTAGAGCGAAAAGGACTTTAATTCGTGACCACCCTCAAAAAATTGAAAAATCCACCCAAAACCTAAAAAAATTGAAATTTTTATATGAAAAACTTCTTTTGCCCATATCTCCTAAACTAAGCCTCCTAGAGCGAAAAGGACATTAATTCGTGACCACCCCCAAAAAATTGAAAAATCCACCCAAAACCTAAAAAAATTGAAATTTTTATATGAAAAACTTCTTTTGCCCATATCTCCTAAACTAAGCGTCCTAGAGCGAAAAGGACTTTAATTCGTGACCACCCTCAAAAAATTGAAAAATCCACCCAAAACCTAAAAAAATTGAAATTTTTATATGAAAAACTTATTTTGCCCATATCTCCTAAACTAAGCGTCCTAGAGCGAAAAGGACTTTAATTCGTGACCACCACCAAAAAATTTAAAAATCCACCCAAAACCTAAAAAAATTGAAATTTTTATATGAAAAACTTCTTTTGCCCATATCTCCTAAACTAAGCGTCCTAGAGCGAAAAGGACTTTAATTCATTACCACCCTCAAAAAATTGAAAAATCCACCCAAAATCTAAAAAAATTGAAATTTTTATATGAAAAACTTCTTTTGCCCATATCTCCTTAAATATGCGTCCTAGAGCGAAAAGGACTTTAATTCGTGACCACCCCCAAAAAATTTAAAAATCCACCCAAAATCTAAAAAAATTGAAATTTTTATATGAAAAACTTCTTTTGTCCATATCTCCTTAAATATGCGTCCTAGAGCGAAAAGGACTTTAATTCGTGACCACCCTCAAAAAATTGAAAAATCCACCCAAAACCTAAAAAAATTTAAATTTTTATATGAAAAACTTCTTTTGCCCATATCTCCTTAGATATGCGTCCTAGAGCGAAAAAGACTTTAATTCGTGACCACCCCCAAAAAATTGAAAAATCCACCCAAAACCTAAAAAAATTGAAATTTTTATATGAAAAACTTCTTTTGCCCATATCTCCTAAACTAAGCGTCCTAGAGCGAAAAGGACTTTAATTCGTGACCACCCCCAAAAAATTGAAAAATCCACCCAAAACCTAAAAAAATTGAAATTTTTATATGAAAAACTTCTTTTGCCCATATCTCCTAAACTAAGCGTCCTAGAGCGAAAAGGACTTTAATTCGTGACCACCCCCAAAAAATTGAAAAATCCACCCAAAACCTAAAAAAATTGAAATTTTTATATGAAAAACTTATTTTGCCCATATCTCCTAAACTAAGCGTCCTAGAGCGAAAAGGACTTTAATTCGTGACCACCCTCAAAAAATTGAAAAATCCACCCAAAACCTAAAAAATTGAAATTTTTATATGAAAAACTTCTTTTGCCCATATCTCCTTAAATATGCGTCCTAGAACGAAAAGGACTTTAATTCGTGACCACCTTCAAAAAATTGAAAAATCCACCCAAAACCTAAAAAATTGAAATTTTTATATGAAAAACTTCTTTTGCCCATATCTCCTAAAATATGCGTCCTAGAGCGAAAAGGACTTTAATTCGTGACCACCCTCAAAAAATTGAAAAATCCACCCAAAACCTAAAAAAATTGAAATTTTTATATGAAAAACTTCTTTTGCCCATATCTCCTAAACTAAGCCTCCTAGAGCGAAAAGGACTTTAATTCGTGACCACCCCCAAAAAATTGAAAAATCCACCCAAAACCTAAAAAAATTGAAATTTTTATATGAAAAACTTCTTTTGCCCATATCTCCTAAACTAAGCGTCCTAGAGCGAAAAGGACTTTAATTCGTGACCACCCTCAAAAAATTGAAAAATCCACCCAAAACCTAAAAAAATTGAAATTTTTATATGAAAAACTTATTTTGCCCATATCTCCTAAACTAAGCGTCCTAGAGCGAAAAGGACTTTAATTCGTGACCACCACCAAAAAATTTAAAAATCCACCCAAAACCTAAAAAAATTGAAATTTTTATATGAAAAACTTCTTTTGCCCATATCTCCTAAACTAAGCGTCCTAGAGCGAAAAGGACTTTAATTCATTACCACCTTCAAAAAATTGAAAAATCCACCCAAAACCTAAAAAAATTGAAATTTTTATATGAAAAACTTCTTTTGCCCATATCTCCTTAAATATGCGTCCTAGAGCGGAAAGGACTTTAATTCGTGACCACCCCCAAAAAATTGAAAAATCCACCCAAAACCTAAAAAAATTGAAATTTTTATATGAAAAACTTCTGTTGCCCATATCTCCTGAACTAAGCGTCTTAGAGCGAAAAGGACTTTAATTCGTGACCACCCCCAAAAAATTGAAAAATCCACCCAAAACCTAAAAAAATTGAAATTTTTATATGAAAAACTTCTTTTGCCCATATCTCCTTAGATATGCGTCCTAGAGCGAAAAAGACTTTAATTCGTGACCACCCCCAAAAAATTGAAAAATCCACCCAAAATCTAAAAAAATTGAAATTTTTATATGAAAAACTTCTTTTGTCCATATCTCCTTAAATATGCGTCCTAGAGCGAAAAGGACTTTAATTCGTGACCACCCTCAAAAAATTGAAAAATCCACCCAAAACCTAAAAAAATTGAAATTTTTATATGAAAAACTTCTTTTGCCCATATCTCCTTAAATATGCGTCCTAGAGCGAAAAGGACTTTAATTCGTGACCACCCCCAAAAAATTTAAAAATCCACCCAAAACCTAAAAAAATTGAAATTTTTATATGAAAAACTTATTTTGCCCATATCTCCTAAACTAAGCGTCCTAGAGCGACAAGGACTTTAATTCGTGACCACCCTCAAAAAATTGAAAAATCCACCCAAAACCTAAAAAATTGAAATTTTTATATGAAAAACTTCTTTTGCCCATATCTCCTTAAATATGCGTCCTAGAACGAAAAGGACTTTAATTCGTGACCACCTTCAAAAAATTGAAAAATACACCCAAAACCTAAAAAATTGAAATTTTTATATGAAAAACTTCTTTTGCCCATATCTCCTGAACTAAGCGTCTTAGAGCGAAAAGGACTTTAATTCGTGACCACCCCCAAAAAATTGAAAAATCCACCCAAAACCTAAAAAAATTTAAATTTTTATATGAAAAACTTCTTTTGCCCATATCTCCTTAGATATGCGTCCTAGAGCGAAAAAGACTTTAATTCGTGACCACCCCCAAAAAATTGACAAATCCACCCAAAATCTAAAAAAATTGAAATTTTTATATGAAAAACTTCTTTTGTCCATATCTCTCTAAATATGCGTCCTAGAGCGAAAAGGACTTTAATTCGTGACCACCCTCAAAAAATTGAAAAATCCACCCAAAACCTAAAAAAATTTAAATTTTTATATGAAAAACTTCTTTTGCCCATATCTCCTTAAATATGCGTCCTAGAGCGAAAAGGACTTTAATTCGTGACCACCCCCAAAAAATTTAAAAATCCACCCAAAACCTAAAAAATTGAAATTTTTATATGAAAAACTTCTTTTGCCCATATCTCCTAAACTAAGCGTCCTAGAGCGAAAAGGACTTTAATTCGTGACCACCCCCAAAAAATTGAAAAATCCACCCAAAACCTAAAAAAATTTAAATTTTTATATGAAAAACTTCTTTTGCCCATATCTCCTTAAATATGCGTCCTAGAGCGAAAAGGACTTTAATTCGTGAACACCCTCAAAAAATAGAAAAATCCACCCAAAACCTACAAAAATTGAAATTTTTATATGAAAACCTTCGTTTGCCCATATCTCCTAAACTAAGCGTCCTAGAGCGAAAATGACTTTAATTCATGACCACCCTCAAAAAATTGAAAAATCCACCCAAAACCTAAAAAAAATTAATTTTTTATATGAAAAACTTCTTTTGCTCATATCTCCTTAAATATGCGTCCTAGAGCGAAAAGGACTTTAATTCATGACCACCCCAAAAAATTGAAAAATCCACCCAAAACCTAAAAAAATTTAAATTTTTATATGAAAAACTTCTTTTGCCCATATCTCCTTAAATATGCGTCCTAGAGCGAAAAGGACTTTAATTCGTGACCACCCTCGAAAAATTTAAATTTTTATATGAAAAACTTCTTTTGTCCTAGAGCGAAAAGCACTTTAATTCGTGACCACCCCCAAAAAATTGAAAAATCCACCCAAAACCTAAAAAAATTTAAATTTTTATATGAAAGACTTCTTTTGCCCATATCTCCTAAACTAAGCGTCCTAGAGCGAAAAGGACTTTGATTCGTGACCACACCCAAAAAATTGAAAAATCCACCCAAAACCTAAAAAAATTGAAATTTTTATATGAAAAACTTCTTTTGCCCATATCTCCTTAAATATGCGTCCTAGAGCGAAAAGGACTTTAATTCGTGACCACCCCCAAAAAATTTAAAAATCCACCCAAAACCTAAAAAAATTGAAATTTTTATATGAAAAACTTTTTTTGCCCATATCTCCTAAACTAAGCGTCCACCCCCAAAAAATTGAAAAATCCACCCAAAACCTAAAAAAATTTAAATTTTTATATGAAAAACTTCTTTTGCCCATATCTCCTAAACTAAGCGTCCTAGAGCGAAAAGGACTTTAATTCGTGACCACCCCCAAAAAATTTAAAAATCCACCCAAAACCTAAAAAAATTGAAATTTTTATATGAAAAACTTCTTTTGCCCATATCTCCTTAAATATGCGTCCTAGAGCGAAAAGGACTTTAATTCGTGACCACCCCCAAAAAATTTAAAAATCCACCCAAAACCTAAAAAAATTGAAATTCTTATATGAAAAACTTTTTTTGCCCATATCTCCTAAACTAAGCGTCCTAGAGCGAAAAGGACTTTAATTCGTGACCACCCCCAAAAAATTTAAAAATCCACCCAAAACCTAAAAAAATTTAAATTTTTATATGAAAAACTTCTTTTGCCCATATCTCCTTAAATATGCGTCCTAGAGCGAAAAGGACTTTAATTCGTGACCACCCTCAAAAAATTGAAAAATCCACCCAAAACCTAAAAAAAATGAAATTTTTATATGAAAAACTTCT
This sequence comes from Haematobia irritans, assembly GCF_050003625.1. Taxonomy (NCBI): domain Eukaryota; kingdom Metazoa; phylum Arthropoda; class Insecta; order Diptera; family Muscidae; genus Haematobia; species Haematobia irritans. The sequence goes on from NC_134400.1 coordinate 137,599,218, forward strand.
TTTGCCCATATCTCCTAAACTAAGCGTCCTAGAGCGAAAAGGACTTTAATTCGTGACCACCCCCAAAAAATTGAAAAATCCACCCAAAACCTAAAAAAAATTGAAATTTTTACATGAAAAACTTCTTTTGCTCATATCCCCTTAAATATGCGTCCTAGAGCGAAAAGGACTTTAATTCATGACTACCCTCAAAAAATTGAAAAATCCACCCAAAACCTAAAAAAATTGAAATTTTTATATGAAAAACTTCTTTTGCATATATCTCCTAAACTAAGCGTCCTAGAGCGAAAAGGACTTTAATTCGTGACCACCCCCAAACAATTGAAAAATCCACCCAAAACCTAAAAAATTGAAATTTTTATATGAAAAACTTCTTTTGTCCATATCTCCTTAAATATGCGTCCTAGAGCGAAAAGAACTTTAATTCGTGACCACCCCCAAAATATTGAAAAATCCACCCTTCTTTTGCCCATATCTCCTTAAATATGCGTCCTAGAGCGAAAAGGACTTTAATTCGTGACCACCCCCAAATAATTGAAAAATCCATCCAAAACCTAAAAAATTGAAATTTTTATATGAACAACTTATTTTGCCCATATCTCCTTAAATATGCGTCCTAGAGCGAAAAGGACTTTAATTCGTGACCACCTTCAAAAAATTGAAAAATCCATCCAAAACCTAAAAAATTGAAATTTTTATATGAAAAACTTCTTTTGCCCATATCTCCTTAAATATGCGTCCTAGAGCGAAAAGGACTTTAATTCGTGACCACCCTCAAAAAATTGAAAAATCCACCCAAAACCTAAATAAATTGAAATTTTTATATGAAAAACTTCTTTTGCCCATATCTCCTTAAATATGCGTCCTAGAGCGAAAAGGACTTTAATTCGTGACCACCCTCAAAAAATTGAAAAATCCACCCAAAACCTAAAAAAATTGAAATTTTTATATGAAAAACTTCTTTTGCCCATATCTCCTAAACTAAGCGTCCTAGAGCGAAAAGGACTTTAATTCGTGACCACCCCCAAAAAATTTAAAAATCCACCCAAAACCTAAAAAAATTGAAATTTGTATATGAAAAACTTCTTTTGCCCATATCTCCTAAACTAAACGTCCTAGAGCGAAAAGGACTTTAATTCATTACCACCCTCAAAAAATTTAAAAATCCACCCAAAACCTAAAAAAATTGAAATTTTTATATGAAAAACTTCTTTTGTCCATATCTCCTTAAATATGCGTCCTAGAGCGAAAAGGACTTTAATTCGTGACCACCCTCAAAAAATTGAAAAATCCACCCAAAACCTAAAAAAATTGAAATTTTTATATGAAAAACTTCTTTTGCCCATATCTCCTTAAATATGCGTCCTAGAGCGAAAAGGACTTTAATTCGTGACCACCCCCAAAAAATTTAAAAATCCACCCAAAATCTAAAAAAAATTAAATTTGTATATGAAAAACTTCTTTTGTCCATATCTCCTTAAATATGCGTCCTAGAGCGAAAAGGACTTTAATTCGTGACCACCCTCAAAAAATTGAAAAATCCACCCAAAACCTAAAAAAATAAAAATTTTTATATGAAAGACTTCTTTTGCCCATATCTCCTAAACTAAAAAAATTTAAATTTTTATATGAAAAACTTCTTTTGCCCATATCTCCTTAAATATGCGTCCTAGAGCGAAAAGGACTTTAATTCGTGACCACCCTCAAAAAATTGAAAAATCCACCCAAAACCTAAAAAAAAATGAAATTTTTATATGAAAAACTTCTTTTGCCCATATCTCCTAAACTAAGCGTCCTAGAGCGAAAAGGACTTTAATTCGTGACCACCCCCAAACAATTGAAAAATCCACCCAAAACCTAAAAAATTGAAATTTTTATATGAAAAACTTCTTTTGTAAATATCTCCTTAAATATGCGTCCTAGAGCGAAAAGAACTTTAATTCGTGACCACCCCCAAATAATTGAAAAATCCACCCAAAACCTAAAAAAATTGAAAATTTTATATGAAAAACTTATTTTGCCCATATCTCCTTAAATATGCGTCCTAGAGCGAAAAGGACTTTAATTCGTGACCACCTTCAAAAAATTGAAAAATCCACCCAAAATCTAAAAAATTGAAATTTTTATATGAAAAACTTCTTTTGTCCATATCTCCTTAAATAGGCGTCCTAGAGCGAAAAGAACTTTAATTCGTGACCACCCCCAAAATATTGAAAAATCCACCCTTCTTTTGCCCATATCTCCTTAAATATGCGTCCTAGAGCGAAAAGGACTTTAATTCGTGACCACCCCCAAATAATTGAAAAATCCACCCAAAACCTAAAAAAATTGAAAATTTTATATGAAAAACTTATTTTGCCCATATCTCCTTAAATATGCGTCCTAGAGCGAAAAGGACTTTAATTCGTGACCACCTTCAAAAAATTGAAAAATCCACCCAAAACCTAAAAAATTGAAATTTTTATATGAAAAACTTCTTTTGCCCATATCTCCTTAAATATGCGTCCTAGAGCGAAAAGGACTTTAATTCGTGACCACCCTCAAAAAATTGAAAAATCCACCCAAAACCTAAAAAAATTGAAATTTTTATATGAAAAACTTCTTTTGCCCATATCTCCTAAACTAAGCGTCCTAGAGCGAAAAGGACTTTAATTCGTGACCACCCCCAAAAATTTAAAAATCCACCCAAAACCTAAAAAAATTGAAATTTGTATATGAAAAACTTCTTTTGCCCATATCTCCTAAACTAAACGTCCTAGAGCGAAAAGGACTTTAATTCGTGACCACCCTCAAAAAATTGAAAAATCCACCCAAAACCTAAAAAAATTGAAATTTTTATATGAAAAACTTCTTTTGTCCATATCTCCTTAAATATGCGTCCTAGAGCGAAAAGGACTTTAATTCGTGACCACCCTCAAAAAATTGAAAAATCCACCCAAAACCTAAAAAAATGGAAATTTTTATATGAAAAACTTCTTTTGCCCATATCTCCTTAAATATGCGTCCTAGAGCGAAAAGGACTTTAATTCGTGACCACCCCCAAAAAATTTAAAAATCCACCCAAAATCTAAAAAAATTTAAATTTTTATATGAAAAACTTCTTTTGTCCATATCTCCTTAAATATGCGTCCTAGAGCGAAAAGGACTTTAATTCGTGACCACCCTCAAAAAATTGAAAAATCCACCCAAAACCTAAAAAAATAAAAATTTTTATATGAAAGACTTCTTTTGCCCATATCTCCTAAACTAAAAAAATTTAAATTTTTATATGAAAAACTTCTTTTGCCCATATCTCCTTAAATATGCGTGCTAGAGCGAAAAGGACTTTAATTCGTGACCACCCTCAAAAAATTGAAAAATCCACCCAAAACCTAAAAAAAATGAAATTTTTATATGAAAAACTTCTTTTGCCCATATCTCCTAAACTAAGCGTCCTAGAGCGAAAAGGACTTTAATTCGTGACCACCCTCAAAAAATTGAAAAATCCACCCAAAACCTAAAAAAATTGAAATTTTTATATGAAAAACTTCTTTTGCCCATATCTCCTTAAATATGCGTCCTAGAGCGAAAAGGACTTTAATTCGTGACCACCCTCAAAAAATTGAAAAATCCACCCAAAACCTAAAAAAATTGAAATTTTTATATGAAAAACTTCTTTTGCCCATATCTCCTTAAATATGCGTCCTAGAGCGAAAAGGACTTTAATTCGTGACCACCCCCAAAAAATTTAAAAATCCACCCAAAACCTAAAAAAATTGAAATTTGTATATGAAAAACTTTTTTTGTCCATATCTCCTTAAATATGCGTCCTAGAGCGAAAAGTACTTTAATTCGTGACCACCCCCAAAAAATTGAAAAATCCACCCAAAACCTAAAAAAATTGAAATTTTTATATGAAAAACTTCTTTTGTCCATATCTTCTTAAATATGCGTCCTAGAGCGAAAAGGACTTTAATTCGTGACCACCCCCAAAAAATTGAAAAATCCACCCAAAACCTAAAAAAATTGAAATTTTTATATGAAAAACTTCTTTTGCCCATATCTCCTTAAATATGCGTCCTAGAGCGAAAAGGACTTTAATTCGTAAACACCCTCAAAAAATTGAAAAGTCCACCCAAAACCTAAAAAAATTGAAATTTTTATATGAAAACCTTCTTTTGCCCATATCTCCTAAACTAAGCGTCCTCGAGCGAAAAGGACTTTAATTCATGACCACCCTCAAAAAATTGAAAAATCCACCCAAAACCTAAAAAAATTTAAATTTTTATATGAAAAACTTCTTTTGCCCATATCTCCTAAACTAAAAAAATTTTAATTTTTATATGAAAAACTTCTTTTGCCCATATCTCCTTAAATATGCGTCCTAGAGCGAAAAGGACTTTAATTCGTGACCACCCTCAAAAAATTGAAAAATCCACCCAAAACCTAAAAAAATAAAAATTTTTATATGAAAGACTTCTTTTGCCCATATCTCCTAAACTAAGCGTCCTAGAGCGAAAAGGACTTTAATTCGTGACCACCCCCAAAAAATTGAAAAATCCACCCAAAACCTAAAAAAATTTAAATTTTTACATGAAAAACTTCTTTTGCTCATATCCCCTTAAATATGCGTCCTAGAGCGAAAAGGACTTTAATTCATGACCACCCTCAAAAAATTGAAAAATCCACCCAAAACCTAAAAAAATTGAAATTTTTATATGAAAAACTTCTTTTGCATATATCTCCTTAAATATGCGTCCTAGAGCGAAAAGGACTTTAATTCGTGACCACCCCCAAACAATTGAAAAATCCACCCAAAACCTAAAAAATTGAAATTTTTATATGAAAAACTTCTTTTGTCCATATCTCCTTAAATATGCGTCCTAGAGCGAAAAGAACTTTAATTCGTGACCACCCCCAAAATATTGAAAAATCCACCCTTCTTTTGCCCATATCTCCTTAAATATGCGTCCTAGAGCGAAAAGGACTTTAATTCGTGACCACCCCCAAATAATTGAAAAATCCACCCAAAACCTAAAAAAATTGAAAATTTTATATGAAAAACTTATTTTGCCCATATCTCCTTAAATATGCGTCCTAGAGCGAAAAGGACTTTAATTCGTGACCACCTTCAAAAAATTGAAAAATCCACCCAAAACCTAAAAAATTGAAATTTTTATATGAAAAACTTCTTTTGCCCATATCTCCTTAAATATGCGTCCTAGAGCGAAAAGGACTTTAATTCGTGACCACCCTCAAAAAATTGAAAAATCCACCCAAAACCTAAAAAAATTGAAATTTTTATATGAAAAACTTCTTTTGCCCATATCTCCTTAAATATGCGTCCTAGAGCGAAAAGGACTTTAATTCGTGACCACCCCCAAAAAATTGAAAAATCCACCCAAAACCTAAAAAAATTGAAATTTTTATATAAAAAACTTCTTTTGCCCATATCTCCTTAAATATGCGTCCTAGAGCGAAAAGGACTTTAATTCGTGACCACCCCCAAAAAATTTAAAAATCCACCCAAAACCTAAAAAAATTGAAATTTGTATATGAAAAACTTCTTTTGCCCATATCTCCTAAACTAAACGTCATAGAGCGAAAAGGACTTTAATTCGTGACCACCCCCAAAAAATTTAAAAATCCACCCAAAATCTAAAAAAATTTAAATTTTTATATGAAAAACTTCTTTTGCCCATATCTCCTTAAATATGCGTCCTAGAGCGAAAAGGACTTTAATTCGTGACCACCCTCAAAAAATTGAAAAATCCACCCAAAACCTAAAAAAAATGAAATTTTTATATGAAAAACTTCTTTTGCCCATATCTCCTAAACTAAGCGTCCTAGAGCGAAAAGGACTTTAATTCGTGACCACCCCCAAAAAATTGAAAAATCCACCCAAAACCTAAAAAAATTTAAATTTTTACATGAAAAACTTCTTTTGCTCATATCCCCTTAAATATGCGTCCTAGAGCGAAAAGGACTTTAATTCATGACCAGCCCAAAAAATTGCAAAATCCACCCAAAACCTAAAAAAATTGAAATTTTTTATGAAAAACTTCTTTTGCCCATATCTCCTTAAATATGCGTCCTAGAGCGAAAAGGACTTTAATTCGTGACCACCCTCAAAAAATTGAAAAATCCACCCAAAACCTAAAAAAATTGAAATTTTTATATGAAAAACTTCTTTTGCCCATATCTCCTAAACTAAGCGTCCTAGAGCGAAAAGTACTTTAATTCGTGACCACCCCCAAAAAATTGAAAAATCCACCCAAAACCTAAAAAAATTGAAATTTTTATATGAAAAACTTCTTTTGTCCATATCTCCTTAAATATGCGTCCTAGAGCGAAAAGGACTTTAATTCGTGACCACCCCCAAAAAATTGAAAAATCCACCCAAAACCTAAAAAAATTGAAATTTTTATATGAAAAACTTCTTTTGCCCATATCTCTTTAAATATGCGTCCTAGAGCGAAAAGGACTTTAATTCGTAAACACCCTCAAAAAATTGAAAAGTCCACCCAAAACCTAAAAAATTGAAATTTTTATATGAAAACCTTCTTTTGCCCATATCTCCTAAACTAAGCGTCCTCGAGCGAAAAGGACTTTAATTCATGACCACCCTCAAAAAATTGAAAATTCCACCCAAAACCTAAAAAAATTGAAATTTTTATATGAAAAACTTCTTTTGCATATATCTCCTAAACTAAGCGTCCTAGAGCAAAAAGGACTTTAATTCGTGACCACCCCCAAAAAATTGAAAAATCACCCAAAACCTAAAAAAATTGAAATTTTTATATGAAAAACTTCTTTTGTCCATATCTCCTTAAATATGCGTCCTAGAGCGAAAAGAACTTTAATTCGTGACCACCCCCAAAATATTGAAAAATCCACCCTTCTTTTGCCCATATCTCCTTAAATATGCGTCCTAGAGCGAAAAGGACTTTAATTCGTGACCACCCCCAAATAATTGAAAAATCCACCCAAAACCTAAAAAAATTGAAAATTTTATATGAAAAACTTATTTTGCCCATATCTCCTTAAATATACGTCCTAGAGCGAAAAGGACTTTAATTCGTGACCACATTCAAAAAATTGAAAAATCCACCCAAAACCTAAAAAATTGAAATTTTTATATGAAAAACTTCTTTTGCCCATATCTCCTTAAATATGCGTCCTAGATCGAAAAGGACTTTAATTCATGACCACCCTCAAAAAATTGAAAAATCCACCCAAAACCTAAAAAAATTGAAATTTTTATATGAAAAACTTCTTTTGCCCATATCTCCTAAACTAAGCCTCCTAGAGCGGAAAGGACTTTAATTCGTGACCACCCTCAAAAAATTGAAAAATCCACCCAAAACCTAAAAAAATTGAAATTTTTATATGAAAAACTTCTTTTGTCCATATCTCCTTAAATATGCGTCCTAGAGCGAAAAGGACTTTAATTCGTGACCACCCTCAAAAAATTGAAAAATCCACCCAAAACCTAAAAAAATTGAAATTTTTATATGAAAAACTTCTTTTGCCCATATCTCCTTAAATATGCGTCCTAGAGCGAAAAGGACTTTAATTCATGACCACCCCCAAAAAATTGAAAAATCCACCCAAAATCTAAAAAAATTGAAATTTTTATATGAAAAACTTCTTTTGTCCATATCTCCTTAAATATGCGTCCTAGAGCGAAAAGGACTTTAATTCGTGACCACCCCCAAAAAATTTACAAATCCACCCAAAACCTAAAAAAATTGAAATTTTTATATGAAAAACTTTTTTTGCCCATATCTCCTAAACTAAGCGTCCTGGAGCGAAAAGGACTTTAATTCGTGACCACCTCCAAAAAATTGAAAAATCCACCCAAAACCTAAAAAAATTTAAATTTTTATATGAAAAACTTCTTTTTCCCATATCTCCTTAAATATGCGTCCTAGAGCGAAAAGGACTTTAATTCGTGACCACCCTCAAAAAATTGAAAAATCCACCCAAAACCTAAAAAAAATGAAATTTTTATATGAAAAACTTATTTTGCCCATATCTCCTTAAATATGCGTCCTAGAGCGAAAAGGACTTTAATTCGTGACCACCCCCAAAAAATTGAAAAATCCACCCAAAACCTAAAAAAATTTAAATTTTTACATGAAAAACTTCTTTTGCTCATATCCCCTTAAATATGCGTCCTATAGCGAAAAGGACTTTAATTCATGACCACCCCAAAAAATTGAAAAATCCACCCAAAACCTAAAAAAAATTGAAATTTTTATATGAAAAACTTCTTTTGCCCATATCTCCTTAAATATGCGTCCTAGAGCGAAAAGGACTTTAATTCGAGACCACCCTCAAAAAATTGAAAAATCCACCCAAAACCTAAAAAAATAAAAATTTTTATATGAAAGACTTCTTTTGCCCATATCTCCTAAACTAAGCGTCCTAGAGCGAAAAGGACTTTAATTCGTGACCACCCCCAAAAAATTTAAAAATCCACCCAAAACCTAAAAAAATTGAAATTTTTATATGAAAAACTTCTTTTGCCCATATCTCCTTAAATATGCGTCCTAGAGCGAAAAGGACTTTAATTCGTGACCACCCTCAAAAAATTGAAAAATCCACCCAAAACCTAAAAAAATAAAAATTTTTATATGAAAGACTTCTTTTGCCCATATCTCCTAAACTAAGCGTCCTAGAGCGAAAAGGACTTTAATTCGTGACCACCCCCAAAAAATTTAAAAATCCACCCAAAACCTAAAAAAATTGAAATTTTTATATGAAAAACTTCTTTTGCCCATATCTCCTTAAATATGCGTCCTAGAGCGAAAAGGACTTTAATTCGTGACCACCCCCAAAAAATTTAAAAATCCACCCAAAACCTAAAAAAATTGAAATTTTTATATGAAAAACTTTTTTTGCCCATATCTCCTAAACTAAGCGTCCTAGAGCGAAAAGGACTTTAATTCGTGACCACCCCCAAAAAATTGAAAAATCCACCCAAAACCTAAAAAAATTTAAATTTTTATATGAAAAACTTATTTTGCCCATATCTCCTTAAATATGCGTCCTAGAGCGAAAAGGACTTTAATTCGTGACCACCCTCAAAAAATTGAAAAATCCACCCAAAACCTAAAAAAAAATGAAATTTTTTATATGAAAAACTTCTTGTGCCCATATCTCCTAAACTAAGCGTCCTAGAGCGAAAAGGACTTTAATTCGTGACCACCCCCAAAAAATTGAAAAATCCACCCAAAACCTAAAAAAATTTAAATTTTTACATGAAAAACTTCTTTTGCTCATATCCCCTTAAATATGCGTCCTAGAGCGAAAAGGACTTTAATTCGTGACCACCCCCAAAAAATTGAAAAATCCACCCAAAACCTAAAAAAATTGAAATTTTTATATGAAAAACTTTTTTTGCCCATATCTCCTAAACTAAGCGTCCTAGAGCGAAAAGGACTTAATTCGTGACCACCCCCAAAAAATTGAAAAATCCACCCAAAACCTAAAAAAAATTGAAATTTTTATATGAAAAACTTCTTTTGCCCATATCTCCTAAACTAAGCGTCCTAGAGCGAAAAGTACTTTAATTCGTGACCACCCCCAAAAAATTGAAAAATCCACCCAAAACCTAAAAAAATTGAAATTTTTATATGAAAAACTTCTTTTGTCCATATCTCCTTAAATATGCGTCCTAGAGCGAAAAGGACTTTAATTCGTGACCACCCCCAAAAAATTGAAAAATCCACCCAAAACCTAAAAAAATTGAAATTTTTATATGAAAAACTTCTTTTGCCCATATCTCCTTAAATATGCGTCCTAGAGCGAAAAGGACTTTAATTCGTAAACACCCTCAAAAAATTGAAAAATCCACCCAAAACCTAAAAAAAATTGAAATTTTTATATGAAAACCTTCTTTTGACCACCCTCAAAAAATTGAAAAATCCACCCAAAACCTAAAAAAATTGAAATTTTTATATGAAAAACTTCTTTTGCATATATCTCCTAAACTAAGCGTCCTAGAGCGAAAAGGACTTTAATTCGTGACCACCCCCAAAAAATTGAAAAATCACCCAAAACCTAAAAAAATTGAAATTTTTATATGAAAAACTTCTTTTGTCCATATCTCCTTAAATATGCGTCCTAGAGCGAAAAGAACTTTAATTCGTGACCACCCCCAAAATATTGAAAAATCCACCCTTCTTTTGCCCATATCTCCTTAAATATGCGTCCTAGAGCGAAAAGGACTTTAATTCGTGACCACCCCCAAATAATTGAAAAATCCACCCAAAACCTAAAAAAATTGAAAATTTTATATGAAAAACTTATTTTGCCCATATCTCCTTAAATATACGTCCTAGAGCGAAAAGGACTTTAATTCGTGACCACCTTCAAAAAATTGAAAAATCCACCCAAAACCTAAAAAATTGAAATTTTTATATGAAAAACTTCTTTTGCCCATATCTCCTTAAATATGCGTCCTAGATCGAAAAGGACTTTAATTCGTGACCACCCTCAAAAAATTGAAAAATCCACCCAAAACCTAAAAAAATTGAAATTTTTATATGAACAACTTCTTTTGCCCATATCTCCTAAACTAAGCCTCCTAGAGCGAAAAGGACTTTAATTCGTGACTACCCTCAAAAAATTGAAAAATCCACCCAAAACCTAAAAAATTGAAATTTTTATATGAAAAACTTCTTTTGCATATATCTCCTAAACTAAGCGTCCTAGAACGAAAAGGACTTTAATTCGTGACCACCCCCAAAAAATTTAAAAATCCACCCAAAACCTAAAAAAATTGAAATTTTTATATGAAAAACTTCTTTTGCCCATATCTCCTTAAATATGCGTCCTAGAGCGAAAAGGACTTTAATTCGTGACCACCCCCAAAAAATTTAAAAATCCACCCAAAACCTAAAAAAATAAAAATTTTTATATGAAAGACTTCTTTTGCCCATATCTCCTAAACTAAGCGTCCTAGAGCGAAAAGGACTTTAATTCGTGACCACCCCCAAAAAATTTAAAAATCCACCCAAAACCTAAAAAAATTGAAATTTTTATATGAAAAACTTCTTTTGCCCATATCTCCTTAAATATGCGTCCTAGAGCGAAAAGGACTTTAATTCGTGACCACCCCCAAAAAATTTAAAAATCCACCCAAAACCTAAAAAAATAAAAATTTTTATATGAAAGACTTCTTTTGCCCATATCTCCTAAACTAAGCGTCCTAGAGCGAAAAGGACTTTAATTCGTGACCACCCCCAAAAAATTTAAAAATCCACCCAAAACCTAAAAAAATTGAAATTTTTATATGAAAAACTTTTTTTGCCCATATCTCCTAAACTAAGCGTCCTAGAGCGAAAAGGACTTTAATTCGTGACCACCCCCAAAAAATTGAAAAATCCACCCAAAACCTAAAAAAATTGAAATTTTTATATGAAAAACTTATTTTGCCCATATCTCCTTAAATATGCGTCCTAGAGCGAAAAGGACTTTAATTCGTGACCACCCTCAAAAAATTGTAAAATCCACCCAAAACCTAAAAAAATTGAAATTTTTATATGAAAAACTTCTTTTGTCCATATCTCCTTAAATATGCGTCCTAGAGCGAAAAGGACTTTAATTCGTGACCACCCCCAAAAAATTGAAAAATCCACCCAAAACCTAAAAAAATTGAAATTTTTATATGAAAAACTTCTTTTGCCCATATCTCCTTAAATATGCGTCCTAGAGCGAAAAGGACTTTAATTCGTAAACACCCTCAAAAAATTGAAAAATCCACCCAAAACCTAAAAAAAATTGAAATTTTTATATGAAAACCTTCTTTTGACCACCCTCAAAAAATTGAAAAATCCACCCAAAACCTAAAAAAATTGAAATTTTTATATGAAAAACTTCTTTTGCATATATCTCCTAAACTAAGCGTCCTAGAGCGAAAAGGACTTTAATTCGTGACCACCCCCAAAAAATTGAAAAATCACCCAAAACCTAAAAAAATTGAAATTTTTATATGAAAAACTTCTTTTGTCCATATCTCCTTAAATATGCGTCCTAGAGCGAAAAGAACTTTAATTCGTGACCACCCCCAAAATATTGAAAAATCCACCCTTCTTTTGCCCATATCTCCTTAAATATGCGTCCTAGAGCGAAAAGGACTTTAATTCGTGACCACCCCCAAATAATTGAAAAATCCACCCAAAACCTAAAAAAATTGAAAATTTTATATGAAAAACTTATTTTGCCCATATCTCCTTAAATATACGTCCTAGAGCGAAAAGGACTTTAATTCGTGACCACCTTCAAAAAATTGAAAAATCCACCCAAAACCTAAAAAATTGAAATTTTTATATGAAAAACTTCTTTTGCCCATATCTCCTTAAATATGCGTCCTAGATCGAAAAGGACTTTAATTCGTGACCACCCTCAAAAAATTGAAAAATCCACCCAAAACCTAAAAAAATTGAAATTTTTATATGAACAACTTCTTTTGCCCATATCTCCTAAACTAAGCCTCCTAGAGCGAAAAGGACTTTAATTCGTGACTACCCTCAAAAAATTGAAAAATCCACCCAAAACCTAAAAAATTGAAATTTTTATATGAAAAACTTCTTTTGCATATATCTCCTAAACTAAGCGTCCTAGAACGAAAAGGACTTTAATTCCTGACCACCCCCAAAAAATTGAAAAATCCACCCAAAACCTAAAAAAATTAAAATTTTTATATGAAAAACTTCTTTTGCCCATATCTCCTAAACTAAGCGTCCTAGAGCGAAAAGGACTTTAATTCGTGACCACCCCCAAAAAATTGAAAAATCCACCCAAAACCTAAAAAAATTGAAATTTTTATATGAAAAACTTCTTTTGCCCATACCTCCTAAACTACTCGTCCTAGAGCGAAAAGGACTTTAATTCATTACCACCCTCAAAAAATTGAAAAATCCACCCAAAATCTAAAAAAATTGAAATTTTTATATAAAAAACTTCTTTTGTCCATATCTCCTTAAATATGCGTCCTAGAGCGAAAAGGACTTGAATTCGTGACCACCCTCAAAAAATTGAAAAATCCACCCAAAACCTAAAAAAATTGAAATTTTTATATGAAAAACTTCTTTTGCCCATATCTCCTTAAATATGCGTCCTAGAGCGAAAAGGACTTTAATTCGTGACCACCCCCAAAAAATTGAAAAATCCACCCAAATTTAAAAAAATTGAAATTTTTATATGAAAAACTTCTTTTGTCCATATCTCCTTAAATATGCGTCCTAGAGCGAAAAGGACTTTAATTCGTAACCACCCTCAAAAAATTGAAAAATCCACCCAAAACCTAAAAAAATAAAAATTTTTATATGAAAGACTTCTTTTGCCCATATCTCCTAAACTAAGCGTCCTAGAGCGAAAAGGACTTTAATTCGTGACCACCCCAAAAAATTGAAAAATCCACCCAAAACCTAAAAAAATTGAAATTTTTATATGAAAAACTTCTTTTGCCCATATCTCCTTAAATATGCGTCCTAGAGCGAAAAGGACTTTAATTCGTGACCACCCCCAAAAAATTTAAAAATCCACCCAAAACCTAAAAAAATTGAAATTTTTATATGAACAACTTTTTTTGCCCATATCTCCTAAACTAAGCGTCCTAGAGCGAAAAGGACTTTAATTCGTGACCACCCCCAAAAAATTGAAAAATCCACCCAAAACCTAAAAAAATTTAAATTTTTATATGAAAAACTTCTTTTGCCCATATCTCCTTAAATATGCGTCCTAGAACGAAAAGGACTTTAATTCGTGACCACCCTCAAAAAATTGAAAAATCCACCCAAAACCTAAAAAAAATGAAATTTTTATATGAAAAACTTCTTTTGCCCATATCTCCTAAACTAAGCGTCCTAGAGCGAAAAGTACTTTAATTCGTGACCACCCCCAAAAAATTGAAAAATCCACCCAAAACCTAAAAAAAACCTAAAAAAATTGAAATTTTTATATGAAAAACTTCTTTTGCCCATATCTCCTTAAATATGCGTCCTAGAGCGAAAAGGACTTTAATTCGTAAACACCCTCAAAAAATTGAAAAATCCACCCAAAACCTAAAAAAATTGAAATTTTTATATGAAAACCTTCTTTTGCCCATATCTCCTAAACTAAGCGTCCTAGAGCGAAAAGGACTTTAATTCATGACCACCCTCAAAGAATTGAAAAATCCACCCAAAACCTAAAAAAATTGAAATTTTTATATGAAAAACTTCTTTTGCCCATATCTCCTAAACTAAGCGTCCTAGAGCGAAAAGGACTTTAATTCATTACCACCCTCAAAAAATTGAAAAATCCACCCAAAACCTAAAAAAATTGAAATTTTTATATGAAAAACTTCTTTTGCCCATATCTCCTTAAATATGCGTCCTAGAGCGAAAAGGACTTTAATTCGTGACCACCCCCAAAAAATTTAAAAATCCACCCTTCTTTTGCCCATATCTCCTTAAATATGCGTCCTAGATCGAAAAGGACTTTAATTCGTGACCACCCTCAAAAAATTGAAAAATCCACCCAAAACCTAAAAAAATTGAAATTTTTATATGAAAAACTTCTTTTGCCCATATCTCCTAAACTAAGCCTCCTAGAGCGAAAAGGACTTTAATTCGTGACCACCCTCAAAAAATTGAAAAATCCACCCAAAACCTAAAAAAATTAAAATTTTTATATGAAAAACTTCTTTTGCCCATATTTCCTAAACTAAGCGTCCTAGAGCGAAAAGGACTTTAATTCGTGACCACCCCAAAAAAATTTAAAAATCCACCCAAAACCTAAAAAAATTGAAATTTTTATATGAAAAACTTCTTTTGCCCATATCTCCTAAACTAAGCGTCCTAGAGCGAAAAGGACTTTAATTCATTACCACCCTCAAAAAATTGAAAAATCCACCCAAAACCTAAAAAAATTGAAATTTTTATATGAAAAACTTCTTTTGCCCATATCTCCTTAAATATGCGTCCTAGAGCGAAAAGGACTTTAATTCGTGACCACCCCCAAAAAATTTAAAAATCCACCCAAAACCTAAAAAAATTGAAATTTTTATATGAAAAACTTCTTTTGTCCATATCTCCTTAAATATGCGTCCTAGAGCGAAAAGGACTTTAATTCGTGACCACCCTCAAAAAATTGAAAAATCCACCCAAAACCTAAAAAAATTGAAATTTTTATATGAAAAACTTCTTTTGCCCATATCTCCTTAAATATGCGTCCTAGAGCGAAAAGGACTTTAATTCGTGACCACGCCCCAAAAATTGAAAATTCCACCCAAAATCTAAAAAAATTGAAATTTTTATATGAAAAACTTCTTTTGTCCATATCTCCTTAAATATGCGTCCTAGAGCGAAAAGGACTTTAATTTGTGACCACCCTTAAAAAATTGAAAAATCCACCCAAAACCTAAAAAAATAAAAATTTTTATATGAAAAACTTCTTTTGCCCATATCTCCTAAACTAAGCGTCCTAGAGCGAAAAGGACTTTAATTCGTGACCACCCTCAAAAAATTGAAAAATCCACCCAAAACCTAAAAAAAATTGAAATTTTTATATGAAAAACATCTTTTGCCCATATCTCCTAAACTAAGCGTCCTAGAGCGAAAAGGACTTTAATTCGTGACCACCCCCAACAAATTTAAAAATCCACCCAAAACCTAGGTTAGGTTAGGTTAAGGTTAGGTTAAAGTGGCAGCCCGATTAAGATTCAGGCTCACTTAGACTATTCAGTCCATTGTGATACCACATTAACTAAAAGTACCTATTACATATGGGCACTTCTAGTTTTAACCGCTGAACCTTCTTGATTATTTTTCTTTGTTGAACCAACCAGATTGTTCCAAAAATATTAGCAGACTGCTTAAGTTAACGTTTTCCAGATCCGCCAGTAATCTGAAGCTATATGCTCCTAAAAGTTGCTTGCGCTTTACACAAAATGCAGGACACTCACACAAGAGGTGTTTAATTGATTCTTTTTCCTCCGCATCATGACAGCTCATACAATAGTCATTATACTTCGCGCCAATAGTTTTTGCAAAATCTCCTATCAGGCAGCGACCCGTTATAGCAGATATCAGGAGTGATACCTGACGTCTCGAGAACATTAGCATATCTAGTGTGCGGTTTAAGTTGAAATGGGGCCATATTTGCTTGGTGTCGTTACAACCCTTGCAATTCTCCCATCGAACATTTGCCATCATAACAGCCTTCTCACGCAGCATGAGCTTGCAGGTAGCTAGGGGCATACCAACAAATTCTAGTTCCCCTGGAATATGTAAGGTAGTCCCTAGCCTTGCCAACTCATCCGCTTCGCAGTTCCCCGGTATGTTCCTATGGCCAGGCACCCATATTAGGTGAATATTGTACTGCTCAGCCATCTCATTGAGAGATTTGCGGCAATCGATGGCCGTTTTCGAGTTGAGGAACACAGAGTCCAAGGATTTTATTGCAGGTTGACTGTCTGAGTATATATTAATTAATGCCCACATTTTTTGGAACATTACTTCTCAGCCAATTCGCCACCTCTCTTATTGCTAATATTTCAGCCTGAAAAACACTACAGTGATTAGGTAATCTTTTCGCTATTTGAAGTTCCAGATCATTAGAATATACTCCGAAACCCACTTGTCCATCCAATTTGGAGCCATCAGTGTAGAAATCTATATATTCTTTATTCCCCGGGGTCTGTGTGCACCACGCCTCACTGTTGGGGATTAGAGTCTCAAACTTTTTGTCGAAAAGTGGACTCGCCAAAGTGTAATCCACTACGTTAGGCACATCTGACATTATTTTGAGGACAGAACTGTGACCATAACCATTTTCTGACCACAGCGATAGTTCGCGCAACCGCACAGCCGTTGTTGCAGCTGACTGTTTGGCCAAAATGTCTAAAGGCAATAGATGCATCATGACATTAAGGGAATTTGTTCCTGTCTTGCTGAATGCGCCTGAAATACACAAACACGCCATACGCTGAACTTTATCTAAACCAGTCGGTTTCTGAAGTGCCGGCCACCAGACTACAACACCATATAGCATTATAGGTCTAACCACTGCCGTGTATAGCCAATGCACAATTTTTGGTTTTAGTCCCCACTTTTTTCCTATTGCCTTTTTGCACGAGTACAAAGCTACAGTTGCCTTCCTCGCCCTTTCTTCAATATTAAGCTTAAAGTTCAGCTTCCTGTCCAAAATAACGCCAAGGTATTTTGCACAATCACCAAAGGGAATTTCAATACCCCCTAAGGAAATAGGCCTAACCGTGGGAGCCTTGCGATGTTTGCAGTACATGACTAATTCTGTCTTTGCAGGATTTACCCCAAGACCATTGTCTTTCGCCCATTTCTCAGTCATCCGGAGGGCCCTCTGAATAATATCTCTGATTGTGGATGGGAATTTTCCCCTGACTGCCAGAGCTACATCATCTGCGTATGCCACCACTTTTATTCTTTCTTTTTCTAGAGTAACCAGAAGGCTATTTATAGCAACATTCCAAAGAAGAGGTGATAGAACTCCTCCTTGGGGAGTGCCTCTGTTCACATACTTTTGTATGTTTGCTCGTCCTAGTGTGGCTGAAATACGTCTCTTCATTAGCAGTTCGTCTAACAGCCTGAGTATACATGGATCAACATTCAGAGTTGTCAGTCCATTTAATATCGAGCTCGGATGGACATTATTGAACGCCCCTTCGATGTCTAGAAACGCCACGATTGTGTATTCTTTGACAGATAGTGAGCTTTCAATAAAGTTGACTAGTTCATGTAGTGCGGTCTCAGTAGACCTGCCCTTCGAGTATGCATGCTGTCGTTTCGAGAACAAACTTGAATCGATGCTAGTTCTAAGATAAATATCTATCATCCTCTCCAGAGTCTTAAGTAGGAATGAGGATAAGCTGATTGGTCGGAAATCCTTCGCCCTCGAGTGAGAGGCTTTTCCCGCTTTAGGTATGAAAACGACTTTTGTTTCCCTCCACTTTCCTGGGATATATGATAAGTTGATACATCCTTTATATATCACCGACAACCAGGGGATAATTTTGTCAGTTACAGCTTGTAACTCCGCCGGAGTAATTCCATCAGGTCCAGGGGATTTGAATGGTCCAAAGCTATTTAGCGCCCATCTTATTCTAGTTTCCGATACAATTTCCTCGACAGGAAACGACCGCTGAGCAACTGTGGCACCGCCAGTACATGGTTCAACCGTCTGATTTCCAGGAAAATGTGTGTCCAATAGTACCTCCAGCGTCTCCTCACTGGACGTTGTCCAATTGCCCTCCGATGTTTTAATGAAACCTGGAGCGGAGTTGGTGGATGCTAGAACCTTCCGTAGTCTGGAAGCCTCGGACGTATTCTCAATACTGCTGCAGTAAGCATTCCAAGAGTTATGCTGAGCCTTTCTCAGTTCTCGCTTGTATCCTCTCAGATTCTTCTTGTAAGCGTCCCAGTCCTCAGGGGCTCTGGTGGACTTTGCCTTGTTAAAGAGCTTCCTGCAGGATTTCCTCATATTACTTAATTCCGTAGACCACCATGGTGGTCGATGTTTCCCCCTTGGCTTTCCTCTAGGGCATGCAACTTTCAGTGAGATGTTGAAGGCCTTAGTAATCCGCTCCACTGCGTGTTCGATATCTTGCACATTTCTCATATTTGTCTCTGTTATTTCCGGTATCATCATATTGAACGATTCCCTATACCTATTCCAGTCAGCTTTCCTAACATTTGGCGGAAATATGATCTTGGTGATATGAACATCAAATTTGAAACTGATGTAGCGATGATCTGAGAAGCTGTGTTCACTTAAAACCTGCCACTCAGATATCATTTCATTCAGTTCTTGCGAGGCCAAGGTGATGTCCAAAACCTCTTGCCTGTTTTTAGTGACAAAGGTTGGGACATCTCCCTTGTTGCAAACTACCAGATTAGTACGCAAAATAAACTCTATTACCGACTCTCCCCTTGCATTAGTATCACTACTTCCCCATATACTATGATGTGCATTCGCATCGCATCCCATAATGAGTTTCGTCTTTGTTTTCAGTGACTCCTCCACTAAGGTCTTAACGGCATATGGAGGCATCTCCCTGTCATGTCCCATGTAGACCGAAGATACCCAATATTTGCATTTGGCTATTTCTAAACTTGCAACGACAGTGTCTGTATTGCACATTGAAGGAAGCAGAAACAAGTTGAGCTCGTTTTTAGCAATTATACAGGCTCGATTTACATCATTACCAGTATACTGCAATAGTTTGAACCCCGGAGTACTTAATTCACATATTTTGTTTTTATAAACATATGGTTCTTGAATAAGAACTATATCTATGTCCCCTTTCATCAGGAGAACTTTTAAGGCAGCACATGCAGCCTTACAATGATGAAGATTTATCTGGAGGATCCGTAGGACCATCGAGATTTTCAACAACCGTCACATCAGCCGCTTCAATCGAGTCATCAAGAATGTCCTCTTCAGAGATAGGTTCAACTTTGGTGAGTTCTGAGGCAGTAGAAGCCTCCTCACGCATACGGTATCTATCCATGTCTTCAATTGTCTTGGTATCCCCCTCGACTTCGCAAGAGGATCCGCTTACTTCTGATTCAGACTGATCGTTTTTATACACCTTCATTTGGATATAATGAAAGCCATAACATACACGGCCCTGGGACTTTGCTAGATGTGGCAAAGACTGAGTGTTCAATATAAACACTGCATGCCGTCTTGGCCCATCCACTTCATCCAAACGGCCAACCTTCCAATCAGCTGTTGGAAGATCTGGATTGCATTGTTTCAGTCTATTTAAAATAGATTCAGGGTCAGGAGGGTTTGCAGGTATCCACGCATGTGCTCTTGGTCTAGCCGGTATGTCTTTCTTCTCGACTAACTCTAGAGCAGCTCCTTCCCAAACTTCACCAATTAGTATCAGAGCAGCTTTAAAACATTCTATAGACCTCTGGTCCTCAAATGCGACTAGCTTAAATCGTCCTTGATACCAACCAGCCTCTTGGTGTCGAGGATCTGGGCCGGGAAACTTTTCCAGCACCTGTGAGTAGACGCCAGACAAAGCATTCTCAATTTCCCCCCATTTTTGCTTTGGAACCATACCGTCCAATGCTCCTTTATTTATGATAGCCATCACAAGGCTGTCTTTAGCAACTGAGGCAAACGATCGTTGATCCCTTTTGGAGGATGGCAGCTCATCCGGTGACCGTTCCCTTTTTCCAGCCTCAAGAATTCCTTGAGCCCATTTTAAGGAATCGCTTTGTTTAGCCGACAACGTGCTTGGGTCGACTGATCCTAATTTCTTTAGGATAAACAAAGCATTTCTGCGTTCTTTGAATCTCTTTCGTGAGGGATTACCTCCTTTTGATGCCGTTACCTTGGAAAAGGTCCGACTTGTCAAATTGTCGCCACCTGTCGACCCGTCTACAGGTCGACTAATTGGGCCTAACTCTTGGTCATTGCCCAAATTTATAACTCCAGTCGATACCCGTCCACTGGGCCCTGAAGTTAGCAACCCAGTGGATGTCTTTGAATTTCTCTGCATGGTGGCCCAATATCCCACCACACTTGAAATTCGTAGTAGGTACTTATTACGATGATTTTATCCACTATTAAAAAACACGTCCGTTCCGTTCGACGGTTGAAATAATTCCAAACCCAAAACCTAAAAAAATTGAAATTTTTATATGAAAAACTTCTTTTGCCCATATCTCCTAAACTAAGCGTCCTAGAGCGAAAAGGACTTTATTTCATGACCACCCTCAACAAATTGAAAAATCCACCCAAAACCTAAAAAAATTGAAATTTTTATATGAAAAACTTCTTTTGCCCATATCTCCTTAAATATGCGTCCTAGAGCGAAAAGGACTTTAATTCGTGACCAACCCCAAAAAATTGAAAAATCCACCCAAAACCTAAAAAATTTAAATTTTTATATGAAAAACTTCTTTTGCTCATATCTCCTTAAATATGCGTCCTAGAGCGAAAAAGACTTTAATTCGTGACCACCCCAAAAAAATTGAAAAATCCACCCAAAACCTAAAAAAATTTAAATTTTTATATGAAAAACTTCTTTTGCCCATATCTCCTAAACTAAGCGTCCTAGAGCGAAAAGGACTTTAATTCGTGACCACCCTCAAAAAATTGAAAAATCCACCCAAAACCTAAAAAAATTGAAATTTTTATATGAAAAACTTCTTTTGCCCATATCTCCTAAACTAAGCGTCCTAGAGCGAAAAGGACTTTAATTCATGACCACCCCAAAAAATTGAAAGATCCACCCAAAACCTAAAAAAATTGAAATTTTTATATGAAAAACTTCTTTTGCATATATCTCCTAAAATATGCGTCCTAGAGCGAAAAGGACTTTAATTCGTGACCACCCCCAAAAAATTGAAAAATCCACCCAAAACCTAAAAAATTGAAATTTTTATATGAAAAACTTCTTTTGCCCATATCTCCTAAACTAAGCGTCCTAGAGCGAAAAGGACTTTAATTCGTGACCACCCCCAAAAAATTTAAAAATCCACCCAAAACCTAAAAAAATTGAAATTTTTATATGAAAAACTTCTTTTGCCCATATCTCCTAAACTAAGCGTCCTAGAGCGAAAAGGACTTTAATTCATGACCACCCTCAAAAAATTGAAAAATCCACCCAAAACCTAAAAAAATTGAAATTTTTATATGAAAAACTTCTTTTGCCCATATCTCCTTAAATATGCGTCCTAGAGCGAAAAGGACTTTAATTCGTGACCACCCCCAAAAAATTGAAAAATCCACCCAAAATCTAAAAAAATTGAAATTTTTATATGAAAAACTTCTTTTCTCCATATCTCCTTAAATATGCGTCCTAGAGCGAAAAGGACTGTAATTCGTGACCACCCTCAAAAAATTGAAAAATCCACCCAAAACCTAAAAAAATTTAAATTTTTATATGAAAAACTTCTTTTGCCCATATCTCCTTAAATATGCGTCCTAGAGCGAAAAAGACTTTAATTCGTGACCACCCCCAAAAAATTGAAAAATCCACCCAAAATCTAAAAAAATTTAATTTTTTATATGCAAAACTTCTTTTGTCCATATCTCCTTAAATATGCGTCCTAGAGCGAAAAGGACTTTAATTCGTGACCACCCTCAAAAAATTGAAAAATCCACCCAAAACCTAAAAAAAGTGAAATTTTTATATGAAAAACTTCTTTTGCCCATATCTCCTAAACTAAGCGTCCTAGAGCGAAAAGGACTTTAATTCGTGACCACCCCCAAAAAATTGAAAAATCCACCCAAAACCTAAAAAAATTTAAATTTTTATATGAAAAACTTCTTTTGCTCATATCTCCAAATATGCGTCCTAGAGCGAAAAGGAATTTAATTCGTGACCACCCCCAAAAAATTGAAAAATCCACTCAAAACCTAAAAAAATTGAAATTTTTATATGAAAAACTTCTTTTGTCCATATCTCCTTAAATATGCGTCCTAGAGCGAAAAGGACTTTAATTCGTGACCACCCTCAAAAAATTGAAAAATCCACCCAAAACCTAAAAAAATAAAAATTTTTATATGAAAAACTTCTTTTGTCCATATCTCCTTAAATATGCGTCCTAGAGCGAAAAGGACTTTAATTCGTGACCACCCTCAAAAAATTGAAAAATCCACCCAAAACCTAAAAAAATTGAAATTTTTATAAGAAAAACTTCTTTTGCCCATATCTCCTTAAATATGCGTCCTAGAGCGAAAAGACTTTAATTCGTGACCACCCCCAAAAAATTGAAAAATCCACCCATAATCTAAAAAAATTGAAATTTTTATATGAAAAACTTCTTTTGTCCATATCTCCTTAAATATGCGTCCTAGAGCGAAAAGGACTTTAATTCGTGACCACCCTCAAAAAATTGAAAAATCCACCCAAAACCTAAAAAAATAAAATTTTTTATATGAAAAACTTCTTTTGCCCATATCTCCTAAATTAAGCGTCCGAGAGCGAAAAGGACTTTAATTCGTGACCACCCCCAAAAAATTTAAAAATCCACCCAAAACCTAAAAAAATTGAAATTTTTATATGAAAAACTTCTTTTGCTCATATCTCCAAATATGCGTCCTAGAGCGAAAAGGAATTTAATTCGTGACCACCCCCAAAAAATTGAAAAATCCACTCAAAACCTAAAAAAATTGAAATTTTTATATGAAAAACTTCTTTTGTCCATATCTCCTTAAATATGCGTCCTAGAGCGAAAAGGACTTTAATTCGTGACCACCCTCAAAAAATTGAAAAATCCACCCAAAACCTAAAAAAATAAAAATTTTTATATGAAAAACTTCTTTTGTCCATATCTCCTAAACTAAGCGTCCTAGAGCGAAAAGGACTTTAATTCATAACCACCCTCAAAAAATTGAAAAATCCACCCAAAACCTAAAAAAATTGAAATTTTTGTATGAAAAACTTCTTTTGCATATATCTCCTAAACTAAGCGTCCTAGAGCGAAAAGGACTTTAATTCGTGACCACCCCCCAAAAATTGAAAAATACACCCAAAACATAAAAAATTGAAATTTTTATATGAAAAACTTCTGTTGCCCATATCTCCTAAACTAAGCGTCCTAGAGCGAAAAGGACTTTAATTCATGACCACCCTCAAAAAATTGAAAAATCCACCCAAAACCTAAAAAAATTGAAATTTTTATATGAAAAACTTCTTTTGCATATATCTCCTAAACTAAGCGTCCTAGAGCGAAAAGGACTTTAATTCGTGACCATCCTCAAAAAATTGAAAAATCCACTCAAAACCTAAAAAAATTGAAATTTTTATATGAAAAACTTCTTTTGTCCATATCTCCTTAAATATGCGTCCTAGAGCGAAAAGGACTTTAATTCGTGACCACCCTCAAAAAATTGAAAAATCCACCCAAAACCTAAAAAAATAAAAATTTTTATATGAAAAACTTCTTTTGCCCATATCTCCTAAACTAAGCGTCCAAGAGCGAAAAGGACTTTAATTCATGACCACCTCAAAAAATTTAAAAATCCGCCCAAAACCTAAAAAAATTGAAATTTTTATATGAAAAACTTCTTTTGCATATATCTCCTAAACTAAGCGTCCTAGAGCGAAAAGGACTTTAATTCGTGACCACCCCCAAAAAATTTAAAAATCCACCCAAATCCTAAAAAAATTGAAATTTTTATATGAAAAACTTCTTTTGCCCATATCTCCTAAACTAAGCGTCCTAGAGCGAAAAGGACTTTAATTCGTGACCACCCTCAAAAAATTGAAAAATCCACCCAAAACCTAAACAATTGAAATTATATGAAAAACTTCTTTTGCCCATATCTCCTTAAATATGCGTCCTAGAGCGAAAAGGACTTTAATTCGTGACCACCCCCAAAAAATTGAAAAATCCACCCAAAACCTAAAAAATTGAAACTTTTATATGAAAAATTTCTTTTGCCCATATCTCCTTAAATATGCGTCCTAGAGCGAAAAGGACTTTAATTCGTGACCACCCTCAAAAAATTGAAAAATCCACCCAAAACCTAAAAAAATTTAAATTTTTATATGAAAAACTTCTTTTGCCCATATCTCCTAAACTAAGCGTCCTAGAGCGAAAAGGACTTTAATTCATGACCACCCCAAAAAATTGAAAAATCCACCCAAAACCTAAAAAATTGAAATTTTTATATGAAAAACTTCTTTTGTATATATCTCCTAAACTAAGCGTCCTAGAGCGAAAAGGACTTTAATTCGTGACCACCCCCAAAAAATTGAAAAATCCACCCAAAACCTAAAAAATTGAAATTTTTATATGAAAAACTTCTGTTGCCCATATCTCCTAAACTAAGCGTCCTAGACCGAAAAGGACTTTAATTCGTGACCACCCCCAAAAAATTGAAAAATCCACTCAAAACCTAAAAAAATTGAAATTTTTATATGAAAAACTTCTTTTGTCCATATCTCCTTAAATATGCGTCCTAGAGCGAAAAGGACTTTAATTCGTGACCACCCTCAAAAAATTGAAAAATCCACCCAAAACCTAAAAAAATAAAAATTTTTATATGAAAAACTTCTTTTGCTCCTAAACTAAGCGTCCTACAGCGAAATGGACTTTAATTCATGACCCCCCCAAAAAATTGAAAAATCCACCCAAAACCTAAAAAACTTGAAATTTTTATATGAAAAAAATCTTTTGTATATATCTCCTAAACTAAGCGTCCTAGAGCGAAAAGGACTTTAATTCGTGACCACCCTCAAAAAATTGAAAAATCCACCCAAAACCAAAAAAAATTGAAATTTTTATATGAAAAACTTCTTTTGCCCATATCTCCTTAAATATGCGTCCTAGAGCGAAAAGGACTTTAATTCGTGACCACCCTCAGAAAATTGAAAAATCCACCCAAAACCTAAAAAAATGAAATTTTTATATGAAAAACTTCTTTTGCCCATATCTCCTAAACTAAGCGTCCTAGAGCGAAAAGGACTTTAATTCATGACCACCCTCAAAAAATTGGAAAATCCACCCAAAACCTAAAAAAAAATTAAATTTTTATATGAAAAACTTCTTTTGCCCATATCCCCTTAAATATGCGTCCTAAAGCGAAAAGGACTTTAATTCGTGACCACCCCCAAAAAATTGAAAAATCCACCCAAAACCTAAAAAAATTGAAATTTCTATATGAAAAACTTCTGTTGCCCATATCTCCTAAACTAAGCGTCCTAGAGCGAAAAGGACTTTAATTCGTGACCACCCTCAAAAAATTGAAAAATCCACCCAAAACCTAAAAAAATTGAAATTTTTATATGAAAAACTTCTTTTGCCCATATCTCCTTAAATATGCGTCCTAGAGCGAAAAGGACTTTAATTCATGACCACCCCCAAAAAATTGAAAAATCCACCCAAAACCTAAAAAATTGAAATTTTTATATGAAAAACTTCTTTTGCCCATATCTCCTTAAATATGCGTCCTAGAGCGAAAAGGACTTTAATTCGTGACCACCCTCAAAAAATTGAAAAATCCACCCAAAACCTAAAAAAATTGAAATTTTTATATGAAAAACTTCTTTTGCCCATATCTCCTTAAATATGCGTCCTAGAGCGAAAAAGACTTTAATTCATGACCACCCTCAAAAAATTGAAAAATCCACCCAAAACCTAAAAAAATTTAAATTTTTATATGAAAAACTTCTTTTGCCCATATCTCCTAAACTAAGCGTCCTAGAGCGAAAAGGACTTTAATTCGTGACCACCCTCAAAAAATTGAAAAATCCACCCAAAACCTAAAAAAAATAAAAATTTTTATATGAAAAACTTCTTTTGTCCATATCTCCTTAAATATGCGTCCTAGAGCGAAAAGGACTTTAATTCGTGACCACCCTCAAAAAATTGAAAAATCCACCCAAAACCTAAAAAAATTGAAATTTTTATAAGAAAAACTTCTTTTGCCCATATCTCCTTAAATATGCGTCCTAGAGCGAAAAGACTTTAATTCGTGACCACCCCCAAAAAATTGAAAAATCCACCCAAAATCTAAAAAAATTGAAATTTTTATATGAAAAACTTCTTTTGTCCATATCTCCTTAAACATGCGTCCTAGAGCGAAAAGGACTTTAATTCGTGACCACCCTCAAAAAATTGAAAAATCCACCCAAAACCTAAAAAAATAAAGATTTTTATATGAAAAACTTCTTTTGCCCATATCTCCTAAACTAAGCGTCCTAGAGCGAAAAGGACTTTAATTCGTGACCACCCCCAAACAATTTAAAAATCCACCCAAAACCTAAAAAAATTGAAATTTTTATATGAAAAACTTCTTTTGCCCATATCTCCTAAACTAAGCGTCCTAGAGCGAAAAGGACTTTAATTCGTGACCACCCCCAAAAAATTTAAAAATCCACCCAAAACCTAAAAAAATTGAAATTTTTATATGAAAAACTTCTTTTGCCCATATCTCCTAAACTAAGCGTCCTAGAGCGAAAAGGACTTTAATTCGTGACCACCCCAAAAAATTGAAAAATTCACCCAAAACCTAAAAAAATTTAAATTTTTATATGAAAAACTTCTTTTGCTCATATCTCCTTAAATATGCGTCCTAGAGCGAAAAAGACTTTAATTCGTGACCACCCCCAAAAAATTGAAAAATACACCCAAAACCTAAAAAAATTTAAATTTTTATATGAAAAACTTCTTTTGCCCATATCTCCTAAACTAAGCGTCCTAGAGCGAAAAGGACTTTAATTCGTGACCACTCTCAAAAAATTGAGATATATATCTCCTAAACTAAGCGTCCTAGAGCGAAAAGGACTTTAATTCGTGACCACCCCCAAAAAATTTAAAAATCCACCCAAAACCTAAAAAAATTGAAAGTTTTATATGAAAAACTTCGTTTGCCCATATCTCCTTAAATATGCGTCCTAGAGCGAAAAGGACTTTAATTCATGACCACCCTCAAAAAATTGAAAAATCCACCCAAAACCTAAAAAAATAAAAATTTTTATATGAAAAACTTCTTTTGCCCATATCTCCTAAACTGAGCGTCCTAGAGCGAAAAGGACTTTAATTCGTGACCACCCCCAAAAAATTGAAAAATCCACTCAAAACCTAAAAAAATTGAAATTTTTATATGAAAAACTTCTTTTGTCCATATCTCCTTAAATATGCGTCCTAGTGCGAAAAGGACTTTAATTCGTGACCACCCTCAAAAAATTGAAAAATCCACCCAAAACCTAAAAAAATAAAAATTTTTATATGAAAAACTTCTTTTGCCCATATCTCCTAAACGAAGCGTCCAAGAGCGAAAAGGACTTTAATTCATGACCACCCCAAAAAATTGAAAAATCCGCCCAAAACCTAAAAAAATTGAAATTTTTATATGAAAAACTTCTTTTGCATATATCTCCTAAACTAAGCGTCCTAGAGCGAAAAGGACTTTAATTCGTGACCACCCTCAAAAAATTGAAAAATCCACCCAAAACCTAAAAAAATTGAAATTTTTATATGAAAAACTTCTTTTGCCCATATCTCCTAAACTAAGCATCCTAGAGCGAAAAGGACTTTAATTCATGACAACCCTCAAAAAATTGAAAAATCCACCCAAACCTAAAAAAAATTGAAATTTTTATATGAAAAACTTCTTTTGTCCATATCTCCTTAAATATGCGTCCTAGAGCGAAAAGGACTTTAATTCGTGACCACCGCCAAAAAATTTAAAAATCCACCCAAAACCTAAAAAAATTGAAATTTTTATATGAAAAACTTCTTTTGCCCATATCTCCTAAACTAAGCGTCCTAGAGCGAAAAGGACTTTAATTCGTGACCACCCTCAAAAAATTGAAAAATCCACCCAAAACCTAAAAAAATTTAAATTTTTATATGAAAAACTTCTTTTGCTCATATCTCCTTAAATATGCGTCCTAGAGCGAAAAAGACTTTAATTCGTGACCACCCCCAAAAAATTGAAAAATCCACCCAAAACCTAAAAAAATTGAAATTTTTATATGAAAAACTTCTTTTGCCCATATCTCCTAAACTAAGCGTCCTAGAGCGAAAAGGACTTTAATTCGTGACCACCCTCAAAAAATTGAAAAATCCACCCAAAACCTAAAAAAATTGAAATTTTTATATAAAAAACTTCTTTTGCCCATATCTCCTAAACTAAGCGTCCTAGAGCAAAAAGGACTTTAATTCATGACCACCCCAAAAAATTGAAAAATCCACCCAAAACCTAAAAAAATTGAATTTTTTATATGAAAAACTTCTTTTGCATATATCTCCTAAACTAAGCGTCCTAGAGCGAAAAGGACTTTAATTCGTGACCACCCCCAAAAAATTGAAAAATCCACCCAAAACCTAAAAAATTGAAATTTTTATATGAAAAACTTCTGTTGCCCATATCTCCTAAACTAAGCGTCCTAGAGCGAAAAGGACTTTAATTCGTGACCACCCCCAAAAAATTGAAAAATCCACTCAAAACCTAAAAAAAATGAAATTTTTATATGAAAAACTTCTTTTGTCCATATCTCCTTAAATATGCGTCCTAGAGCGAAAAGGACTTTAATTCGTGACCACCCTCAAAAAATTGAAAAATCCACCCAAAACCTAAAAAAATAAAAATTTTTATATGAAAAACTTCTTTTGCTCCTAAACTAAGCGTCCTACCGCGAAATGGACTTTAATTCATGACCACCCCAAAAAATTGAAAAATCCACCCAAAACCTAAAAAAATTGAAATTTTTATATGAAAAACATCTTTTGCATATATCTCCTAAACTAAGCGTCCTAGAGCGAAAAGGACTTTAATTCGTGACCACCCTCAAAAAATTGAAAAATCCACCCAAAACCTAAAAAAATTGAAATTTTTATATGAAAAACTTCTTTTGCCCATATCCCCTTAAATATGCGTCCTAGAGCGAAAAGGACTTTAATTCGTGACCACTCTCAAAAAATTGAAAAATCCACCCAAAACCTAAAAAAATTGAAATTTTTATATGAAAAACTTCTTTTGCCCATATCTCCTAAACTAAGCGTCCTAGAGCGAAAAGGACTTTAATTCATGACCACCCTCAAAAAATTGAAAAATCCACCCAAAACCTAAAAAAATTGAAATTTTTATATGAAAAACATCTTTTGCATATATCTCCTAAACTAAGCGTCCTAGAGCGAAAAGGACTTTAATTCGTGACCACCCCCAAAAATTGAAAAATCCACTCAAAACCTAAAAAATTGAAATTTTTATATGAAAAACTTCTTTTGTCCATATCTCCTTAAATATGCGTCCTAGAGCGAAAAGGACTTTAATTCGTGACCACCCTCAAAAAATTTAAAAATCCACCCAAAACCTAAAAAAATAAAAATTTTTATATGAAAAACTTCTTTTGCCCATATCTCCTAAACTAAGCGTCCAAGAGCGAAAAGGACTTTAATTCATGACCACCGCAAAAAATTGAAAAATCCGCCCAAAACCTAAAAAAATTGAAATTTTTATATGAAAAACTTCTTTTGCATATATCTCCTCAACTAAGCGTCCTAGAGCGCAAAGGACTTTAATTCGTGACCACCCTCAAAAAATTGAAAAATCCACCCAAAACCTAAAAAAATTGAAATTTTTATATGAAAAACTTCGTTTGCCCATATATCCTTAAATATGCGTCCTAGAGCGAAAAGGACTTTAATTCATGACCACCCTCAAAAAATTGAAAAATCCACCCAAAACCTAAAAAAATTGAAATTTTTATATGAAAAACTTCTTTTGCCCATATCTCCTAAACTAAGCGTCCTAGAGCGAAAAGGACTTTAATTCATGACCACCCTCAAAAAAGTGAAAAATCCACCCAAAACCTAAAAAAAATTGAAATTTTTATATGAAAAACTTCTTTTGTCCATATCTCCTTAAATATGCATCCTAGAGCGAAAAGGACTTTAATTCGTGACCACCCCCAAAAAATTTAAAAATCCACCCAAAACCTAAAAAAATTGAAATTTTTATATGAAAAACTTCTTTTGCCCATATCTCCTAAACTAAGCGTCCTAGAGCGAAAAGGACTTTAATTCGTGACCACCCTCAAAAAATTGAAAAATCCACCCAAAACCTAAAAAAATTTTAATTTTTATATGAAAAACTTCTTTTGCTCATATCTCCTTAAATATGCGTCCTAGAGCGAAAAGGACTTTAATTCATGACCACCCTCAAAAAATTGAAAAATCCACCCAAAACCTAAAAAAATTGAAATTTTTATATGAAAAACTTCTTTTGCCCATATCTCCTAAACTAAGCGTCCTAGAGCGAAAAGGACTTTAATTCATGACCACCCCAAAAAATTGAAAAATCCACCCAAAACCTAAAAAAATTGAAATTTTTATATGAAAAACTTCTTTTGCATATATCTCCTAAACTAAGCGTCCTAGAGCGAAAAGGACTTTAATTCGTGACCACCCCCAAAAAATTGAAAAATCCACCCAAAACCTAAAAAATTGAAATTTTTATATGAAAAACTTCTGTTGCCCATATCTCCTAAACTAAGCGTCCTAGAGCGAAAAGGACTTTAATTCGTGATCACCCCCAAAAAATTGAAAAATCCACTCAAAACCTAAAAAAATTGAAATTTTTATATGAAAAACTTCTTTTGTCCATATCTCCTTAAATATGCGTCCTAGAGCGAAAAGGACTTTAATTCGTGACCACCCTCAAAAAATTGAAAAATCCACCCAAAACCTAAAAAAATAAAAATTTTTATATGAAAAACTTCTTTTGCTCCTAAACTAAGCGTCCTACAGCGAAATGGACTTTAATTCATGACCACCCCAAAAAAGTGAAAAATCCACCCAAATCCTAAAAAAATTGAAATTTTTATATGAAAAACATCTTTTGCATATATCTCCTAAACTAAGCGTCCTAGAGCGAAAAGGACTTTAATTCGTGACCACCCTCAAAAAATTGAAAAATCCACCCAAAACCTAAAAAAATTGAAATTTTTATATGAAAAACTTCTTTTGCCCATATCTCCTTAAATATGCGTCCTAGAGCGAAAAGGACTTTAATTCGTGACCACCCTCAAAAAATTGAAAAATCCACCCAAAACCTAAAAAAATGAAATTTTTATATGAAAAACTTCTTTTGCCCATATCTCCTAAACTAAGCGTGACCACCCTCAAAAAATTGAAAAATCCACCCAAAACCTAAAAAAATTGAAATTTTTATATGAAAACCTTCTTTTTTCCCATATCTCCTAAACTGAGCGTCCTAGAGCGAAAAGGACTTTAATTCGTGACCACCCTCAAAAAATTGAAAAATCCACCCAAAACCTAAAAAAATTGAAATTTTTATATGAAAAACTTCTTTTGCCCATATCTCCTTAAATATGCGTCCAAGAGCGAAAAGGACTTTAATTCGTGACCACCCCCAAAAAATTGAAAAATCCACCCAAAATCTAAAAAAATTGAAATTTTTATATGAAAAACTTCTTTTGTCCATATCTCCTAAACTAAGCGTCCTAGAGCGAAAAGGACTTTAATTCGTGACCACCCGCAAAGAATTGAAAAATCCACCCAAAACCTAAAAAATTGAAATTTTCATATGAAAAACTTCTTTTGCCCATATCTCCTAAACTAAGCGTCCTAGAGCGAAAAGGACTTTAATTCATGACCACCCTCAAAAAATTGAAAAATCCACCCAAAACCTAAAAAAATTTAAATTTTTATATGAAAAACTTCTTTTGCTCATATCTCCTTAAATATGCGTCCTAGAGCGAAAAGGACTTTAATTCATGACCACCCTCAAAAAATTGAAAAATCCACCCAAAACCTAAAAAAAATTGAAGTTTTTATATGAAAAACTTCTTTTGCCCATATCTCCTAAACTAAGCGTCCTAGAGCGAAAAGGACTTTAATTCGTGACCACCCTCAAAAAATTCAAAAATCCACCCAAAACCTAAAAAATTTTAATTTTTATATGAAAAACTTCTTTTGCCCATATCTCCTAAACTAAGCGTCCTAGAGCGAAAAGGACTTTAATTCGTGACCACCCCCAAAAAAATTGAAAAATCCACCCAAAACCTAAAAAATTGAAATTTTCATATGAAAAACTTCTTTTGCCCATATCTCCTAAACTAAGCGTCCTAGAGCGAAAAGGACTTTAATTCATGACCACCCTCAAAAAATTGAAAAATCCACCCAAAACCTAAAAAAATTGAAATTTTTATATGAAAAACTTCTTTTGCCCATATCTCCTTAAATATGCGTCCTAGAGCGAAAAGGACTTTAATTCGTGACAACCCCCAAAAAATTGAAAAATCCACCCAAAACCTAAAAAATTGAAATTTTTATATGAAAAACTTCTTTTGCCCATATCTCCAAAACTAAGCGTCCTAGAGCGCAAAGGACTTTAATTCATGACCACCCCCAAAAAATTGAAAAATCCACCCAAAACCTAAAAAAATTTTGATTTTTATATGAAAAACTTCTTTTGCCTATATCTCCCAAACTAAGCGTCCTAGAGCGGAAAGAACTTTAATTCGTGACCACCCCCAAAATATTGAAAAATCCACCCAAAACCTAAAAAAAATTGAAATTTTTATATGAAAAACTTCTTTTGCCCATATCTCCTAAACTAAGCGTCCTAGAGCGAAAAGGACTTTAATTCGTGACCACCCCCAAAAAATTGAAAAATCCACCCAAAACCTAAAAAATTGAAATTTTTATATGAAAAACTTCTTTTGCCCATATCTCCTAAACTAAGCGTCCTAGAGCGAAAAGGACTTTAATTCGTGACCACCCCCAAAAAATTGAAAAATCCACCCAAAACCTAAAAAATTGAAATTTTTATATGAAAAACTTCTTTTGCCCATATCTCCTTAAATATGCGTCCTAGAGCGAAAAGGACTTTAATTCGTGACCACCCCCAAAAAATTGAAAAATCCAACCAAAACCTAAAAAAATGAAATTTTTATATGAAAAACTCCTTTTGCCCATATCTCCTTAAATATGCGTCCAAGAGCGAAAAGGACTTTAATTCGTGACCACCCTCAAAAATTTGAAAAATCCACCCAAAACCTAAAAGAATTTAAATTTTTATATGAAAAACTTCTTTTGCTCATATCTCCTTAAATATGCGTCCTAGAGCGAAAAGGACTTTAATTCATGACCACCCTCAAAAAATTGAAACATCCACCCAAAACCTAAAAAAAATTGAAGTTTTTATATGAAAAACTTCTTTTGCCCATATCTCCTAAACTAAGCGTCCTAGAGCGAAAAGGACTTTAATTCGTGACCACCCCCAAAAAATTGAAAAATCCACCCAAAACCTAAAAAATTTAAATTTTTATATGAAAAACTTCTTTTGCCCATATCTCCTAAACTAAGCGTCCTAGAGCGAAAAGGACTTTAATTCGTGACCACCCCCAATAAATTGAAAAATCCACCCAAAACCTAAAAAAAAAAATTAAATTTTTATATGAAAACCTTCTTTTGCCCATATCTCCAAAACTAAGCGTCCTAGAGCGCAAAGGTCTTTAATTCGTGACCACCCCCAAAAAATTGAAAAATCCACCCAAAACCTAAAAAAAATTAAATTTTTATATGAAAAACTTCTTTTGCCCATATCTCCTTAAATATGCGTCCTAGAGCGAAAAGGACTTTAATTCGTGACCACCCCCAAAATATTGAAAAATCCACCCAAAACCTAAAAAAAATTGAAATTTTTATATGAAAAACTTCTTTTGCCCATATCTCCTTAAATATGCGTCCTAGAGCGAAAAGGACTTTAATTCGTGACCACCCCCAAAAAATTGAAAAATCCAACCAAAACCTAAAAAAATTGAAATTTTTATATGAAAAACTTCTTTTGCCCATATCTCCTTAAATATGCGTCCTAGAGCGAAAAGGACTGTAATTCGTGACCACCCTCAAAAAATTGAAAAATCCACCCAAAACCTAAAAAAATAAAAATTTTTATATGAAAAACTTCTTTTGCCCATATCTCCTAAACTAAGCGTCCTAGAGCCAAAAGGACTTTAATTCGTGACCACCCCCAAAAAATTGAAAAATCCACCCAAAACCTAAAAAAATTGAAATTTTTATATGAAAAACTTCTTTTGCCCATATCTCCTAAACTAAGCGTCCTAGAGCGAAAAGGACTTTAATTCGTGACCACCCCCAAAAAATTGAAAAATCCACCCAAAACCTAAAAAAATTTAAATTTTTATATGAAAAACTTCTTTTGCTCATATCTCCTTAAATATGCCTCCTAGAGCGAAAAAGACTTTAATTCGTGACCACCATCAAAAAATTGAAAAATCCACCCAAAACCTAAAAAAATTTAAATTTTTATATGAAAAACTTCTTTTGCCCATATCTCTTAAACTAAGCGTCCTAGAGCGAAAAGGACTTTAATTCGTGACCACCCTCAAAAAATTGAAAAATCCACCCAAAACCTAAAAAAATTGAAATTTTTATATGAAAAACTTCTTTTGCCCATATATCCTAACTTAAGCGTCCTAGAGCGAAAAGGACTTTAATTCATGACCACCCCAAAAAATTGAAAAATCCACCCAAAACCTAAAAAAATTGAAATTTTTATATGGAAAACTTCTTTTGCATATATCTCCTTAAATATGCGTCCTAGAGCGAAAAGGACTTTAATTCGTGAACACCTTCAAAAAATTGAAAAATCCACCCAAACCTTAAAAAAATTGGAATTTTTATAAGAAAAACTTCTTTTGCATATATCTCCTAAACTAAGCGTCCTAGAGCGAAAAGGACTTTAATTCGTGACCACCCCCAAAAAATTTCAAAAATCCACTCAAAACCTAAAAAAATTGAAATTTTTATATGAAAAACTTCTTTTGTCCATATCTCCTTAAATATGCGTCCTAGAGCGAAAAGGACTTTAATTCATGACCACCCTCAAAAAATTGAAAAATCCACCAAAAACCTAAAAAAATTGAAATTTTTATATGAAAAACTTATTTTGCCCATATATCCTAACTTAAGCGTCCTAGAGCGAAAAGGACTTTAATTCATGACCACCCCAAAAAATTGAAAAATCCACCCAAAACCTAAAAAAATTGAAATTTTTATATGAAAAACTTCTTTTGCATATATCTCCTAAACTACGCGTCCTAGAGCGAAAAGGACTTTAATTCGTGACCACCCTCAAAAAATTGAAAAATCCACCCAAAACCTAAAAAAAATTGAAATTTTTATATGAAAAACTTCTTTTGCCCATATCTCGTAAACTAAGCGTCCTAGAGCGAAAAGGACTTTAATTCGTGACCACCCCCAAAAAATTTAAAAATCCACCCAAAACCTAAAAAAATTGAAATTTTTATATGAAAAACTTCTTTTGCCCATATCTCCTAAACTAAGCGTCCTAGAGCGAAAAGGACTTTAATTCATGACCACCCCAAAAAATTGAAAAATCCACCCAAAACCTAAAAAAATTGAAATTTTTATATGAAAAACTTCTTTTGCCCATATCTCGTAAACTAAGCATCCTAGAGCGAAAAGGACTTTAATTCGTGACCACCCCCAAAAAATTGAAAAATCCACCCAAAACCTAAAAAAATTGAAATTTTTATATGAAAAACTTCTTTTGCCCATATCTCCTAAACTAAGCGTCCTAGAGCGAAAAGGACTTTAATTCATGACCACCCTCAAAAAATTTAAAAATCCACCCAAAACCTAAAAAAATTGAAATTTTTATATGAAAAACTTCTTTTGCCCATATCTCCTTAAATATGCGTCCTAGAGCGAAAAGGACTTTAATTCGTGACCACCCCCAAAAAATTGAAAAATCCACCCAAAACCTAAAAAAATTGAAATTTTTATATGAAAAACTTCTTTTGTCCATATCTCCTTAAATATGCGTCCTAGAGCGAAAAGGACTTTAATTCGTGACCACCCTCAAAAAATTGAAAAATCCACCCAAAACCTAAAAAAATTGAAATTTTTATATGAAAAACTTCTTTTGCCCATATCTCCTAAACTAAGCGTCCTAGAGCGAAAAGGACTTTAATTCATGACCACCCCCAAAAAATTTAAAAATCCACCCAAAACCTAAAAAAATTGAAATTTTTATATGAAAAACTTCTTTTGCCCATATCTCCTTAAATATGCGTCCTAGAGCGAAAAGGACTCTAATTCGTGAACACCCCCAAAAAATTGAAAAATCCACCCAAAACCTAAAAAAATTTAAATTTTTATATGAAAAACTTCTTTTGCCCATATCTCCTAAACTAAGCGTCCTAGAGCGAAAAGGACTTTAATTCGTGACCACCCTCAAAAAATTGAAAAATCCACCCAAAACCTAAAAAAATTGAAATTTTTATATGAAAAACTTCTTTTGCCCATATCTCCTTAAATATGCGTCCTAGAGTGAAGAGGACTTTAATTCGTGACCACCCCCACAAAATTGAAAAATCCACTCAAAATCTAAAAAAATTGAAATATTTATATGAAAAACTTCTTTTGTCCATATCTCCTTAAATATGCGTCCTAGAGCGAAAAGGACTTTAATTCGTGACCACCCTCAAAAAATTGAAAAATCCACCCAAAACCTAAAAAATAAAAATTTTTATATGAAAAACTTCTTTTGCCCATATCTCCTAAACTAAGCGTCCTAGAGCGAAAAGGACTTTAATTCGTGACCACCCCCAAAAAATTTAAAAATCCACCCAAAACCTAAAAAAATTGAAATTTTTATATGAAAAACTTCTTTTGCCCATATCTCCTAAACTAAGCGTCCTAGAGCGAAAAGGACTTAAATTCGTGACCACCCCAAAAAATTGAAAAATCCACCCAAAACCTAAAAAAAATTTAATTTTTATATGAAAAACTTCTTTTGCTAATATCTCCTTAAATATGCGTCCTAGAGCGAAAAAGACTTTAATTCGTGACCACCCCCAAAAAATTGAAAAATACACCCAAAACCTAAAAAAAATTAAATTTTTATATGAAAAACTTTTTTTGCCCATATCTCCTAAACTAAGCGTCCTAGAGCGAAAAGGACTCTAATTCGTGAACACCCTCAAAAAATTGAAAAATCCACCCAAAACCTAAAAAAATTGAAATTTTTATATGAAAAACTTCTTTTGCCCATATCTCCTTAAATATGCGTCCTAGAGCGAAAAGGACTTTAATTCGTGACCACCCCCAAATAATTGAAAAATCCACCCAAAACCTAAAAAAATTGAAATTTTTATATGAAAAACTTCTTTTGTCCATATCTCCTTAAATATGCGTCCTAGAGCGAAAAGGACTTTAATTCGTGACCACCCTCAAAAAATTGAAAAATCCACCCAAAACCTAAAAAAATTGAAATTTTTATATGAAAAACTTCTTTTGCCCATATCTCCTAAACTAAGCGTCCTAGAGCGAAAAGGACTTTAATTCATGACCACCCCCAAAAAATTTAAAAATCCACCCAAAACCTAAAAAATTGAAATTTTTATATGAAAAACTTCTTTTGCCCATATCTCCTTAAATATGCGTCCTAGAGCGAAAAGGACTCTAATTCGTGAACACCCCCAAAAAATTGAAAAATCCACCCAAAACCTAAAAAAATTTAAATTTTTATATGAAAAACTTCTTTTGCCCATATCTCCTAAACTAAGCGTCCTAGAGCGAAAAGGACTTTAATTCGTGACCACCCCCAAAAAATTGAAAAATCCACCCAAAACCTAAAAAAATTGAAATTTTTATATGAAAAACTTCTTTTGCCCATATCTCCTTAAATATGCGTCCTAGAGCGAAAAGGACTTTAATTCGTGACCACCCCCAAAAAATTTAAAAATACACTCAAAACCTAAAAAAATTGAAATTTTTATATGAAAAACTTCTTTTGTCCATATCTCCTTAAATATGCGTCCTAGAGCGAAAATGACTTTAATTCGTGACCACCCTCAAAAAATTGAAAAATCCACCCAAAACCTAAAATATAAAAATTTTTATTTGAAAAATTTCTTTTGTCCATATCTCCTAAACTAAGCGTCCTAGAGCAAAAAGGACTTTAATTCATGACCACCCCAAAAAATTGAAAAATCCACCCAAAACCTAAAAAAAATTAAATTTTTATATGAAAAACTTCTTTTGCATATATCTCCTAAACTAAGCGTCCTAGAGCGAAAAGGACTTTAATTCGTGACCACCCTCAAAAAATTGAAAAATCCACCCAAAACCTAAAAAAATTGAAATTTTTATATGAAAAACTGCGTCCTAGAGCGAAAAGGACTTTAATTCATGACCACCCTCAAAAAATTGAAAAATCCACCCAAAACCTAAAAAAATTTAAATTTTTATATGAAAAACTTCTTTTGCCCATATCTCCTTAAATATGCGTCCTAGAGCGAAAAGGACTTTAATTCATGATCACCCCCAAAAAATTTAAAAATCCACCCAAAACCTAAAAAAAATGAAATTTTTATTTGAAAAACTTCTTTTGTCCATATCTCCTTAAATATGCGTCCTAGAGCGAAAAGGACTTTAATTCGTGACCACCCTCAAAAAATTGAAAAATCCACCCAAAACCTAAAAAAATTGAAACTTTTATATGAAAAACTTCTTTTGCCCATATCTCCTTAAATATGCGTCCTAGAGCGAAGAGGACTTTAATTCGTGACCACCCTCAAAAAATTGAAAAATCCACCCAAAACCTAAAAAAATAAAAATTTTTATATGAAAAACTTCTTTTGCCCATATCTCCTAAACTAAGCGTCCTAGAGCGAAAAGGACTTTAATTCGTGACCACCCCCAAAAAATTTAAAAATCCACCCAAAACCTAAAAAAATTGAAATTTTTATATGAAAAACTTCTTTTGCCCATATCTCCTAAACTAAGCGTCCTAGAGCGAAAAGGACTTTAATTCGTGACCACCCCAAAAAATTGAAAAATCCACCCAAAACCTAAAAAAAATTTAATTTTTATATGAAAAACTTCTTTTGCTCATATCTCCTTAAATATGCGTCCTAGAGCGAAAAAGACTTTAATTCGTGACCACCCCCAAAAAATTGAAAAATACACCCAAAACCTAAAAAAAATTAAATTTTTATATGAAAAACTTTTTTTGCCCATATCTCCTAAACTAAGCGTCCTAGAGCGAAAAGGACTTTAATTCGTGACCACCCTCAAAAAATTGAAAAATCCACCCAAAACCTAAAAAAATTGAAATTTTTATATGAAAAACTTCTTTTGCCCATATCTCCTTAAATATGCGTCCTAGAGCGAAAAGGACTTTAATTCGTGACCACCCCCAAATAATTGAAAAATCCACCCAAAACCTAAAAAAATTGAAATTTTTATATGAAAAACTTCTTTTGTCCATATCTCCTTAAATATGCGTCCTAGAGCGAAAAGGACTTTAATTCGTGACCACCCTCAAAAAATTGAAAAATCCACCCAAAACCTAAAAAAATTGAAATTTTTATATGAAAAACTTCTTTTGCCCATATCTCCTAAACTAAGCGTCCTAGAGCGAAAAGGACTTTAATTCATGACCACCCCCAAAAAATTTAAAAATCCACCCAAAACCTAAAAAATTGAAATTTTTATATGAAAAACTTCTTTTGCCCATATCTCCTTAAATATGCGTCCTAGAGCGAAAAGGACTCTAATTCGTGAACACCCCCAAAAAATTGAAAAATCCACCCAAAACCTAAAAAAATTTAAATTTTTATATGAAAAACTTCTTTTGCCCATATCTCCTAAACTAAGCGTCCTAGAGCGAAAAGGACTTTAATTCGTGACCACCCCCAAAAAATTGAAAAATCCACCCAAAACCTAAAAAAATTGAAATTTTTATATGAAAAACTTCTTTTGCCCATATCTCCTTAAATATGCGTCCTAGAGCGAAAAGGACTTTAATTCGTGACCACCCCCAAAAAATTTAAAAATCCACCCAAAACCTAAAAAAATTGAAATTTTTATATGAAAAACTTCTTTTGCCCATATCTCCTAAACTAAGCGTCCTAGAGCGAAAAGGACTTTAATTCGTGACCACCCCCCAAAAATTGAAAAATCCACCCAAAACCTAAAAAAATTTAAATTTTTATATGAAAAGCTTCTTTTGGTCATATCTCCTGAAATATGCGTCCTAGAGCGAAAAAGACTTTAATTCATGACCACCCCCAAAAAATTGAAAAATCCACTCAAAACCTAAAAAAATTGAAATTTTTATATGAAAAACTTCTTTTGTCCATATCTCCTTAAATATGCGTCCTAGAGCGAAAATGACTTTAATTCGTGACCACCCTCAAAAAATTGAAAAATCCACCCAAAACCTAAAATATAAAAATTTTTATTTGAAAAATTTCTTTTGTCCATATCTCCTAAACTAAGCGTCCTAGAGCGAAAAGGACTTTAATTCATGACCACCCCAAAAAATTGAAAAATCCACCCAAAACCTAAAAAAAATTTAATTTTTATATGAAAAACTTCTTTTGCTCATATCTCCTTAAATATGCGTCCTAGAGCGAAAAAGACTTTAATTCGTGACCACCCCCAAAAAATTGAAAAATACACCCAAAACCTAAAAAAAATTAAATTTTTATATGAAAAACTTTTTTTGCCCATATCTCCTAAACTAAGCGTCCTAGAGCGAAAAGGACTTTAATTCGTGACCACCCTCAAAAAATTGAAAAATCCACCCAAAACCTAAAAAAATTGAAATTTTTATATGAAAAACTTCTTTTGCCCATATCTCCTTAAATATGCGTCCTAGAGCGAAAAGGACTTTAATTCGTGACCACCCCCAAATAATTGAAAAATCCACCCAAAACCTAAAAAAATTGAAATTTTTATATGAAAAACTTCTTTTGCATATATCTCCTTAAATATGCGTCCTAGAGCGAAAAGGACTATAATTCGTGACCACCCCCAAAAAATTGAAAAATCCACCCAAAACCTAAAAAATTTAAATTTTTATATGAAAAACTTCTTTTGCCCATATCTCCTAAACTAAGCGTCCTAGAGCGAAAAGGACTTTAATTCGTGACCACCCCCAAAAAATTGAAAAATCCACTCAAAACCTAAAAAAATTGAAATTTTTATACGAAAAACTTCTTTTGTCCATATCTCCTTAAATATGCGTCCTAGACCGAAAAGGACTTTAATTCGTGACCACCCTCAAAAAATTGAAAAATCCACCCAAAACCTAAAAAAATAAAAATTTTTATATGAAAAACTTTTTTTGCCCATATCTCCTAAACTAAGCGTCCTAGAGCGAAAAGGACTTTAATTCGTGACCACCCTCAAAAAATTGAAAAATCCACCAAAAACCTAAAAAAATTGAAATTTTTATATGAAAAACTTCTTTTGCCCATATATCCTAACTTAAGCGTCCTAGAGCGAAAAGGACTTTAATTCATGACCACCCCAAAAAATTGAAAAATCCACCCAAAACCTAAAAAAATTGAAATTTTTATATGGAAAACTTCTTTTGCATATATCTCCTTAAATATGCGTCCTAGAGCGAAAAGGACTTTAATTCGTGAACACCTTCAAAAAATTGAAAAATCCACCCAAACCCTAAAAAAATTGGAATTTTTATAAGAGAAACTTCTTTTGCATATATCTCCTAAACTAAGCGTCCTAGAGCGAAAAGGACTTTAATTCGTGACCACCCCCAAAAAATTTCAAAAATCCACTCAAAACCTAAAAAAAATTGAAATTTTTATATGAAAAACTTCTTTTGTCCATATCTCCTTAAATATGCGTCCTAGAGCGAAAAGGACTTTAATTCGTGACCACCCTCACAAAATTGAAAAATCCACCCAAAACCTAAAAAAATAATAATTTTTATATGAAAAACTTCTTTTGCCCATATCTCCTAAACTAAGCGTCCTAGAGCGAAAAGGACTTTAATTCATGACCACCCCAAAAAATTGAAAAATCCACCCAAAACCTAAAAAAATTGAAATTTTTATATGAAAAACTTCTTTTGTATATATCTCCTAAACTACGCGTCCTAGAGCGAAAAGGACTTTAATTCGTGACCACCCTCAAAAAATTGAAAAATCCACCCAAAACCTAAAAAAAATTGAAATTTTTATATGAAAAACTTCTTTTGCCCATATCTCGTAAACTAAGCGTCCTAGAGCGAAAAGGACTTTAATTCGTGACCACCCCCAAAAAATTTAAAAATCCACCCAAAACCTAAAAAAATTGAAATTTTTATATGAAAAACTTCTTTTGCCCATATCTCCTAAACTAAGCGTCCTAGAGCGAAAAGGACTTTAATTCATGACCACCCCAAAAAATTGAAAAATCCACCCAAAACCTAAAAAAATTGAAATTTTTATATGAAAAACTTCTTTTGCCCATATCTCGTAAACTAAGCATCCTAGAGCGAAAAGGACTTTAATTCGTGACCACCCCCAAAAAATTGAAAAATCCACCCAAAACCTAAAAAAATTGAAATTTTTATATGAAAAACTTCTTTTGCCCATATCTCCTAAACTAAGCGTCCTAGAGCGAAAAGGACTTTAATTCATGACCACCCTCAAAAAATTGAAAAATCCACCCAAAACCTAAAAAAATTGAAATTTTTATATGAAAAACTTCTTTTGCCCATATCTCCTTAAATATGCGTCCTAGAGCGAAAAGGACTTTAATTCGTGACCACCCTCAAAAAATTGAAAAATCCACCCAAAACCTAAAAAAATTTAAATTTTTATATGAAAAACTTCTTTTGTCCATATCTCCTTAAATATGCGTCCTAGAGCGAAAAGGACTTTAATTCGTGACCACCCTCAAAAAATTGAAAAATCCACCCAAAACCTAAAAAAATTGAAATTTTTATATGAAAAACTTCTTTTGCCCATATCTCCTAAACTAAGCGTCCTAGAGCGAAAAGGACTTTAATTCATGACCACCCCCAAAAAATTTAAAAATCCACCCAAAACCTAAAAAAATTGAAATTTTTATATGAAAAACTTCTTTTGCCCATATCTCCTTAAATATGCGTCCTAGAGCGAAAAGGACTCTAATTCGTGAACACCCCCAAAAAATTGAAAAATCCACCCAAAACCTAAAAAAATTTAAATTTTTATATGAAAAACTTCTTTTGCCCATATCTCCTAAACTAAGCGTCCTAGAGCGAAAAGGACTTTAATTCGTGACCACCCCCAAAAAATTGAAAAATCCACCCAAAACCTAAAAAAATTGAAATTTTTATATGAAAAACTTCTTTTGCCCATATCTCCTTAAATATGCGTCCTAGAGCGAAAAGGACTTTAATTCGTGACCACCCCCAAAAAATTTAAAAATCCACCCAAAACCTAAAAAAATTGAAATTTTTATATGAAAAACTTCTTTTGCCCATATCTCCTAAACTAAGCGTCCTAGAGCGAAAAGGACTTTAATTCGTGACCACCCCCAAAAAATTGAAAAATCCACCCAAAACCTAAAAAAATTTAAATTTTTATATGAAAAGCTTCTTTTGGTCATATCTCCTTAAATATGCGTCCTAGAGCGAAAAAGACTTTAATTCATGACCACCCCCAAAAAATTGAAAAATCCACTCAAAACCTAAAAAAATTGAAATTTTTATATGAAAAACTTCTTTTGTCCATATCTCCTTAAATATGCGTCCTAGAGCGAAACTGACTTTAATTCGTGACCACCCTCAAAAAATTGAAAAATCCACCCAAAACCTAAAATATAAAAATTTTTATTTGAAAAACTTCTTTTGTCCATATCTCCTAAACTAAGCGTCCTAGAGCGAAAAGGACTTTAATTCATGACCACCCCAAAAAATTGAAAAATCCACCCAAAACCTAAAAAAAAATAAATTTCTATATGAAAAACCTCTTTTGCCCATATCTCCTTAAATATGCGTCCTAGAGCGAAAAGGACTTTAATT
Organism: Haematobia irritans; assembly: GCF_050003625.1. Lineage (NCBI taxonomy): Eukaryota > Metazoa > Arthropoda > Insecta > Diptera > Muscidae > Haematobia > Haematobia irritans. The sequence goes on from NC_134400.1 coordinate 137,643,528, forward strand.
CGTGACCACCCTCAAAAAATTGAAAAATCCACCCAAAACCTAAAAAAATTGAAATTTTTATATGAAAAACTTCTTTTGCCCATATCTCCTTAAATATGCGTCCTAGAGTGAAGAGGACTTTAATTCGTGACCACCCCCACAAAATTGAAAAATCCACTCAAAATCTAAAAAAATTGAAATATTTATATGAAAAACTTCTTTTGTCCATATCTCCTTAAATATGCGTCCTAGAGCGAAAAGGACTTTAATTCGTGACCACCCCCAAAAAATTGAAAAATCCACCCAAAACCTAAAAAAATAAAAATTTTTATATGAAAAACTTCTTTTGCCCATATCGCCTAAACTAAGCGTCCTAGAGCGAAAAGGACTTTAATTCGTGACCACCCCCAAAAAATTTAAAAATCCACCCAAAACCTAAAAAAATTGAAATTTTTATATGAAAAACTTCTTTTGCCCATATCTCCTAAACTAAGCGTCCTAGAGCGAAAAGGACTTTAATTCGTGACCACCCCAAAAAATTGAAAAATCCACCCAAAACCTAAAAAAAATTTAATTTTTATATGAAAAACTTCTTTTGCTCATATCTCCTTAAATATGCGTCCTAGAGCGAAAAAGACTTTAATTCGTGACCACCCCCAAAAAATTGAAAAATACACCCAAAACCTAAAAAAATTTAAATTTTTATATGAAAAACTTTTTTTGCCCATATCTCCTAAACTAAGCGTCCTAGAGCGAAAAGGACTTTAATTCGTGACCACCCTCAAAAAATTGAAAAATCCACCCAAAACCTAAAAAAATTGAAATTTTTATATGAAAAACTTCTTTTGCCCATATCTCCTTAAATATGCGTCCTAGAGTGAAGAGGAAAAACTTCTGAAAAACTTCTTTTGCCCATATCTCCTTAAATATGCGTCCTAGAGTGAAGAGGACTTTAATTCGTGACCACCCCCACAAAATTGAAAAATCCACTCAAAACCTAAAAAAATTGAAATTTTTATATGAAAAACTTCTTTTGCCCATATCTCCTTAAATATGCGTCCTAGAGCGAAAAGGACTCTAATTCGTGAACACCCCCAAAAAATTGAAAAATCCACCCAAAACCTAAAAAAATTTAAATTTTTATATGAAAAACTTCTTTTGCCCATATCTCCTAAACTAAGCGTCCTAGAGCGAAAAGGACTTTAATTCGTGACCACCCCCAAAAAATTGAAAAATCCACCCAAAACCTAAAAAAATTGAAATTTTTATATGAAAAACTTCTTTTGCCCATATCTCCTTAAATATGCGTCCTAGAGCGAAAAGGACTTTAATTCGTGACCACCCCCAAAAAATTTAAAAATCCACCCAAAACCTAAAAAAATTGAAATTTTTATATGAAAAACTTCTTTTGCCCATATCTCCTAAACTAAGCGTCCTAGAGCGAAAAGGACTTTAATTCGTGACCACCCCCAAAAAATTGAAAAATCCACCCAAAACCTAAAAAAATTTAAATTTTTATATGAAAAGCTTCTTTTGGTCATATCTCCTGAAATATGCGTCCTAGAGCGAAAAAGACTTTAATTCATGACCACCCCCAAAAAATTGAAAAATCCACTCAAAACCTAAAAAAAATTGAAATTTTTATATGAAAAACTTCTTTTGTCCATATCTCCTTAAATATGCGTCCTAGAGCGAAAATGACTTTAATTCGTGACCACCCTCAAAAAATTGAAAAATCCACCCAAAACCTAAAATATAAAAATTTTTATTTGAAAAATTTCTTTTGTCCATATCTCCTAAACTAAGCGTCCTAGAGCGAAAAGGACTTTAATTCATGACCACCCCAAAAAATTGAAAAATCCACCCAAAACCTAAAAAAATTTAAATTTTTATATGAAAAACTTCTTTTGCATATATCTCCTAAACTAAGCGTCCTAGAGCGAAAAGGACTTTAATTCGTGACCACCCTCAAAAAATTGAAAAATCCACCCAAAACCTAAAAAAATTGAAATTTTTATATGAAAAACTTCTTTTGCCCATATCTCCTTAAATATGCGTCCTAGAGTGAAGAGGACTTTAATTCGTGACCACCCCCACAAAATTGAAAAATCCACTCAAAATCTAAAAAAATTGAAATATTTATATGAAAAACTTCTTTTGTCCATATCTCCTTAAATATGCGTCCTAGAGCGAAAAGGACTTTAATTCGTGACCACCCCCAAAAAATTGAAAAATCCACCCAAAACCTAAAAAAATAAAAATTTTTATATGAAAAACTTCTTTTGCCCATATCGCCTAAACTAAGCGTCCTAGAGCGAAAAGGACTTTAATTCGTGACCACCCCCAAAAAATTTAAAAATCCACCCAAAACCTAAAAAAATTTAAATTTTTATATGAAAAACTTCTTTTGCCCATATCTCCTAAACTAAGCGTCCTAGAGCGAAAAGGACTTTAATTCGTGACCACCCCAAAAAATTGAAAAATCCACCCAAAACCTAAAAAAAATTTAATTTTTATATGAAAAACTTCTTTTGCTCATATCTCCTTAAATATGCGTCCTAGAGCGAAAAAGACTTTAATTCGTGACCACCCCCAAAAAATTGAAAAATACACCCAAAACCTAAAAAAAATTAAATTTTTATATGAAAAACTTTTTTTGCCCATATCTCCTAAACTAAGCGTCCTAGAGCGAAAAGGACTTTAATTCGTGACCACCCTCAAAAAATTGAAAAATCCACCCAAAACCTAAAAAAATTGAAATTTTTATATGAAAAACTTCTTTTGCCCATATCTCCTTAAATATGCGTCCTAGAGCGAAAAGGACTTTAATTCGTGACCACCCTCAAAAAATTGAAAAATCCACCCAAAACCTAAAAAAATTGAAATTTTTATATGAAAAACTTCTTTTGCCCATATCTCCTAAACTAAGCGTCCTAGAGCGAAAAGGACTTTAATTCATGACCACCCCCAAAAAATTTAAAAATCCACCCAAAACCTAAAAAAATTGAAATTTTTATATGAAAAACTTCTTTTGCCCATATCTCCTTAAATATGCGTCCTAGAGCGAAAAGGACTCTAATTCGTGAACACCCCCAAAAAATTGAAAAATCCACCCAAAACCTAAAAAAATTTAAATTTTTATATGAAAAACTTCTTTTGCCCATATCTCCTAAACTAAGCGTCCTAGAGCGAAAAGGACTTTAATTCGTGACCACCCCCAAAAAATTGAAAAATCCACCCAAAACCTAAAAAAATTGAAATTTTTATATGAAAAACTTCTTTTGCCCATATCTCCTTAAATATGCGTCCTAGAGCGAAAAGGACTTTAATTCGTGACCACCCCCAAAAAATTTAAAAATCCACCCAAAACCTAAAAAAATTGAAATTTTTATATGAAAAACTTCTTTTGCCCATATCTCCTAAACTAAGCGTCCTAGAGCGAAAAGGACTTTAATTCGTGACCACCCCCAAAAAATTGAAAAATCCACCCAAAACCTAAAAAAATTTAAATTTTTATATGAAAAGCTTCTTTTGGTCATATCTCCTGAAATATGCGTCCTAGAGCGAAAAAGACTTTAATTCATGACCACCCCCAAAAAATTGAAAAATCCACTCAAAACCTAAAAAAATTGAAATTTTTATATGAAAAACTTCTTTTGTCCATATCTCCTTAAATATGCGTCCTAGAGCAAAAATGACTTTAATTCGTGACCACCCTCAAAAAATTGAAAAATCCACCCAAAACCTAAAATATAAAAATTTTTATTTGAAAAATTTCTTTTGTCCATATCTCCTAAACTAAGCGTCCTAGAGCGAAAAGGACTTTAATTCATGACCACCCCAAAAAATTGAAAAATCCACCCAAAACCTAAAAAAATTTCAATTTTTATATGAAAAACTTCTTTTGCATATATCTCCTAAACTAAGCGTCCTAGAGCGAAAAGGACTTTAATTCGTGACCACCCTCAAAAAATTGAAAAATCCACCCAAAACCTAAAAAAATTGAAATTTTTATATGAAAAACTGCGTCCTAGAGCGAAAAGGACTTTAATTCATGACCACCCTCAAAAAATTGAAAAATCCACCCAAAACCTAAAAAAATTTAAATTTTTATATGAAAAACTTCTTTTGCCCATATCTCCTTAAATATGCGTCCTAGAGCGAAAAGGACTTTAATTCGTGACCACCCCCAAAAAATTGAAAAATCCACTCAAAACCTAAAAAAATTGAAATTTTTATATGAAAAACTTCTTTTGTCCATATCTCCTTAAATATGCGTCCTAGAGCGAAAATGACTTTAATTCGTGACCACCCTCAAAAAATTGAAAAATCCACCCAAAACCTAAAATATAAAAATTTTTATATGAAAAACTTCTTTTGCCCATATCTCCTAAACTAAGCGTCCTAGAGCGAAAAGGACTTTAATTCGTGACCACCCCAAAAAATTGAAAAATCCACCCAAAACCTAAAAAAAATTTAATTTTTATATGAAAAACTTCTTTTGCTCATATCTCCTTAAATATGCGTCCTAGAGCGAAAAAGACTTTAATTCGTGACCACCCCCAAAAAATTGAAAAATACACCCAAAACCTAAAAAAAATTAAATTTTTATATGAAAAACTTTTTTTGCCCATATCTCCTAAACTAAGCGTCCTAGAGCGAAAAGGACTTTAATTCGTGACCACCCTCAAAAAATTGAAAAATCCACCCAAAACCTAAAAAAATTGAAATTTTTATATGAAAAACTTCTTTTGCCCATATCTCCTTAAATATGCGTCCTAGAGCGAAAAGGACTTTAATTCGTGACCACCCTCAAAAAATTGAAAAATCCACCCAAAACCTAAAAAAATTGAAATTTTTATATGAAAAACTTCTTTTGCCCATATCTCCTAAACTAAGCGTCCTAGAGCGAAAAGGACTTTAATTCATGACCACCCCCAAAAAATTTAAAAATCCACCCAAAACCTAAAAAAATTGAAATTTTTATATGAAAAACTTCTTTTGCCCATATCTCCTTAAATATGCGTCCTAGAGCGAAAAGGACTCTAATTCGTGAACACCCCCAAAAAATTGAAAAATCCACCCAAAACCTAAAAAAATTTAAATTTTTATATGAAAAACTTCTTTTGCCCATATCTCCTAAACTAAGCGTCCTAGAGCGAAAAGGACTTTAATTCGTGACCACCCCCAAAAAATTGAAAAATCCACCCAAAACCTAAAAAAATTGAAATTTTTATATGAAAAACTTCTTTTGCCCATATCTCCTTAAATATGCGTCCTAGAGCGAAAAGGACTTTAATTCGTGACCACCCCCAAAAAATTTAAAAATCCACCCAAAACCTAAAAAATTGAAATTTTTATATGAAAAACTTCTTTTGCCCATATCTCCTAAACTAAGCGTCCTAGAGCGAAAAGGACTTTAATTCGTGACCACCCCCAAAAAATTGAAAAATCCACCCAAACCCTAAAAAAATTTAAATTTTTATATGAAAAGCTTCTTTTGGTCATATCTCCTGAAATATGCGTCCTAGAGCGAAAAAGACTTTAATTCATGACCACCCCCAAAAAATTGAAAAATCCACTCAAAACCTAAAAAAATTGAAATTTTTATATGAAAAACTTCTTTTGTCCATATCTCCTTAAATATGCGTCCTAGAGCGAAAATGACTTTAATTCGTGACCACCCTCAAAAAATTGAAAAATCCACCCAAAACCTAAAATATAAAAATTTTTATTTGAAAAATTTCTTTTGTCCATATCTCCTAAACTAAGCGTCCTAGAGCGAAAAGGACTTTAATTCATGACCACCCCAAAAAATTGAAAAATCCACCCAAAACCTAAAAAAATTTAAATTTTTATATGAAAAACTTCTTTTGCATATATCTCCTAAACTAAGCGTCCTAGAGCGAAAAGGACTTTAATTCGTGACCACCCTCAAAAAATTGAAAAATCCACCCAAAACCTAAAAAAATTGAAATTTTTATATGAAAAACTTCTTTTGCCCATATCTCCTTAAATATGCGTCCTAGAGTGAAGAGGACTTTAATTCGTGACCACCCCCACAAAATTGAAAAATCCACTCAAAATCTAAAAAAATTGAAATATTTATATGAAAAACATCTTTTGTCCATATCTCCTTAAATATGCGTCCTAGAGCGAAAAGGACTTTAATTCGTGACCACCCCCAAAAAATTGAAAAATCCACCCAAAACCTAAAAAAATAAAAATTTTTATATGAAAAACTTCTTTTGCCCATATCGCCTAAACTAAGCGTCCTAGAGCGAAAAGGACTTTAATTCGTGACCACCCCCAAAAAATTTAAAAATCCACCCAAAACCTAAAAAAATTGAAATTTTTATATGAAAAACTTCTTTTGCCCATATCTCCTAAACTAAGCGTCCTAGAGCGAAAAGGACTTTAATTCGTGACCACCCCAAAAAATTGAAAAATCCACCCAAAACCTAAAAAAAATTTAATTTTTATATGAAAAACTTCTTTTGCTCATATCTCCTTAAATATGCGTCCTAGAGCGAAAAAGACTTTAATTCGTGACCACCCCAAAAAAATTGAAAAATACACCCAAAACCTAAAAAAAATTAAATTTTTATATGAAAAACTTTTTTTGCCCATATCTCCTAAACTAAGCGTCCTAGAGCGAAAAGGACTTTAATTCGTGACCACCCTCAAAAAATTGAAAAATCCACCCAAAACCTAAAAAAATTGAAATTTTTATATGAAAAACTTCTTTTTCCCATATCTCCTTAAATATGCGTCCTAGAGCGAAAAGGACTTTAATTCGTGACCACCCTCAAAAAATTGAAAAATCCACCCAAAACCTAAAAAAATTGAAATTTTTATATGAAAAACTTCTTTTGCCCATATCTCCTAAACTAAGCGTCCTAGAGCGAAAAGGACTTTAATTCATGACCACCCCCAAAAAATTTAAAAATCCACCCAAAACCTAAAAAAATTGAAATTTTTATATGAAAAACTTCTTTTGCCCATATCTCCTTAAATATGCGTCCTAGAGCGAAAAGGACTCTAATTCGTGAACACCCCCAAAAAATTGAAAAATCCACCCAAAACCTAAAAAAATTTAAATTTTTATATGAAAAACTTCTTTTGCCCATATCTCCTAAACTAAGCGTCCTAGAGCGAAAAGGACTTTAATTCGTGACCACCCCCAAAAAATTGAAAAATCCACCCAAAACCTAAAAAAATTGAAATTTTTATATGAAAAACTTCTTTTGCCCATATCTCCTTAAATATGCGTCCTAGAGCGAAAAGGACTTTAATTCGTGACCACCCCCAAAAAATTTAAAAATCCACCCAAAACCTAAAAAAATTGAAATTTTTATATGAAAAACTTCTTTTGCCCATATCTCCTAAACTAAGCGTCCTAGAGCGAAAAGGACTTTAATTCGTGACCACCCCCAAAAAATTGAAAAATCCACCCAAAACCTAAAAAAATTTAAATTTTTATATGAAAAGCTTCTTTTGGTCATATCTCCTGAAATATGCGTCCTAGAGCGAAAAAGACTTTAATTCATGACCACCCCCAAAAAATTGAAAAATCCACTCAAAACCTAAAAAAATTGAAATTTTTATATGAAAAACTTCTTTTGTCCATATCTCCTTAAATATGCGTCCTAGAGCGAAAATGACTTTAATTCGTGACCACCCTCAAAAAATTGAAAAATCCACCCAAAACCTAAAATATAAAAATTTTTATTTGAAAAATTTCTTTTGTCCATATCTCCTAAACTAAGCGTCCTAGAGCGAAAAGGACTTTAATTCATGACCACCCCAAAAAATTGAAAAATCCACCCAAAACCTAAAAAAATTTAAATTTTTATATGAAAAACTTCTTTTGCATATATCTCCTAAACTAAGCGTCCTAGAGCGAAAAGGACTTTAATTCGTGACCACCCTCAAAAAATTGAAAAATCCACCCAAAACCTAAAAAAATTGAAATTTTTATATGAAAAACTGCGTCCTAGAGCGAAAAGGACTTTAATTCATGACCACCCTCAAAAAATTGAAAAATCCACCCAAAACCTAAAAAAATTTAAATTTTTGTATGAAAAACTTCTTTTGCCCATATCTCCTTAAATATGCGTCCTAGAGCGAAAAGGACTTTAATTCATGACCACCCCCAAAAAATTTAAAAATCCACCCAAAACCTAAAAAAAATGAAATTTTTATATGAAAAACTTCTTTTGTCCATATCTCCTTAAATATGCGTCCTAGAGCGAAAAGGACTTTAATTCGTGACCACCCTCAAAAAATTGAAAAATCCACCCAAAACCTAAAAAAATTGAAATTTTTATACGAAAAACTTCTTTTGCCCATATCTCCTTAAATATGCGTCCTAGAGCGTGACCACCCCCAAAAAATTGAAAAATCCACTCAAAATCTAAAAAAATTGAAATATTTATATGAAAAACTTCTTTTGTCCATATCTCCTTAAATATGCGTCCTAGAGCGAAAAGGACTTTAATTCGTGACCACCCTCAAAAAATTGAAAAATCCACCCAAAACCTAAAAAAATAAAAATTTTTATATGAAAAACTTCTTTTGCCCATATCTCCTAAACTAAGCGTCCTAGAGCGAAAAGGACTTTAATTCGTGACCACCCCCAAAAAATTTAAAAATCCACCAAAAACCTAAAAAAATTGAAATTTTTATATGAAAAACTTCTTTTGCCCATATTTCCTAAACTAAGCGTCCTAGAGCGAAAAGGACTTTAATTCGTGACCACCCCAAAAAATTGAAAAATCCACCCAAAACCTAAAAAAAATTTAATTTTTATATGAAAAACTTCTTTTGCTCATATCTCCTTAAATATGCGTCCTAGAGCGAAAAAGACTTTAATTCGTGACCACCCCCAAAAAATTGAAAAATACACCCAAAACCTAAAAAAAATTAAATTTTTATATGAAAAACTTTTTTTGCCCATATCTCCTAAACTAAGCGTCCTAGAGCGAAAAGGACTTTAATTCGTGACCACCCTCAAAAAATTGAAAAATCCACCCAAAACCTAAAAAAATTGAAATTTTTATATGAAAAACTTCTTTTGCCCATATCTCCTTAAATATGCGTCCTAGAGCGAAAAGGACTTTAATTCGTGACCACCCCCAAATAATTGAAAAATCCACCCAAAACCTAAAAAAATTGAAATTTTTATATGAAAAACTTCTTTTGCATATATCTCCTTAAATATGCGTCCTAGAGCGAAAAGGACTATAATTCGTGACCACCCCCAAAAAATTGAAAAATCCACCCAAAACCTAAAAAATTTAAATTTTTATATGAAAAACTTCTTTTGCCCATATCTCCTAAACTAAGCGTCCTAGAGCGAAAAGGACTTTAATTCGTGACCACCCCCAAAAAATTGAAAAATCCACTCAAAACCTAAAAAAATTGAAATTTTTATACGAAAAACTTCTTTTGTCCATATCTCCTTAAATATGCGTCCTAGACCGAAAAGGACTTTAATTCGTGACCACCCTCAAAAAATTGAAAAATCCACCCAAAACCTAAAAAAATAAAAATTTTTATATGAAAAACTTCTTTTGCCCATATCTCCTAAACTAAGCGTCCAAGAGCGAAAAGGACTTTAATTCATGACCACCCTAAAAAATTGAAAAATCCGCCCAAAACCTAAAAAAATTGAAATTTTTATATGAAAAAATTCTTTTGCCCATATCTCCTAAACTAAGCGTCCTAGAGCGAAAAGGACTTTAATTCGTGACCACCCTCAAAAAATTGAAAAATCCACCCAAAACCTAAAAAAATTGAAATTTTTATATGAAAAACTTCTTTTGCCCATATCTCCTTAAATATGCGTCCTAGAGCGAAAAGGACTTTAATTCATGACCACCCACAAAAAATTGAAAAATCCACCCAAAATCTAAAAAAATTGAAATTTTTATATGAAAAACTTCTTTTGCCCATATCTCCTAAACTAAGCGTCCTAGAGCGAAAAGGACTTTAATTCATGACCACCCTCAAAAAATTGAAAAATCCACCCAAAACCTAAAAAAAAATTGAAATTTTTATATGAAAAACTTCTTTTGTCCATATCTCCTTAAATATGCGTCCTAGAGCGAAAAGGGCTTTAATTCGTGACCACCCCCAAAATAATTTAAAAATCCACCCAAAACCTAAAAAAATTGAAATTTTTATATGAAAAACTTCTTTTGCCCATATCTCCTAAACTAAGCGTCCTAGAGCGAAAAGGACTTCAATTCGTGACCACCCCCAAAAAATTGAAAAATCCACCCAAAACCTAAAAAAAATTAAATTTTTATATGAAAAACTTCTTTTGCTCATATCTCCTTAAATATGCGTCCTAGAGCGAAAAGGACTTTAATTCGTGACCACCCTCAAAAAATTGAAAAATCCACCCAAAACCTAAAAAAATAAACATTTTTATATGAAAAACTTCTTTTGCCCATATCTCCTAAACTAAGCGTCCTAGAGCGAAAAGGACTTTAATTCGTGACCACCCCAAAAAATTGAAAAATCCACCCAAAACCTAAAAAAAAATTAAATTTTTATATGAAAAACTTCTTTTGCTCATATCTCCTTAAATATGCGTCCTAGAGCGAAAAAGACTTTAATTCGTGACCACCCCCAAAAAATTGAAAAATACACCCAAAACCTAAAAAAATTTAAATTTTTATATGAAAAACTTTTTTTGCCCATATCTCCTAAACTAAGCGTCCTAGAGCGAAAAGGACTTTAATTCGTGACCACCCTCAAAAAATTGAAAAATCCACCCAAAACCTAAAAAAATTGAAATTTTTATATGAAAAACTTCTTTTGCCCATATCTCCTTAAATATGCGTCCTAGAGCGAAAAGGACTTTAATTCGTGACCACCCCCAAAAAATTGAAAAATCCACCCAAAACCTAAAAAAATTGAAATTTTTATATGAAAAACTTCTTTTGCCCATATCTCCTTAAATATGCGTCCTAGAGCGAAAAGGACTTTAATTCGTGACCACCCCCAAAAAATTGAAAAATCCACCCAAAACCTAAAAAATTTAAATTTTTATATGAAAAACTTCTTTTGCCCATATCTCCTAAACTAAGCGTCCTAGAGCGAAAAGGACTTTAATTCGTGACCACCCCCCAAAAAATTGAAAAATCCACTCAAAACCTAAAAAAAATGAAATTTTTATACGAAAAACTTCTTTTGTCCATATCTCCTTAAATATGCGTCCTAGAGCGAAAAGGACTTTAATTCGTGACCACCCTCAAAAAATTGAAAAATCCACCCAAAACCTAAAAAAATAAAAATTTTTATATGAAAAACTTCTTTTGCCCATATCTCCTAAACTAAGCGTCCAAGAGCGAAAAGGACTTTAATTCATGACCACCCCAAAAAATTGAAAAATCCGCCCAAAACCTAAAAAAAATTGAAATTTTTATATGAAAAACTTCTTTTGCCCATATCTCCTAAACTAAGCGTCCTAGAGCGAAAAGGACTTTAATTCGTGACCACCCTCAAAAAATTGAAAAATCCACCCAAAACCTAAAAAAATTGAAATTTTTATATGAAAAACTCCTTTTGCCCATATCTCCTTAAATATGCGTCCTAGAGCGAAAAGGACTTTAATTCATGACCACCCTCAAAAAATTGAAAAATCCACCCAAAATCTAAACAAATTGAAATTTTTATATGAAAAACTTCTTTTGCCCATATCTCCTAAACTAAGCGTCCTAGAGCGAAAAGGACTTTAATTCATGACCACCCTCAAAAAATTGAAAAATCCACCCAAAACCTAAAAAAAATTGAAATTTTTATATGAAAAACTTCTTTTGTCCATATCTCCTTAAATATGCGTCCTAGAGCGAAAAGGACTTTAATTCGTGACCACCCCCAAAAAAATTTAAAAATCCACCCAAAACCTAAAAAAATTGAAATTTTTATATGAAAAACTTCTTTTGCCCATATCTCCTAAACTAAGCGTCCTAGAGCGAAAAGGACTTTAATTCGTGACCACCCCCAAAAAATTGAAAAATCCACCCAAAACCTAAAAAAAATTAAATTTTTATATGAAAAACTTCTTTTGCTCATATCTCCTTAAATATGCGTCCTAGAGCGAAAAGGACTTTAATTCGTGACCACCCTCAAAAAATTGAAAAATCCACCCAAAGCCTAAAAAAATAAACATTTTTATATGAAAAACTTCTTTTGCCCATATCTCCTAAACTAAGCGTCCTAGAGCGAAATGGACTTTAATTCATGACCACCCCAAAAAATTGAAAAATCCACCCAAAACCTAAAAAATTGAAATTTTTATATGAAAAACATCTTTTGCATATATCTCCTAAACTAAGCGTCCTAGAGCGAAAAGGACTTTAATTCGTGACCACCCCCAAAAAAATGAAAAATCCACCCAAAACCTAAAAAAAATTAAATTTTTATATGAAAAACTTCTTTTGCTCATATCTCCTTAAATATGCGTCCTAGAGCGAAAAGGACTTTAATTCGTGACCACCCTCAAAAAATTGAAAAATCCACCCAAAACCTAAAAAAATAAACATTTTTATATGAAAAACTTCTTTTGCCCATATCTCCTAAACTAAAAAAAATTGAAATTTTTATATGAAAAACTTCTTTTGCCCATATCTCCTAAACTAAGCGTCCTAGAGCGAAAAGGACTTTAATTCGTGACCACCCTCAAAAAATTGAAAAATCCACCCAAAACCTAAAAAAATTGAAATTTTTATATGAAAAACTTCTTTTGCCCATATCTCCTTAAATATGCGTCCTAGAGCGAAAAGGACTTTAATTCATGACCACCCTCAAAAAATTGAAAAATCCACCCAAAATCTAAACAAATTGAAATTTTTATATGAAAAACTTCTTTTGCCCATATCTCCTAAACTAAGCGTCCTAGAGCGAAAAGGACTTTAATTCATGACCACCCTCAAAAAATTGAAAAATCCACCCAAAACCTAAAAAAAATTGAAATTTTTATATGAAAAACTTCTTTTGTCCATATCTCCTTAAATATGCGTCCTAGAGCGAAAAGGACTTTAATTCGTGACCACCCCCAAAAAAATTTAAAAATCCACCCAAAACCTAAAAAAATTGAAATTTTTATATGAAAAACTTCTTTTGCCCATATCTCCTAAACTAAGCGTCCTAGAGCGAAAAGGACTTTAATTCGTGACCACCCCCAAAAAATTGAAAAATCCACCCAAAACCTAAAAAAAATTAAATTTTTATATGAAAAACTTCTTTTGCTCATATCTCCTTAAATATGCGTCCTAGAGCGAAAAGGACTTTAATTCGTGACCACCCTCAAAAAATTGAAAAATCCACCCAAAGCCTAAAAAAATAAACATTTTTATATGAAAAACTTCTTTTGCCCATATCTCCTAAACTAAGCGTCCTAGAGCGAAAAGGACTTTAATTCATGACCACCCCAAAAAATTGAAAAATCCACCCAAAACCTAAAAAATTGAAATTTTTATATGAAAAACATCTTTTGCATATATCTCCTAAACTAAGCGTCCTAGAGCGAAAAGGACTTTAATTCGTGACCACCCTCAAAAAATTGAAAAATCCACCCAAAACCTAAAAAAATTGATATTTTTATATGAAAAACTTCTTTTGCCCATATCTCCTTAAATATGCGTCCTAGAGCGAAAAGGACTTTAATTCGTGACCACCCCCAAATAATTGAAAAATCCACCCAAAACCTAAAAAAAATTGAAATTTTTATATGAAAAACTTCTTTTGCATATATCTCCTTAAATATGCGTCCTAGAGCGAAAAGGACTATAATTCGTGACCACCCCCAAAAAATTGAAAAATCCACCCAAAACCTAAAAAATTTAAATTTTTATATGAAAAACTTCTTTTGCCCATATCTCCTAAACTAAGCGTCCTAGAGCGAAAAGGACTTTAATTCGTGACCACCCCCAAAAAATTGAAAAATCCACTCAAAACCTAAAAAAATTGAAATTTTTATACGAAAAACTTCTTTTGTCCATATCTCCTTAAATATGCGTCCTAGACCGAAAAGGACTTTAATTCGTGACCACCCCCAAAAAATTGAAAAATCCACCCAAAACCTAAAAAATAAAAATTTTTATATGAAAAACTTCTTTTGCCCATATCTCCTAAACTAAGCGTCCAAGAGCGAAAAGGACTTTAATTCATGACCACCCTAAAAAATTGAAAAATCCGCCCAAAACCTAAAAAAATTGAAATTTTTATATGAAAAAATTCTTTTGCCCATATCTCTTAAACTAAGCGTCCTAGAGCGAAAAGGACTTTAATTCGTGACCACCCTCAAAAAATTGAAAAATACACCCAAATCCTAAAAAAATTGAAATTTTTATATGAAAAACTTCTTTTGCCCATATCTCCTTAAATATGCGTCCTAGAGCGAAAAGGACTTTAGTTCATGACCACCCACAATAAATTTAAAAATCCACCCAAAACCTAAAAAAAATTGAAATTTTTATATGAAAAACTTCTTTTGCCCATATCTCCTAAACTAAGCGTCCTAGAGCGAAAAGGACTTTAATTCATGACCACCCTCAAAAAATTGAAAAATCCACCCAAAACCTAAAAAAAAATTGAAATTTTTATATGAAAAACTTCTTTTGTCCATATCTCCTTAAATATGCGTCCTAGAGCGAAAAGGGCTTTAATTCGTGACCACCCCCAAAATAATTTAAAAATCCACCCAAAACCTAAAAAAATTGAAATTTTTATATGAAAAACTTCTTTTGCCCATATCTCCTAAACTAAGCGTCCTAGAGCGAAAAGGACTTCAATTCGTGACCACCCCCAAAAAATTGAAAAATCCACCCAAAACCTAAAAAAAATTAAATTTTTATATGAAAAACTTCTTTTGCTCATATCTCCTTAAATATGCGTCCTAGAGCGAAAAGGACTTTAATTCGTGACCACCCTCAAAAAATTGAAAAATCCACCCAAAACCTAAAAAAATAAACATTTTTATATGAAAAACTTCTTTTGCCCATATCTCCTAAACTAAGCGTCCTAGAGCGAAAAGGACTTTAATTCGTGACCACCCCAAAAAATTGAAAAATCCACCCAAAACCTAAAAAAAAATTAAATTTTTATATGAAAAACTTCTTTTGCTCATATCTCCTTAAATATGCGTCCTAGATCGAAAAAGACTTTAATTCGTGACCACCCCCAAAAAATTGAAAAATACACCCAAAACCTAAAAAAATTTAAATTTTTATATGAAAAACTTCTTTTGTCCATATCTCCTTAAATATGCGTCCTAGAGCGAAAAGGGCTTTAATTCGTGACCACCCCCAAAATAATTGAAAAATCCACCCAAAATCTAAACAAATTGAAATTTTTATATGAAAAACTTCTTTTGCCCATATCTCCTAAACTAAGCGTCCTAGAGCGAAAAGGACTTTAATTCATGACCACCCTCAAAAAATTGAAAAATCCACCCAAAACCTAAAAAAAATTGAAATTTTTATATGAAAAACTTCTTTTGTCCATATCTCCTTAAATATGCGTCCTAGAGCGAAAAGGACTTTAATTCGTGACCACCCCCAAAAAAATTTAAAAATCCACCCAAAACCTAAAAAAATTGAAATTTTTATATGAAAAACTTCTTTTGCCCATATCTCCTAAACTAAGCGTCCTAGAGCGAAAAGGACTTTAATTCGTGACCACCCCCAAAAAATTGAAAAATCCACCCAAAACCTAAAAAAAATTAAATTTTTATATGAAAAACTTCTTTTGCTCATATCTCCTTAAATATGCGTCCTAGAGCGAAAAGGACTTTAATTCGTGACCACCCTCAAAAAATTGAAAAATCCACCCAAAGCCTAAAAAAATAAACATTTTTATATGAAAAACTTCTTTTGCCCATATCTCCTAAACTAAGCGTCCTAGAGCGAAATGGACTTTAATTCATGACCACCCCAAAAAATTGAAAAATCCACCCAAAACCTAAAAAATTGAAATTTTTATATGAAAAACATCTTTTGCATATATCTCCTAAACTAAGCGTCCTAGAGTGAAAAGGACTTTAATTCGTGACCACCCTCAAAAAATTGAAAAATCCACCCAAAACCTAAAAAAATTGATATTTTTATATGAAAAACTTCTTTTGCCCATATCTCCTTAAATATGCGTCCTAGAGCGAAAAGGACTTTAATTCGTGACCACCCCCAAATAATTGAAAAATCCACCCAAAACCTAAAAAAATTGAAATTTTTATATGAAAAACTTCTTTTGCATATATCTCCTTAAATATGCGTCCTAGAGCGAAAAGGACTATAATTCGTGACCACCCCCAAAAAATTGAAAAATCCACCCAAAACCTAAAAAATTTAAATTTTTATATGAAAAACTTCTTTTGCCCATATCTCCTAAACTAAGCGTCCTAGAGCGAAAAGGACTTTAATTCGTGACCACCCCCAAAAAATTGAAAAATCCACTCAAAACCTAAAAAAATTGAAATTTTTATACGAAAAACTTCTTTTGTCCATATCTCCTTAAATATGCGTCCTAGACCGAAAAGGACTTTAATTCGTGACCACCCTCAAAAAATTGAAAAATCCACCCAAAACCTAAAAAAATAAAAATTTTTATATGAAAAACTTCTTTTGCCCATATCTCCTAAACTAAGCGTCCAAGAGCGAAAAGGACTTTAATTCATGACCACCCTAAAAAATTGAAAAATCCGCCCAAAACCTAAAAAAATTGAAATTTTTATATGAAAAAATTCTTTTGCCCATATCTCTTAAACTAAGCGTCCTAGAGCGAAAAGGACTTTAATTCGTGACCACCCTCAAAAAATTGAAAAATCCACCCAAATCCTAAAAAAATTGAAATTTTTATATGAAAAACTTCTTTTGCCCATATCTCCTTAAATATGCGTCCTAGAGCGAAAAGGACTTTAGTTCATGACCACCCACAAAAAATTGAAAAATCCACCCAAAATCTAAAAAAAATTGAAATTTTTATGTGAAAAACTTCTTTTGCCCATATCTCCTAAACTAAGCGTCCTAGAGCGAAAAGGACTTTAATTCATGACCACCCTCAAAAAATTGAAAAATCCACCCAAAACCTAAAAAAAAATTGAAATTTTTATATGAAAAACTTCTTTTGTCCATATCTCCTTAAATATGCGTCCTAGAGCGAAAAGGGCTTTAATTCGTGACCACCCCCAAAATAATTTAAAAATCCACCCAAAACCTAAAAAAATTGAAATTTTTATATGAAAAACTTCTTTTGCCCATATCTCCTAAACTAAGCGTCCTAGAGCGAAAAGGACTTCAATTCGTGACCACCCCCAAAAAATTGAAAAATCCACCCAAAACCTAAAAAAAATTAAATTTTTATATGAAAAACTTCTTTTGCTCATATCTCCTTAAATATTCGTCCTAGAGCGAAAAGGACTTTAATTCGTGACCACCCTCAAAAAATTGAAAAATCCACCCAAAACCTAAAAAAATAAACATTTTTATATGAAAAACTTCTTTTGCCCATATCTCCTAAACTAAGCGTCCTAGAGCGAAAAGGACTTTAATTCGTGACCACCCCAAAAAATTGAAAAATCCACCCAAAACCTAAAAAAAAATTAAATTTTTATATGAAAAACTTCTTTTGCTCATATCTCCTTAAATATGCGTCCTAGAGCGAAAAAGACTTTAATTCGTGACCACCCCCAAAAAATTGAAAAATACACCCAAAACCTAAAAAAATTTAAATTTTTATATGAAAAACTTCTTTTGTCCATATCTCCTTAAATATGCGTCCTAGAGCGAAAAGGGCTTTAATTCGTGACCACCCCCAAAATAATTGAAAAATCCACCCAAAACCTAAAAAATTGAAATTTTTATATGAAAAACTTCTTTTGCCCATATCTCCTAAACTAAGCGTCCTAGAGCGAAAAGGACTTTAATTCGTGACCACCCTCAAAAAATTGAAAAATCCACCCAAAACCTAAAAAAATTTAAATTTTTATATGAAAAACTTCTTTTGCCCATATCTCCTTAAATATGCGTCCTAGAGCGAAAAGGACTTTAATTCGTGACCACCCCCAAAAAATTGAAAAATCCACCCAAAACCTAAAAAAATTGAAATTTTTATATGAAAAACTTCTTTTGCCCATATCTCCTTAAATATGCGTCCTAGAGCGAAAAGGACTTTAATTCGTGACCACCCCCAAAAAATTGAAAAATCCACCCAAAACCTAAAAAATTTAAATTTTTATATGAAAAACTTCTTTTGCCCATATCTCCTAAACTAAGCGTCCTAGAGCGAAAAGGACTTTAATTCGTGACCACCCCCCAAAAAATTGAAAAATCCACTCAAAACCTAAAAAAAATGAAATTTTTATACGAAAAACTTCTTTTGTCCATATCTCCTTAAATATGCGTCCTAGAGCGAAAAGGACTTTAATTCGTGACCACCCTCAAAAAATTGAAAAATCCACCCAAAACCTAAAAAAATAAAAATTTTTATATGAAAAACTTCTTTTGCCCATATCTCCTAAACTAAGCGTCCAAGAGCGAAAAGGACTTTAATTCATGACCACCCCAAAAAATTGAAAAATCCGCCCAAAACCTAAAAAAAATTGAAATTTTTATATGAAAAACTTCTTTTGCCCATATCTCCTAAACTAAGCGTCCTAGAGCGAAAAGGACTTTAATTCGTGACCACCCTCAAAAAATTGAAAAATCCACCCAAAACCTAAAAAAATTGAAATTTTTATATGAAAAACTTCTTTTGCCCATATCTCCTTAAATATGCGTCCTAGAGCGAAAAGGACTTTAATTCATGACCACCCTCAAAAAATTGAAAAATCCACCCAAAATCTAAACAAATTGAAATTTTTATATGAAAAACTTCTTTTGCCCATATCTCCTAAACTAAGCGTCCTAGAGCGAAAAGGACTTTAATTCATGACCACCCTCAAAAAATTGAAAAATCCACCCAAAACCTAAAAAAAATTGAAATTTTTATATGAAAAACTTCTTTTGTCCATATCTCCTTAAATATGCGTCCTAGAGCGAAAAGGACTTTAATTCGTGACCACCCCCAAAAAAATTTAAAAATCCACCCAAAACCTAAAAAAATTGAAATTTTTATATGAAAAACTTCTTTTGCCCATATCTCCTAAACTAAGCGTCCTAGAGCGAAAAGGACTTTAATTCGTGACCACCCCCAAAAAATTGAAAAATCCACCCAAAACCTAAAAAAAATTAAATTTTTATATGAAAAACTTCTTTTGCTCATATCTCCTTAAATATGCGTCCTAGAGCGAAAAGGACTTTAATACGTGACCACCCTCAAAAAATTGAAAAATCCACCCAAAGCCTAAAAAAATAAACATTTTTATATGAAAAACTTCTTTTGCCCATATCTCCTAAACTAAGCGTCCTAGAGCGAAATGGACTTTAATTCATGACCACCCCAAAAAATTGAAAAATCCACCCAAAACCTAAAAAATTGAAATTTTTATATGAAAAACATCTTTTGCATATATCTCCTAAACTAAGCGTCCTAGAGCGAAAAGGACTTTAATTCGTGACCACCCTCAAAAAATTGAAAAATCCACCCAAAACCTAAAAAAATTGAAATTTTTATATGAAAAACTTCTTTTGCCCATATCTCCTTAAATATGCGTCCTAGAGCGAAAAGGACTTTAATTCGTGACCACCCTCAAAAAATTGAAAAATCCACCCAAAACCTAAAAAAATTAAATTTTTATATGAAAAACTTCTTTGGCCCATATCTCCTAAACTAAGCGTCCTAGAGCGAAAAGGACTTTAATTCATGACCACCCTCAAAAAATTGAAAAATCCACCCAAAACCTAAAAAAATTTGAAATTTTTATATGAAAAACTTCTTTTGCCCATAATATCTCCTAAACTAAGCGTCCTAGAGCGAAAAGGACTTTAATTCATGACCACCCTCAAAAAATTGAAAAATCCACCCAAAACCTAAACAAAAATGAAATTTTTATATGAAAAACTTCTTTTGCCCATATCTCCTTAAATATGCGTCCTAGAGCGAAAAGGAATTTAATTCGTGACCACCCCCAAAATATTGAAAACTCCACCCAAAACCTAAAAAAATTGAAATTTTTATATGAAAAACTTCTGATGCCCATATCTCCTGAACTAAGCGTCCTAGAGCGAAAAGGACTTTAATTCGTGACCACCCTCAAAAAATTGAAAAATCCACCCAAAACCTAAAAAAATTGAAATTTTTATATGAAAAACTTCTTTTGCCCATATCTCCTTAAATATGCGTCCTAGAGCGAAAAGGACTTTAATTCATGACCACCCTCAAAAAATTGAAAAATCCACCCAAAACCTAAAAAAAATTGAAATTTTTATATGAAAAATTCTTTTGCCCATATCTCCTAAACTAAGCGTCCTAGAGCGAAAAGGACTTTAATTCGTGACCACCCCCAAAAAATTGAAAAATCCACCCAAAACCTAAAAAAATTGAAATTTTTATATGAAAAACTTCTTTTGCCCATATCTCCTTAAATATGCGTCCTAGAGCGAAAAGGACTTTAATTCGTGATCACCCTCAAAAAATTGAAAAATCCACCCAAAACCTAAAAAATTGAAATTTTTATATGAAAAACTTCTTTTGCCCATATCTCCTTAAATATGCGTCCTAGAGCGAAAAAGACTTTAATTCATGACCACCTTCAAAAAATTGAAAAATCCACCCAAAACCTAAAAAAATTGAAATTTTTCTATGAAAAACTTCTTTTGCCCATATCTCCTTAAATATGCGTCCTAGAGCGAAAAGGAGTTTAATTCGTGACCACCCCCAAAAAAATGAAAAATCCACCCAAAACCTAAAAAAAATTGAAATTTTTATATGAAAACCTTCTTTTGCCCATATCTCCTAAACTAAGCGTCCTAGAGCGAAAAGGACTTTAATTCGTGACCACCCTCAAAAAAATTTAAAAATCCACCCAAAACCTAAAAAAATTGAAATTTTTATATGAAAAACTTCTTTTGCCCATATCTCCTAAACTAAGCGTCCTAGAGCGAAAAGGACTTTAATTCGTGACCACCCCCAAAAAATTGAAAAATCCACCCAAAACCTAAAAAAAAATAAATTTTTATATGAAAAACTTCTTTTGCTCATATCTCCTTAAATATGCGTCCTAGAGCGAAAAGGACTTTAATTCGTGACCACCCTCAAAAAATTGAAAAATCCACCCAAAACCTAAAAAAAT
Source organism: Haematobia irritans (assembly GCF_050003625.1). Lineage (NCBI taxonomy): Eukaryota > Metazoa > Arthropoda > Insecta > Diptera > Muscidae > Haematobia > Haematobia irritans. Next base: position 137,664,748 of record NC_134400.1, read on the forward strand.
AAACATTTTTATATGAAAAACTTCTTTTGCCCATATCTCCTAAACTAAGCGTCCTAGAGCGAAATGGACTTTAATTCATGACCACCCCAAAAAATTGAAAAATCCACCCAAAACCTAAAAAATTGAAATTTTTATATGAAAAACATCTTTTGCATATATCTCCTAAACTAAGCGTCCTAGAGCGAAAAGGACTTTAATTCGTGACCACCCTCAAAAAATTGAAAAATCCACCCAAAACCTAAAAAAATTAAATTTTTATATGAAAAACATCTTTTGCATATATCTCCTAAACTAAGCGTCCTAGAGCGAAAAGGACTTTAATTCATGACCACCCTCAAAAAATTGAAAAATCCACCCAAAACCTAAACAAAAATGAAATTTTTTATGAAAAACTTCTTTTGCCCATATCTCCTTAAATATGCGTCCTAGAGCGAAAAGGACTTTAATTCGTGACCACCCCCAAAATATTGAAAAATCCACCCAAAACCTAAAAAAAATTGAAATTTTTATATGAAAAATTCTTTTGCCCATATCTCCTAAACTAAGCGTCCTAGAGCGAAAAGGACTTTAATTCGTGACCACCCCCAAAAAATTGAAAAATCCACCCAAAACCTAAAAAAATTGAAATTTTTATATGAAAAACTTCTTTTGCCCATATCTCCTTAAATATGCGTCCTAGAGCGAAAAGGACTTTAATTCGTGATCACCCTCAAAAAATTGAAAAATCCACCCAAAACCTAAAAAATTTAAATTTTTATATGAAAAACTTCTTTTGCCCATATCTCCTTAAATATGCGTCCTAGAGCGAAAAAGACTTTAATTCATGACCACCTTCAAAAAATTGAAAAATCCACCCAAAACCTAAAAAAATTGAAATTTTTCTATGAAAAACTTCTTTTGCCCATATCTCCTTAAATATGCGTCCTAGAGCGAAAAGGAGTTTAATTCGTGACCACCCCCAAAAAAATGAAAAATCCACCCAAAACCTAAAAAAATTGAAATTTTTATATGAAAACCTTCTTTTGCCCATATCTCCTAAACTAAGCGTCCTAGAGCGAAAAGGACTTTAATTCGTGACCACCCTCAAAAAATTCAAAAATCCACCCAAAACCTAAAATAAATTAAAATTTTTATATGAAAAACTTCTTTTGCCCATATCTCCTAAACTAAGCGTCCTAGAGCGAAAAGGACTTTAATTCGTGACCACCCCCAAAAAATTGAAAAATCCACCCAAAAGCTAAAAAAAATTGAAATTTTTATATGAAAAACTTTTTTTGCCCATATCTCCTTAAATATGCGTCCTAGAGCGAAAAGGACTTTAATTCGTGACCACCCCCAAAAAATTGAAAAATCCACCCAAAACCTAAAATATAAAAATTTTTATTTGAAAAACTTCTTTTGCCCATATCTCCTTAAATATGCGTCCTAGAGCGAAAAGGACTTTAATTCGTGACCACCCCCAAAAAATTGAAAAATCCACCCAAAACCTAAAAAAATTGAAATTTTTATATGAAAAACTTCTTTTGCCCATATCTCCTTAAATATGCGTCCTAGAGCGAAAAGGACTTTAATTCCTGACCACCCCCAAAAAATTGAAAAATCCACCCAAAACCTAAAAAAATAAAAATTTTTATATGAAAACTTCTTTTGCCCATATCTCCTTAAATATGCGTCCTAGAGCGAAAAGGACTTTAATTTGTGACCACCCCCAAAAAATTGAAAAATCCACCCAAAACCTAAAAAAATTGAAATTTTTATATGAAAAACTTCTTTTGCCCATATCTCCTTAAATATGCGTCCTAGAGCGAAAAGGACTTTAATTCATGACCACCCTCAAAAAATTGAAAAATCCACCCAAAACCTAAAAAAAATTGAAATTTTTATATGAAAAATTCTTTTGCCCATATCTCCTAAACTAAGCGTCCTAGAGCGAAAAGGACTTTAATTCGTGACCACCCCCAAAAAATTGAAAAATCCACCCAAAACCTAAAAAAAATGAAATTTTTATATGAAAAACTTCTTTTGCCCATATCTCCTTAAATATGCGTCCTAGAGCGAAAAGGACTTTAATTCGTGATCACCCTCAAAAAATTGAAAAATCCACCCAAAACCTAAAAAATTGAAATTTTTATATGAAAATCTTCTTTTGCCCATATCTCCTTAAATATGCGTCCTAGAGCGAAAAAGACTTTAATTCATGACCACCTTCAAAAAATTGAAAAATCCACCCAAAACCTAAAAAAATTGAAATTTTCCTATGAAAAACTTCTTTTGCCCATATCTCCTTAAATATGCGTCCTAGAGCGAAAAGGAGTTTAATTCGTGACCACCCCCAAAAAAATTGAAAAATCCACCCAAAACCTAAAAAAATTGAAATTTTTATATGAAAACCTTCTTTTGCCCATATCTCCTAAACTAAGCGTCCTAGAGCGAAAAGGACTTTAATTCGTGACCACCCTCAAAAAATTCAAAAATCCACCCAAAACCTAAAATAAATTAAAATTTTTATATGAAAAACTTCTTTTGCCCATATCTCCTAAACTAAGCGTCCTAGAGCGAAAAGGACTTTAATTCGTGACCACCCCCAAAAAATTGAAAAATCCACCCAAAACCTAAAAAAATTGAAATTTTTATATGAAAAACTTCTTTTGCCCATATCTCCTTAAATATGCGTCCTAGAGCGAAAAGGACTTTAATTCGTGACCACCCCCAAAAAATTGAAAAATCCACCCAAAACCTAAAAAAATTGAAATTTTTATGTGAAAAACTTCTTTTGCCCATATCTCCTTAAATATGCGTCCTAGAGCGAAAAGGACTTTAATTCGTGACCACCCCCAAAAAATTGAAAAATCCACCCAAAACCTAAAAAAATTGAAATTTTTATATGAAAAACTTCTTTTGCCCATATCTCCTTAAATATGCGTCCTAGAGCGAAAAGGACTTTAATTCCTGACCACCCCCAAAAAATTGAAAAATCCACCCAAAACCTAAAAAAATAAAAATTTTTATATGAAAACTTCTTTTGCCCATATCTCCTTAAATATGCGTCCTAGAGCGAAAAGGACTTTAATTCGTGACCACCCCCAAAAAATTGAAAAATCCACCCAAAACCTAAAAAAATTGAAATTTTTATATGAAAAACTTCTTTTGCCCATATCTCCTTAAATATGCGTCCTAGAGCGAAAAGGACTTTAATTCGTGACCACCCTCAAAAAATTGAAAAATCCACCCAAAACCTAAAAAAATTGAAATTTTTATATGAAAAACTTCTTTTGCCCATATCTCCTTAAATATGCGTCCTAGAGCGAAAAGGACTTTAATTTGTGACCACCCCCAAAAAATTGAAAAATCCACCCAAAACCTAAAAAAATTGAAATTTTTATATGAAAGACTTCTTTTGCCCATATCTCCTTAAATATGCGTCCTAGAGCGAAAAGGACTTTAATTCGTGACCACCCTCAAAAAATTGAAAAATCCACCCAAAACCTAAAAAAATTGAAATTTTTATATGAAAACCTTCTTTTTTACCATATCTCCTAAACTAAGCGTCCTAGAGCGAAAAGGACTTTAATTCATGACCACCCCCAAAAAATTGAAAAATCCACCCAAAACCTAAAAAAATTTAAATTTTTATATGAAAAACTTCTTTTGCCCATATCTCCTTAAATATGCGTCCTAGAGCGAAAAGGATTTTAATTCGTGACCACCCTCAAAAAATTGAAAAATCCACCCAAAACCTAAAAAAATAAAAATGTTTATATGAAAAACTTTTTTGCCCATATCTCCTTAAATATGCGTCCTAGAGCGAAAAGGACTTTAATTCGTGACCACCCTCAAAAAATTGAAAAATCCACCCAAAACCTAAAAAAATTGAAATTTTTATATGAAAAACTTCTGTTGCCCATATCTCCTAAACTAAGCGTCCTAGAGAGAAAAGGACTTTAATTCGTGACCACCCCCAAAACATTGAAAAATCTACTCAAAATCTAAAAAAATTGAAATTTTTATATGAAAAACTTCTTTTGCCCATATCTCCTTAAATATGCGTCCTAGAGCGAAAAGGACTTTAATTCGTGACCACCCTCAAAAAATTGAAAAATCCACCCAAAACCTAAAAAAATTGAAATTTTTATATGAAAAACTTCTGTTGCCCATATCTCCTAAACTAAGCGTCCTAGAGCGAAAAGGACTTTAATTCATGACCACCCCAAAAAATTGAAAAATCCACCCAAAACCTAAAAAAATTGAAATTTTTATATGAAAAACTTCTTTTGCCCATATCTCCTAAACTAAGCGTCCTAGAGCGAAAAGGACTTTAATTCATGACCACCCTCAGAAAATTGAAAAATCCACCCAAAACCTAAAAAAAAAAAAAGAAATTTTTATATGAAAAACTTCTTTTGCCCATATCTCCTTAAATATGCGTCCTAGAGCGAAAAGGACTTTAATTCGTGACCACCCCCAAAAAATTGAAAAATCCACCCAAAACCTAAAAAAATTGAAATTTTTATATAAAAAATTTCTGTTGCCCATATCCCCTAACCTAAGCGTCCTAGAGCGAAAAGGACTTCAATTCGTGACCACCCCCAAAAAATTGAAAAATCCACCCAAAACCTAAAAAAATTGAAATTTTTATATGAAAAACTTCTTTTGCCCATATCTCCTTAAATATGCGTCCTAGAGCGAAAAGGACTTTAATTCGTGACCACCCTCAAAAAATTCAAAAATCCACAAAAAAACCTAAAATAAATTAAAATTTTTATATGAAAAACTTCTGCTGCCCATATCTCCTAAACTAAGCGTCCTAGAGCGAAAAGGACTTAAATTCATGACCACCCTCAAAAAATTGAAAAATCCACACAAAACCTAAAAAAAAATTGAAATTTTTATATGAAAAACTTCTTTTGCCCATATCTCCTTAAATATGCGTCCTAGAGCGAAAAGGACTTTAATTCGTGACCACCCCCAAAAAATTGAAAAATCCACCCAAAACCTAAAAAAATTGAAATTTTTATATGAAAAACTTCTTTTGCCCATATCTCCTAAACTAAGCGTCCTAGAGCGAAAAGGACTTTAATTCGTGACCACCCCCAAAAAATTGAAAAATCCACCCAAAACCTAAAAAAATTTAAATTTTTATATGAAAAACTTCTTTTGCCCATATCTCCTTAAATATGCGTCCTAGAGCGAAAAATGAAAAACTTCTTTTGACCATATCTCCTAATCTAAGCGTCCTAGAGCGAAAAGGACTTTAATTCGTGACCACCCTCAAAAAATTGAAAAATCCACCCAAAACCTAAAAAAATTGAAATTTTTATATGAAAAACTTCTTTTGCCCATATCTCCTTAAATATGCGTCCTAGAGCGAAAAGGACTTTAATTCGTGACCACCCTCAAAAAATTCAAAAATCCACAAAAAAACCTAAAATAAATTAAAATTTTTATATGAAAAACTTCTGCTGCCCATATCTCCTAAACTAAGCGTCCTAGAGCGAAAAGGACTTAAATTCATGACCACCCTCAAAAAATTGAAAAATCCACACAAAACCTAAAAAAAAATTGAAATTTTTATATGAAAAACTTCTTTTGCCCATATCTCCTTAAATATGCGTCCTAGAGCGAAAAGGACTTTAATTCGTGACCACCCCCAAAAAATTGAAAAATCCACCCAAAACCTAAAAAAATTGAAATTTTTATATGAAAAACTTCTTTTGCCCATATCTCCTTAAATATGCGTCCTAGAGCGAAAAGGACTTTAATTCGTGACCACCCCCAAAAAATTGAAAAATCCACCCAAAACCTAAAAAAATTGAAATTTTTATATGAAAAACTTCTTTTGCCCATATCTCCTTAAATATGCGTCCTAGAGCGAAAAGGACTTTAATTCCTGACCACCCCCAAAAAATTGAAAAATCCACCCAAAACCTAAAAAAATAAAAATTTTTATATGAAAACTTCTTTTGCCCATATCTCCTTAAATATGCGTCCTAGAGCGAAAAGGACTTTAATTTGTGACCACCCCCAAAAAATTGAAAAATCCACCCAAAACCTAAAAAAATTGAAATTTTTATATGAAAAACTTCTTTTGCCCATATCTCCTTAAATATGCGTCCTAGAGCGAAAAGGACTTTAATTCATGACCACCCTCAAAAAATTGAAAAATCCACCCAAAACCTAAAAAAAATTGAAATTTTTATATGAAAAATTCTTTTGCCCATATCTCCTAAACTAAGCGTCCTAGAGCGAAAAGGACTTTAATTCGTGACCACCCCCAAAAAATTGAAAAATCCACCCAAAACCTAAAAAAAATGAAATTTTTATATGAAAAACTTCTTTTGCCCATATCTCCTTAAATATGCGTCCTAGAGCGAAAAGGACTTTAATTCGTGATCACCCTCAAAAAATTGAAAAATCCACCCAAAACCTAAAAAATTGAAATTTTTATATGAAAATCTTCTTTTGCCCATATCTCCTTAAATATGCGTCCTAGAGCGAAAAAGACTTTAATTCATGACCACCTTCAAAAAATTGAAAAATCCACCCAAAACCTAAAAAAATTGAAATTTTCCTATGAAAAACTTCTTTTGCCCATATCTCCTTAAATATGCGTCCTAGAGCGAAAAGGAGTTTAATTCGTGACCACCCCCAAAAAAATTGAAAAATCCACCCAAAACCTAAAAAAATTGAAATTTTTATATGAAAACCTTCTTTTGCCCATATCTCCTAAACTAAGCGTCCTAGAGCGAAAAGGACTTTAATTCGTGACCACCCTCAAAAAATTCAAAAATCCACCCAAAACCTAAAATAAATTAAAATTTTTATATGAAAAACTTCTTTTGCCCATATCTCCTAAACTAAGCGTCCTAGAGCGAAAAGGACTTTAATTCGTGACCACCCCCAAAAAATTGAAAAATCCACCCAAAACCTAAAAAAATTGAAATTTTTATATGAAAAACTTCTTTTGCCCATATCTCCTTAAATATGCGTCCTAGAGCGAAAAGGACTTTAATTCGTGACCACCCCCAAAAAATTGAAAAATCCACCCAAAACCTAAAAAAATTGAAATTTTTATGTGAAAAACTTCTTTTGCCCATATCTCCTTAAATATGCGTCCTAGAGCGAAAAGGACTTTAATTCGTGACCACCCCCAAAAAATTGAAAAATCCACCCAAAACCTAAAAAAATTGAAATTTTTATATGAAAAACTTCTTTTGCCCATATCTCCTTAAATATGCGTCCTAGAGCGAAAAGGACTTTAATTCCTGACCACCCCCAAAAAATTGAAAAATCCACCCAAAACCTAAAAAAATAAAAATTTTTATATGAAAACTTCTTTTGCCCATATCTCCTTAAATATGCGTCCTAGAGCGAAAAGGACTTTAATTCGTGACCACCCCCAAAAAATTGAAAAATCCACCCAAAACCTAAAAAAATTGAAATTTTTATATGAAAAACTTCTTTTGCCCATATCTCCTTAAATATGCGTCCTAGAGCGAAAAGGACTTTAATTCGTGACCACCCTCAAAAAATTGAAAAATCCACCCAAAACCTAAAAAAATTGAAATTTTTATATGAAAAACTTCTTTTGCCCATATCTCCTTAAATATGCGTCCTAGAGCGAAAAGGACTTTAATTTGTGACCACCCCCAAAAAATTGAAAAATCCACCCAAAACCTAAAAAAATTGAAATTTTTATATGAAAGACTTCTTTTGCCCATATCTCCTTAAATATGCGTCCTAGAGCGAAAAGGACTTTAATTCGTGACCACCCTCAAAAAATTGAAAAATCCACCCAAAACCTAAAAAAATTGAAATTTTTATATGAAAACCTTCTTTTTTACCATATCTCCTAAACTAAGCGTCCTAGAGCGAAAAGGACTTTAATTCATGACCACCCCCAAAAAATTGAAAAATCCACCCAAAACCTAAAAAAATTTAAATTTTTATATGAAAAACTTCTTTTGCCCATATCTCCTTAAATATGCGTCCTAGAGCGAAAAGGATTTTAATTCGTGACCACCCTCAAAAAATTGAAAAATCCACCCAAAACCTAAAAAAATAAAAATGTTTATATGAAAAACTTTTTTGCCCATATCTCCTTAAATATGCGTCCTAGAGCGAAAAGGACTTTAATTCGTGACCACCCTCAAAAAATTGAAAAATCCACCCAAAACCTAAAAAAATTGAAATTTTTATATGAAAAACTTCTGTTGCCCATATCTCCTAAACTAAGCGTCCTAGAGAGAAAAGGACTTTAATTCGTGACCACCCCCAAAACATTGAAAAATCTACTCAAAATCTAAAAAAATTGAAATTTTTATATGAAAAACTTCTTTTGCCCATATCTCCTTAAATATGCGTCCTAGAGCGAAAAGGACTTTAATTCGTGACCACCCTCAAAAAATTGAAAAATCCACCCAAAACCTAAAAAAATTGAAATTTTTATATGAAAAACTTCTGTTGCCCATATCTCCTAAACTAAGCGTCCTAGAGCGAAAAGGACTTTAATTCATGACCACCCCAAAAAATTGAAAAATCCACCCAAAACCTAAAAAAATTGAAATTTTTATATGAAAAACTTCTTTTGCCCATATCTCCTAAACTAAGCGTCCTAGAGCGAAAAGGACTTTAATTCATGACCACCCTCAGAAAATTGAAAAATCCACCCAAAACCTAAAAAAAAAAAAAGAAATTTTTATATGAAAAACTTCTTTTGCCCATATCTCCTTAAATATGCGTCCTAGAGCGAAAAGGACTTTAATTCGTGACCACCCCCAAAAAATTGAAAAATCCACCCAAAACCTAAAAAAATTGAAATTTTTATATAAAAAATTTCTGTTGCCCATATCCCCTAACCTAAGCGTCCTAGAGCGAAAAGGACTTCAATTCGTGACCACCCCCAAAAAATTGAAAAATCCACCCAAAACCTAAAAAAATTGAAATTTTTATATGAAAAACTTCTTTTGCCCATATCTCCTTAAATATGCGTCCTAGAGCGAAAAGGACTTTAATTCGTGACCACCCTCAAAAAATTCAAAAATCCACAAAAAAACCTAAAATAAATTAAAATTTTTATATGAAAAACTTCTGCTGCCCATATCTCCTAAACTAAGCGTCCTAGAGCGAAAAGGACTTAAATTCATGACCACCCTCAAAAAATTGAAAAATCCACACAAAACCTAAAAAAAAATTGAAATTTTTATATGAAAAACTTCTTTTGCCCATATCTCCTTAAATATGCGTCCTAGAGCGAAAAGGACTTTAATTCGTGACCACCCCCAAAAAATTGAAAAATCCACCCAAAACCTAAAAAAATTGAAATTTTTATATGAAAAACTTCTTTTGCCCATATCTCCTAAACTAAGCGTCCTAGAGCGAAAAGGACTTTAATTCGTGACCACCCCCAAAAAATTGAAAAATCCACCCAAAACCTAAAAAAATTTAAATTTTTATATGAAAAACTTCTTTTGCCCATATCTCCTTAAATATGCGTCCTAGAGCGAAAAATGAAAAACTTCTTTTGACCATATCTCCTAAACTAAGCGTCCTAGAGCGAAAAGGACTTTAATTCGTGACCACCCTCAAAAAATTGAAAAATCCACCCAAAACCTAAAAAAATTGAAATTTTTATATGAAAAACTTCTTTTGCCCATATCTCCTTAAATATGCGTCCTAGAGCGAAAAGGACTTTAATTCGTGACCACCCTCAAAAAATTCAAAAATCCACAAAAAAACCTAAAATAAATTAAAATTTTTATATGAAAAACTTCTGCTGCCCATATCTCCTAAACTAAGCGTCCTAGAGCGAAAAGGACTTAAATTCATGACCACCCTCAAAAAATTGAAAAATCCACACAAAACCTAAAAAAAAATTGAAATTTTTATATGAAAAACTTCTTTTGCCCATATCTCCTTAAATATGCGTCCTAGAGCGAAAAGGACTTTAATTCGTGACCACCCCCAAAAAATTGAAAAATCCACCCAAAACCTAAAAAAATTGAAATTTTTATATGAAAAACTTCTTTTGCCCATATCTCCTAAACTAAGCGTCCTAGAGCGAAAAGGACTTTAATTCGTGACCACCCCCAAAAAATTGAAAAATCCACCCAAAACCTAAAAAAATTTAAATTTTTATATGAAAAACTTCTTTTGCCCATATCTCCTTAAATATGCGTCCTAGAGCGAAAAGGACTTTAATACGTGACCACCCCCAAAAAATTGAAAAATCCACCCAAAACCTAAAAAAATTGAAATTTTTATATGAAAAACTTCTTTTGCCCATATCTCCTTAAATATGCGTCCTACAGCGAAAAGGACTTTAATTCGTGACCACCCCCAAAAAATTGAAAAATCCACCCAAAACCTAAAAAAATAAAAATTTTTATATGAAAAACTTCTTTTGCCCATATCTCCTTAAATATACGTCCTAGAGCGAAAAGGACTTTAATTCGTGACCACCCCCAAAAAATTGATAACTCCACCCAAAACCTAAAAAAATTGAAATTTTTATATGAAAAACTTCTTTTGCCCATATCTCCTTAAATATGCGTCCTAGAGCGAAAAGGACTTTAATTCGTGACCACCCTCAAAATATTGAAAAATCCACCCAAAACCTAAAAAAATTGAAATTTTTATATGAAAAACTTTTTTTGCCCATATCTCCTTAAATATGCGTCCTAGAGCGAAAAGGAATTTAATTCGTGACCACCCTCAAAAAATTGAAAAATCCACCCAAAACCTAAAAAAAATTGAAATTTTTATATGAAAAACTTCTGTTGCCCATACTCCTAAACTAAGCGTCCTAGAGTGAAAAGGACTTTAATTCGTGACCACCCCCAAAAAATTGAAAAATCCACCCAAAATCTAAAAAAATTGAAATTTTTATATTGAAGACTTCTTTTGCCCATATCTCTACTTTAATTCGTGACCACCCTCAAAAATTTGAAAAATCCACCCAAAACCTAAAAAAATTGAAATTTTTATATGAAAAACTTCTTTTGCCCATATCTCCTTAAATATGCGTCCTAGAGCGAAAAGGACTTTAATTCGTGACCACCCCCAAAAAATTGAAAAATCCACCCAAAAGCTAAAAAAAATTGAAATTTTTATATGAAAAACTTTTTTTGCCCATATCTCCTTAAATATGCGTCCTAGAGCGAAAAGGACTTTAATTCGTGACCACCCCCAAAAAATTGAAAAATCCACCCAAAACCTAAAAAAATTGAAATTTTTATATGAAAAACTTCTTTTGCCCATATCTCCTTAAATATGCGTCCTAGAGCGAAAAGGACTTTAATTCGTGACCACCCCCAAAAAATTGAAAAATCCACCCAAAACCTAAAAAAATTGAAATTTTTATATGAAAAACTTCTTTTGCCCATATCTCCTTAAATATGCGTCCTAGAGCGAAAAGGACTTTAATTCCTGACCACCCCCAAAAAATTGAAAAATCCACCCAAAACCTAAAAAAATAAAAATTTTTATATGAAAACTTCTTTTGCCCATATCTCCTTAAATATGCGTCCTAGAGCGAAAAGGACTTTAATTTGTGACCACCCCCAAAAAATTGAAAAATCCACCCAAAACCTAAAAAAATAGAAATTTTTATATGAAAAACTTCTTTTGCCCATATCTCCTTAAATATGCGTCCTAGAGCGAAAAGGACTTTAATTCATGACCACCCTCAAAAAATTGAAAAATCCACCCAAAACCTAAAAAAAATTGAAATTTTTATATGAAAAATTCTTTTGCCCATATCTCCTAAACTAAGCGTCCTAGAGCGAAAAGGACTTTAATTCGTGACCACCCCCAAAAAATTGAAAAATCCACCCAAAACCTAAAAAAATGAAATTTTTATATGAAAAACTTCTTTTGCCCATATCTCCTTAAATATGCGTCCTAGAGCGAAAAGGACTTTAATTCGTGATCACCCTCAAAAAATTGAAAAATCCACCCTAAACCTAAAAAATTGAAATTTTTATATGAAAATCTTCTTTTGCCCATATCTCCTTAAATATGCGTCCTAGAGCGAAAAAGACTTTAATTCATGACCACCTTCAAAAAATTGAAAAATCCACCCAAAACCTAAAAAAATTGAAATTTTCCTATGAAAAACTTCTTTTGCCCATATCTCCTTAAATATGCGTCCTAGAGCGAAAAGGAGTTTAATTCGTGACCACCCCCAAAAAAATTGAAAAATCCACCCAAAACCTAAAAAAATTGAAATTTTTATATGAAAACCTTCTTTTGCCCATATCTCCTAAACTAAGCGTCCTAGAGCGAAAAGGACTTTAATTCGTGACCACCCTCAAAAAATTCAAAAATCCACCCAAAACCTAAAATAAATTAAAATTTTTATATGAAAAACTTCTTTTGCCCATATCTCCTAAACTAAGCGTCCTAGAGCGAAAAGGACTTTAATTCGTGACCACCCCCAAAAAATTGAAAAATCCACCCAAAACCTAAAAAAATTGAAATTTTTATATGAAAAACTTCTTTTGCCCATATCTCCTTAAATATGCGTCCTAGAGCGAAAAGGACTTTAATTCCTGACCACCCCCAAAAAATTGAAAAATCCACCCAAAACCTAAAAAAATAAAAATTTTTATATGAAAACTTCTTTTGCCCATATCTCCTTAAATATGCGTCCTAGAGCGAAAAGGACTTTAATTCGTGACCACCCCCAAAAAATTGAAAAATCCACCCAAAACCTAAAAAAATTGAAATTTTTATATGAAAAACTTCTTTTGCCCATATCTCCTTAAATATGCGTCCTAGAGCGAAAAGGACTTTAATTCGTGACCACCCTCAAAAAATTGAAAAATCCACCCAAAACCTAAAAAAATTGAAATTTTTATATGAAAAACTTCTTTTGCCCATATCTCCTTAAATATGCGTCCTAGAGCGAAAAGGACTTTAATTTGTGACCACCCCCAAAAAATTGAAAAATCCACCCAAAACCTAAAAAAATTGAAATTTTTATATGAAAAACTTCTTTTGCCCATATCTCCTTAAATATGCGTCCTAGAGCGAAAAGGACTTTAATTCGTGACCACCCTCAAAAAATTGAAAAATCCACCCAAAACCTAAAAAAATTGAAATTTTTATATGAAAACCTTCTTTTTTACCATATCTCCTAAACTAAGCGTCCTAGAGCGAAAAGGACTTTAATTCATGACCACCCCCAAAAAATTGAAAAATCCACCCAAAACCTAAAAAAATTGAAATTTTTATATGAAAAACTTCTTTTGCCCATATCTCCTAAACTAAGCGTCCTAGAGCGAAAAGGACTTTAATTCATGACCACCCTCAGAAAATTGAAAAATCCACCCAAAACCTAAAAAAAAAAAAAGAAATTTTTATATGAAAAACTTCTTTTGCCCATATCTCCTTAAATATGCGTCCTAGAGCGAAAAGGACTTTAATTCGTGACCACCCCCAAAAAATTGAAAAATCCACCCAAAACCTAAAAAAATTGAAATTTTTATATAAAAAATTTCTGTTGCCCATATCCCCTAACCTAAGCGTCCTAGAGCGAAAAGGACTTCAATTCGTGACCACCCCCAAAAAATTGAAAAATCCACCCAAAACCTAAAAAAATTGAAATTTTTATATGAAAAACTTCTTTTGCCCATATCTCATTAAATATGCGTCCTAGAGCGAAAAATGAAAAACTTCTTTTGACCATATCTCCTAAACTAAGCGTCCTAGAGCGAAAAGGACTTTAATTCGTGACCACCCTCAAAAAATTGAAAAATCCACCCAAAACCTAAAAAAATTGAAATTTTTATATGAAAAACTTCTTTTGCCCATATCTCCTTAAATATGCGTCCTAGAGCGAAAAGGACTTTAATTCGTGACCACCCTCAAAAAATTCAAAAATCCACAAAAAAACCTAAAATAAATTAAAATTTTTATATGAAAAACTTCTGCTGCCCATATCTCCTAAACTAAGCGTCCTAGAGCGAAAAGGACTTAAATTCATGACCACCCTCAAAAAATTGAAAAATCCACACAAAACCTAAAAAAAATTGAAATTTTTATATGAAAAACTTCTTTTGCCCATATCTCCTTAAATATGCGTCCTAGAGCGAAAAGGACTTTAATTCGTGACCACCCCCAAAAAATTGAAAAATCCACCCAAAACCTAAAAAAATTGAAATTTTTATATGAAAAACTTCTTTTGCCCATATCTCCTAAACTAAGCGTCCTAGAGCGAAAAGGACTTTAATTCGTGACCACCCCCAAAAAATTGAAAAATCCACCCAAAACCTAAAAAAATTTAAATTTTTATATGAAAAACTTCTTTTGCCCATATCTCCTTAAATATGCGTCCTAGAGCGAAAAGGACTTTAATACGTGACCACCCCCAAAAAATTGAAAAATCCACCCAAAACCTAAAAAAATTGAAATTTTTATATGAAAAACTTCTTTTGCCCATATCTCCTTAAATATGCGTCCTACAGCGAAAAGGACTTTAATTCGTGACCACCCCCAAAAAATTGAAAAATCCACCCAAAACCTAAAAAAATAAAAATTTTTATATGAAAAACTTCTTTTGCCTATATCTCCTTAAATATACGTCCTAGAGCGAAAAGGACTTTAATTCGTGACCACCCCCAAAAAATTGATAACTCCACCCAAAACCTAAAAAAATTGAAATTTTTATATGAAAAACTTCTTTTGCCCATATCTCCTTAAATATGCGTCCTAGAGCGAAAAGGACTTTAATTCGTGACCACCCTCAAAATATTGAAAAATCCACCCAAAACCTAAAAAAATTGAAATTTTTATATGAAAAACTTTTTTTGCCCATATCTCCTTAAATATGCGTCCTAGAGCGAAAAGGAATTTAATTCGTGACCACCCTCAAAAAATTGAAAAATCCACCCAAAACCTAAAAAAAATTGAAATTTTTATATGAAAAACTTCTGTTGCCCATACTCCTAAACTAAGCGTCCTAGAGTGAAAAGGACTTTAATTCGTGACCACCCCCAAAAAATTGAAAAATCCACCCAAAATCTAAAAAAATTGAAATTTTTATATTGAAGACTTCTTTTGCCCATATCTCTACTTTAATTCGTGACCACCCTCAAAAATTTGAAAAATCCACCCAAAACCTAAAAAAATTGAAATTTTTATATGAAAAACTTCTTTTGCCCATATCTCCTTAAATATGCGTCCTAGAGCGAAAAGGACTTTAATTCGTGACCACCCTCAAAAAATTGAAAAATCCACCCAAAACCTAAAAAAATTGAAATTTTTATATGAAAAACTTCTTTTGCCCATATCTCCTAAACTAAGCGTCCTAGAGCGAAAAGGACTTTAATTCGTGACCACCCCCAAAAAATTGAAAAATCCACCCAAAACCTAAAAAAACTGAAATTTTTATATGAAAAACTTCTTTTGCCCATATCTCCTTAAATATGCGTCCTAGAGCGAAAAGGACTTTAATTCGCGACCACCCTCAAAAAATTGGAAAATCCATCCAAAAGTTAAAAAAATTTAAATTTTTATATGAAAAACTTCTTTTGCCCATATCTCCTAAACTAAGCGTCCTAGAGCGAAAAGGACTTTAATTCGTGACCACCCCCAAAAAATTGAAAAATCCACCCAAAACCTAAAAAATTGAAATTTGTATATGAAAAACTTCTTTTGCCCATATCTCCTAAACTAAGCGTCCTAGAGCGAAAAGGACTTTAATTCGTGACCACCCCCAAAAAATTGAAAACTCCACCCAAAACCTAAAAAAATTGAAATTTTTATATGAAAGACTTCTTTTGCCCATATCTCCTTAAATATGCGTCCTAGAGCGAAAAGGACTTTAAATCGTGACCACCCTCAAAATATTGAAAAATCCACCCAAAACCTAAAAAAATTGAAATTTTTATATGAAAAACTTTTTTGCCCATATCTCCTTAAATATGCGTCCTAGAGCGAAAAGGACTTTAATTCGTGACCACCCTCAAAAAATTGAAAAATCCACCCAAAACCTAAAAAATTGAAATTTTTATATGAAAAACTTCTGTTTACCATATCTTCTAAACTAAGCGTCCTAGAGTGAAAAGGACTTTATTTCGTGACCACCCCCAAAAAATTGAAAAATCCACCCAAAATCTAAAAAAATTGAAATTTTTATATTGAAGACTTCTTTTGCCCATATCTCCTTAAATATGCGTCCTAGAGCGAAAAGGACTTTAATTCGTGACCACCCTCAAAAATTGAAAAATCCACCCAAAACCTAAAAAAATTGAAATTTTTATATGCAAAACTTCTGTTGCCATATCTCCTAAACTAAGCGTCCTAGAGCGAAAAGGACTTTAATTCATGACCACCCCAAAAAATTGAAAAATCCACCCAAAACCTAAAAAAATTGAAATTTTTATATGAAAAACTTCTTTTGCATATATCTCCTAAACTAAGCGTCCTAGAGCGAAAAGGACTTTAATTCGTGACCACCCCCAAAAAATTGAAAAATCCACCCAAAACCTAAAAAAATTGAAATTTTTATATGAAAAACTTCTTTTGCCCATATCTCCTTAAATATGCGTCCTAGAGCGAAAAGGACTTTAATTCGCGACCACCCTCAAAAAATTGGAAAATCCATCCAAAAGTTAAAAAAATTTAAATTTTTATATGAAAAACTTCTTTTGCCCATATCTCCTAAACTAAGCGTCCTAGAGCGAAAAGGACTTTAATTCGTGACCACCCCCAAAAAATTGAAAAATCCACCCAAAACCTAAAAAATTGAAATTTGTATATGAAAAACTTCTTTTGCCCATATCTCCTAAACTAAGCGTCCTAGAGCGAAAAGGACTTTAATCCGTGACCACCCCCAAAAAATTGAAAACTCCACCCAAAACCTAAAAAAATTGAAATTTTTATATGAAAGACTTCTTTTGCCCATATCTCCTTAAATATGCGTCCTAGAGCGAAAAGGACTTTAATTTGTGACCACCCCCAAAAACTTTAAAAATCCACCCAAAACCTAAAAAAATGAAATTTTTTATGAAAAACTTCTTTTGCCCATATCTCCTTAAATATGCGTCCTAGAGCGAAAAGGACTTTAATTCGTGACCACCCTCAAAAAATTGAAAAATCCACCCAAAACCTAAAAAAATTGAAATTTTTATATGAAAACCTTCTTTTTTCCCATATCTCCTTAAATATGCGTCCTAGAGCGAAAAGGACTTTAATTCGTGACCACCCCCAAAAAATTGAAAAATCCACCCAAAACCTAAAAAAACTGAAATTTTTATATGAAAAACTTCTTTTGCCCATATCTCCTTAAATATGCGTCCTAGAGCGAAAAGGACTTTAATTCGTGACCACCCTCAAAAAATTGAAAAATCCACCCAAAACCTAAAAAATTGAAATTTTTATATGAAAAACTTTTTTTGCCCATATCTCCTTAAATATGCGTCCTAGAGCGAAAAGGACTTTAATTCGTGACCACCCTCAAAAAATTGAAAAATCCACCCAAAACCTAAAAAAAATTGAAATTTTTATATGAAAAACTTCTGTTGCCCATATCTCCTAAACTAACCGTCCTAGTGTGAAAAGGACTTTAATTCGTGACCACCCCCAAAAAATTGAAAAATCCACCCAAAATCTAAAAAAATTGAAATTTTTATATGAAAAACTTCTTTTGCCCATATCTCCTTAAATATGCGTCCTAGAGCGAAAAGGACTTTAATTCGTGACCACCCTCAAAAAATTGAAAAATCCACCCAAAACCTAAAAAAAAATGAAATTTTTATATGCAAAACTTCTGTTGCCCATATCTCCTAAACTAAGCGTCCTAGAGCGAAAAGGACTTTAATTCATGACCACCCCAAAAAATTGAAAAATCCACCCAAAACCTAAAAAAATTGAAATTTGTATATGAAAAACTTCTTTTGCCCATATCTCCTAAACTAAGTGTCCTAGAGCGAAAAGGACTTTAATTCATGACCACCCTCAAAAAATTGAAAAATCCACCCAAAACCTAAAAAAATTTAAATTTTTATATGAAAAACTTCTTTTGCCCATATCTCCTTAAATATGCGTCCTAGAGCGAAAAGGACTTTAATTCGTGACCACCCCCAAAAAATTGAAAAATCCACCCAAAACCTAAAAAAATTGAAATTTTTATATGAAAAACTTCTTTTGCCCATATCTCCTAAACTAAGCGTCCTAGAGCGAAAAGGACTTTAATTCGTGACCACCCTCAAAAATTTGAAAAATCTACCCAAAACCTAAAAAAATTGAAATTTTTATATGAAAAACTGCTTTTGCCCATATCTCCTTAAATATGCGTCCTAGAGCGAAAAGGACTTTAATTCGTGACCACCCTCAAAAAATTGAAAAATCCACCCAAAACCTAAAAAAATTGAAATTTTTCGCTCGTCCTAGAGCGAAAAGGACTTTAATTCGTGACCACCCTCAAAAAATTGAAAAATCCACCCAAAACCTTAAAAAACTGAAATTTTTATATGAAAAACTTCTTTTGCCCATATCTCCTTAAATATGCGTCCTAGAGCGAAAAGGACTTTAATTCGTGACCACCCTCAAAAAATTGGAAAATCCACCCAAAACCTAAAAAAATTTAAATTTTTATATGAAAAACTTCTTTTGCCCATATCTCCTAAACTAAGCGTCCTAGAGCGAAAAGGACTTTAATTCGTGACCACCCCCAAAAAATTGAAAAATCCACCCAAAACCTTAAAAATTGAAATTTGTATATGAAAAACTTCTTTTGCCCATATCTCCTAAACTAAGCGTCCTAGAGCGAAAAGGACTTTAATTCATGACCACCCTCAAAAAATTGAAAAATCCACCCAAAACCTAAAAAAATTTAAATTTTTATATGAAAAACTTCTTTTGCCCATATCTCCTTAAATATGCGTCCTAGAGCGAAAAGGACTTTAATTCGTTACCACCCCCAAAAAATTGAAAAATCCACCCAAAACCTAAAAAAATTGAAATTTTTATATGAAAAACTTCTTTTGCCCATATCTCCTAAACTAAGCGTCCTAGAGCGAAAAGGACTTTAATTCGTGACCACCCTCAAAAAAATGAAAAATCCACCCAAAACCTAAAAAAATTGAAATTTTTAATGAAAAACTTCTGTTGCGTCCTAGAGCGAAAAGGACTTTAATTCGTGACCTAAAAAAATTGAAATTTTTATATGAAAAACTTCTTTTGCATATATCTCCTAAACTAAGCGTCCTAGAGCGAAAAGGACTTTAATTCGTGACCACCCCCAAAAAATTGAAAAATCCACCCAAATCCTAAAAAATTGAAATTTTTATATGAAAAACTTCTGTTGCCCATATCTCCTAAACTAAGCGTCCTAGAGCGAAAAGGACTTTAATTCATGACCACCCTCAAAAAATTGAAAAATCCACCCAAAACCTAAAAAAAATTGAAATTTTTATATGAAAAACTTCTTTTGCATATATCTCCTAAACTAAGCGTCCTAGAGCGAAAAGGACTTTAATTCGTGACCACCCCCAAAAAATTTAAAAATCCACACAAAACCTAAAAAAATTGAAATTTTTATATGAAAAACTTCTTTTGCCCATATCTCCTTAAATATGCGTCCTAGAGCGAAAAGGACTTTAATTCGTGACCACCCTCAAAAAATTGAAAAATCCACCCAAAACCTAAAAAAATAAAAATTTTTATATGAAAAACTTCTTTTGCCCATATCTCCTAAACCAGGGATCCGGAGCGGAGCGTGGAGCGGAGCGGAGCAAGCCCTTTTTTTGCCGGAGCGGGAGCGGAGCGGGAGCGGAGCGGGAGCGGAGCGGGAGCGGAGCGGTTTCCAAATGAAAAACCGCTCCGCTCCGAATAAAATATTACTTGAATGAAATGTGTAACTTTGAAATTACACTGTGTAGGTAATTTCAAATATAACTAGTACTTAGCGTAGTGTGAGTAAACGTTTAAAATGTACGATATGTATTTTTGTACGTACGTACATTGGGGAAAACACAACGTGTTTTTTAGTAATTGTTTTCAAAAACGGCAAATGTCAAAATATATCTCTAGTATGAGTTGTAAAAGTAACAACAGTACTTTCGATCAATTTCATCCTGTATTACTACAAAGATGTTTGTAATGAACGTCAAATAAATGCAATTAAATGATCTTATTTATATTTAATTTTTTAGTTTTCTACACTGAAAAAAATATTGTCGTGAAGTCAAAGATTTCATGTCCTTAGAATAAGAATGCAAATTTTGCTTAACATGGAAGACGCATTTCTCTAAACTTTTGAATGAAATTGTAATGTCCTTATAATTAAGTGATTTTACTTAAAAGTGTGTATCATAACATGAAAGATAAAATTTTTGAGGTAAGGTCAACGTGACTTTAATAATTAAGAAAAATTCTTTTTTTCAGTGCTTTTTTTCTCACATTGATTTGATTTGTATTATTGCATGTTATCTACTTTTTTGAGGACGAACATTTCTTAAAAACGCTGTTCGAAAATGTATTTTTGCAATAAAAGGGAAAAAGCGAAATTAGGTAACACTAGATCTGAGTAAGAATATTCGTAGGTATACCACGGACTGATTTCGATGGAGGTTGTTGCAAACATAAACATACACACACACATTACAAATATAACAAAACCTCTTCTCTACGTCTGTTGCAAAACAAAAAACTTTCGGAGAGTAGTTACTTCTACTCTGTGTATAGACTTTCAATTCCAATCAGCGTTGCCGCTTTGGTCCGATCGGACCAAAATTGGTCCAAAAAATTTCTAATTTTTAAATTTGGTCCGATGGTCGGACCAAACAGCATTTGGTCCATTTTCATAAATTTGGTTTCTATCACATATTAAATAGTAGATGGTGCACCGCAAAGAATATTGTCGGGAGGCCAAATATTTCACATGCGTAAAATATGAATACTAATTTTGCTTAGAATAGAAAACGTATTTCTCTGAAATAAAGTTTTTTCCTTGTCTAAAAGTCTCTAAACTTTTCAATGAAGTCTGTTTGTCCTTATAGCTAAGTGATTCGACATAAAAATGTGTATCCTAACATGAATGAAAATTTCGTTTTAATGAAGTCAAAATGGATTTAATATTTCTGAAAAAATCTTCAAAATGAATAAAATGTTTCAACACATTGTTTTAAAGTCATTATACCCTAAACCACATAGTGGTTAGGGTATAATAAGTTTGATCTGCCAAAAAATGTGCCTACCAGAAATATTGATTTTAGTCCCAATAAAGTATATACCGATCGACTCAGAATCACCTCCTGAGTCAATCTAGCGCTTGGTGTCCGTCCGTCCGTCTGTCCATGTATTTGTTGTTCACAGGATTCCGGTCGCAATTATTAACCGATTTTGATGAAGTTTGGTACAGGGAGTTTTTTTGGGCACAAGGACGAACGCTATTGAATTTGAAATAAATCGGATCAAATTTAGATATAGCTCCCATATATATGTATTGCTCGATTTCGACAAATGGGGTCACGTTGCACTTTTTTACTAACCGATCGTCGTCAAATTTAGCACAAAATAATCTTTTGTATCACCCTTTAAGTCTGAAAATGTCATCGAAATCGGTTCAGATTTAGATATAGGTCCCATATATATGTATCGCCCGATTTTGCCAAATTATGTCATAAAACCCTTATTTATCAACCGATCTTACTCAAAGTTGGCTAAATGTAATCTTCTATAGCACTAACTATATGTGCAAAAAATCATCGAAATCGTTCAGATTTAGCTATAGCTCCCATATATGTACCACCCGATTTTTCTAAATAAAACAAGTAAGGAAAGTCTAAAGTCGGGCGGGGCCGACTATATTATACCCTGCACCACTTTGTAGATCTAAATTTTCGATACCATATCACATCTGTCAAATGTGTTGGGGGCTATATATAAAGGTTTGTCCCAAATATATACATTTAAATATCACTCGATCTGGACAGAATTTGATAGACTTCTACAAAATCTATAGACTCAAAATTTAAGTCGGCTAATGCACTAGGGTGGAACACAATTTTAGTAAAAAATAAAAAAATATGGGAAACATTTAAATCTGAAGCAATTTTAAGGAAACTTCGCAAAAGTTTATTAATGATTTATCGCTCGATATATGTATTAGAAGTTTAGGAAAACTAGAGTCATTTTTACAACTTTTCGACTAAGCAGTGGCGATTTTACAAGGAAAATGTTGGTATTTTGACCATTTTTGTCGAAATCAGAAAAACATATATATGAGAGCTGTATCTAAATCTGAACCGATTTAAACCAAATTTGGCACGCAGAGCTACAATGCTAATTCTACTCCATGTGCAAAATTTCAACTAAATCGGAGTTAAAAATTGGCCTCTGTGGTCATATGAGTGTAAATCGGGCGAAAGCTATATATGGGATAAATATCTAAATCTGAACAGATTTCAACCAAATTTGACAGGCATAGCTACAATGCTAATTCTACTCCCTGTGGAAAATTTCAACTAAATCGGAGTTAAAAATTGGCCTCTGTGGTCATATGAGTGTTAATCGGCCGAAAGCTATATGTGGGAGCTATATCTAACTCTGAATCGATTTCAATAAAATTTGGCATACTTGACTACACAACTAATTGTACCCCTAGTGCAAAATTTCAACCTAATTGGGATAAAACTCTAGCTTCTGGGACCGTATTAGTCCATATCGGGCGAAAGATATATATGGGAGCTATATCTAAATCTGAACCGATTTCAATAAAATTTGGCACACTTGACTAATTGTTCTTCTTCTGCAAAATTTTAAGCAAATTAGGGTAAAACTCTGGCTTCTGGGGCCATATAAGTCCATATCGGGCGAAATATATATATGGGAGCTATATCTAAATCTGAACCGATTTCTTCCAAAATCAATAGGGTTCTATTCTGAGCCAAAGCACATACCTGTGTCAAATTTGAAGTCGATTGGACTAAAACTGCGACCTAGACTTTGATTACAAAAATGTGTTCACGGACAGACGGACATCACTATATCGACTCAAGAGCCCACCCTGAGCATTTTTGCCAAAGACAGCATGTGTCTATCTCGTCTCCTGCTGGGTGTTGCAAACATATGCACTAACTTATAATACCCTGTTCCACAGTGAGGAGCAGGGTATAATAAAACTCAATTGAACAAATAATACAATATTTGTACTATAATTTTCTCGAAGAGGAGCGGAGCGTTTTTTTTTTCTCCGGAGCGGGAGCGGAGCGGAGCGAAAAAAATGGACCGCTCCGGATCCCTGTCCTAAACTAAGCGTCCTAGAGCGAAATGGACTTTAATTCATGACCACCCCAAAAAATTGAAAAATCCACCCAAAGCCTAAAAAAAAATTGACATTTTTATATGAAAAACATCTTTTGCATATATCTCCTAAACTACGCGTCCTAGAGCGAAAAGGACTTTAATTCGTGACCACCCCCAAAAAATTGAAAAATCCACCCAAAACCTAAAAAATTGAAATTTTTATATGAAAAACTTCTTTTGCCCATATCTCCTTAAATATGCGTCCTAGAGCGAAAAGGACTTTAATTTGTGACCACCCCCAAAAAATTTAAAAATCCACCCAAAACCTAAAAAAATGAAATTTTTATATGAAAAACTTCTTTTGCCCATATCTCCTTAAATATGCGTCCTAGAGCGAAAAGGACTTTAATTCGTGACCACCCTCAAAAAATTGAAAAATCCACCCAAAACCTAAAAAAATTGAAATTTTTATATGAAAACCTTCTTTTTTCCCATATCTCCTTAAATATGCGTCCTAGAGCGAAAAGGACTTTAATTCGTGACCACCCCCAAAAAATTGAAAAATCCACCCAAAACCTAAAAAAACTGAAATTTTTATATGAAAAACTACTTTTGCCCATATCTCCTTAAATATGCGTCCTAGAGCGAAAAGGACTTTAATTCGTGACCACCCTCAAAAAATTGAAAAATCCACCCAAAACCTAAAAAATTGAAATTTTTATATGAAAAACTTTTTTTGCCCATATCTCCTTAAATATGCGTCCTAGAGCGAAAAGGACTTTAATTCGTGACCACCCTCAAAAAATTGAAAAATCCACCCAAAACCTAAAAAAAATTGAAATTTTTATATGAAAAACTTCTGTTGCCCATATCTCCTTAAATATGCGTCCTAGAGCGAAAAGGACTTTAATTCGTGACCACCCTCAAAAAATTGAAAAATCCACCCAAAACCTAAAAAAAATTGAAATTTTTATATGAAAAACTTCTGTTGCCCATATCTCCTAAACTAACCGTCCTAGTGTGAAAAGGACTTTAATTCGTGACCACCCCCAAAAAATTGAAAAATCCACCCAAAATCTAAAAAAATTGAAATTTTTATATGAAAAACTTCTTTTGCCCATATCTCCTTAAATATGCGTCCTAGAGCGAAAAGGACTTTAATTCGTGACCACCCTCAAAAAATTGAAAAATCCACCCAAAACCTACAAAAAAATG
Source organism: Haematobia irritans (assembly GCF_050003625.1). Classification (NCBI taxonomy): domain Eukaryota; kingdom Metazoa; phylum Arthropoda; class Insecta; order Diptera; family Muscidae; genus Haematobia; species Haematobia irritans. Next base: position 137,689,213 of record NC_134400.1, read on the forward strand.
AAATTTTTATATGCAAAACTTCTGTTGCCCATATCTCCTAAACTAAGCGTCCTAGAGCGAAAAGGACTTTAATTCATGACCACCCCAAAAAATTGAAAAATCCACCCAAAACCTAAAAAAATTGAAATTTGTATATGAAAAACTTCTTTTGCCCATATCTCCTAAACTAAGTGTCCTAGAGCGAAAAGGACTTTAATTCATGACCACCCTCAAAAAATTGAAAAATCCACCCAAAACCTAAAAAAATTTAAATTTTTATATGAAAAACTTCTTTTGCCCATATCTCCTTAAATATGCGTCCTAGAGCGAAAAGGACTTTAATTCGTGACCACCCCCAAAAAATTGAAAAATCCACCCAAAACCTAAAAAAATTGAAATTTTTATATGAAAAACTTCTTTTGCCCATATCTCCTAAACTAAGCGTCCTAGAGCGAAAAGGACTTTAATTCGTGACCACCCTCAAAAATTTGAAAAATCTACCCAAAACCTAAAAAAATTGAAATTTTTATATGAAAAACTTCTTTTGTCCATATCTCCTTAAATATGCGTCCTAGAGCGAAAAGGACTTTAATTCGTGACCACCCTCAAAAAATTGAAAAATCCACCCAAAACCTAAAAAAATTGAAATTTTTCGCTCGTCCTAGAGCGAAAAGGACTTTAATTCGTGACCACCCTCAAAAAATTGAAAAATCCACCCAAAACCTAAAAAAACTGAAATTTTTATATGAAAAACTTCTTTTGCCCATATCTCCTTAAATATGCGTCCTAGAGCGAAAAGGACTTTAATTCGTGACCACCCTCAAAAAATTGGAAAATCCACCCAAAACCTAAAAAAATTTAAATTTTTATATGAAAAACTTCTTTTGCCCATATCTCCTAAACTAAGCGTCCTAGAGCGAAAAGGACTTTAATTCGTGACCACCCCCAAAAAATTGAAAAATCCACCCAAAACCTAAAAAATTGAAATTTGTATATGAAAAACTTCTTTTGCCCATATCTCCTAAACTAAGCGTCCTAGAGCGAAAAGGACTTTAATTCATGACCACCCTCAAAAAATTGAAAAATCCACCCAAAACCTAAAAAAATTTAAATTTTTATATGAAAAACTTCTTTTGCCCATATCTCCTTAAATATGCGTCCTAGAGCGAAAAGGACTTTAATTCGTGACCACCCCCAAAAAATTGAAAAATCCACCCAAAACCTAAAAAAATTGAAATTTTTATATGAAAAACTTCTTTTGCCCATATCTCCTAAACTAAGCGTCCTAGAGCGAAAAGGACTTTAATTCGTGACCACCCTCAAAAAAATGAAAAATCCACCCAAAACCTAAAAAAATTGAAATTTTTAATGAAAAACTTCTGTTGCGTCCTAGAGCGAAAAGGACTTTAATTCGTGACCTAAAAAAATTGAAATTTTTATATGAAAAACTTCTTTTGCATATATCTCCTAAACTAAGCGTCCTAGAGCGAAAAGGACTTTAATTCGTGACCACCCCCAAAAAATTGAAAAATCCACCCAAATCCTAAAAAATTGAAATTTTTATATGAAAAACTTCTGTTGCCCATATCTCCTAAACTAAGCGTCCTAGAGCGAAAAGGACTTTAATTCATGACCACCCTCAAAAAATTGAAAAATCCACCCAAAACCTAAAAAAAATTGACATTTTTATATGAAAAACTTCTTTTGCATATATCTCCTAAACTAAGCGTCCTAGAGCGAAAAGGACTTTAATTCGTGACCACCCCCAAAAAATTTAAAAATCCACACAAAACCTAAAAAAATTGAAATTTTTATATGAAAAACTTCTTTTGCCCATATCTCCTTATATATGCGTCCTAGAGCGAAAAGGACTTTAATTCGTGACCACCCTCAAAAAATTGAAAAATCCACCCAAAACCTAAAAAAATAAAAATTTTTATATGAAAAACTTCTTTTGCCCATATCTCCTAAACCAGGGATCCGGAGCGGAGCGTGGAGCGGAGCGGAGCAAGCCCTTTTTTTGCCGGAGCGGGAGCGGAGCGGGAGCGGAGCGGTTTCCAAATGAAAAACCGCTCCGCTCCGAATACAATATTACTTGAATGAAATGTGTAACTTTGAAATTACACTGTGTAGGTAATTTCAAATATAACTAGTACTTAGCGTAGTGTGAGTAAACGTTTAAAATGTACGATATGTATTTTTGTACGTACGTACATTGGGGAAAACACAACGTGTTTTTTAGTAATTGTTTTCAAAAACGGCAAATGTCAAAATATATCTCTAGTATGAGTTGTAAAAGTAACAACAGTACTTTCGATCAATTTCATCCTGTATTACTACAAAGATGTTTGTAATGAACGTCAAATAAATGCAATTAAATGATCTTATTTATATTTAATTTTTTAGTTTTCTACACTGAAAAAAATATTGTCGTGAAGTCAAAGATTTCATGTCCTTAGAATAAGAATGCAAATTTTGCTTAACATGGAAGACGCATTTCTCTAAACTTTTGAATGAAATTGTAATGTCCTTATAATTAAGTGATTTTACTTAAAAGTGTGTATCATAACATGAAAGATAAAATTTTTGAGGTAAGGTCAACGTGACTTTAATAATTAAGAAAAATTCTTTTTTTCAGTGCATTTTTTCTCACATTGATTTGATTTGTATTATTGCATGTTATCTACTTTTTTGAGGACGAACATTTCTTAAAAACGCTGTTCGAAAATGTATTTTTGCAATAAAAGGGAAAAAGCGAAATTAGGTAACACTAGATCTGAGTAAGAATATTCGTAGGTATACCACGGACTGATTTCGATGGAGGTTGTTGCAAACATAAACATACACACACACATTACAAATATAACAAAACCTCTTCTCTACGTCTGTTGCAAAACAAAAAACTTTCGGAGAGTAGTTACTTCTACTCTGTGTATAGACTTTCAATTCCAATCAGCGTTGCCGCTTTGGTCCGATCGGACCAAAATTGGTCCAAAAAATTTCTAATTTTTAAATTTGGTCCGATGGTCGGACCAAACAGCATTTGGTCCATTTTCATAAATTTGGTTTCTATCACATATTAAATAGTAGATGGTGCACCGCAAAGAATATTGTCGGGAGGCCAAATATTTCACATGCGTAAAATATGAATACTAATTTTGCTTAGAATAGAAAACGTATTTCTCTGAAATAAAGTTTTTTCCTTGTCTAAAAGTCTCTAAACTTTTCAATGAAGTCTGTTTGTCCTTATAGCTAAGTGATTCGACATAAAAATGTGTATCCTAACATGAATGAAAATTTCGTTTTAATGAAGTCAAAATGGATTTAATATTTCTGAAAAAATCTTCAAAATGAATAAAATGTTTCAACACATTGTTTTAAAGTCATTATACCCTAAACCACATAGTGGTTAGGGTATAATAAGTTTGATCTGCCAAAAAATGTGCCTACCAGAAATATTGATTTTAGTCCCAATAAAGTATATACCGATCGACTCAGAATCACCTCCTGAGTCAATCTAGCGCTTGGTGTCCGTCCGTCCGTCTGTCCATGTATTTGTTGTTCACAGGATTCCGGTCGCAATTATTAACCGATTTTGATGAAGTTTGGTACAGGGAGTTTTTTTGGGCACAAGGACGAACGCTATTGAATTTGAAATAAATCGGATCAAATTTAGATATAGCTCCCATATATATGTATTGCTCGATTTCGACAAATGGGGTCACGTTGCACTTTTTTACTAACCGATCGTCGTCAAATTTAGCACAAAATAATCTTTTGTATCACCCTTTAAGTCTGAAAATGTCATCGAAATCGGTTCAGATTTAGATATAGGTCCCATATATATGTATCGCCCGATTTTGCCAAATTATGTCATAAAACCCTTATTTATCAACCGATCTTACTCAAAGTTGGCTAAATGTAATCTTCTATAGCACTAACTATATGTGCAAAAAATCATCGAAATCGTTCAGATTTAGCTATAGCTCCCATATATGTACCACCCGATTTTTCTAAATAAAACAAGTAAGGAAAGTCTAAAGTCGGGCGGGGCCGACTATATTATACCCTGCACCACTTTGTAGATCTAAATTTTCGATACCATATCACATCTGTCAAATGTGTTGGGGGCTATATATAAAGGTTTGTCCCAAATATATACATTTAAATATCACTCGATCTGGACAGAATTTGATAGACTTCTACAAAATCTATAGACTCAAAATTTAAGTCGGCTAATGCACTAGGGTGGAACACAATTTTAGTAAAAAATAAAAAAATATGGGAAACATTTAAATCTGAAGCAATTTTAAGGAAACTTCGCAAAAGTTTATTAATGATTTATCGCTCGATATATGTATTAGAAGTTTAGGAAAACTAGAGTCATTTTTACAACTTTTCGACTAAGCAGTGGCGATTTTACAAGGAAAATGTTGGTATTTTGACCATTTTTGTCGAAATCAGAAAAACATATATATGAGAGCTGTATCTAAATCTGAACCGATTTAAACCAAATTTGGCACGCAGAGCTACAATGCTAATTCTACTCCATGTGCAAAATTTCAACTAAATCGGAGTTAAAAATTGGCCTCTGTGGTCATATGAGTGTAAATCGGGCGAAAGCTATATATGGGATAAATATCTAAATCTGAACAGATTTCAACCAAATTTGACAGGCATAGCTACAATGCTAATTCTACTCCCTGTGGAAAATTTCAACTAAATCGGAGTTAAAAATTGGCCTCTGTGGTCATATGAGTGTTAATCGGCCGAAAGCTATATGTGGGAGCTATATCTAACTCTGAACCGATTTCAATAAAATTTGGCATACTTGACTACACAACTAATTGTACCCCTAGTGCAAAATTTCAACCTAATTGGGATAAAACTCTAGCTTCTGGGACCGTATTAGTCCATATCGGGCGAAAGATATATATGGGAGCTATATCTAAATCTGAACCGATTTCAATAAAATTTGGCACACTTGACTAATTGTTCTTCTTCTGCAAAATTTTAAGCAAATTAGGGTAAAACTCTGGCTTCTGGGGCCATATAAGTCCATATCGGGCGAAATATATATATGGGAGCTATATCTAAATCTGAACCGATTTCTTCCAAAATCAATAGGGTTCTATTCTGAGCCAAAGCACATACTTGTGTCAAATTTGAAGTCGATTGGACTAAAACTGCGACCTAGACTTTGATTACAAAAATGTGTTCACGGACAGACGGACATCACTATATCGACTCAAGAGCCCACCCTGAGCATTTTTGCCAAAGACAGCATGTGTCTATCTCGTCTCCTGCTGGGTGTTGCAAACATATGCACTAACTTATAATACCCTGTTCCACAGTGAGGAGCAGGGTATAATAAAACTCAATTGAACAAATAATACAATATTTGTACTATAATTTTCTCGAAGAGGAGCGGAGCGTTTTTTTTTTTCTCCGGAGCGGGAGCGGAGCGGAGCGAAAAAAATGGACCGCTCCGGATCCCTGTCCTAAACTAAGCGTCCTAGAGCGAAATGGACTTTAATTCATGACCACCCCAAAAAATTGAAAAATCCACCCAAAGCCTAAAAAAAAATTGACATTTTTATATGAAAAACATCTTTTGCATATATCTCCTAAACTACGCGTCCTAGAGCGAAAAGGACTTTAATTCGTGACCACCCCCAAAAAATTGAAAAATCCACCCAAAACCTAAAAAATTGAAATTTTTATATGAAAAACTTCTTTTGCCCATATCTCCTAAACTAAGCGTCCTAGAGCGAAAAGGACTTTAATTCGTGACCACCCTCAAAAAATTGAAAAATCCACCCAAAACCTAAAAAAATTTAAATTTTTATATGAAAAACTTCTTTTGCCCATATCTCCTTAAATATGCGTCCTAGAGCGAAAATGACTTTAATTCATGACCACCCTCAAAAAATTGAAAAATCCACCCAAAACCTAAAAAAAAATTGAAATTTTTATATGAAAAACTTCTTTTGCCCATATCTCCTAAACTAAGCGTCCTAGAGCGAAAAGGACTTTAATTCGTGACCACCCCCAAAAAATTGAAAAATCCACCCAAAACCTAAAAAATTGAAATTTTTATACGAAAAACTTCTTTTGCCCTCAAAAAATTGAAAAATCCACCCAAAACTTAAAAAAAATGAAATTTTTATATGAAAAACTTCTTTTGCCCATATCTCCTTAAATATGCGTCCTAGAGCGAAAAAGACTTTAATTCATGACCACCCTCAAAAAATTGAAAAATCCACCCAAAACCTAAAAAAAATTAAATTTTTATATGAAAAACTTCTTTTGCCCATATCTCCTTAAATATGCGTCCTAGAGCGAAAAGGACTTTAATACGTGACCACCCTCAAAAAATTTAAAATCCACCCAAAACCTAAAAAAATTGAAAATTTTATATGAAAAACTTCTTTTGTCCATATCTCCTTAAATATGCGTCCTAGAGCGAAAAGGACTTTAATTCGTGACCACCCTCAAACAATTCAAAAATCCACCCAAAACCTAAAATAAATTAAAATTTTTATATGAAAAAACTTCTGTTGCCCATATCTCCTAAACTAAGCGTCCTAGAGCGAAAAGGACTTTAATTCATGACCACCCTCAAAAAATTGAAAAATCCACGCAAAACCTAAAAAAAATTGAAATTTTTATATGAAAAACTTCTTTTGCCCATATCTCCTTAAATATGCGTCCTAGAGCGAAAAGGACTTTAATTCGTGACCACCCCCAAAAAATTGAAAAATCCACCCAAAACCTAAAAAAAATTGAAATTCTTATATGAAAAACTTCTTTTGCCCATATCTCCTAAACTAAGCGTCCTAGAGCGAAAAGGACTTTAATTCGTGACCACCCCCAAAAAATTGAAAAATCCACCCAAAACCTAAAAAAATTGAAAATTTTATATGAAAAACTTCTTTTGCCCATATCTCCTTAAATATGCGTCCTTGAGCGAAAAGGACTTTAATTCATGACCACCCTCAAAAAATTGAAAAATCCACCCAAAACCTAAAACAATTGAAATTTTTATATGAAAAACTTCTTTTGCCCATATCTCCTAAACTAAGCGTCCTAGAGCGAAAAGGGCTTTAATTCGTGACCACCCTCAAAAAATTGAAAAATCCACCCAAAACCTAAAAAAATTGAAATTTTTATATGAAAAACTTATTTTGTCCATTTCTCCTTAAATGTGCATCCTAGAGCGAAAAGGACTTTAATTCGTGACCACCCCCAAAAAATTGAAAAATCCACCCAAAACCTAAAAAAATTGAAATTTTTATATGAAAAACTTCTTTTGCCCATATCTCCTAAACTAAGCGTCCTAGAGCGAAAAGGACTTAAATTCATGACCACCCCCAAAAAATTGAAAAATCCACCCAAAAACCTAAAAAAATTGAAATTTTTATATGAAAAACTTCTTTTGTCCATATTTCCTTAAATATGCGTCCTAGAGCATATATCTCCTAAACTAAGCGTCCTAGAGCGAAAAGGACTTTAATTCGTGACCCCCCCCCAAAAAATTGAAAATCCACCCAAAACCTAAAAAAATTGAAATTTTTATATGAAAAACTTCTGTTGCCCATATCTCCTAAACTAAGCGTCCTAGAGCGAAAAGGACTTTAATTCGTGACCACCCCAAAAAATTGAAAAATCCACCCAAAACCTAAAAAAATTGAAATTTTTATATGAAAAACTTCTGTTGCCCATATCTCCTAAACTAAGCGTCCTAGAGCGAAAAGGACTTTAATTCGTGACCACCCTCAAAAAATTGAAAAATCCACCCAAAACCTAAAAAAAATTGAAATTTTTATATGAAAAATTTCTTTTGCATATATCTCCTAAACTAAGCGTCCTAGAGCGAAAAGGACTTTAATTCGTGACCACCCCAAAAAATTGAAAAATCCACCCAAAACCTAAAAAAATTTAAATTTTTATATGAAAAACTTCTTTTGCCCATATCTCCTTAAATATGCGTCCTAGAGCGAAAAGGACTTTAATTCCTGACCACCCCCAAAAAATTGAAAAATCCACCCAAAACCTAAAAAAATAAAAATTTTTATATGAAAAACTTCTTTTGCCCATATCTCCTTAAATATGCGCCCTAGAGCGAAAAGGACTTTAATTCGTGACCACCCCCAAAAAATTGAAAAATCCACCCAAAACCTAAAAAAATTGAAATTTTTATATGAAAAACTTCTTTTGCCCATATCTCCTTAAATATGCGTCCTAAAGCGAAAAGGACTTTAATTCGTGACCACCCTCAAAAAATTGAAAAATCCACCCAAAACCTAAAAAAATTGAAATTTTTATATGAAAACCTTCTTTTGCCCATATCTCCTAAACTAAGCGTCCTAGAGCGAAAAGGACTTTAATTCGTGACCACCCTCAAAAAATTCAAAAATCCACAAAAAACCTAAAATAAATTAAAATTTTTATATGAAAAACTTCCGTTGCCCATATCTCCTAAACTAATCGTCCTAGAGCGAAAAGGACTTTAATTCATGACCACCCTCAAAAAATTGAAAAATCCACCCAAAACCTAAAAAAAATTGAAATTTTTATATGAAAAACTTCTTTTGCCCATATCTCCTTAAATATGCGTCCTAGAGCGAAAAGGACTTTAATTCATGACCACCCTCAAAAAATTGAAAAATCCACCCAAAACCTAAAAAAAATTGAAATTTTTATATGAAAAACTTCTTTTGCCCATATCTCCTTAAATATGCGTCCTAGAGCGAAAAGGACTTTAATTCGTGACCACCCTCAAAAAATTGAAAAATCCACCCAAAACCTAAAAAAATTGAAATTTTTATATGAAAAACTTCTTTTGCCCATATCTCCTAAACTAAGCGTCCTAGAGCGAAAAGGACTTTAATTCGTGACCACCCCCAAAAAATTTAAAAATTCACCCAAAACCTAAAAAAATTGAAATTTTTATATGAAAAACTTCTTTTGCCCATATCTCCTTAAATATGCGTCCTAGAGCGAAAAGGACTTTAATTCGTGACCACCCCCAAAAAATTGAAAAATCCACCCAAAACCTAAAAAAATAAAAATTTTTATATGAAAAACTTCTTTTGCCCATATCTCCTTAAATATGCGTCCTAGAGCGAAAAGGACTTTAATTCGTGACCACCCTCAAACAATTCAAAAATCCACCCAAAACCTAAAATAAATTAAAATTTTTATATGAAAAACTTCTGTTGCCCATATCTCCTAAACTAAGCGTCCTAGAGCGAAAAGGACTTTAATTCATGACCACCCTCAAAAAATTGAAAAATCCACGCAAAACCTAAAACAAATTGAAATTTTTATATGAAAAACTTCTTTTGCCCATATCTCCTTAAATATGCGTCCTAGAGCGAAAAGGACTTTAATTCGTGACCACCCCCAAAAAATTGAAAAATCCACCCAAAACCTAAAAAAATTGAAATTTTTATATGAAAAACTTCTTTTGCCCATATCTCCTTAAATATGCGTCCTAGAGCGAAAAGGACTTTAATTCGTGACCACCCCCAAAAAATTTAAAAATCCACCCAAAACCTAAAAAAATTGAAATTTTTATATGAAAAACTTCTTTTGCCCATATCTCCTTAAATATGCGTCCTAGAGCGAAAAGGACTTTAATTCCTGACCACCCCCAAAAAATTGAAAAATCCACCCAAAACCTAAAAAAATAAAAATTTTTATATGAAAAACTTCTTTTGCCCATATCTCCTTAAATATGCGTCCTAGAGCGAAAAGGACTTTAATTCGTGACCACCCCCAAAAAATTGAAAAATCCACCCAAAACCTAAAAAAATTGAAATTTTTATATGAAAAACTTCTTTTGCCCATATCTCCTTAAATATGCGTCCTAAAGCGAAAAGGACTTTAATTCGTGACCACCCTCAAAAAATTGAAAAATCCACCCAAAAAATTGAAAAATCCACCACCCTCAAAAAATTGAAAAATCCACCCAAAACCTAAAAAAAATTGAAATTTTTATATGAAAAACTTCTTTTGCCCATATCTCCTTAAATATGCGTCCTAGAGCGAAAAGGACTTTAATTCGTGACCACCCTCAAAAAATTGAAAAATCCACCCAAAACCTAAAAAAATTGAAATTTTTATATGAAAAACTTCTTTTGCCCATATCTCCTAAACTAAGCGTCCTAGAGCGAAAAGGACTTTAATTCGTGACCACCCCCAAAAAATTGAAAAATCCACCCAAAACCTAAAAAAATTGAAATTTTTATATGAAAAACTTCTTTTGCCCATATCTCCTTAAATATGCGTCCTAGAGCGAAAAGGACTTTAATTCGTGACCACCCCCAAAAAATTGAAAAATCCACCCAAAACCTAAAAAAATAAAAATTTTTATATGAAAAACTTCTTTTGCCCATATCTCCTTAAATATGCGTCCTAGAGCGAAAAGGACTTTAATTCGTGACCACCCCCAAAAAATTGAAAAATCCACCCAAAACCTAAAAAAATTTAAATTTTTATATGAAAAACTTCTTTTGCCCATATCTCCTTAAATATGCGTCCCAGAGCGAAAAGGACTTTAATTCGTGACCACCCTCAAAAAATTGAAAAATCCACCCAAAACCTAAAAAAATTGAAATTTTTATATGAAAACCTTCTTTTTTCCCATATCTCCTTAAATATGCGTCCTAGAGCGAAAAGGACTTTAATTCGTGACCACCCTCAAAAAATTGAAAAATCCACCCAAAACCTAAAAAAATTGAAATTTTTATATGAAAAACTTCTGTTGCCCATATCTCCTTAAATATGCGTCCTAGAGCGAAAAGGACTTTAATTCGTGACCACCCTCAAAAAATTGAAAAATCCACCCAAAACCTAAAAAAAAATGAAATTTTTATATGAAAAACTTATTTTGCCCATATCTCCTAAACTAAACGTCCTAGAGTGAAAAGGACTTTAATTCGTGACCACCCCCAAAAAATTGAAAAATCCACCCAAAATCTAAAAAAATTGAAATTTTTATATGAAAAACTTCTTTTGCCCATATCTCCTTAAATATGCGTCCTAGAGCGAAAAGGACTTTAATTCGTAACCACCCCCAAAAAATTGAAAAATCCACCCAAAACCTAAAAAAATTGAAATTTTTATATGAAAAACTTCTTTTGCATATATCTCCTAAACTAAGCGTCCTAGAGCGAAAAGGACTTTAATTCGTGACCACCCCCAAAAAATTGAAAAATCCACCCAAAACCTAAAAAAATTGAAATTTTTATATGAAAAACTTCTTTTGCCCATATCTCTTAAACTAAGCGTCCTAGAGCGAAAAGGACTTTAATTCGTGACCACCCTCAAAAAATTGAAAAATCCACCCAACCCCTAAAAAAATTGAAATTTTTATATGAAAAACTTCTTTTGCCCATATCTCCTTAAATATGCGTCCTAGAGCGAAAAGGACTTTAATTCGTGAACACCCTCAAAAAATTGAAAAATCCACCCAAAACCTAAAAAAATTGAAATTTTTATATGAAAAACTTCTGTTGCCCATATCTCCTTAAATATGCGTCCTAGAGCGAAAAGGACTTTAATTCGTGACCGCCCTCAAAAAATTGAAAAATCCACGCAAAACCTAAAACAAATTGAAATTTTTATATGAAAAACTTCTTTTGCCCATATCTCCTTAAATATGCGTCCTAGAGCGAAAAGGACTTTAATTCGTGACCACCCCCAAAAAATTGAAAAATCCACCCAAAACCTAAAAAAATTGAAATTTTTATATGAAAAACTTCTTTTGCCCATATCTCCTAAACTAAGCGTCCTAGAGCGAAAAGGACTTTAATTCGTGACCACCCCCAAAAAATTGAAAAATCCACCCAAAACCTAAAAAAATTGAAATTTTTATATGAAAAACTTCTTTTGCCCATATCTCCTTAAATATGCGTCCTAGAGCGAAAAGGACTTTAATTCGTGACCACCCCCAAAAAATTTAAAAATCCACCCAAAACCTAAAAAAATTGAAATTTTTATATGAAAAACTTCTTTTGCCCATATCTCCTTAAATATGCGTCCTAGAGCGAAAAGGACTTTAATTCCTGACCACCCCCAAAAAATTGAAAAATCCACCCAAAACCTAAAAAAATAAAAATTTTTATATGAAAAACTTCTTTTGCCCATATCTCCTTAAATATGCGTCCTAGAGCGAAAAGGACTTTAATTCGTGACCACCCCCAAAAAATTGAAAAATCCACCCAAAACCTAAAAAAATTGAAATTTTTATATGAAAAACTTCTTTTGCCCATATCTCCTTAAATATGCGTCCTAAAGCGAAAAGGACTTTAATTCGTGACCACCCTCAAAAAATTGAAAAATCCACCCAAAACCTAAAAAAATTGAAATTTTTATATGAAAACCTTCTTTTTTCCCATATCTCCTAAACTAAGCGTCCTAGAGCGAAAAGGACTTTAATTCGTGACCACCCTCAAAAAATTGAAAAATCCACCCAAAACCTAAAAAAATTGAAATTTTTATATGAAAAACTTTTTTGCCCATATCTCCTTAAATATGCGTCCTAGAGCGAAAAGGACTTTAATTCATGACCACCCTCAAAAAATTGAAAAATCCACCCAAAACCTAAAAAAATTGAAATTTTTATATGAAAAACTTCTTTTGCCCATATCTCCTTAAATATGCGTCCTAGAGCGAAAAGGACTTTAATTCGTGACCACCCTCAAAAAATTCAAAAATCCACAAAAAACCTAAAATAAATTAAAATTTTTATATGAAAAACTTCTGTTGCCCATATCTCCTTAAATATGCGTCCTAGAGCGAAAAGGACTTTAATTCGTGACCACCCCCAAAAAATTGAAAAATCCACCCAAAACCTAAAAAAATTTAAATTTTTATATGAAAAACTTCTTTTGCCCATATCTCCTTAAATATGCGTCCCAGAGCGAAAAGGACTTTAATTCGTGACCACCCTCAAAAAATTGAAAAATCCACCCAAAACCTAAAAAAATTGAAATTTTTATATGAAAACCTTCTTTTTTCCCATATCTCCTTAAATATGCGTCCTAGAGCGAAAAGGACTTTAATTCGTGACCACCCTCAAAAAATTGAAAAATCCACCCAAAACCTAAAAAAATTGAAATTTTTATATGAAAAACTTCTGTTGCCCATATCTCCTTAAATATGCGTCCTAGAGCGAAAAGGACTTTAATTCGTGACCACCCTCAAAAAATTGAAAAATCCACCCAAAACCTAAAAAAAATTGAAATTTTTATATGAAAAACTTCTGTTGCCCATATCTCCTAAACTAAACGTCCTAGAGTGAAAAGGACTTTAATTCGTGACCACCCCCAAAAAATTGAAAAATCCACCCAAAATCTAAAAAAATTGAAATTTTTATATGAAAAACTTCTTTTGCCCATATCTCCTTAAATATGCGTCCTAGAGCGAAAAGGACTTTAATTCGTGACCACCCCCAAAAAATTGAAAAATCCACCCAAAACCTAAAAAAATTGAAATTTTTATATGAAAAACTTCTTTTGCATATATCTCCTAAACTAAGCGTCCTAGAGCGAAAAGGACTTTAATTCGTGACCACCCCCAAAAAATTGAAAAATCCACCCAAAACCTAAAAAAATTGAAATTTTTATATGAAAAACTTCTTTTGCCCATATCTCCTAAACTAAGCGTCCTAGAGCGAAAAGGACTTTAATTCGTGACCACCCTCAAAAAATTGAAAAATCCACCCAACCCCTAAAAAAATTGAAATTTTTATATGAAAAACTTCTTTTGCCCATATCTCCTTAAATATGCGTCCTAGAGCGAAAAGGACTTTAATTCGTGAACACCCTCAAAAAATTGAAAAATCCGCCCAAAACCTAAAAAAATTGAAATTTTTATATGAAAAACTTCTGTTGCCCATATCTCCTTAAATATGCGTCCTAGAGCGAAAAGGACTTTAATTCGTGACCACCCTCAAAAAATTGAAAAATCCACCCAAAACCTAAAAAAAATTGAAATTTTTATATGAAAAACTTCTGTTGCCCATATCTCCTAAACTAAACGTCCTAGAGTGAAAAGGACTTTAATTCGTGACCACCCCCAAAAAATTGAAAAATCCACCCAAAATCTAAAAAAATTGAAATTTTTATATGAAAAACTTCTTTTGCCCATATCTCCTTAAATATGCGTCCTAGAGCGAAAAGGACTTTAATTCGTGACCACCCTCAAAAAATTGAAAAATCCACCCAAAACCTAAAAAAATTGAAATTTTTATATGAAAAACTTCTTTTGCCCATATCTCCTAAACTAAGCGTCCTCGAGCGAAAAGGACTTTAATTCGTGACCACCCCCGAAAAATTGAAAAATCCACCCACAACCTAAAAAAATTTAAATTTTTATATGAAAAACTTCTTTTGCATATATCTCCTAAACTAAGCGTCCTAGAGCGAAAAGGACTTTAATTCGTGACCACCCCCAAAAAATTGAAAAATCCACCCAAAACCTAAAAAAATTGAAATTTTTATATGAAAACTTCTTTTGCCCATATCTCCTAAACTAAGCGTCCTAGAGCGAAAAGGACTTTAATTCGTGACCACCCCCAAAAAATTGAAAAATCCACCCAAAACCTAAAAAAATTGAAATTTTTATATGAAAAACTTCCCAAAACCTAAAAAAATTGAAATTTTTATATGAAAAACTTCTTTTGCCCATATCTCCTTAAATATTCGTCCTAGAGCGAAAAGGACTTTAATTCGTGACCACCCCCAAAAAATTGAAAAATCCACCCAAAACCTAAAAAATAAAAATTTTTATATGAAAAACTTCTTTTGCCCATATCTCCTTAAATATGCGTCCTAGAGCGAAAAGGACTTTAATTCGTGACCACCCCCAAAAAATTTAAAAATCCACCCAAAACCTAAAAAAATGGAAATTTTTATATGAAAAACTTCTTTTGCCCATATCTCCTTAAATATGCGACCTAGAGCGAAAAGGACTTTAATTCGTGACCACCCTCAAAAAATTGAAAAATCCACCCAAAACCTAAAAAAATTGAAATTTTTATATGAAAACCTTCTTTTTTCCCATATCTCCTTAAATATGCGTCCTAGAGCGAAAAGGACTTTAATTCGTGACCACCCTCAAAAAATTGAAAAATCCATCCAATACCTAAAAAAATTGAATTTTTATATGAAAAACTTCTTTTGCCCATATCTCCTTAAATATGCGTCCTAGAGCGAAAAGGACCACCCTCAAAAAATTGAAAAATCCACCCAAAACCTAAAAAAAATTGAAATTTTTATATGAAAAACTTCTGTTGCCCATATCTCCTAAACTAAACGTCCTAGAGTGAAAAGGACTTTAATTCGTGACCACCCCCAAAAAATTGAAAAATCCACCCAAAATCTAAAAAAATTGAAATTTTTATATGAAAAACTTCTTTTGCCCATATCTCCTTAAATATGCGTCCTAGAGTGAAAAGGACTTTAATTCGTGACCACCCCCAAAAAATTGAAAAATCCACCCAAAACCTAAAACAATTGAAATTTTTATATGAAAAACTTCTTTTGCATATATCTCCTAAACTAAGCGTCCTAGAGCGAAAAGGACTTTAATTCGTGACCACCCCCAAAAAATTGAAAAATCCACCCAAAACCTAAAAAAATTGAAATTTTTATATGAAAAACTTCTTTTGCCCATATCTCCTTAAATATGCGTCCTAGAGCGAGAAGGACTTTAATTCGTGACCATCCTCAAAAAATTGAAAAATCCACCCAAAACCTAAAAAAATTGAAATTTTTATATGAAAAACTTTATTTGCCCATATCTCCTTAAATATGCGTCCTAGAGCGAAAAGGACTTTAATTCGTGACCACCCTCAAAAAATTGAAAAATCCACCCAAAACCTAAAAAAATTGAAATTTTTATATGACAAACTTCTGTTGCCCATATCTCCTTAAATATGCGTCCTAGAGCGAAAAGGACTTTAATTCGTGACCACCCCCGAAAAATTGAAAAATCCACCCAAAACCTAAAAAAATTGAAATTTTTATATGAAAAACTTCTTTTGCATATATCTCCTAAACTAAGCGTCCTAGAGCGAAAAGGACTTTAATTCGTGACCACCCCCAAAAAATTGAAAAATCCACCCAAAACCTAAAAAAATTGAAATTTTTATATGAAAAACTTCTTTTGCCCATATCTCCTAAACTAAGCGTTCTAGAGCGAAAAGGACTTTAATTCGTGACCACCCCCAAAAAATTTAAAAATCCACCCAAAACCTAAAAAAAATGAAATTTTTATATGAAAAACTTTTTTTGCCCATATCTCCTTAAATATGCGTCCTAGAGCGAAAAGGACTTTAATTCGTGACCACCCTCAAAAAATTGAAAAATCCACCCAAAACCTAAAAAAATTGAAATTTTTATATGAAAAACTTCTTTTGCCTATATCTACTTACATTTGCGTCCTAGAGCGAAAAGGACTTTAATTCGTGACCACCCTCAAAAGATTGAAAAATCCACCCAAAACCTAAAAAAATTGAAATTTTTATATGAAAAACTTCTTTTGCCCATATCTCCTTAAATATGCGTCCTAGAGCGAAAAGGACTTTAATTCATGACCACCCCAAAAAATTGAAAAATCCACCCAAAACCTAAAAAAATTGAAATTTTTATATGAAAAACTTCTGTTGCCCATATCTCCTTAAATATGCGTCCTAGAGCGAAAAGGACTTTAATTCGTGACCACCCTCAAAAAAGTGAAAAATCCACCCAAAACCTAAAAAAATTGAAATTTTTATATGAAAAACTTATTTTGCCCATATCTCCTAAACTAAGCGTCCTAGAGCGAAAAGGACTTTAATTCGTGACCACTCCCAAAAAATTTAAAAATCCACCCAAAACCTAAAAAAATTGAAATTTTTATATGAAAAACTTCTTTTGCATATATCTCCTAAACTGAGCGTCCTAGAGCGAAAAGGACTTTAATTCGTGACCACTCCCGAAAAATTGAAAAATCCACCCAAAACCTAAAAAAATTGCAATTTTTATATGAAAAACTTCTGTTGCCCATATCTCCTTAAATATGCGTCCTAGAGCGAAAAGGACTTTAATTCGTGACCACCCCCAAAAAATTGAAAAATCCACCCAAAACCTAAAAAAATTGAAATTTTTATATGAAAAACTTTTTTGCCCATATCTCCTTAAATATGCGTCCTAGAGCGAAAAGGACTTTAATTCATGACCACCCTCAAAAAATTGACAAATCCACCCAAAACCTAAAAAAATTGAAATTTTTATATGAAAAACTTCTTTTGCCCATGTCTCCTTAAATATGCGTCCTAGAGCGAAAAGGACTTTAATTCATGACCACCCTCAAAAAATTGAAAAATCCACCCAAAACCTAAAAAAATTGAAATTTTTATATGAAAAACTTCTTTTGCCCATATCTTCTAAACTAAGCGTCCTAGAGCGAAAAGGACTTACATTCGTGACCACCCCCAAAAAATTGGAAAATCCACCCAAAACCTAAAAAAATTGAAATTTTTATATGAAAAACTTCTTTTGTCCATATCTCCTTAAATATGCGTCCTAGAGCGACCACCCTCAAAAAATTGAAAAATCCACCCAAAACCTAAAAAAAAATTGAAATTTTTATATGAAAAACTTCTTTTGCCCATATCTCCTAAACTAAGCGTCCTAGAGCGAAAAGGACTTTAATTCGTGACCACCCTCAAAAAATTGAAAAATCCACCCAAAACCTAAAAAAATTGAAATTTTTATATGAAAAACTTCTTTTGCCCATATCTCCTTAAATATGCGTCCTAGAGCGAAAAAGACTTTAATTCATGACCACCCTCAAAAAATTGAAAAATCCACCCAAAACCTAAAAAAATTGAAATTTTTATATGAAAAACTTATTTTGCCCATATCTCCTAAACTAAGCGTCCTAGAGCGAAAAGGACTTTAATTCGTGACCACCCCCCAAAAAATTGAAAAATCTACCCAAAATCTAAAAAAATTGAAATTTTTATATGAAAAACTTCTTTTGCCCATATCTCCTTACATATGCGTCCTAGAGCGAAAAGGACTTTAATTCGTGACCACCCTCAAAAAATTGAAAAATCCACCCAAAACCTAAAAAAATTGAAATTTTTATATGAAAAACTTCTTTTGCCCATATCTCCTAAACTAAGCGTCCTAGAGCGAAAAGGACTTTAATTCGTGACCACCCCCAAAAAATTTAAAAATCCACCCAAAACCTAAAAAAATTGAAATTTTTATATGAAAAACTTCTTTTGCATATATCTCCTAAACTAAGCGTCCTAGAGCGAAAAGGACTTTAATTCGTGACCACCCCCGAAAAATTGAAAAATCCACCCAAAACCTAAAAAAATTGAAATTTTTATATGAAAAACTTCTTTTGCATATATCTCCTAAACTAAGCGTCCTAGAGCGAAAAGGACTTTAATTCGTGACCACCCCCGAAAAATTGAAAAATCCACCCAAAACCTAAAAAAATTGAAATTTTTATATGAAAAACTTCTTTTGCCCATATCTCCTAAACTAAGCGTCCTAGAGCGAAAAGGACTTTAATTCGTGACCACCCCCAAAAAATTTAAAAATCCACCCAAAACCTAAAAAAAATGAAATTTTTATATGAAAAACTTCTTTTGCCCATATCTCCTTAAATATGCGTCCTAGAGCGAAAAGGACTTTAATTCGTGACCACCCTCAAAAAATTGAAAAATCCACCCAAAACCTAAAAAAATTGAAATTTTTATATGAAAAACTTCTTTTGCCTATATCTACTTACATTTGCGTCCTAGAGCGAAAAGGACTTTAATTCGTGACCACCCTCAAAAGATTGAAAAATCCACCCAAAACCTAAAAAAATTGAAATTTTTATATGAAAAACTTCTGTTGCCCATATCTCCTTAAATATGCGTCCTAGAGCGAAAAGGACTTTAATTCGTGACCACCCTCAAAAAATTGAAAAATCCACCCAAAACCTAAAAAAATTGAAATTTTTATATGAAAAACTTCTGTTGCCCATATCTCCTTAAATATGCGTCCTAGAGCGAAAAGGACTTTAATTCGTGACCACCCTCAAAAAAGTGAAAAATCCACCCAAAACCTAAAAAAATTGAAATTTTTATATGAAAAACTTCTGTTGCCCATATCTCCTTAAATATGCGTCCTAGAGCGAAAAGGACTTTAATTCGTGACCACCCTCAAAAAAGTGAAAAATCCACCCAAAACCTAAAAAAATTGAAATTTTTATATGAAAAACTTCTTTTGCCCATATCTCCTAAACTAAGCGTCCTAGAGCGAAAAGGACTTTAATTCGTGACCACTCCCAAAAAATTTAAAAATCCACCCAAAACCTAAAAAAATTGAAATTTTTATATGAAAAACTTCTTTTGCCCATATCTCCTTACATATGCGTCCTAGAGCGAAAAGGACTTTAATTCGTGACCACCCTCAAAAAATTGAAAAATCCACCCAAAACCTAAAAAATTGAAACTTTTATATGAAAAACTTCTTTTGCCCATATCTCCTAAACTAAGCGTCCTAGAGCGAAAAGGACTTTAATTCGTGACCACCCCCAAAAAATTTAAAAATCCACCCAAAACCTAAAAAAAATTAAATTTTTATATGAAAAACTTCTTTTGCCCATATCTCCTTACATATGCGTCCTAGAGCGAAAAGGACTTTAATTCGTGACCACCCTCAAAAAATTGAAAAATCCACCCAAAACCTAAAAAATTGAAACTTTTATATGAAAAACTTCTTTTGCCCATATCTCCTAAACTAAGCGTCCTAGAGCGAAAAGGACTTTAATTCGTGACCACCCCCAAAAAATTTAAAAATCCACCCAAAACCTAAAAAAATTGAAATTTATATATGAAAAACTTCTTTTGCCCATATCTCCTTACATATGCGTCCTAGAGCGAAAAGGACTTTAATTCGTGACCACCCTCAAAAAATTGAAAAATCCACCCAAAACCTAAAAAATTGAAACTTTTATATGAAAAACTTCTTTTGCCCATATCTCCTAAACTAAGCGTCCTAGAGCGAAAAGGACTTTAATTCGTGACCACTCCCAAAAAATTTAAAAATCCACCCAAAACCTAAAAAAATTGAAATTTTTATATGAAAAACTTCTTTTGCATATATCTCCTAAACTAAGCGTCCTAGAGCGAAAAGGACTTTAATTCGTGACCACCCCCGAAAAATTGAAAAATCCACCCAAAACCTAAAAAAATTGAAATTTTTATATGAAAAACTTCTTTTGCCCATATCTCCTAAACTAAGCGTCCTAGAGCGAAAAGGACTTTAATTCGTGACCACCCCCAAAAAATTTAAAAATCCACCCAAAACCTAAAAAAAATTAAATTTTTATATGAAAAACTTCTTTTGCCCATATCTCCTTAAATATGCGTCCTAGAGCGAAAAGGACTTTAATTCGTGACCACCCTCAAAAAATTGAAAAATCCACCCAAAACCTAAAAAAATTGAAATTTTTATATGAAAAACTTCTTTTGCCTATATCTACTTACATTTGCGTCCTAGAGCGAAAAGGACTTTAATTCGTGACCACCCTCAAAAGATTGAAAAGTCCACCCAAAACCTAAAAAAATTGAAATTTTTATATGAAAAACTTCTTTTGCCCATATCTCCTTAAATATGCGTCCTAGAGCGAAAAGGACTTTAATTCATGACCACCCCAAAAAATTGAAAAATCCACCCAAAACCTAAAAAAATTGAAATTTTTATATGAAAAACTTCTGTTGCCCATATCTCCTTAAATATGCGTCCTAGAGCGAAAAGGACTTTAATTCGTGACCACCCTCAAAAAAGTGAAAAATCCACCCAAAACCTAAAAAAATTGAAATTTTTATATGAAAAACTTCTTTTGCCCATATCTCCTAAACTAAGCGTCCTAGAGCGAAAAGGAATTTAATTCGTGACCACTCCCAAAAAATTTAAAAATCCACCCAAAACCTAAAAAAATTGAAATTTTTATATGAAAAACTTCTTTTGCATATATCTCCTAAACTGAGCGTCCTAGAGCGAAAAGGACTTTAATTCGTGACCACCCCCGAAAAATTGAAAAATCCACCCAAAACCTAAAAAAATTGCAATTTTTATATGAAAAACTTCTGTTGCCCATATCTCCTTAAAAATGCGTCCTAGAGCGAAAAGGACTTTAATTCGTGACCACCCCCAAAAAATTGAAAAATCCACCCAAAACCTAAAAAAATTGAAATTTTTATATGAAAAACTTTTTTGCCCATATCTCCTTAAATATGCGTCCTAGAGCGAAAAGGACTTTAATTCATGACCACCCTCAAAAAATTGACAAATCCACCCAAAACCTAAAAAAATTGAAATTTTTATATGAAAAACTTCTTTTGCCCATGTCTCCTTAAATATGCGTCCTAGAGCGAAAAGGACTTTAATTCATGACCACCCTCAAAAAATTGAAAAATCCACCCAAAACCTAAAAAAAATTGAAATTTTTATATGAAAAACTTCTTTTGCCCATATCTCCTAAACTAAGCGTCCAAGAGCGAAAAGGACTTTAATTCGTGACCACCCCCAAAAAATTGGAAAATCCACCCAAAACCTA
The DNA here is from genome assembly GCF_050003625.1 of Haematobia irritans. Classification (NCBI taxonomy): domain Eukaryota; kingdom Metazoa; phylum Arthropoda; class Insecta; order Diptera; family Muscidae; genus Haematobia; species Haematobia irritans. Next base: position 137,710,816 of record NC_134400.1, read on the forward strand.
AAAAAATTGAAATTTTTATATGAAAAACTTCTTTTGTCCATATCTCCTTAAATATGCGTCCTAGAGCGACCACCCTCAAAAAATTGAAAAATCCACCCAAAACCTAAAAAAAAATTGAAATTTTTATATGAAAAACTTCTTTTGCCCATATCTCCTAAACTAAGCGTCCTAGAGCGAAAAGGACTTTAATTCGTGACCACCCTCAAAAAAGTGAAAAATCCACCCAAAACCTAAAAAAATTGAAATTTTTATATGAAAAACTTCTTTTGCCCATATCTCCTAAACTAAGCGTCCTAGAGCGAAAAGGAATTTAATTCGTGACCACTCCCAAAAAATTTAAAAATCCACCCAAAACCTAAAAAAATTGAAATTTTTATATGAAAAACTTCTTTTGCATATATCTCCTAAACTGAGCGTCCTAGAGCGAAAAGGACTTTAATTCGTGACCACCCCCGAAAAATTGAAAAATCCACCCAAAACCTAAAAAAATTGCAATTTTTATATGAAAAACTTCTGTTGCCCATATCTCCTTAAAAATGCGTCCTAGAGCGAAAAGGACTTTAATTCGTGACCACCCCCAAAAAATTGAAAAATCCACCCAAAACCTAAAAAAATTGAAATTTTTATATGAAAAACTTTTTTGCCCATATCTCCTTAAATATGCGTCCTAGAGCGAAAAGGACTTTAATTCATGACCACCCTCAAAAAATTGACAAATCCACCCAAAACCTAAAAAAATTGAAATTTTTATATGAAAAACTTCTTTTGCCCATGTCTCCTTAAATATGCGTCCTAGAGCGAAAAGGACTTTAATTCATGACCACCCTCAAAAAATTGAAAAATCCACCCAAAACCTAAAAAAAATTGAAATTTTTATATGAAAAACTTCTTTTGCCCATATCTCCTAAACTAAGCGTCCAAGAGCGAAAAGGACTTTAATTCGTGACCACCCCCAAAAAATTGGAAAATCCACCCAAAACCTAAAAAAATTGAAATTTTTATATGAAAAACTTCTATTGTCCATATCTCCTTAAATATGCGTCCTAGAGCGACCACCCTCAAAAAATTGAAAAATCCACCCAAAACCTAAAAAAAAATTGAAATTTTTATATGAAAAACTTCTTTTGCCCATATCTCCTAAACTAAGCGTCCTAGAGCGAAAAGGACTTTAATTCGTGACCACCCTCAAAAAATTCAAAAATCCACCCAAAACCTAAAAAAATTGAAATTTTTATATGAAAAACTTCTTTTGCCCATATCTCCTTAAATATGCGTCCTAGAGCGAAAAAGACTTTAATTCATGACCACCCTCAAAAAATTGAAAAATCCACCCAAAACCTAAAAAAATTGAAATTTTTATATGAAAAACTTATTTTGCCCATATCTCCTAAACTAAGCGTCCTAGAGCGAAAAGGACTTTAATTCGTGACCACCCCCAAAAAATTGAAAAATCTACCCAAAATCTAAAAAAATTGAAATTTTTATATGAAAAACTTCTTTTGCCCATATCTCCTTACATATGCGTCCTAGAGCGAAAAGGACTTTAATTCGTGACCACCCTCAAAAAATTGAAAAATCCACCCAAAACCTAAAAAAATTGAAATTTTTATATGAAAAACTTCTTTTGCCCATATCTCCTAAACTAAGCGTCCTAGAGCGAAAAGGACTTTAATTCGTGACCACCCCCAAAAAATTGAAAAATCCACCCAAAACCTAAAAAAATTGAAATTTTTATATGAAAAACTTCTTTTGCATATATCTCCTAAACTAAGCGTCCTAGAGCGAAAAGGACTTTAATTCGTGACCACCCCCGAAAAATTGAAAAATCCACCCAAAACCTAAAAAAAATTGCAATTTTTATATGAAAAACTTCTGTTGCCATATCTCCTAAACTAAGCGTCCTAGAGCGAAAAGGACTTTAATTCATGACCACCCTCAAAAAATTGAAAAATCCACCCAAAACCTAAAACAATTGAAATTTTTATATGAAAAACTTCTTTTGCCCATATCTCCTAAACTAAGCGTCCTAGAGCGAAAAGGACTTTAATTCATGACCACCCCAAAAAATTGAAAAATCCACCCAAAACCTAAAAAAATTGAAATTTTTATATGAAAAACTTCTTTTGCCCATATCTCCTAAACTAAGCGTCCTAGAGCGAAAAGGACTTAAATTCATGACCACCCCCAAAAAATTGAAAAATCCACCCAAAACCTAAAAAAATTGAAATTTTTATATGAAAAACTTCTTTTGCCCATATCTCCTAAACTAAGCGTCCTAGAGCGAAAAGGACTTTAATTCGTGACCACCCTCAAAAAATTGAAAAATCCACCCAAAACCTACAAAAATTTAAATTTTTATATGAAAAACTTCTTTTGCCCATATCTCCTTAAATATGCGTCCTAGAGCGAAAAGGACTTTAATTCGTGACCACCCCCAAAAAATTGAAAAATCCACCCAAAACCTAAAAAAATTGAAATTTTTATATGAAAAACTTCTGTTGCCCATATCTCCTAAACTAAGCGTCCTAGAGCGAAAAGGACTTTAATTCATGACCACCCTCAAAAAATTGAAAAATCCACCCAAAACCTAAAAAAATTGAAATTTTTATATGAAAAACTTCTTTTGCCCATATCTCCTTAAATATGCGTCCTAGAGCGAAAAGGACTTTAATTCGTGACCACCCCCAAAAAATTGAAAAATCCACCCAAAACCTAAAAAATTGAAATTTTTATATGAAAAACTTCTTTTGCCCATATCTCCTAAACTAAGCGTCCTAGAGCGAAAAGGACTTTAATTCATGACCACCCCCAAAAAATTGAAAAATCCACCCAAAACCTAAAAAAATTGAAATTTTTATATGAAAAACTTGTTTTGTCCATATCTCCTTAAATATGCGTCCTAGAGCGAAAAGGACTTTAATTCGTGACCACCCTCAAAAAATTGAAAAATCCACCCAAAACCTAAAAAAATTGAAATTTTTATATGAAAAACTTCTTTTGCCTATATCTACTTACATTTGCGTCCTAGAGCGAAAAGGACTTTAATTCGTGACCACCCTCAAAAGATTGAAAAGTCCACCCAAAACCTAAAAAAATTGAAATTTTTATATGAAAAACTTCTTTTGCCCATATCTCCTTAAATATGCGTCCTAGAGCGAAAAGGACTTTAATTCATGACCACCCCAAAAAATTGAAAAATCCACCCAAAACCTAAAAAAATTGAAATTTTTATATGAAAAACTTCTTTTGCCCATATCTCCTAAACTAAGCGTCCTAGAGCGAAAAGGAATTTAATTCGTGACCACTCCCAAAAAATTTAAAAATCCACCCAAAACCTAAAAAAATTGAAATTTTTATATGAAAAACTTCTTTTGCATATATCTCCTAAACTGAACGTCCTAGAGCGAAAAGGACTTTAATTCGTGACCACCCCCGAAAAATTGAAAAATCCACCCAAAACCTAAAAAAATTGCAATTTTTATATGAAAAACTTCTGTTGCCCATATCTCCTTAAAAATGCGTCCTAGAGCGAAAAGGACTTTAATTCGTGACCACCCCCAAAAAATTGAAAAATCCACCCAAAACCTAAAAAAATTGAAATTTTTATATGAAAAACTTTTTTGCCCATATCTCCTTAAATATGCGTCCTAGAGCGAAAAGGACTTTAATTCATGACCACCCTCAAAAAATTGACAAATCCACCCAAAACCTAAAAAAATTGAAATTTTTATATGAAAAACTTCTTTTGCCCATGTCTCCTTAAATATGCGTCCTAGAGCGAAAAGGACTTTAATTCATGACCACCCTCAAAAAATTGAAAAATCCACCCAAAACCTAAAAAAAATTGAAATTTTTATATGAAAAACTTCTTTTGCCCATATCTCCTAAACTAAGCGTCCAAGAGCGAAAAGGACTTTAATTCGTGACCACCCCCAAAAAATTGGAAAATCCACCCAAAACCTAAAAAAATTGAAATTTTTATATGAAAAACTTCTTTTGTCCATATCTCCTTAAATATGCGTCCTAGAGCGACCACCCTCAAAAAATTGAAAAATCCACCCAAAACCTAAAAAAAAATTGAAATTTTTATATGAAAAACTTCTTTTGCCCATATCTCCTAAACTAAGCGTCCTAGAGCGAAAAGGACTTTAATTCGTGACTACCCTCAAAAAATTCAAAAATCCACCCAAAACCTAAAAAAATTGAAATTTTTATATGAAAAACTTCTTTTGCCCATATCTCCTTAAATATGCGTCCTAGAGCGAAAAAGACTTTAATTCATGACCACCCTCAAAAAATTGAAAAATCCACCCAAAACCTAAAAAAATTGAAATTTTTATATGAAAAACTTATTTTGCCCATATCTCCTAAACTAAGCGTCCTAGAGCGAAAAGGACTTTAATTCGTGACCACCCCCAAAAAATTGAAAAATCTACCCAAAATCTAAAAAAATTGAAATTTTTATATGAAAAACTTCTTTTGCCCATATCTCCTTACATATGCGTCCTAGAGCGAAAAGGACTTTAATTCGTGACCACCCTCAAAAAATTGAAAAATCCACCCAAAACCTAAAAAAATTGAAATTTTTATATGAAAAACTTCTTTTGCCCATATCTCCTAAACTAAGCGTCCTAGAGCGAAAAGGACTTTAATTCGTGACCACCCCCAAAAAATTGAAAAATCCACCCAAAACCTAAAAAAATTGAAATTTTTATATGAAAAACTTCTTTTGCATATATCTCCTAAACTAAGCGTCCTAGAGCGAAAAGGACTTTAATTCGTGACCACCCCCGAAAAATTGAAAAATCCACCCAAAACCTAAAAAAATTGCAATTTTTATATGAAAAACTTCTGTTGCCATATCTCCTAAACTAAGCGTCCTAGAGCGAAAAGGACTTTAATTCATGACCACCCTCAAAAAATTGAAAAATCCACCCAAAACCTAAAACAATTGAAATTTTTATATGAAAAACTTCTTTTGCCCATATCTCCTAAACTAAGCGTCCTAGAGCGAAAAGGACTTTAATTCATGACCACCCCAAAAAATTGAAAAATCCACCCAAAACCTAAAAAAATTGAAATTTTTATATGAAAAACTTCTTTTGCCCATATCTCCTAAACTAAGCGTCCTAGAGCGAAAAGGACTTAAATTCATGACCACCCCCAAAAAATTGAAAAATCCACCCAAAACCTAAAAAAATTGAAATTTTTATATGAAAAACTTCTTTTGCCCATATCTCCTAAACTAAGCGTCCTAGAGCGAAAAGGACTTTAATTCGTGACCACCCTCAAAAAATTGAAAAATCCACCCAAAACCTACAAAAATTTAAATTTTTATATGAAAAACTTCTTTTGCCCATATCTCCTTAAATATGCGTCCTAGAGCGAAAAGGACTTTAATTCGTGACCACCCCCAAAAAATTGAAAAATCCACCCAAAACCTAAAAAAATTGATATTTTTATATGAAAAACTTCTGTTGCCCATATCTCCTAAACTAAGCGTCCTAGAGCGAAAAGGACTTTAATTCATGACCACCCTCAAAAAATTGAAAAATCCACCCAAAACCTAAAAAAATTGAAATTTTTATATGAAAAACTTCTTTTGCCCATATCTCCTTAAATATGCGTCCTAGAGCGAAAAGGACTTTAATTCGTGACCACCCCCAAAAAATTGAAAAATCCACCCAAAACCTAAAAAATTGAAATTTTTATATGAAAAACTTCTTTTGCCCATATCTCCTAAACTAAGCGTCCTAGAGCGAAAAGGACTTTAATTCATGACCACCCCCAAAAAATTGAAAAATCCACCCAAAACCTAAAAAAATTGAAATTTTTATATGAAAAACTTGTTTTGTCCATATCTCCTTAAATATGCGTCCTAGAGCGAAAAGGACTTTAATTCGTGACCACCCCCAAAAAATTGAAAAATCCACCCAAAACCTAAAAAAATTTAAATTTTTATATGAAAAACTTCTTTTGCCCATATCTCCTTAAATATGCGCCCTAGAGCGAAAAGGACTTTAATTCATGACCACTCCCAAAAAATTTAAAAATCCACCCAAAACCTAAAAAAATTGAAATTTTTATATGAAAAACTTCTTTTGCCCATATCTCCTAAACTAAGCGTCCTAGAGCGAAAAGGACTTTAATTCGTGACCACCCACAATAAATTTAAAAATCCACCCAAAACCTAAAAAAAATTGAAATTTTTATATGAAAAACTTCTTTTGCCCATATCTCCTAAACTAAGCGTCCTGGAGCGAAAAGGACTTTAATTCATGACCACCCCCAAAAAATTGAAAAATCCACCCAAAACCTAAAAAAATTGAAATTTTTATATGAAAAACTTATTTTGCCCATATCTCCTAAACTAAGCGTCCTAGAGCGAAAAGGACTTTAATTCGTGACCACCCTCAAAAAATTGAAAAATCCATCCAAAACCTAAAAAAATTTAAATTTTTATATGAAGACCTTCTTTTGCCCATATCTCCTAAACTAAGCGTCCTAGAGCGAAAAGGACTTTAATTCGTGACCACCCCCAAAAAATTGAAAAATCCACCCAAAACCTAAAAAAATTGAAATTTTTATATGAAAAACTTCTTTTGCCCATATCTCCTTAAATATGCATCCTAGAGCGAAAAGGACTTTAATTCATGACCACCCTCAAAAAATTGAAAAATCCACCCAAAACCTAAAAAAAAAAATTGAAATTTTTATATGAAAAACTTCTTTTGCCCATATCTCCTAAACTAAGCGTCCTAGAGCGAAAAGGACTTTAATTCGTGACCACCCCCAAAAAATTGGAAAATCCACCCAAAACCTAAAAAAATTGAAATTTTTATATGAAAAACTTCTTTTGTCCATATCTCCTTAAATATGCGTCCTAGAGCGAAAAGGACTTTAATTCGTGACCACCCTCAAAAAATTGAAAAATCCACCCAAAACCTAAAAAAATTGAAATTTTTATATGAAAAACTTCTTTTGCCCATATCTCCTTAAATATGCGTCCTAGAGCGAAAAAGACTTTAATTCATGACCACCCTCAAAAATTGAAAAATCCACCCAAAACCTAAAAAAATTGAAATTTTTATATGAAAAACTTCTTTTGCCCATATCTCCTTAAATATGCGTCCTAGAGCGAAAAGGACTTTAATTCGTGACCACCCTCAAAAAATTGAAAAATCCACCCAAAACCAAAAAAAATTGAAATTTTTATATGAAAAACTTTTTTTGCCCATATCTCCTTAAATATGCGTCCTAGAGCGAAAAGGACTTTAATTCGTGACCACCCCCAAAAAAATTGAAAAATCCACCCAAAACCTAAAAAAAATTGAAATTTTTATATGAAAAACTTCTGTTGCCCATATCTCCTAAACTAAGCGTCCTAGAGTGAAAAGGACTTTAATTCGTGACCACCCCCAAAAAATTGAAAAATCCACCCAAAATCTAAAAAAATTGAAATTTTTATATGAAAAACTTCTTTTGCCCATATCTCCTTAAATATGCGTCCTAGAGCGAAAAGGACTTTAATTCGTGACCACCCTCAAAAAATTGAAAAATCCACCCAAAACCTAAAAAAATTGAAATTTTTATATGAAAAACTTCTGTTGCCCATATCTCCTAAAATAAGCGTCCTAGAGCGAAAAGGACTTTAATTCATGACCACCCCAAAAAATTGAAAAATCCACCCAAAACCTAAAAAAATTGAAATTTTTATATGAAAAACTTCTTTTGCCCATATCTCCTAAACTAAGCGTCCTAGAGCGAAAAGGACTTTAATTCGTGACCACCCCCAAAAAATTGAAAAATCCACCCAAAACCTAAAAAAATTGAAATTTTTATATGAAAAACTTATTTTGCCCATATCTCCTAAACTAAGCGTCCTAGAGCGAAAAGGACTTTAATTCGTGACCACCCCCAAAAAATTGAAAAATCTACCCAAAATCTAAAAAAATTGAAATTTTTATATGAAAAACTTCTTTTGCCCATATCTCCTTACATATGCGTCCTAGAGCGAAAAGGACTTTAATTCGTGACCACCCTCAAAAAATTGAAAAATCCACCCAAAACCTAAAAAAATTGAAATTTTTATATGAAAAACTTCTTTTGCCCATATCTCCTAAACTAAGCGTCCTAGAGCGAAAAGGACTTTAATTCGTGACCACCCCCAAAAAATTGAAAAATCCACCCAAAACCTAAAAAAATTGAAATTTTTATATGAAAAACTTCTTTTGCATATATCTCCTAAACTAAGCGTCCTAGAGCGAAAAGGACTTTAATTCGTGACCACCCCCGAAAAATTGAAAAATCCACCCAAAACCTAAAAAAATTGCAATTTTTAAATGAAAAACTTCTGTTGCCATATCTCCTAAACTAAGCGTCCTAGAGCGAAAAGGACTTTAATTCATGACCACCCTCAAAAAATTGAAAAATCCACCCAAAACCTAAAACAATTGAAATTTTTATATGAAAAACTTCTTTTGCCCATATCTCCTAAACTAAGCGTCCTAGAGCGAAAAGGACTTTAATTCATGACCACCCCAAAAAATTGAAAAATCCACCCAAAACCTAAAAAAATTGAAATTTTTATATGAAAAACTTCTTTTGCCCATATCTCCTAAACTAAGCGTCCTAGAGCGAAAAGGACTTAAATTCATGACCACCCCCAAAAAATTGAAAAATCCACCCAAAACCTAAAAAAATTGAAATTTTTATATGAAAAACTTCTTTTGCCCATATCTCCTAAACTAAGCGTCCTAGAGCGAAAAGGACTTTAATTCGTGACCACCCTCAAAAAATTGAAAAATCCATCCAAAACCTACAAAAATTTAAATTTTTATATGAAAAACTTCTTTTGCCCATATCTCCTTAAATATGCGTCCTAGAGCGAAAAGGACTTTAATTCGTGACCACCCCCAAAAAATTGAAAAATCCACCCAAAACCTAAAAAAATTTATATTTTTATATGAAAAACTTCTGTTGCCCATATCTCCTAAACTAAGCGTCCTAGAGCGAAAAGGACTTTAATTCATGACCACCCTCAAAAAATTGAAAAATCCACCCAAAACCTAAAAAAATTGAAATTTTTATATGAAAAACTTCTTTTGCCCATATCTCCTTAAATATGCGTCCTAGAGCGAAAAGGACTTTAATTCGTGACCACCCCCAAAAAATTGAAAAATCCACCCAAAACCTAAAAAATTGAAATTTTTATATGAAAAACTTCTTTTGCCCATATCTCCTAAACTAAGCGTCCTAGAGCGAAAAGGACTTTAATTCATGACCACCCCCAAAAAATTGAAAAATCCACCCAAAACCTAAAAAAATTGAAATTTTTATATGAAAAACTTGTTTTGTCCATATCTCCTTAAATATGCGTCCTAGAGCGAAAAGGACTTTAATTCGTGACCACCCCCAAAAAATTGAAAAATCCACCCAAAACCTAAAAAAATTTAAATTTTTATATGAAAAACTTCTTTTGCCCATATCTCCTTAAATATGCGCCCTAGAGCGAAAAGGACTTTAATTCATGACCACTCCCAAAAAATTTAAAAATCCACCCAAAACCTAAAAAAATTGAAATTTTTATATGAAAAACTTCTTTTGCCCATATCTCCTAAACTAAGCGTCCTAGAGCGAAAAGGACTTTAATTCGTGACCACCCACAATAAATTTAAAAATCCACCCAAAACCTAAAAAAAATTGAAATTTTTATATGAAAAACTTCTTTTGCCCATATCTCCTAAACTAAGCGTCCTGGAGCGAAAAGGACTTTAATTCATGACCACCCCCAAAAAATTGAAAAATCCACCCAAAACCTAAAAAAATTGAAATTTTTATATGAAAAACTTATTTTGCCCATATCTCCTAAACTAAGCGTCCTAGAGCGAAAAGGACTTTAATTCGTGACCACCCTCAAAAAATTGAAAAATCCATCCAAAACCTAAAAAAATTTAAATTTTTATATGAAGACCTTCTTTTGCCCATATCTCCTAAACTAAGCGTCCTAGAGCGAAAAGGACTTTAATTCGTGACCACCCCCAAAAAATTGAAAAATCCACCCAAAACCTAAAAAAATTGAAATTTTTATATGAAAAACTTCTTTTGCCCATATCTCCTTAAATATGCATCCTAGAGCGAAAAGGACTTTAATTCATGACCACCCTCAAAAAATTGAAAAATCCACCCAAAACCTAAAAAAAAAAATTGAAATTTTTATATGAAAAACTTCTTTTGCCCATATCTCCTAAACTAAGCGTCCTAGAGCGAAAAGGACTTTAATTCGTGACCACCCCCAAAAAATTGGAAAATCCACCCAAAACCTAAAAAAATTGAAATTTTTATATGAAAAACTTCTTTTGTCCATATCTCCTTAAATATGCGTCCTAGAGCGAAAAGGACTTTAATTCGTGACCACCCTCAAAAAATTGAAAAATCCACCCAAAACCTAAAAAAATTGAAATTTTTATATGAAAAACTTCTTTTGCCCATATCTCCTTAAATATGCGTCCTAGAGCGAAAAAGACTTTAATTCATGACCACCCTCAAAAATTGAAAAATCCACCCAAAACCTAAAAAAATTGAAATTTTTATATGAAAAACTTCTTTTGCCCATATCTCCTTAAATATGCGTCCTAGAGCGAAAAGGACTTTAATTCGTGACCACCCTCAAAAAATTGAAAAATCCACCCAAAACCTAAAAAAATTGAAATTTTTATATGAAAAACTTTTTTTGCCCATATCTCCTTAAATATGCGTCCTAGAGCGAAAAGGACTTTAATTCGTGACCACCCCCAAAAAAATTGAAAAATCCACCCAAAACCTAAAAAAAATTGAAATTTTTATATGAAAAACTTCTGTTGCCCATATCTCCTAAACTAAGCGTCCTAGAGTGAAAAGGACTTTAATTCGTGACCACCCCCAAAAAATTGAAAAATCCACCCAAAATCTAAAAAAATTGAAATTTTTATATGAAAAACTTCTTTTGCCCATATCTCCTTAAATATGCGTCCTAGAGCGAAAAGGACTTTAATTCGTGACCACCCTCAAAAAATTGAAAAATCCACCCAAAACCTAAAAAAATTGAAATTTTTATATGAAAAACTTCTGTTGCCCATATCTCCTAAAATAAGCGTCCTAGAGCGAAAAGGACTTTAATTCATGACCACCCCAAAAAATTGAAAAATCCACCCAAAACCTAAAAAAATTGAAATTTTTATATGAAAAACTTCTTTTGCCCATATCTCCTAAACTAAGCGTCCTAGAGCGAAAAGGACTTTAATTCGTGACCACCCCCAAAAAATTGAAAAATCCACCCAAAACCTAAAAAAATTGAAATTTTTATATGAAAAACTTCTTTTGCCCATATCTCCTAAACTAAGCGTCCTACAGCGAAAAGGACTTTAATTCGTGACCACCCCCAAAAAATTTAAAAATCCACCCAAATCCTAAAAAAAATGAAATTTTTATATGAAAAACTTCTTTTGCCCATATCTCCTTAAATATGCGTCCTAGAGCGAAAAGGACTTTAATTCGTGACCACCCCAAAAAATTGAAAAATCCACCCAAAACCTAAAAAAATTGAAATTTTTATATGAAAAACTTCTGTTGCCCATATCTCCTAAACTAAGCGTCCTAGAGCGAAAAGGACTTTAATTCGTGACCACCCCCAAAAAATTGAAAAATCCACCCAAAACCTAAAAAAAACTGAAATTTTTATATGAAAAACTTCTTTTGCCCATATCTCCTTAAATATGCGTCCTAGAGCGAAAAGGACTTTAATTCGTGACCACCCTCAAAAAATTGGAAAATCCACCCAAAACCTAAAAAAATTGAAATTTTTATATGAAAAACTTCTTTTGCCCATATCTCCTTAAATATGCGTCCTAGAGCGAAAAGGACTTTAATTCGTGACCACCCTCACAAAATTGAAAAATCCACCCAAAACCTAAAAAAATTGAAATTTTTATATGAAAAACTTCTTTTGCCCATATCTCCTTAAATATGCGTCCTAGAGCGAAAAGGACTTTAATTCGTGACCACCCTCAAAAAATCGAAAAATCCACCCAAAACCTAAAAAAATTGAAATTTTTATATGAAAAACTTCTTTTGCCCATATCTCCTTACATATGCGTCCTAGAGCGAAAAGGACTTTAATTCATGACCACCCCAAAAAATTGAAAAATCCACCCAAAACCTAAAAAAATTTAAATTTTTATATAAAAAACTTCTTTTGCATATATCTCCTAAACTAAGCGTCCTAGAGCGAAAAGGACTTTAATTCGTGACCACCCCCAAAAAATTGAAAATCCACCCAAAACCTAACAAAATTCAAATTTGTATATGAAAAACTTCTGTTGCCCATATCTCCTAAACTAAGCGTCCTAGAGCGAAAAGGACTTTAATTCGTGACCACCCTCAAAAAATTGAAAAATCCACCCAAAACCTAAAAAAATTGAAATTTTTATATGAAAAACTTCTTTTGCCCATATCTCCTTAAATATGCGTCCTAGAGCGAAAAAGACTTTAATTCATGACCACCCTCAAAAATTGAAAAATCCACCCAAAACCTAAAAAAATTGAAATTTTTATATGAAAAACTTATTTTGCCCATATCTCCTAAACTAAGCGTCCTAGAGCGAAAAGGACTTTAATTCGTGACCACCCTCAAAAAATTGAAAAATCCACCCAAAATCTAAAAAAATTGAAATTTTTATATGAAAAACTTCTTTTGCCCATATCTCCTTAAATATGCGTCCTAGAGCGAAAAGGACTTTAATTCGTGACCACCCTCAAAAAATTCAAAAATCCACAAAAAACCTAAAATAAATTAAAATTTTTATATGAAAAACTTCTGTTGCCCATATCTCCTAAACTAAGCGTCCTAGAGCGAAAAGGACTTTAATTCATGACCACCCTCAAAAAATTGAAAAATCCACCCAAAACCTAAAAAAAATTGAAATTTTTATATGAAAAACTTCTTTTGCCCATATCTCCTTAAATATGCGTCCTAGAGCGAAAAGGACTTTAATTCGTGACCACCCCCAAAAAATTGAAAAATCCACCCAAAACCTAAAAAAATTGAAATTTTTATATGAAAAACTTCTTTTGCCCATATCTCCTAAACTAAGCGTCCTGGAGCGAAAAGGACTTTAATTCGTGACCACCCCCAAAAAATTGAAAAATCTTCCCAAATCCTAAAAAAATTGTAATTTTTATATGAAAAACTTCTTTTGCCCATATCTCCTTAAATATGCGTCCTAGAGCGAAAAGTACTTTAATTCGTGACCACCCCCAAAAAATTGAAAAATCCACCCAAATCCTAAAAAAATAAAAATTTTTATATGAAAAACTTCTTTTGCCCATATCTCCTTAAATATGCGTCCTAGAGCGAAAAGGACTTTAATTCGTGACCACCCCCAAAAAATTTAAAAATCCACCCAAAACCTAAAAAAATTGAAATTTTTATATGAAAACCTTCTTTTTTTCCCATATCTCCTAAACTAAGCGTCCTAGAGCGAAAAGGACTTTAATTCGTGACCACCCTCAAAAAATTGAAAAATCCACCCAAAACCTAAAAAAATTGAAATTTTTATATGAAAAACTTCTTTTGCCCATATCTCCTTAAATATGCGTCCTAGAGCGAAAAGGACTTTAATTCGTGACCACCCTCAAAAAATTGAAAAATCCACCCAAAACCTAAAAAAATTGAAATTTTTATATGAAAAACTTTTTTTGCCCATATCTCCTTAAATATGCGTCCTAGAGCGAAAAGGACTTTAATTCGTGACCACCCCCAAAAAAATTGAAAAATCCACCCAAAACCTAAAAAAAATTGAAATTTTTATATGAAAAACTTCTGTTGCCCATATCTCCTAAACTAAGCGTCCTAGAGTGAAAAGGACTTTAATTCGTGACCACCCCCAAAAAATTGAAAAATCCACCCAAAATCTAAAAAAATTGAAATTTTTATATGAAAAACTTCTTTTGCCCATATCTCCTTAAATATGCGTCCTAGAGCGAAAAGGACTTTAATTCGTGACCACCCTCAAAAAATTGAAAAATCCACCCAAAACCTAAAAAAATTGAAATTTTTATATGAAAAACTTTTTTTGCCCATATCTCCTTAAATATGCGTCCTAGAGCGAAAAGGACTTTAATTCGTGACCACCCCCAAAAAAATTGAAAAATCCACCCAAAACCTAAAAAAAATTGAAATTTTTATATGAAAAACTTCTGTTGCCCATATCTCCTAAAATAAGCGTCCTAGAGCGAAAAGGACTTTAATTCATGACCACCCCAAAAAATTGAAAAATCCACCCAAAACCTAAAAAAATTGAAATTTTTATATGAAAAACTTCTTTTGCCCATATCTCCTAAACTAAGCGTCCTAGAGCGAAAAGGACTTTAATTCGTGACCACCCCCAAAAAATTGAAAAATCCACCCAAAACCTAAAAAAATTGAAATTTTTATATGAAAAACTTCTTTTGCCCATATCTCCTAAACTAAGCGTCCTACAGCGAAAAGGACTTTAATTCGTGACCACCCCCAAAAAATTTAAAAATCCACCCAAAACCTAAAAAAAATGAAATTTTTATATGAAAAACTTCTTTTGCCCATATCTCCTTAAATATGCGTCCTAGAGCGAAAAGGACTTTAATTCGTGACCACCCCAAAAAATTGAAAAATCCACCCAAAACCTAAAAAAATTGAAATTTTTATATGAAAAACTTCTGTTGCCCATATCTCCTAAACTAAGCGTCCTAGAGCGAAAAGGACTTTAATTCGTGACCACCCCCAAAAAATTGAAAAATCCACCCAAAACCTAAAAAAAACTGAAATTTTTATATGAAAAACTTCTTTTGCCCATATCTCCTTAAATATGCGTCCTAGAGCGAAAAGGACTTTAATTCGTGACCACCCTCAAAAAATTGGAAAATCCACCCAAAACCTAAAAAAATTGAAATTTTTATATGAAAAACTTCTTTTGCCCATATCTCCTTAAATATGCGTCCTAGAGCGAAAAGGACTTTAATTCGTGACCACCCTCAAAAAATTGAAAAATCCACCCAAAACCTAAAAAAATTGAAATTTTTATATGAAAAACTTCTTTTGCCCATATCTCCTTAAATATGCGTCCTAGAGCGAAAAGGACTTTAATTCGTGACCACCCTCAAAAAATCGAAAAATCCACCCAAAACCTAAAAAAATTGAAATTTTTATATGAAAAACTTCTTTTGCCCATATCTCCTTAAATATGCGTCCTAGAGCGAAAAGGACTTTAATTCATGACCACCCCAAAAAATTGAAAAATCCACCCAAAACCTAAAAAAATTTAAATTTTTATATAAAAAACTTCTTTTGCATATATCTCCTAAACTAAGCGTCCTAGAGCGAAAAGGACTTTAATTCGTGACCACCCCCAAAAAATTGAAAATCCACCCAAAACCTAACAAAATTCAAATTTGTATATGAAAAACTTCTGTTGCCCATATCTCCTAAACTAAGCGTCCTAGAGCGAAAAGGACTTTAATTCGTGACCACCCCAAAAAATTGAAAAATCCACCCAAAACCTAAAAAAATTGAAATTTTTATATGAAAAACTTCTGTTGCCCATATCTCCTAAACTAAGCGTCCTAGACCGAAAAGGACTTTAATTCGTGACCACCCTCAAAAAATTGAAAAATCCACCCAAAACCTAAAAAAATTGAAATTTATATATGAAAAACTTCTTTTGCATATATCTCCTAAACTAAGCGTCCTAGAGCGAAATGGACTTTAATTCGTGACCCCCCCCAAAAAATTGAAAATCCACCCAAAACCTAAAAAAATTGAAATTTTTATATGAAAAACTTCTGTTGCCCATATCTCCTAAACTAAGCGTCCTAGAGCGAAAAGGACTTTAATTCGTGACCACCCCAAAAAATTGAAAAATCCACCCAAAACCTAAAAAAATTGAAATTTTTATATGAAAAACTTCTGTTGCCCATATCTCCTAAACTAAGCGTCCTAGAGCGAAAAGGACTTTAATTCGTGACCACCCTCAAAAAATTGAAAAATCCACCCAAAACCTAAAAAAATTGAAATTTTTATATAAAAAACTTCTTTTGCATATATCTCCTAAACTAAGCGTCCTAGAGCGAAAAGGACTTTAATTCGTAACCACCCCCAAAAAATTGAAAATCCACCCAAAACCTAAAAAAATTGAAATTTTTATATGAAAAACTTCTGTTGCCCATATCTCCTAAACTAAGCGTCCTAGAGCGAAAAGGACTTTAATTCGTGACCACCCCAAAAAATTGAAAAATCCACCCAAAACCTAAAAAAATTGAAATTTTTATATGAAAAACTTCTTTTTTCCCATATCTCCTAAACTAAGCGTCCTAGAGCGAAAAGGACTTTAATTCGTGACCACCCTCAAAAAATTGAAAAATCCACCCAAAACCTAAAAAAATTGAAATTTTTATATGAAAAACTTCTGTTGCCCATATCTCCTTAAATATGCGCCCTAGAGCGAAAAGGACTTTAATTCATGACCACCCTCAAAAAATTGAAAAATCCACCCAAAACCTAAAAAAATTGAAATTTTTATATGAAAAACTTCTTTTGCATATATCTCCTAAACTAAGCGTCCTAGAGCGAAAAGGACTTTAATTCGTGACCACCCCCAAAAAATGGAAAATCCACCCAAAACCTAAAAAAATTTAAATTTTTATATGAAAAACTTCTGTTGCCCATATCTCCTAAACTAAGCGTCCTAGAGCGAAAAGGACTTTAATTCGTGACCACCCCAAAAAATTGAAAAATCCACCCAAAACCTAAAAAAATTGAAATTTTTATATGAAAAACTTCTGTTGCCCATATCTCCTAAACTAAGCGACCTAGAGCGAAAAGGACTTTAATTCATGACCACCCTCAAAAAATTGAAAAATCCACCCAAAACCTAAAAAAATTGAAATTTTTATATGAAAAATTTCTTTTGCATATATCTCCTAAACTGAGCGTCCTAGAGCGAAAAGGACTTTAATTCGTGACCACCCTCAAAAAATTGAAAAATCCACCCAAAACCTAAAAAAATTGAAATTTTTATATGAAAAACTTCTGTTGCCCATATCTCCTAAACTAAGCGTCCTAGAGCGAAAAGGACTTTAATTCGTGACCACCCTCAAAAAATTCAAAAATCCACCCAAAACCTAAAAAAATTGAAATTTTTATATGAAAAACTTCTTTTGCCCATATATCCTTAAATATGCGTCCTAGAGCGAAAAAGACTTTAATTCATGACCACCCTCAAAAAATTGAAAAATCCACCCAAAACCTAAAAAAATTGAAATTTTTATATGAAAAACTTATTTTGCCCATATCTCCTAAACTAAGCGTCCTAGAGCGAAAAGGACTTTAATTCGTGACCACCCCCAAAAAATTGAAAAATCTACCCAAAATCTAAAAAAATTGAAATTTTTATATGAAAAACTTCTTTTGCCCATATCTCCTTACATATGCGTCCTAGAGCGAAAAGGACTTTAATTCGTGACCACCCTCAAAAAATTGAAAAATCCACCCAAAACCTAAAAAAATTGAAATTTTTATATGAAAAACTTCTTTTGCCCATATCTCCTAAACTAAGCGTCCTAGAGCGAAAAGGACTTTAATTCGTGACCACCATCAAAAAATTGAAAAATCCACCCAAAACCTAAAAAAATTGAAATTTTTATATGAAAAACTTCTTTTGCATATATCTCCTAAACTTAGCGTCCTAGAGCGAAAAGGACTTTAATTCGTGACCACCCCCGAAAAATTGAAAAATCCACCCAAAACCTAAAAAAATTGAAATTTTTATATGAAAAACTTCTGTTGCCATATCTCCTAAACTAAGCGTCCTAGAGCGAAAAGGACTTAAATTCATGACCACCCCCAAAAAATTGAAAAATCCACCCAAAACCTAAAAAAATTGAAATTTTTATATGAAAAACTTCTTTTGCCCATATCTCCTAAACTAAGCGTCCTAGAGCGAAAAGGACTTTAATTCGTGACCACCCTCAAAAAATTGAAAAACCCACCCAAAACCTACAAAAATTTAAATTTTTATATGAA
This sequence comes from Haematobia irritans, assembly GCF_050003625.1. NCBI lineage: Eukaryota > Metazoa > Arthropoda > Insecta > Diptera > Muscidae > Haematobia > Haematobia irritans. The sequence goes on from NC_134400.1 coordinate 137,728,910, forward strand.
AAACTTCTTTTGCCCATATCTCCTTAAATATGCGTCCTAGAGCGAAAAGGACTTTAATTCGTGACCACCCCCAAAAAATTGAAAAATCCACCCAAAACCTAAAAAAATTGAAATTTTTATATGAAAAACTTCTGTTGCCCATATCTCCTAAACTAAGCGTCCTAGAGCGAAAAGGACTTTAATTCATGACCACCCTCAAAAAATTGAAAAATCCACCCAAAACCTAAAAAAATTGAAATTTTTATATGAAAAACTTCTTTTGCCCATATCTCCTTAAATATGCGTCCTAGAGCGAAAAGGACTTTAATTCGTGACCACCCCCAAAAAATTGAAAAATCCACCCAAAACCTAAAAAATTGAAATTTTTATATGAAAAACTTCTGTTGCCCATATCTCCGAAACTAAGCGTCCTAGAGCGAAAAGGACTTAAATTCATGACCACCCCCAAAAAATTGCAAAATCCACCCAAAACCTAAAAAAATTGAAATTTTTATATGAAAAACTTCTTTTGCCCATATCTCCTAAACTAAGCGTCCTACAGCGAAAAGGACTTTAATTCGTGACCACCCTCAAAAAATTGAAAAATCCACCCAAAACCTAAAAAAATTGAAATTTTTATATGAAAAACTTCTTTTACCCATATCTCCTTAAATATGCGTCCTAGAGCGAAAAGGACTTTAATTCGTGACCACCCCCAAAAAATTGAAAAATCCACCCAAAACCTAAAAAAATTGAAATTTTTATATGAAAAACTTCTTTTGCCCATATCTCCTAAACTAAGCGTCCTAGAGCGAAAAGGACTTTAATTCATAACCACCCCCAAAAAATTGAAAAATCCACCCAAAACCTAAAAAAATTGAAATTTTTATATGAAAAACTTCTTTTGTCCATATTTCCTTAAATATGCGTCCTAGAGCGAAAAGGACTTTAATTCGTGACCACCCCCAAAAATTGAAAAATCCACCCAAAACCTAAAAAAATTGAAATTTTTATATGAAAAACTTCTTTTGCCCATATCTCCTAAACTAAGCGTCCTAGAGCGAAAAGGACTTTAATTCGTGACCACCCCAAAAAAATTGAAAAATCCACCCAAAACCTAAAAAAATTGAAATTTTTATGTGAAAAACTTCTGTTGCCCATATCTCCTAAACTAAGCGTCCTAGAGCGAAAAGGACTTTAATTCATGACCACCCTCAAAAAATTGAAAAATCCACCCAAAACCTAAAAAAATTGAAATTTTTATATGAAAAACTTCTTTTGCCCATATCTCCTTAAATATGCGTCCTAGAGCGAAAAGGACTTTAATTCGTGACCACCCTCAAAAAATTGAAAAATCCACTCAAAACCTAAAAAAATTGAAATTTTTATATGAAAAACTTCTTTTGCCCATATCTCCTTAAATATGCGTCCTAGAGCGAAAAGGACTTTAATTCATGACCACCCTCAAAAAATTGAAAAATCCACCCAAAACCTAAAAAAATTTAAATTTTTATATGAAAAACTTCTTTTGTCCATATCTCCTTAAATATGCGTCCTAGAGCGAAAAGGACTTTAATTCGTGACCACCCTCAAAAAATTGAAAAATCCACCCAAAACCTAAAAAAATTGAAATTTTTATATGAAAAACTTCTGTTGCCCATATCTCCTAAACTAAGCGTCCTAGAGCGAAAAGGACTTTAATTCGTGACCACCCTCAAAAAATTGAAAAATCCACCCAAAACCTATAAAAATTGAAATTTTTATATGAAAAACTTCTGTTGCCCATATCTCCGAAACTAAGCGTCCTAGAGTGAAAAGGACTTTAATTCGTGACCACCCCCAAAAAATTGAAAAATCTACCCAAAATCTAAAAAAATTGAAATTTTTATATGAAAAACTTCTTTTGCCCATATCTCCTTAAATATGCGTCCTAGAGCGAAAAGGACTTTAATTCATGACCACCCTCAAAAAATTGAAAAATCCACCCAAAACCTAAAAACATTGAAATTTTTATATGAAAAACTTCTTTTGCCCATATCTCCTAAACTAAGCGTCCTAGAGCGAAAAAGACTTTAATTCGTGACCACCCCCAAAAAATTGAAAAATCCACCCAAAACCTAAAAAAATTGAAATTTTTATATGAAAAACTTCTTTTGCCCATATCTCCTTAAATATGCATCCTAGAGCGAAAAGGACTTTAATTCATGACCACCCTCAAAAAATTGAAAAATCCACCCAAAACCTAAAAAAAAAATTGAAATTTTTATATGAAAAACTTCTTTTGCCCATATCTCCTAAACTAAGCGTCCTAGAGCGAAAAGGACTTTAATTCGTGACCACCCCCAAAAAATTGGAAAATCCACCCAAAACCTAAAAAAATTGAAATTTTTATATGAAAAACTTCTTTTGTCCATATCTCCTTAAATATGCGTCCTAGAGCGAAAAGGACTTTAATTCGTGACCACCCTCAAAAAATTGAAAAATCCACCCAAAACCTAAAAAAATTGAAATTTTTATATGAAAAACTTCTTTTGCCCATATCTCCTTAAATATGCGTCCTAGAGCGAAAAAGACTTTAATTCATGACCACCCTCAAAAATTGAAAAATCCACCCAAAACCTAAAAAAATTGAAATTTTTATATGAAAAACTTATTTTGCCCATATCTCCTAAACTAAGCGTCCTAGAGCGAAAAGGACTTTAATTCGTGACCACCCTCAAACAATTGAAAAATCCACCCAAAATCTAAAAAAATTGAAATTTTTATATGAAAAACTTCTGTTGCCCATATCTCCTTAAATATGCGTCCTAGAGCGAAAAGGACTTTAATTCGTGACCACCCTCAAAAAATTCAAAAATCCACAAAAAACCTAAAATAAATTAAAATTTTTATATGAAAAACTTCTGTTGCCCATATCTCCTAAACTAAGCGTCCTAGAGCGAAAAGGACTTTAATTCATGACCACCCTCAAAAAATTGAAAAATCCACCCAAAACCTAAAAAAAATTGAAATTTTTATATGAAAAACTTCTTTTGCCCATATCTCCTTAAATATGCGTCCTAGAGCGAAAAGGACTTTAATTCGTGACCACCCCCAAAAAATTGAAAAATCCACCCAAAACCTAAAAAAATTGAAATTTTTATATGAAAAACTTCTTTTGCCCATATCTCCTAAACTAAGCGTCCTGGAGCGAAAAGGACTTTAATTCGTGACCACCCCCAAAAAATTGAAAAATCTACCCAAATCCTAAAAAAATTGTAATTTTTATATGAAAAACTTCTTTTGCCCATATCTCCTTAAATATGCGTCCTAGAGCGAAAAGTACTTTAATTCGTGACCACCCCCAAAAAATTGAAAAATCCACCCAAATCCTAAAAAAATAAAAATTTTTATATGAAAAACTTCTTTTGCCCATATCTCCTTAAATATGCGTCCTAGAGCGAAAAGGACTTTAATTCGTGACCACCCCCAAAAAATTTAAAAATCCACCCAAAACCTAAAAAAATTGAAATTTTTATATGAAAACCTTCTTTTTTCCCATATCTCCTAAACTAAGCGTCCTAGAGCGAAAAGGACTTTAATTCGTGACCACCCTCAAAAAATTGAAAAATCCACCCAAAACCTAAAAAAATTGAAATTTTTATATGAAAAACTTCTTTTGCCCATATCTCCTAAACTGAGCGTCCTAGAGCGAAAAGGACTTTAATTCGTGACCACCCTCAAAAAATTGAAAAATCCACCCAAAACCTAAAAAAAATTGAAATTTTTATATGAAAAACTTCTGTTGCCCATATCTCCTAAACTAAGCGTCCTAGAGTGAAAAGGACTTTAATTCGTGACCACCCCCAAAAAATTGAAAAATCCACCCAAAATCTAAAAAAATTGAAATTTTTATATGAAAAACTTCTTTTGCCCATATCTCCTTAAATATGCGTCCTAGAGCGAAAAGGACTTTAATTCGTGACCACCCTCAAAAAATTGAAAAATCCACCCAAAACCTAAAAAAATTGAAATTTTTATATGAAAAACTTCTGTTGCCCATATCTCCTAAACTAAGCGTCCTAGAGCGAAAAGGACTTTAATTCGTGACCACCCCCAAAAAATTGAAAAATCCACCCAAAACCTAAAAAAAACTGAAATTTTTATATGAAAAACTTCTTTTGCCCATATCTCCTTAAATATGCGTCCTAGAGCGAAAAGGACTTTAATTCGTGACCACCCCCAAAAAATTGGAAAATCCACCCAAAACCTAAAAAAATTGAAATTTTTATATGAAAAACTTCTTTTGCCCATATCTCCTTAAATATGCGTCCTAGAGCGAAAAGGACTTTAATTCGTGACCACCCTCAAAAAATTGAAAAATCCACCCAAAACCTAAAAAAATTGAAATTTTTATATGAAAAACTTCTTTTGCCCATATCTCCTTAAATATGCGTCCTAGAGCGAAAAGGACTTTAATTCGTGACCACCCTCAAAAAATCGAAAAATCCACCCAAAACCTAAAAAAATTGAAATTTTTATATGAAAAACTTCTTTTGCCCATATCTCCTTAAATATGCGTCCTAGAGCGAAAAGGACTTTAATTCGTGACCACCCTCAAAAAATTGAAAAATCCACCCAAAACCTAAAAAAATTGAAATTTTTATATGAAAAACTTCTGTTGCCCATATCTCCTAAAATAAGCGTCCTAGAGCGAAAAGGACTTTAATTCGTGACCACCCTCAAAAAATTGAAAAATCCACCCAAAACCTAAAAAAATTGAAATTTTTATATGAAAAACTTCTGTTGCCCATATCTCCTAAAATAAGCGTCCTAGAGCGAAAAGGACTTTAATTCGTGACCACCCTCAAAAAATTGAAAAATCCACCCAAAACCTAAAAAAATTGAAATTTTTATATGAAAAACTTCTGTTGCCCATATCTCCTAAACTAAGCGTCCTAGAGCGAAAAGGACTTTAATTCGTGACCACCCCCAAAAAATTGAAAAATCCACCCAAAACCTAAAAAAAACTGAAATTTTTATATGAAAAACTTCTTTTGCCCATATCTCCTTAAATATGCGTCCTAGAGCGAAAAGGACTTTAATTCGTGACCACCCTCAAAAAATTGGAAAATCCACCCAAAACCTAAAAAAATTGAAATTTTTATATGAAAAACTTCTTTTGCCCATATCTCCTTAAATATGCGTCCTAGAGCGAAAAGGACTTTAATTCGTGACCACCCTCAAAAAATTGAAAAATCCACCCAAAACCTAAAAAAATTGAAATTTTTATATAAAAAACTTCTTTTGCATATATCTCCTAAACTAAGCGTCCTAGAGCGAAAAGGACTTTAATTCGTGACCACCCCCAAAAAATTGAAAATCCACCCAAAACCTAAAAAAATTGAAATTTTTATATGAAAAACTTCTGTTGCCCATATCTCCTAAACTAAGCGTCCTAGAGCGAAAAGGACTTTAATTCGTGACCACCCCAAAAAATTGAAAAATCCACCCAAAACCTAAAAAAATTGAAATTTTTATATGAAAAACTTCTGTTGCCCATATCTCCTAAACTAAGCGTCCTAGAGCGAAAAGGACTTTAATTCGTGACCACCCTCAAAAAATTGAAAAATCCACCCAAAACCTAAAAAAATTGAAATTTTTATATGAAAAACTTCTTTTGCATATATCTCCTAAACTAAGCGTCCTAGAGCGAAAAGGACTTTAATTCGTGACCCCCCCCAAAAAATTAAAAATCCACCCAAAACCAGGGATCCGGAGCGGAGCGGAGCGGAGCGTGGAGCGGAGCGGAGCGTGGAGCGGAGCGGAGCAAGCCCTTTTTTGCCGGAGCGGGAGCGGAGCGGGAGCGGCATTTCTAAAATCCGGAGCGGAGCGGGAGCGGAGCGGTTTCCAAATGAAAAACCGCTCCGCTCCGAATAAAATATTACTTGAATGAAATGTGTAACTTTGAAATTACACTGTGTAGGTAATTTCAAATTTAGCTAGTACTTAGCGTAGTGTGAGTAAACGTTTAAAATGTACGATATGTATTTTTGTACGTACGTACATTGGGGAAAACACAACGTGTTTTTTAGTAATTGTTTTCAAAAACGGCAAATGTCAAAATATATATCTAGTATGTGTTGTAAAAGTAACAACAGTACTTCCGATCAATTTCATCCCGTATTACTACAAAGATGTTTGTAATGAACGTCAAATAAATGCAATTAAACGATCTTATTTATATTTAATTTTTTAGTTTTCTACACTGAAAAAAATATTGTCGTGAAGTCAAAGATTCCATGTCCTTAGAATAAGAATGCAAATTTTGCTTAACATGGAAGACGCATTTCTCTAAAATAAAGTTTTTTATACCCATCACCATAGAATGGTGACGGGGGTATAATAAGTTTGTCATTCCGTTTGTAACACATCGAAATATCGATTTCCGACTATATAAAGTATATATATTCTTGATCAGGGAGAAATTCTAAGACGATATAACGATGTCCGTCTGTCTGTCTGTCTGTCTGTCCGTCTGTCTGTCTGTTGTAATCACGCTACAGTCTTCAATAATGAAGCAATCGTGCTGAAATTTTGCACAGCCTCGTCTTTTGTCTGCAGGCAGGTCAAGTTCGAAGATGGGTTATATCGGTCCAGGTTTTGATATAGTCCCCATATAAACCGACCTCCCGATTTGGGGTCTTGGGCTTATAGAAATCGTATTTTTTATCCAATTTGCCTGAAATTTGAAATCTGGAGGTATTTTATGACCGTAAAGAGGTGTGCCAAAAATGGTGGGTATCGGTCCATGTTTTGGTATAGCCCCCATATAGACCGATCTCCCGATTTTACTTCTTGGGCTTATAGAAACCGCAGTTTTTATTCAATTTACCTGAAATTGGAAATCTAGAGGTATTGTAGGACCACAAATACGTGTGCCAAAAATTGTAAGTATCGGTCCATATTTTGGTATAGCCCCCATATAGACCGATCTCCCGATTTTACTTCTTGGGCTTATAGAAACCGCAGTTTTTATTCAATTTACCTGAAATTGGAAATCTAGAGGTATTGTAGGACCACAAATACGTGTGCCAAAAATGGTGAGTATCGGTCTATGTTTTGGTATGGTCCCCTTTTAAAACGACCTCCCGATTTGGGGTCTTGGGCTTATAGAAAGCGTATTTTTTATCCAATTTGTCTGAAATTGGAAATCTAGGGGTATTTTCGGACCATAAAGAGGTGTGCTGAAAATGGTGAGTATCGGTCCATATTTTGGTATAGCCCCCATATAGACCGATTTCCCGATTTTACTTCTTGGGCTTCTAGAATCCGAAGTTTTTATCCTATTTGCCTGAAATTGGAAATCTAGAGGTATTTTCGGGTCATAAAGAGGTGTGCCGAAAACGGTGAGTAGCGGTCCATGTTTTAGTATAGCCCCCATAAGAACGATCTCCCGATTTAACTCCTTGGGTTTCTAGAAACCGTAATTTTTATCTGATTTGCCTGAAATTGTAAATATTCTGATATTTTAGGCTCGGTCCATTTGGTAATGCCTCCATATAGACCGACTTCACTTGAATTGCTTGAAACTTAATGTAAAATTTCCAGATTTTACTTCTACATATTTAAGATTTCAAATAAAGACGTTATTTTATAATTTTCTTGCACACTTACAAGAGATGTTAATAATTCCTCTAAAACTCAAACAAAAATGGTTCTTATTAATCCAGAATCTGATATAGTCCTCATAGGTGAAATCTTTAAATTTATCTTCGGGAAGTGTCCTCAAGTCCTCAAGCCCTCCTAAAATTTCAAAGGAAACCCTAATATTTGGTTCATGATGGTGGGTATTTAAGGTTCGGCCCGGCCGAACTTAGTGCTGTATATACTTGTTTTCTTGTCCAAAAGGCAATAAACTTTTGAATGAAGTTGTAATGTCCTTATAATTAAGTGATTTTACTTAAAAATGAGTATCATAACATGAAAGATAAAATTTTTGACTTTAATAATTAAGAAAAATTCTTTAAAATTAATAAAATTGTCTTTAAATTTGTTTCCTTTTTGCATCTTGCCTACAAAGCAAAAAATCGTTAAAAAATAAGACATGTTTTTCAACACTTTATTTTAAAGACGCTTTTTACTTGAAACATAGCATAATTTCTACTGGAAGTCGAGTCTTAATATGGAAAAAAATAACTCGTTAACTCGTTTTTAAAGGATTTTGATAACAACTGACGAAAAAAATCTAAAAAAATGAAAAATTAACATATGCTTTCTAGAATGCTTCCTTTAATGAAGTCAAAATGGATTTAATATTTCTGAAAAAATCTTCAAAATTAATAAAATATTTCAACACATTGTTTTAAAGTCATTATACCCTAAACCACATAGTGGTTAGGGTATAACAAGTTTGATCGGCCAAAAAATGTGCCTACAAGAAATATTGATTTTAGACCCCATAAAATATATACCGATCGACTCAGAATCACCTCCTGAGTCGATCTAGCGCTTGGCGTCCGTCCGTCCGTCTGTCCATGTATTTGTTGTTCACAGGATTTCGGTCGCAATTATGAACCGATTTTGATGAAATTTGGTACAGGGAGTTTTTTTGGGCACAAGGACGAACGTTACTGAATTTGGAAGAAATCGGATCAAATTTAGATATAGCTCCCATATATATGTATTGCCCGATTTCGACAAATGGGGTCACGTTGCACTTTTTTTACTAACCGATCGTCGTCAAATTTAGCACAAAATAATCTTCTGTATCACCCTTTAGGTCTGAAAATTTCATCGAAATCGGTTCAGATTTAGATATAGGTCCCATATATATGTATCGCCCGATTTTGTCAAATTAGGTCATAAAACCCTTATTTATCAACCGATCTTACTCAAAGTTGGCAAAATGTAATCTTCTATAGCACTAACTATATGTGCAAAAAATCATCGAAATCGGTTCAGATTTAGCTATAGCTCCCATTTATGTACCGCCCGATTTTTCTAAATAAAATAAAACTCAATTGAACAAATAATACAATGTTTGTACTATAATTTTCTCGAAGAGGAGCGGAGCGGAGCGTGGAGCGGAGCGGAGCGATTTTTTTTTTCTCGGAGCGGAGCGAGGAGCGGAGCGGTTTTTTTTCTCCGGAGCGGGAGCGGAGCGGAGCGAAAAAAATGGACCGCTCCGGATCCCTGCCCAAAACCCAAAAAAAATTGAAATTTTTATATGAAAAACTTCTGTTGCCCATATCTCCTAAACTAAGCGTCCTAGAGCGAAAAGGACTTTAATTCGTGACCACCCCAAAAAATTGAAAAATCCACCCAAAACCTAAAAAAATTGAAATTTTTATATGAAAAACTTCTGTTGCCCATATCTCCTAAACTAAGCGTCCTAGAGCGAAAAGGACTTTAATTCGTGACCACCCTCAAAAAATTGAAAAATCCACCCAAAACCTAAAAAAATTGAAATTTTTATATGAAAAACTTCTTTTGCATATATCTCCTAAACTAAGCGTCCTAGAGCGAAAAGGACTTTAATTCGTGACCCCCCCCAAAAAATTGAAAATCCACCCAAAACCTAAAAAAATTGAAATTTTTATATGAAAAACTTCTGTTGCCCATATCTCCTAAACTAAGCGTCCTAGAGCGAAAAGGACTTTAATTCGTGACCACCCAAAAAATTTAAAAATCCACCCAAAACCTAAAAAAATTGAAATTTTTATATGAAAAACTTCTGTTGCCCATATCTCCTAAACTAAGCGTCCTAGAGCGAAAAGGACTTTAATTCGTGACCACCCTCAAAAAATTGAAAAATCCACCCAAAACCTAAAAAAATTTAAATTTTTATATGAAAAACTTCTTTTGCATATATCTCCTAAACTATGCGTCCTAGAGCGAAAAGGACTTTAATTCGTGACCCCCCCCAAAAAATTGAAAATCCACCCAAAACCTAAAAAAATTGAAATTTTTATATGAAAAACTTCTGTTGCCCATATCTCCTAAACTAAGCGTCCTAGAGCGAAAAGGACTTTAATTCGTGACCACCCCAAAAAATTGAAAAATCCACCCAAAACCTAAAAAAATTGAAATTTTTATATGAAAAACTTCTGTTGCCCATATCTCCTAAACTAAGCGTCCTAGAGCGAAAAGGACTTTAATTCGTGACCACCCCAAAAAATTGAAAAATCCACCCAAAACCTAAAAAAATTGAAATTTTTATATGAAAAACTTCTTTTTTCCCATATCTCCTAAACTAAGCGTCCTAGAGCGAAAAGGACTTTAATTCGTGACCACCCTCAAAAAATTGAAAAATCCACCCAAAACCTAAAAAAATTGAAATTTTTATATGAAAAACTTCTGTTGCCCATATCTCCTTAAATATGCGTCCTAGAGCGAAAAGGACTTTAATTCATGACCACCCTCAAAAAATTGAAAAATCCACCCAAAACCTAAAAAAAATTGAAATTTTTATATGAAAAACTTCTGTTGCCCATATCTCCTTAAATATGCGTCCTAGAGCGAAAAGGACTTTAATTCGTGACCACCCTCAAAAAATTGAAAAATCCACCCAAAACCTAAAAAAATTGAAATTTTTATATGAAAAACTTCTTTTGCCCATATCTCCTTAAATATGCGTCCTAGAGCGAAAAGGACTTTAATTCATGACCACCCCAAAAAATTGAAAAATCCACCCAAAACCTAAAAAAATTGAAATTTTTATATGAAAAACTTCTTTTGCATATATCTCCTAAACTAAGCGTCCTAGAGCGAAAAGGACTTTAATTCGTGACCACCCCCAAAAAATGGAAAATCCACCCAAAACCTAAAAAAATTTAAATTTTTATATGAAAAACTTCTGTTGCCCATATCTCCTAAACTAAGCGTCCTAGAGCGAAAAGGACTTTAATTCGTGACCACCCCAAAAAATTTAAAAATCCACCCAAAACCTAAAAAAATTGAAATTTTTATATGAAAAACTTCTGTTGCCCATATCTCCTAAACTAAGCGTCCTAGAGCGAAAAGGACTTTAATTCATGACCACCCTCAAAAAATTGAAAAATCCACCCAAAACCTAAAAAAATTGAAATTTTTATATGAAAAATTTCTTTTGCATATATCTCCTAAACTGAGCGTCCTAGAGCGAAAAGGACTTTAATTCGTGACCACCCTCAAAAAATTGAAAAATCCACCCAAAACCTAAAAAAATTGAAATTTTTATATGAAAAACTTCTGTTGCCCATATCTCCTAAACTAAGCGTCCTAGAGCGAAAAGGACTTTAATTCATGACCACCCTCAAAAAATTGAAAAATCCACCCAAAACCTAAAACAATTGAAATTTTTATATGAAAAACTTCTTTTGCCCATATCTCCTAAACTAAGCGTCCTAGAGCGAAAAGGGCTTTAATTCGTGACCACCCTCAAAAAATTGAAAAATCCACCCAAAACCTAAAAAAATTGAAATTTTTATATGAAAAACTTATTTTGTCCATTTCTCCTTAAATGTGCATCCTAGAGCGAAAAGGACTTTAATTCGTGACCACCCCCAAAAAATTGAAAAATCCACCCAAAACCTAAAAAAATTGACATTTTTATATGAAAAACTTCTTTTGCCCATATCTCCTAAACTAAGCGTCCTAGAGCGAAAAGGACTTAAATTCATGACCACCCCCAAAAAATTGAAAAATCCACCCAAAACCTAAAAAAATTGAAATTTTTATATGAAAAACTTCTTTTGTCCATATTTCCTTAAATATGCGTCCTAGAGCATATATCTCCTAAACTAAGCGTCCTAGAGCGAAAAGGACTTTAATTCGTGACCCCCCCAAAAAATTGAAAATCCACCCAAAACCTAAAAAAATTGAAATTTTTATATGAAAAACTTCTGTTGCCCATATCTCCTAAACTAAGCGTCCTAGAGCGAAAAGGACTTTAATTCGTGACCACCCCAAAAAATTGAAAAATCCACCCAAAACCTAAAAAAATTGAAATTTTTATATGAAAAACTTCTGTTGCCCATATCTCCTAAACTAAGCGTCCTAGAGCGAAAAGGACTTTAATTCGTGACCACCCTCAAAAAATTGAAAAATCCACCCAACATCTAAAAAAATTGAAATTTTTATATAAAAAATTTATTTTGCATATATCTCCTAAACTAAGCGTCCTAGAGCGAAAAGGACTTTAATTCGTGACCACCCTCAAAAAATTGAAAATCCACCCAAAACCTAAAAAAATTTAAATTTTTATATGAAAAACTTCTGTTGCCCATATCTCCTAAACTAAGCGTCCTAGAGCGAAAAGGACTTTAATTCGTGACCACCCCAAAAAATTGAAAAATCCACCCAAAACCTAAAAAAATTGAAATTTTTATATGAAATACTTCTTTTTTCCCATATCTCCTAAACTAAGCTTCCTAGAGCGAAAAGGACTTTAATTCGTGACCACCCTCAAAAAATTGAAAAATCCACCCAAAACCTAAAAAAATTGAAATTTTTATATGAAAAACTTCTGTTGCCCATATCTCCTTAAATATGCGTCCTAGAGCGAAAAGGACTTTAATTCATGACCACCCTCAAAAAATTGAAAAATCCACCCAAAACCCAAAAAAAATTGAAATTTTTATATGAAAAACTTCTGTTGCCCATATCTCCTTAAATATGCGTCCTAGAGCGAAAAGGACTTTAATTCGTGACCACCCTCAAAAAATTGAAAAATCCACCCAAAACCTAAAAAAATTGAAATTTTTATATGAAAAACTTCTTTTGCCCATATCTCCTTAAATATGCGTCCTAGAGCGAAAAGGACTTTAATTCATGACCACCCCAAAAAATTGAAAAATCCACCCAAAACCTAAAAAAATTGAAATTTTTATATGAAAAACTTCTTTTGCCCATATCTCCTAAACTAAGCGTCCTAGAGCGAAAAGGACTTAAATTCATGACCACCCCCAAAAAATTGCAAAATCCACCCAAAACCTAAAAAAATTGAAATTTTTATATGAAAAACTTCTTTTGCCCATATCTCCTAAACTAAGCGTCCTAGAGCGAAAAGGACTTAAATTCATGACCACCCCCAAAAAATTGCAAAATCCACCCAAAACCTAAAAAAATTGAAATTTTTATATGAAAAACTTCTTTTGCCCATATCTCCTAAACTAAGCGTCCTACAGCGAAAAGGACTTTAATTCGTGACCACCCTCAAAAAATTGAAAAATCCACCCAAAACCTAAAAAAATTGAAATTTTTATATGAAAAACTTCTTTTACCCATATCTCCTTAAATATGCGTCCTAGAGCGAAAAGGACTTTAATTCGTGACCACCCCCAAAAAATTGAAAAATCCACCCAAAACCTAAAAAAATTGAAATTTTTATATGAAAAACTTCTTTTGCCCATATCTCCTAAACTAAGCGTCCTAGAGCGAAAAGGACTTTAATTCATAACCACCCCCAAAAAATTGAAAAATCCACCCAAAACCTAAAAAAATTGAAATTTTTATATGAAAAACTTCTTTTGTCCATATTTCCTTAAATATGCGTCCTAGAGCGAAAAGGACTTTAATTCGTGACCACCCCCAAAAATTGAAAAATCCACCCAAAACCTAAAAAAATTGAAATTTTTATATGAAAAACTTCTTTTGCCCATATCTCCTAAACTAAGCGTCCTAGAGCGAAAAGGACTTTAATTCGTGACCACCCCAAAAAAATTGAAAAATCCACCCAAAACCTAAAAAAATTGAAATTTTTATGTGAAAAACTTCTGTTGCCCATATCTCCTAAACTAAGCGTCCTAGAGCGAAAAGGACTTTAATTCATGACCACCCTCAAAAAATTGAAAAATCCACCCAAAACCTAAAAAAATTGAAATTTTTATATGAAAAACTTCTTTTGCCCATATCTCCTTAAATATGCGTCCTAGAGCGAAAAGGACTTTAATTCGTGACCACCCTCAAAAAATTGAAAAATCCACTCAAAACCTAAAAAAATTGAAATTTTTATATGAAAAACTTCTTTTGCCCATATCTCCTTAAATATGCGTCCTAGAGCGAAAAAGACTTTAATTCGTGACCACCCCCAAAAAATTGAAAAATCCACCCAAAACCTAAAAAATTTGAAATTTTTATATGTAAAACTGCTTTTGCATATATCTCCTTAAATATGCGTCCTAGAGCGAAAAGGACTTTAATTCGTGACCACCCCCAAAAAATTGAAAAATCCACCCAAAACCTAAAAAAATTTAAATTTTTATATGAAAAACTTCTTTTGCCCATATCTCCTAAACTAAGCGTCCTAGAGCGAAAAGGACTTTAATTCGTGACCACCCTCAAAAAATTGAAAAATCCACCCAAAACCTAAAATAAATTAAAATTTTTATATGAAAAACTTCTGTTGCCCATATCTCCTAAACTAAGCGTCCTAGAGCGAAAAGGACTTTAATTCATGACCACCCTCAAAAAATTGAAAAATCCACCCAAAACCTAAAACAATTGAAATTTTTATATGAAAAACTTCTTTTGCCCATATCTCCTAAACTAAGCGTCCTAGAGCGAAAAGGACTTTAATTCATGACCACCCCCAAAAAATTGAAAAATCCACCCAAAACCTAAAAAAATTGAAATTTTTATATGAAAAACTTCTTTTGCCCATATCTCCTTAAATATGCGTCCTAGAGCGAAAAAGACTTTAATTCGTGACCACCCTCAAAAAATTGAAAAATCCACCCAAAACCTAAAAAAATTGAAATTTTTATATGAAAAACTTCTTTTGCCCATATCTCCTTCAATATGCGCCCTAGAGCGAAAAGGACTTTAATTCGTGACCACCCCCAAAAAATTGAAAAATCCACCCAAAACCTACAAAATTGAAATTTTTATATGAAAAACTTCTTTTGCCCATATGTCCTAAACTAAGCGTCCTAGAGCGAAAAGGACTTTAATTCATGACCACCCCCAAAAAATTGAAAAATCCATCCAAAACCTAAAAAAATTGAAATTTTTATATGAAAAACTTCTTTTGCCCATATCTCCTTAAATATGCGTCCTAGAGCGAAAAGGACTTTAATTCGTGACCACCCTCAAAAAATTGAAAAATCCACCCAAAACCTAAAAAAAAATGAAATTTTGATATGAAAAACTTCTTTTGCCCATATCTCCTAAACTAAGCGTCCTAGAGCGAAAAGGACTTTAATTCGTGACCACCTTCAAAAAATTGAAAAATCCACCCAAAACCTAAAAAAATTGAAATTTTTATATGAAAAACTTCTTTTGCATATATCTCCTAAACTAAGCGTCCTAGAGCGAAAAGGACTTTAATTCGTGACCACCCCCAAAAAATTGAAAATCCACCCAAAACCTAAAAAAATTTAAATTTTTATATGAAAAACTTCTGTTGCCCATATCTCCTAAACTAAGCGTCCTAGAGCGAAAAGGACTTTAATTCGTGACCACCCCAAAAAATTGAAAAATCCACCCAAAACCTAAAAAAATTTTTATATGAAAAACTTCTGTTGCCCATATCTCCTAAACTAAGCGTCCTAGAGCGAAAAGGACTTTAATTCGTGACCACCCTCAAAAAATTGAAAAATCCACCCAAAACCTAAAAAAATTGAAATTTTTATATGAAAAACTTCTGTTGCCCATATCTCCTAAACTAAGCGTCCTAGAGCGAAAAGGACTTTAATTCGTGACCACCCCAAAAAAATTGAAATTTTTATATGAAAAACTTCTTTTGCATATATCTCCTTAAATATGCGTCCTAGAGCGAAAAGGACTTTAATTCGTGACCACACCCAAAAAATTGAAAAATCCACCCAAAACCTAAAAAAATTGAAATTTTTATATGAAAAACTTCTTTTGCCCATATCTCCTTAAATATGCGTCCTAGAGCGAAAAGGACTTTAATTCGTGACCACCCCCAAAAAATTGAAAAATCCACCCAAAACCTAACAAAATTGAAATTTTTATATGAAAAACTTCTTTTGCCCATATCTCCTAAACTAAGCGTCCTAGAGCGAAAAGGACTTTAATTCATGACCACCCTCAAAAAATTGAAAAATCCACCCAAAACCTAAAATAAATTAAAATTTTTATATGAAAAACTTCTGTTGCCCATATCTCCTAAACTAAGCGTCCTAGAGCGAAAAGGACTTTAATTCATGACCACCCTCAAAAAATTGAAAAATCCACCCAAAACCTAAAAAAATTGAAATTTTTATATGAAAAACTTCTTTTGCCCATATCTCCTAAACTAAGCGTCTTAGAGTGAAAAAGACTTTAATTCGTGACCACCCACAAAAAATTGAAAAATCCACCCAAAACCTAAAAAAATTGAAGTTTTTATATGAAAAACTTCTTTTGCCCATATCTCCTAAACTAAGCGTCCTAGAGCGAAAAGGACTTTAATTCGTGACCACCCCCAAAAAATTGAAAAATCCACCCAAAACCTAAAAAAATTGAAATTTTTATATGAAAAACTTCTTTTGCCCATATCTCCTTAAATATGCGTCCTAGAGCGAAAAGGACTTTAATTCGTGACCACCCTCAAAAAATTGAAAAATCCACCCAAAACCTAAAAAAATTGAAATTTTTATATGAAAAACTTCTGTTGCCCATATCTCCTAAACTAAGCGTCCTAGAGCGAAAAGGACTTTAATTCGTGACCACCCCCAAAAAATTGAAAAATCCACCCAAAACCTAAAAAAATTGAAATTTTTATATGAAAAACTTCTTTTGCCCATATCTCCTAAACTAAGCGTCCTAGAGCGAAAAGGACTTTAATTCGTGACCACCCCCAAAAAATTGAAAAATCCACCCAAAACCTAAAAAAAATTGAAATTTTTATATGAAAAACTTCTTTTGCCCATATCTCCTTAAATATGCGTCCTAGAGCGAAAAGGACTTTAATTCGTGACCGCCCTCAAAAAATTGAAAAATCCACCCAAAACCTAAAAAAAATTTAAATTTTTATATGAAGACCTTCTTTTGCCCATATCTCCTAAACTAAGCGTCCTAGAGCGAAAAGGACTTTAATTCGTGACCACCCCCAAAAAATTGAAAAATCCACCCAAAACCTAAAAAAATTGAAATTTTTATATGAAAAACTTCTTTTGCTCATATCTCCTAAACTAAGCGTCCTAGAGCGAAAAGGACTTTAATTCGTGACCACCCCCAAAAAATTGAAAAATCCACCCAAAACCTAAAAAAAATTGAAATTTTTATATGAAAAACTTCTTTTGCCCATATCTCCTTAAATATGCGTCCTAGAGCGAAAAGGACTTTAATTCGTGACCGCCCTCAAAAAATTGAAAAATCCACCCAAAACCTAAAAAAAATTTAAATTTTTATATGAAGACCTTCTTTTGCCCATATCTCCTAAACTAAGCGTCCTAGAGCGAAAAGGACTTTAATTCGTGACCACCCCCAAAAAATTGAAAAATCCACCCAAAACCTAAAAAAAATTGAAATTTTTATATGAAAAACTTCTTTTGCCCATATCTCCTTAAATATGCGTCCTAGAGCGAAAAGGACTTTAATTCGTGACCACCCTCAAAAAATTGAAAAATCCACCCAAAACCTAAAAAAAATTGAAATTTTGATATGAAAAACTTCTTTTGCCCATATCTCCTAAACTAAGCGTCCTAGAGCGAAAAGGACTTTAATTCGTGACCACCTTCAAAAAATTGAAAAATCCACCCAAAACCTAAAAAAATTGAAATTTTTATATGAAAAACTTCTTTTGCATATATCTCCTAAACTAAGCGTCCTAGAGCAAAAAGGACTTTAATTCGTGACCACCCCCAAAAAATTGAAAATCCACCCAAAACCTAAAAAAATTTAAATTTTTATATGAAAAACTTCTGTTGCCCATATCTCCTAAACTAAGCGTCCTAGAGCGAAAAGGACTTTAATTCGTGACCACCCCAAAAAATTGAAAAATCCACCCAAAACCTAAAAAAATTGAAATTTTTATATGAAAAACTTCTGTTGCCCATATCTCCTAAACTAAGCGTCCTAGAGCGAAAAGGACTTTAATTCGTGACCACCCTCAAAAAATTGAAAAATCCACCCAAAACCTAAAAGAATTGAAATTTTTATATGAAAAACTTCTGTTGCCCATATCTCCTAAACTAAGCGTCCTAGAGCGAAAAGGACTTTAATTCGTGACCACCCCAAAAAAATTGAAATTTTTATATGAAAAACTTCTTTTGCATATATCTCCTTAAATATGCGTCCTAGAGCGAAAAGGACTTTAATTCGTGACCACACCCAAAAAATTGAAAAATCCACCCAAAACCTAAAAAAATTGAAATTTTTATATGAAAAACTTCTTTTGCCCATATCTCCTTAAATATGCGTCCTAGAGCGAAAAGGACTTTAATTCGTGACCACCCCCAAAAAATTGAAAAATCCACCCAAAACCTAACAAAATTGAAATTTTTATATGAAAAACTTCTTTTGCCCATATCTCCTAAACTAAGCGTCCTAGAGCGAAAAGGACTTTAATTCATGACCACCCTCAAAAAATTGAAAAATCCACCCAAAACCTAAAATAAATTAAAATTTTTATATGAAAAACTTCTGTTGCCCATATCTCCTAAACTAAGCGTCCTAGAGCGAAAAGGACTTTAATTCATGACCACCCTCAAAAAATTGAAAAATCCACCCAAAACCTAAAAAAATTGAAATTTTTATATGAAAAACTTCTTTTGCCCATATCTCCTAAACTAAGCGTCTTAGAGCGAAAAAGACTTTAATTCGTGACCACCCACAAAAAATTGAAAAATCCACCCAAAACCTAAAAAAATTGAAATTTTTATATGAAAAACTTCTTTTACCCATATCTCCTAAACTAAGCGTCCTAGAGCGAAAAGGACTTTAATTCGTGACCACCCCCAAAAAATTGAAAAATCCACCCAAAACCTAAAAAAAATTGAAATTTTTATATGAAAAACTTCTTTTGCCCATATCTCCTTAAATATGCGTCCTAGAGCGAAAAGGACTTTAATTCGTGACCACCCTCAAAAAATTGAAAAATCCACCCAAAACCTAAAAAAATTGACATTTTTATATGAAAAACTTCTGTTGCCCATATCTCCTAAACTAAGCGTCCTAGAGCGAAAAGGACTTTAATTCGTGACCACCCCCAAAAAATTGAAAAATCCACCCAAAACCTAAAAAAATTGAAATTTTTATATGAAAAACTTCTTTTGCCCATATCTCCTAAACTAAGCGTCCTAGAGCGAAAAGGACTTTAATTCGTGACCACCCCCAAAAAATTGAAAAATCCACCCAAAACCTAAAAAAAATTGAAATTTTTATATGAAAAACTTCTTTTGCCCATATCTCCTTAAATATGCGTCCTAGAGCGAAAAGGACTTTAATTCGTGACCGCCCTCAAAAAATTGAAAAATCCACCCAAAACCTAAAAAAAATTTAAATTTTTATATGAAGACCTTCTTTTGCCCATATCTCCTAAACTAAGCGTCCTAGAGCGAAAAGGACTTTAATTCGTGACCACCCCCAAAAAATTGAAAAATCCACCCAAAACCTAAAAAAATTGAAATTTTTATATGAAAAACTTCTTTTGCCCATATCTCCTAAACTAAGCGTCCTAGAGCGAAAAGAACTTTAATTCGTGACCACCCCCAAAAAATTGAAAAATCCAGCCAAAACCTAAAAAAATTGAAATTTTTATATGAAAAACTTCTTTTGTCCATATCTCCTTAAATATGCGTCCTAGAGCGAAAAGGACTTTAATTCGTGACCACCCTCAAAAAAGTGAAAAATCCACCCAAAACAAAAAAATTTAAATTTTTATATGAAAAACTTCTTTTGCTTATACCTCCTTAAATATGCGTCCTAGAGCGAAAAAGACTTTAATTCGTGACCACCCCCAAAAAAATGAAAAATCCACCCAAAACCTAAAAAAATTTAAATTTTTATATGAAAAACTTCTTTTGCCCATATCTCCTAAACTAAGCGTCCTAGAGCGAAAAGGACTTTAATTCGTGACCACCCTCAAAAAATTTAAAAATCCACCCAAAACCTAAAAAAATTGAAATTTTTATATGAAAAACTTCTTTTGCCCATATCTCCTAAACTAAGCGTCCTAGAGCGAAAAGGACTTTAATTCATGACCACACCAAAAAATTGAAAAATCCACCCAAAACCTAAAAAAAATTGAAATTTTTATATGAAAAACTTCTTTTGCCCATATCTCCTAAACTACGCGTCCTAGAGCGAAAAGGACTTTAATTCGTGACCACCCCCAAAAAATTGAAAAATCCACCCAAAACCTAAAAAATTGAAATTTTTATATGAAAAACTTCTTTTGCCCATATTTCCTTAAATATGCGTCCTAGAGCGAAAAGGACTTTAATTCATGACCACCCCAAAAAATTGAAAAATCCACCCAAAACCTAAAAAAATTGAAATTTTTATATGAAAAACTTCTTTTGCATATATCTCCTAAACTAAGCGTCCTAGAGCGAAAAGGACTTTAATTCGTGACCACCCCCAAAAAATTGAAAATCCACCCAAAACCTAAAAAAATTTAAATTTTTATATGAAAAACTTCTGTTGCCCATATCTCCTAAACTAAGCGTCCTAGAGCGAAAAGGACTTTAATTCGTGACCACCCCAAAAAATTGAAAAATCCACCCAAAACCTAAAAAAATTGAAATTTTTATATGAAAAACTTCTGTTGCCCATATCTCCTAAACTAAGCGTCCTAGAGCGAAAAGGACTTTGATTCGTGACCACCCTCAAAAAATTGAAAAATCCACCCAAAACCTAAAAAAATTGAAATTTTTATATGAAAAACTTCTGTTGCCCATATCTCCTTAAATATGCGTCCTAGAGCGAAAAGGACTTTAATTCGTGACCACCCTCAAAAAATTTAAAAATCCACCCAAAACCTAAAAAAATTGAAATTTTTATATGAAAAACTTCTTTTGCCCATATCTCCTTAAATATGCGTCCTAGAGCGAAAAGGACTTTAATTCATGACCACCCCAAAAAATTGAAAAATCCACCCAAAACCTAAAAAAATTGAAATTTTTATATGAAAAACTTCTTTTGCATATATCTCCTAAACTAAGCGTCCTAGAGCGAAAAGGACTTTAATTCGTGACCACCCCCAAAAAATTGAAAATCCACCCAAAACCTAAAAAAATTTAAATTTTTATATGAAAAACTTCTGTTGCCCATATCTCCTAAACTAAGCGTCCTAGAGCGAAAAGGACTTTAATTCGTGGCCACCCCAAAAAATTGAAAAATCCACCCAAAACCTAAAAAAATTGAAATTTTTATATGAAAAACTTCTGTTGCCCATATCTCCTAAACTAAGCGTCAAGGACTTTAATTCGTGACCACCCTCAAAAAATTGAAAAATCCACCCAAAACCTAAAAAAATTGAAATTTTTATATGAAAAACTTCTTTTGCCCATATCTCCTTAAATATGCGTCCTAGAGCGAAAAGGACTTTAATTCATGACCACCCCAAAAAATTGAAAAATCCACCCAAAACCTAAAAAAATTGAAATTTTTATATGAAAAACTTCTGTTGCCCATATCTCCTAAACTAAGCGACCTAGAGCGAAAAGGACTTTAATTCGTGACCACCCTCAAAAAATTGAAAAATCCACCCAAAACCTAAAAAAATTGAAATTTTTATATGAAAAACTTCTGTTGCCCATATCTCCTCAACTAAGCGTCAAGGACTTTAATTCGTGACCACCCTCAAAAAATTGCAAAATCCAACCAAAACCTAAAAAAATTGAAATTTTTATATGAAAAGCTTCTGTTGCCCATATCTCCTAAACTAAGCGTCAAGGACTTTAATTCGTTACCACCCTCAAAAAATTGAAAAATCCACCCAAAACCTAAAAAAATTGAAATTTTTATATGAAAAACTTCTGTTGCCCATATCTCCTTAAATATGCGTCCTAGAGCGAAAAGGACTTTAATTCGTGACCACCCTCAAAAAATTGAAAAATCCACCCAAAACCTAAAAAAATTGAAATTTTTATATGAAAAACTTCTGTTGCCCATATCTCCTAAACTAAGCGTCCTAGAGCGAAAAGGACTTTAATTCATGACCACCCCAAAAAATTGAAAAATCCACCCAAAACCTAAAAAAATTGAAATTTTTATATGAAAAACTTCTTTTGCCCATATCTCCTAAACTAAGCGTCCTAGAGCGAAAAGGACTTAAATTCATGACCACCCCCAAAAAATTGCAAAATCCACCCAAAACCTAAAAAAATTGAAATTTTTATATGAAAAACTTCTTTTGCCCATATCTCCTAAACTAAGCGTCCTAGGGCGAAAAGAACTTTAATTCGTGACCACCCTCAAAAAATTGAAAAATCCACCCAAAACCTAAAAAAAATTAAATTTTTATATGAAAAACTTCTTTTGCCCATATCTCCTTAAATATGCGTCCTAGAGCGAAAAGGACTTTAATTCGTGACCACCCCCAAAAAATTGAAAAATCCACCCAAAACCTAAAAAAATTGAAATTTTTATATGAAAAACTTCTGTTGCCCATATCTCCTAAACTAAGCGTCCTAGAGCGAAAAGGACTTTAATTCATGACCACCCTCAAAAAATTGAAAAATCCACCCAAAACCTAAAAAAATTGAAATTTTTATATGAAAAACTTCTTTTGCCCATATCTCCTTAAATATGCGTCCTAGAGCGAAAAGGACTTTAATTCGTGACCTTCCCCAAAAAATTTAAAAATCCACCCAAAACCTAAAAAATTGAAATTTTTATATGAAAAACTTCTTTTGCCCATATCTCCTAAACTAAGCGTCCTAGAGCGAAAAGGACTTTAATTCGTGACCACCCCCAAAAAATTGAAAAATCCACACAAAACCTAACAAAATTGAAATTTTTATATGAAAAACTTCTGTTGCCCATATCTCCTAAACTAAGCGTCCTAGAGCGAAAAGGACTTTAATTCATGACCACCCTCAAAAAATTGAAAAATCCACCCAAAACCTAAAACAATTGAAATTTTTATATGAAAAACTTCTTTTGCCCATATCTCCTAAACTAAGCGTCCTAGAGCGAAAAGGACTTTAATCCATGACCACCCCCAAAAAATTGAAAAATCCACCCAAAACCTAAAAAAATTGAAATTTGTATATGAAAAACTTCTTTTGCCCATATCTCCTAAACTAAGCGTCCTAGAGCGAAAAGGACTTAAATTCATGACCACCCCCAAAAAATTGCAAAATCCACCCAAAACCTAAAAAAATTGAAATTTTTATATGAAAAACTTCTTTTGCCCATATCTCCTAAACTAAGCGTCCTAGAGCGAAAAGGACTTTAATTCGTAACCACCCTCAAAAAATTGAAAAATCCACCCAAAACCTAAAAAAATTTAAATTTTTATATGAAAAACTTCTTTTGCCCATATCTCCTTAAATATGCGTCCTAGAGCGAAAAGGACTTTAATTCGTGACCACCCCCAAAAAATTGAAAAATCCACCCAAAACCTAAAAAATTGAAATTTTTATATGAAAAACTTCTTTTGCCCATATCTCCTGAACTAAGCGTCCTAGAGCGAAAAGGACTTTAATTCATGACCACCCTCAAAAAATTGAAAAATCCACCCAAAACCTAAAAAAATTGAAATTTTTATATGAAAAACTTCTTTTGCCCATATCTCCTTAAATATGCGCCCTAGAGCGAAAAGGACTTTAATTCGTGACCACCCCCAAAAAATTGAAAAATCCACCCAAAACCTAAAAAATTGAAATTTTTATATGAAAAACTTCTTTTGCCCATATCTCCTGAACTAAGCGTCCTAGAGCGAAAAGGACTTTAATCCATGACCACCCCCAAAAAATTGAAAAATCCACCCAAAACCTAAAAAAATTTAAATTTTTATATGAAAAACTTCTTTTGCCCATATCTCCTTAAATATGCGTCCTAGAGCGAAAAGGACTTTAATTCGTGACCACCCTCAAAAAATTGAAAAATCCACCCAAAACCTAAAAAAATTGAAATTTTTATAAGAAAAACTTATTTTGCCCATATCTCCTAAACTAAGCGTCCTAGAGCGAAAAGGACTTTAATTCGTGACCACCCCCAAAAAATTGAAAAATCCACCCAAAACCTAAAAAAATTGAAATTTTTATATGAAAAACTTCTTTTGCATATATCTCCTAAACTAAGCGTCCTAGAGCGAAAAGGACTTTAATTCGTGACCACCCCCAAAAAATTGAAAAATCCACCCAAAACCTAAAAAAATTGAAATTTTTATATGAAAAACTTCTTTTGCCCATATCTCCTAAACTAAGCGTCCTAGAGCGAAAAGGACTTTAATTCATGATCACCCCAAAAAATTGAAAAATCCACCCAAAACCTAAACAATTTGAAATTTTTATATGAAAAACTTCTTTTGCCCATATCTCCTAAACTAAGCGTCCTAGAGCGAAAAGGACATAAATTCATGACCACCCCCAAAAAATTGCAAAATCCACCCAAAACCTAAAAAAATTGAAATTTTTATATGAAAAACTTCTTTTGCCCATATCTCCTAAACTAAGCGTCCTAGAGCGAAAAGGACTTTAATTCGTAACCACCCTCAAAAAATTGAAAAATCCACCCAAAACCTAAAAAAATTGAAATTTTTATATGAAAAACTTCTTTTGCCCATATCTCCTTAAATATGCGTCCTAGAGCGAAAAGGACTTTAATTCGTGACCACCCCCAAAAAATTGAAAAATCCACCCAAAACCTAAAAAATTGAAATTTTTATATGAAAAACTTCTGTTGCCCATATCTCCTAAACTAAGCGTCCTAGAGCGAAAAGGACTTTAATTCATGACCACCCTCAAAAAATTGAAAAATCCACCCAAAACCTAAAAAAATTGAAATTTTTATATGAAAAACTTCTTTTGCCCATATCTCCTTCAATATGCGCCCTAGAGCGAAAAGGACTTTAATTCGTGACCACCCCCAAAAAATTGAAAAATCCACCCAAAACCTAAAAAAAATTGAAATTTTTATATGAAAAACTTCTTTTGCCCATATCTCCTTAAATATGCGTCCTAGAGCGAAAAGGACTTTAATTCGTGACCACCCTCAAAAAATTGAAAAATCCACCCAAAACCTAAAAAAATTGAAATTTTTATATGAAAAACTTCTGTTGCCCATATCTCCTAAACTAAGCGTCCTAGAGCGAAAAGGACTTTAATTCGTGACCACCCCCAAAAAATTGAAAAATCCACCCAAAACCTAAAAAAATTGAAATTTTTATATGAAAAACTTCTTTTGCCCATATCTCCTAAACTAAGCGTCCTAGAGCGAAAAGGACTTTAATTCGTGACCACCCCCAAAAAATTGAAAAATCCACCCAAAACCTAAAAAAAATTGAAATTTTTATATGAAAAACTTCTTTTGCCCATATCTCCTTAAATATGCGTCCTAGAGCGAAAAGAACTTTAATTCGTGACCGCCCTCAAAAAATTGAAAAATCCACCCAAAACCTAAAAAAAATTTAAATTTTTATATGAAGACCTTCTTTTGCCCATATCTCCTAAACTAAGCGTCCTAGAGCGAAAAGGACTTTAATTCGTGACCACCCCCAAAAAATTGAAAAATCCACCCAAAACCTAAAAAAATTGAAATTTTTATATGAAAAACTTCTTTTGCCCATATCTCCTAAACTAAGCGTCCTAGAGCGAAAAGAACTTTAATTCGTGACCACCCCCAAAAAATTGAAAAATCCAGCCAAAACCTAAAAAAATTGAAATTTTTATATGAAAAACTTCTTTTGTCCATATCTCCTTAAATATGCGTCCTAGAGCGAAAAGGACTTTAATTCGTGACCACCCTCAAAAAATTGAAAAATCCACCCAAAACCTAAAAAATTTAAATTTTTATATGAAAAACTTCTTTTGCTTATACCTCCTTAAATATGCGACCTAGAGCGACAAAGACTTTAATTCGTGACCACCCCCAAAAAAATGAAAAATCCACCCAAAACCTAAAAAAATTTAAATTTTTATATGAAAAACTTCTTTTGCCCATATCTCCTAAACTAAGCGTCCTAGAGCGAAAAGGACTTTAATTCGTGACCACCCTCAAAAAATTTAAAAATCCACCCAAAACCTAAAAAAATTGAAATTTTTATATGAAAAACTTCTTTTGCCCATATCTCCTAAACTAAGCGTCCTAGAGCGAAAAGGACTTTAATTCATGACCACCCCAAAAAATTGAAAAATCCACCCAAAACCTAAAAAAAATTGAAATTTTTATATGAAAAACTTCTTTTGCCCATATCTCCTAAACTACGCGTCCTAGAGCGAAAAGGACTTTAATTCGTGACCACCCCCAAAAAATTGAAAAATCCACCCAAAACCTAAAAAATTGAAATTTTTATATGAAAAACTTCTTTTGCCCATATTTCCTTAAATATGCGTCCTAGAGCGAAAAGGACTTTAATTCATGACCACCCCAAAAAATTGAAAAATCCACCCAAAACCTAAAAAAATTGAAATTTTTATATGAAAAACTTCTTTTGCATATATCTCCTAAACTAAGCGTCCTAGAGCGAAAAGGACTTTAATTCGTGACCACCCCCAAAAAATTGAAAATCCACCCAAAACCTAGAAAAATTTAAATTTTTATATGAAAAACTTCTGTTGCCCATATCTCCTAAACTAAGCGTCCTAGAGCGAAAAGGACTTTAATTCGTGACCACCCCAAAAAATTGAAAAATCCACCCAAAACCTAAAAAATTGAAATTTTTATATGAAAAACTTCTGTTGCCCATATCTCCTAAACTAAGCGTCCTAGAGCGAAAAGGACTTTAATTCGTGACCACCCTCAAAAAATTGAAAAATCCACCCAAAACCTAAAAAAATTGAAATTTTTATATGAAAAACTTCTGTTGCCCATATCTCCTTAAATATGCGTCCTAGAGCGAAAAGGACTTTAATTCGTGACCACCCTCAAAAAATTGAAAATCCACCCAAAACCTAAAAAAATTTAAATTTTTATATGAAAAACTTCTGTTGCCCATATCTCCTAAACTACGCGTCCTAGAGCGAAAAGGACTTTAATTCGTGACCACCCCCAAAAAATTGAAAAATCCACCCAAAACCTAAAAAATTGAAATTTTTATATGAAAAACTTCTTTTGCCCATATTTCCTTAAATATGCGTCCTAGAGCGAAAAGGACTTTAATTCATGACCACCCCAAAAAATTGAAAAATCCACCCAAAACCTAAAAAAATTGAAATTTTTATATGAAAAACTTCTTTTGCATATATCTCCTAAACTAAGCGTCCTAGAGCGAAAAGGACTTTAATTCGTGACCACCCCCAAAAAATTGAAAATCCACCCAAAACCTAAAAAAATTTAAATTTTTATATGAAAAACTTCTGTTGCCCATATCTCCTAAACTAAGCGTCCTAGAGCGAAAAGGACTTTAATTCGTGACCACCCCAAAAAATTGAAAAATCCACCCAAAACCTAAAAAATTGAAATTTTTATATGAAAAACTTCTGTTGCCCATATCTCCTAAACTAAGCGTCCTAGAGCGAAAAGGACTTTAATTCGTGACCACCCTCAAAAAATTGAAAAATCCACCCAAAACCTAAAAAAATTGAAATTTTTATATGAAAAACTTCTGTTGCCCATATCTCCTTAAATATGCGTCCTAGAGCGAAAAGGACTTTAATTCGTGACCACCCTCAAAAAATTGAAAAATCCACCCAAAACCTAAAAAAATTGAAATTTTTATATGAAAAACTTCTTTTGCCCATATCTCCTTAAATATGCGTCCTAGAGCGAAAAGGACTTTAATTCATGACCACCCCAAAAAATTGAAAAATCCACCCAAAACCTAAAAAAATTGAAATTTTTATATGAAAAACTTCTTTTGCATATATCTCCTAAACTAAGCGTCCTAGAGCGAAAAGGACTTTAATTCGTGACCACCCCCAAAAAATTGAAAATCCACCCAAAACCTAAAAAAATTTAAATTTTTATATGCAAAACTTCTGTTGCCCATATCTCCTAAACTAAGCGTCCTAGAGCGAAAAGGACTTTAATTCGTGACCACCCCAAAAAATTGAAAAATCCACCCAAAACCTAAAAAAATTGAAATTTTTATATGAAAAACTTCTGTTGCCCATATCTCCTAAACTAAGCGTCCTAGAGCGAAAAGGACTTTAATTCGTGACCACCCTCAGAAAATTGAAAAATCCACCCAAAACCTAAAAAAATTGAAATTTTTATATGAAAAACTTCTGTTGCCCATATCTCCTTAAATATGCGTCCTAGAGCGAAAAGGACTTTAATTCGTGACCACCCTCAAAAAATTGAAAAATCCACCCAAAACCTAAAAAAATTGAAATTTTTATATGAAAAACTTCTTTTGCCCATATCTCCTTAAATATGCGTCCTAGAGCGAAAAGGACTTTAATTCATGACCACCCCAAAAAATTGAAAAATCCACCCAAAACCTAAAAAAATTGAAATTTTTATATGAAAAACTTCTTTTGCATATATCTCCTAAACTAAGCGTCCTAGAGCGAAAAGGACTTTAATTCGTGACCACCCCCAAAAAATTGAAAATCCACCCAAAACCTAAAAAAATTTAAATTTTTATATGAAAAACTTCTGTTGCCCATATCTCCTAAACTAAGCGTCCTAGAGCGAAAAGGACTTTAATTCGTGACCACCCCAAAAAATTGAAAAATCCACCCAAAACCTAAAAAAATTGAAATTTTTATATGAAAAACTTCTTTTGCCCATATCTCCTAAACTAAGCGTCAAGGACTTTAATTCGTGACCACCCTCAAAAAATTGAAAAAATCCACCCAAAACCTAAAAAAATTGAAATTTTTATATGAAAAACTTCTGTTGCCCATATCTCCTTAAACATGCGTCGTAGAGCGAAAAGGACTTTAATTCGTGACCACCCTCAAAAAATTGAAAAATCCACCCAAAACCTAAAAAAATTGAAATTTTTATATGAAAAACTTCTGTTGCCCATATCTCCTAAACTAAGCGTCAAGGACTTTAATTCGTGACCACCCTCAAAAAATTGCAAAATCCACCCAAAACCTAAAAAAATTTAAATTTTTATATGAAAAACTTCTGTTGCCCATATCTCCTAAACTAAACGTCCTAGAGCGAAAAGGACTTTAATTCGTGACCACCCCCAAAAATTGAAAAATCCACCCAAAACCTAAAAAAATTGAAATTTTTATATGAAAAACTTCTGTTGCCCATATCTCCTAAACTAAGCGTCCTAGAGCGAAAAGGACTTTAATTCGTGACCACCCTCAAAAAATTGAAAAATCCACCCAAAACCTAAAAAAATTGAAATTTTTATATGAGAAACTTCTGTTGCCCATATCTCCTTAAATATGCGTCCTAGAGCGTAAAGGACTTTAATTCGTGACCACCCTCAAAAAATTGAAAAATCCACCCAAAACCTAAAAAAATTGAAATTTTTATATGAAAAACTTCTTTTGCCCATATCTCCTAAACTAAGCGTCCTAGAGCGAAAAGGACTTTAATTCATGACCACCCCAAAAAATTGAAAAATCCACCCAAAACCTAAAAAAATTGAAATTTTTATATGAAAAACTTCTTTTGCCCATATCTCCTAAACTAAGCGTCCTAGAGCGAAAAGGACTTAAATTCATGACCACCCCCAAAAAATTGCAAAATCCACCCAAAACCTAAAAAAATTGAAATTTTTATATGAAAAACTTCTTTTGCCCATATCTCCTAAACTAAGCGTCCTAGGGCGAAAAGGACTTTAATTCGTGACCACCCTCAAAAAATTGAAAAATCCACCCAAAACCTAAACAAATTTAAATTTTTATATGAAAAACTTCTTTTGCCCATATCTCCTTAAATATGCGTCCTAGAGCGAAAAGGACTTTAATTCGTGACCACCCCCAAAAAATTGAAAAATCCACCCAAAACCTAAAAAAATTGAAATTTTTATATGAAAAACTTCTGTTGCCCATATCTCCTAAACTAAGCGTCCTAGAGCGAAAAGGACTTTAATTCATGACCACCCTCAAAAAATTGAAAAATCCACCCAAAACCTAAAAAAATTGAAATTTTTATATGAAAAACTTCTGTTGCCCATATCTCCTAAACTAAGCGTCCTAGAGCGAAAAGGACTTTAATTCATGACCACCCTCAAAAAATTGAAAAATCCACCCAAAACCTAAAACAATTGAAATTTTTATATGAAAAAGTTCTTTTGCCCATATCTCCTAAACTAAGCGTCCTAGAGCGAAAAGGACTTTAATCCATGACCACCCCCCAAAAATTGAAAAATCCACCCAAAACCTAAAAAAATTGAAATGTTTATATGAAAAACTTCTTTTGCCCATATCTCCTAAACTAAGCGTCCTAGAGCGAAAAGGAGCGAAAAGGACTTTAATTCGTAACCACCCTCAAAAAATTGAAAAATCCACCCAAAACCTAAAAAAATTTAAATTTTTATATGAAAAACTTCTTTTGCCCATATCTCCTTAAATATGCGTCCTAGAGCGAAAAGGACTTTAATTCGTGACCACCCCCAAAAAATTGAAAAATCCACCCAAAACCTAAAAAAAATGAAATTTTTATATGAAAAACTTCTGTTGCCCATATCTCCTAAACTAAGCGTCCTAGAGCGAAAAGGACTTTAATTCATGACCACCCTCAAAAAATTGAAAAATCCACCCAAAACCTAAAAAAATTGAAATTTTTATATGAAAAACTTCTTTTGCCCATATCTCCTTAAATATGCGCCCTAGAGCGAAAAGGACTTTAATTCGTGACCACCCCCAAAAAATTGAAAAATCCACCCAAAACCTAAAAAATTGAAATTTTTATATGAAAAACTTCTTTTGCCCATATCTCCTGAACTAAGCGTCCTAGAGCGAAAAGGACTTTAATCCATGACCACCCCCAAAAAATTGAAAAATCCACCCAAAACCTAAAAAAATTGAAATTTTTATATGAAAAACTTCTTTTGCCCATATCTCCTTAAATATGCGTCCTAGAGCGAAAAGGACTTTAATTCGTGACCACCCTCAAAAAATTGAAAAATCCACCCAAAACCTAAAAAAATTGAAATTTTTATATGAAAAACTTATTTTGCCCATATCTCCTAAACTAAGCGTCCTAGAGCGAAAAGGACTTTAATTCGTGACCACCCCCAAAAAATTGAAAAATCCACCCAAAACCTAAAAAAATTGAAATTTTTATATGAAAAACTTCTTTTGCATATATCTCCTAAACTAAGCGTCCTAGAGCGAGAAGGACTTTAATTCGTGACCACCCCCAAAAAATTGAAAAATCCACCCAAAACCTAAAAAAATTGAAATTTTTATATGAAAAACTTCTGTTGCCCATATCTCCTAAACTGAGCGTCCTAGAGCGAAAAGGACTTTAATTCATGACCACCCTCAAAAAATTGAAAAATCCACCCAAAACCTAAAACAATTGAAATTTTTATATGAAAAACTTCTTTTGCCCATATCTCCTAAACTAAGCGTCCTAGAGCGAAAAGGACTTTAATTCGTGACCACCCCAAAAAATTGAAAAATCCACCCAAAACCTAAAAAAATTGAAATTTTTATATGAAAAACTTCTGTTGCCCATATCTCCTAAACTAAGCGTCCTAGAGCGAAAAGGACTTTAATTCATGACCACCCTCAAAAAATTGAAAAATCCACCCAAAACCTAAAAAAATTGAAATTTTTATATGAAAAACTTCTTTTGCCCATATCTCCTTAAATATGCGCCCTAGAGCGAAAAGGACTTTAATTCGTGACCACCCCCAAAAAATTGAAAAATCCACCCAAAACCTAAAAAAATTGAAATTTTTATATGAAAAACTTCTTTTGCCCATATTTCCTTAAATATGCGTCCTAGAGCGAAAAGGACTTTAATTCGTGACCACCCCCAAAAAATTGAAAAATCCACCCAAAATCTAAAAAAATTGAAATTTTTATATGAAAAACTTCTGTTGCCCATATCTCCTAAACTAAGCGTCCTAGAGCGAAAAGGACTTTAATTCGTGATCACCCCCAAAAAATTGAAAAATCCACCCAAAACCTAAAAAAAAAATTAAATTTTTATATGAAAAACTTCTTTTGCCCATATCTCCTAAACTAAGCGTCCTAGAGCGAAAAGGACTTTAATTCATGACCACCCTCAAAAAATTGAAAAATCCACCCAAAACCTAAAATAAATTAAAATTTTTATATGAAAAACTTCTGTTGCCCATATCTCCTAAACTAAGCGTCCTAGAGCGAAAAGGACTTTAATTCATGACCACCCTCAAAAAATTCACAAATCCACCCAAAACCTAAAAAAATTGAAATTTTTTTATGAAAAACTTCTTTTGCCCATATCTCCTTAACTAAGCGTCCTAGAGCGAAAAAGACTTTAATTCGTGACCACCCACAAAAAATTGAAAAATCCACCCAAAACCTAAAAAAAATTGAAATTTTTATATGAAAAACTTCTTTTGCCCATATCTCCTAAACTAAGCGTCGTAGAGCGAAAAGGACTTTAATTCGTGACCACCCCCAAAAAATTGAAAAATCCACCCAAAACCTTAAAAAAATTGAAATTTTTATATGAAAAACTTCTTTTGCCCATATCTCCTTAAATATGCGTCCTAGAGCGAAAAGGACTTTAATTCGTGACCACCCTCAAAAAATTGAAAAATCCACCCAAAACCTAAAAAAATTTAAATTTTTATATGAAAAACTTCTTTTGCCCATATCTCCTAAACTAAGCGTCCTAGAGCGAAAAGGACTTTAATTCGTGACCACCCCCAAAAAATTGAAAAATTCACCCAAAACCTAAAAAAATTTAAATTTTTATATGAAAAACTTCTTTTGCCCATATCTCCTAAACTAAGCGTCCTAGAGCGAAAAGGACTTTAATTCGTGACCACCCCCAAAAAATTGAAAAATCCACCCAAAACCTAAAAAAATTGAAATTTTTATATGAAAAACTTCTTTTGCCCATATCTCCTTAAATATGCGTCCTAGAGCGAAAAGGACTTTAATTCGTGACCACCCTCAAAAAATTGAAAAATCCACCCAAAACCTAAAAAAAATTTAAATTTTTATATGAAGACCTTATTTTGAACATATCTCCTAAACTAAGCGTCCTACAGCGAAAAGGACTTTAATTCGTGACCACCCCCAAAAAATTGAAAAATCCACCCAAAACCTAAAAAATTGAAATTTTTATATGAAAAACTTCTTTTGCCCATATCTCCTTAAATATGCGCCCTAGAGCGAAAAGGACTTTAATTCGTGACCACCCCCAAAAAATTGAAAAATCCACCCAAAACCTAAAAAAATTGAAATTTTTATATGAAAAACTTCTTTTGTCCATATCTCCTTAAATATGCGTCCTAGAGCGAAAAGGACTTTAATTCGTGACCACCCTCAAAAAATTGAAAAATCCACCCAAAACCTAAAAAAATTGAAATTTTTATATGAAGACCTTATTTTGAACATATCTCCTAAACTAAGCGTCCTACAGCGAAAAGGACTTTAATTCGTGACCACCCCCAAAAAATTGAAAAATCCACCCAAAACCTAAAAAATTGAAATTTTTATATGAAAAACTTCTTTTGCCCATATCTCCTAAACTAAGCGTCCTAGAGCGAAAAGAACTTTAATTCGTGACCACCCCCAAAAAATTGAAAAATCCACCCAAAACCTAAAAAAATTGAAATTTTTATATGAAAAACTTCTTTTGCATATATCTCCTAAACTAAGCGTCCTAGAGCGAAAAGGACTTTAATTCGTGACCACCCTCAAAAAATTGAAAAATCCACCCAAAACCTAAAAAAAATTAAATTTTTATATGAAAAACTTCTTTTGCTCATACCTCCTTAAATATGCGTCCTAGAGCGAAAAAGACTTTAATTCGTGACCACCCCCAAAAAATTGAAAAATCCACCCAAAACCTAAAAAAATTTAAATTTTTATATGAAAAACTTCTTGTGACCATATCTCCTAAACTAAGCGTCCTAGAGCGAAAAGGACTTTAATTCGTGACCACCCTCAAAAAATTGAAAAATCCACCCAAAACCTAAAAAAATTGAAATTTTTATATGAAAAACTTATTTTGCCCATATCTCCTAAACTAAGCGTCCTAGAGCGAAAAGGACTTTAATTCGTGACCACCCCCAAAAAATTGAAAAATCCACCCAAAACCTAAAAAAATTGAAATTTTTATATGAAAAACTTCTTTTGCCCATATCTCCTTAAATATGCGTCCTAGAGCGAAAAGGACTTTAATTCGTGACCACCCTCAAAAAATTGAAAAATCCACCCAAAACCTAAAAAAATTGAAATTTTTATATGAAAAACTTCTTTTGCCCATATCTCCTTAAATATGCGTCCTAGAGCGAAAAGGACTTTAATTCGTGACCACCCCCAAAAAATTGAAAAATCCACCCAAAACCTAAAAAAATTTAAATTTTTATATGAAAAACTTCTTTTGTCCATATCTCCTTAAATATGCGTCCTAGAGCGAAAAGGACTTTAATTCGTGACCACCCCCAAAAAATGGAAAAATCCACCCAAAACCTAAAAAAAATTGAAATTTTTATATGAAAACCTTCTTTTGCCCATATCTCCTAAACTAAGCGTCCTAGAGCGAAAAGAACTTTAATTCGTGACCACCCTCAAAAAATTGAAAAATTCACTCAAAACCTAAAAAAAATTGAAATTTTTATATGAAAAACTTCTGTTGCCCATATCTCCTAAACTAAGCGTCCTAGAGCGAAAAGGACTTTAATTCGTGACCACCCCCAAAAAATTGAAAAATCCACCCAAAACCTAAAAAAATAAAAATTTTTATATGAAAAACTTCTTTTGCCCATATCTCCTTAAATATGCGTCCTAGAGCGAAAAGGATTTTAATTCGTGACCACCCCCAAAAAATTGAAAAATCCACCCAAAACCTAAAAAAAATTGAAATTTTTATATGAAAAACTTCTTTTGCCCATATCTCCTAAACTAAGCGTCGTAGAGCGAAAAGGACTTAATTCGTGACCACCCCCAAAAAACTGAAAAATCCACCCAAAACCTAAAAAAAATTGAAATTTTTATATGAAAAACTTCTTTTGCCCATATCTCCTTAAATATGCGTCCTAGAGCGAAAAGGACTTTAATTCGTGACCACCCTCAAAAAATTGAAAAATCCACCCAAAACCTAAAAAAAATTAAATTTTTATATGAAAAACTTCTTTTGCCCATATCTCCTAAACTAAGCGTCCTAGAGCGAAAAGGACTTTAATTCGTGACCACCCCCAAAAAATTGAAAAATTCACCCAAAACCTAAAAAAATTTAAATTTTTATATGAAAAACTTCTTTTGCCCATATCTCCTAAACTAAGCGTCCTAGAGCGAAAAGGACTTTAATTCGTGACCACCCCCAAAAAATTGAAAAATCCACCCAAAACCTAAAAAATTGAAATTTTTATATGAAAAACTTCTTTTGCCCATATCTCCTTAAATATGCGTCCTAGAGCGAAAAGGACTTTAATTCGTGACCACCCTCAAAAAATTGAAAAATCCACCCAAAACCTAAAAAAAATTTAAATTTTTATATGAAGACCTTATTTTGCCCATATCTCCTAAACTAAGCGTCCTACAGCGAAAAGGACTTTAATTCGTGACCACCCCCAAAAAATTGAAAAATCCACCCAAAACCTAAAAAATTGAAATTTTTATATGAAAAACTTCTTTTGCCCATATCTCCTAAACTAAGCGTCCTAGAGCGAAAAGAACTTTAATTCGTGACCACCCCCAACAAATTGCAAAATCCACCCAAAACCTAAAAAAATTGAAATTTTTATATGAAAAACTTCTTTTGTCCATATCTCCTTAAATATGCGTCCTAGAGCGAAAAGGACTTTAATTCGTGACCACCCTCAAAAAATTGAAAAATCCACCCAAAACCTAAAAAAAATTAAATTTTTATATGAAAAACTTCTTTTGCTCATACCTCCTTAAATATGCGTCCTAGAGCGAAAAAGACTTTAATTCGTGACCACCCCCAAAAAATTGAAAAATCCACCCAAAACCTAAAAAAATTTAAATTTTTATATGAAAAACTTCTTTTGACCATATCTCCTAAACTAAGCGTCCTAGAGCGAAAAGGACTTTAATTCGTGACCACCCTCAAAAAATTGAAAAATCCACCCAAAACCTAAAAAAATTGAAATTTTTATATGAAAAACTTCTTTTGCCCATATCTCCTAAACTAAGCGTCCTAGAGCGAAAAGGACTTTAATTCATGACCACCCCAAAAAATTGAAAAATCCACCCAAAACCTAAAAAAATTGAAATTTTTATATGAAAAACTTATTTTGCCCATATCTCCTAAACTAAGCGTCCTAGAGCGAAAAGGACTTTAATTCGTGACCACCCCCAAAAAATTGAAAAATCCACCCAAAACCTAAAAAAATTGAAATTTTTATATGAAAAACTTCTTTTGCCCATATCTCCTTAAATATGCGTCCTAGAGCGAAAAGGACTTTAATTCGTGACCACCCTCAAAAAATTGAAAAATCCACCCAAAACCTAAAAAAATTGAAATTTTTATATGAAAAACTTCTTTTGCCCATATCTCCTTAAATATGCGTCCTAGAGCGAAAAGGACTTTAATTCGTGACCACCCCCAAAAAATTGAAAAATCCACCCAAAACCTAAAAAAAAAATTAAATTTTTATATGAAAAACTTCTTTTGTCCATATCTCCTTAAATATGCGTCCTAGAGCGAAAAGGACTTTAATTCGTGACCACCCCCAAAAAATTGAAAAATCCACCCAAAACCTAAAAAAATAAAAATTTTTATATGAAAAACTTCTTTTGCCCATATCTCCTTAAATATGCGTCCTAGAGCGAAAAGGACTTTAATTCGTGACCACCCTCAATTGAAAAATCCACCCAAAACCTAAAAAAATTGAAATTATATGAAAAACTTCTTTTGCCCATATCTCCTAAACTAAGCGTCCTAGAGCGAAAAGGACTTTAATTCGTGACCACCCCCCAAAAATTGAAAAATCCACCCAAAACCTAAAAAAATTGAAATTTTTATATGAAAAACTTCTTTTGCCCATATCTCCTTAAATATGCGTCCTAGAGCGAAAAGGATTTTAATTCGTGACCACCCCCAAAAAATTGAAAAATCCACCCAAAACCTAAAAAAAATGAAATTTTTATATGAAAAACTTATTTTGTCCATATCTCCTTAAATATGCGTCCTAGAGCGAAAAGGACTTTAATTCGTGACCACCCCCAAAAAATTGAAAAATCCACCCAAAACCTAAAAAAATTAAATTTTTATATGAAAACCTTCTTTTGCCCATATCTCCTAAACTAAGCGTCCTAGAGCGAAAAGGACTTTAATTTGTGACCACCCTCACAAAATTGAAAAATCCACCCAAAACCTAAAAAAAATTGAAATTTTTATATGAAAAACTTATTTTGCCCATATCTCCTAAACTGAGCGTCCTAGAGCGAAAAGGACTTTAATTCGTGACCACCCCCAAAAAATTGAAAAATCCACCCAAAACCTAAAAAAATTGAAATTTTTATATGAAAAACTTCTTTTGCATATATCTCCTAAACTAAGCGTCCTAGAGCGAAAAGGACTTTAATTCGTGACCACCCCCAAAAAATTGAAAAATCCACCCAAAACCTAAAAAAATTGAAATTTTTATATGAAAAACTTCTTTTGCATATATCCTAAACTAAGCGTCCTAGAGCGAAAAGGACTTTAATTCGTGACCACCCCCAAAAAATTGAAAAATCCACCCAAAACCTAAAAAAATTGAAATTTTTATATGAAAAACTTCTGTTGCCCATATCTCCTAAACTAAGCGTCCTAGAGCGAAAAGGACTTTAATTCATGACCACCCTCAAAAAATTGAAAAATCCACCCAAAACCTAAAACAATTGAAATTTTTATATGAAAAACTTCTTTTGCCCATATCTCCTAAACTAAGCGTCCTAGAGCGAAAAGGACTTTAATTCGTGACCACCCCAAAAAAATTGAAAAATCCACCCAAAACCTAAAAAAATTTAAATTTTTATATGAAAAACTTCTGTTGCCCATATCTCCTAAACTAAGCGTCCTAGAGCGAAAAGGACTTTAATTCATGACCACCCTCAAAAAATTGAAAAATCCACCCAAAACCTAAAAAAATTGAAATTTTTATATGAAAAACTTCTTTTGCCCATATCTCCTTAAATATGCGTCCTAGAGCGAAAAGGACTTTAATTCGTGACCACCCTCAAAAAATTGAAAAATCCACCCAAAACCTAAAAAAATTGAAATTTTTATATGAAAAACTTCTTTTGCATATATCTCCTTAAATATGCGTCCTAGAGCGAAAAGGACTTTAATTCGTGACCACCCCCAAAAAATTGAAAAATCCACCCAAAACCTAAAAAAATTGAAATTTTTATATGAAAAACTTCTTTTGCCCATATCTCCTAAACTAAGCGTCCTAGAGCGAAAAGAACTTTAATTCGTGACCAGCCCCAACAAATTGAAAAATCCACCCAAAACCTAAAAAAATTGAAATTTTTATATGAAAAACTTCTTTTGTCCATATCTCAAATATGCGTCCTAGAGCGAAAAGGACTTTAATTCGTGACCACCCTCAAAAATTTGAAAAATCCACCCAAAACCTAAAAAAAATTAAATTTTTATATGAAAAACTTCTTTTGCTCATACCTCCTTAAATATGCGTCCTAGAGCGAAAAGGACTTTAATTCAAGACCACCCCAAAAAATTGAAAAATCCAAACAAAACCTAAAAAAAATTGAAATTTTTATATGAAAAACTTCTTTTGCCCATATCTCCTAAACTACGCGTTCTAGAGCGAAAAGGACTTTAATTCGTGACCACCCCCAAAAAATTGAAAAATCCACCCAAAACCTAAAAAAATTTAAATTTTTATATGAAAAACTTCTTTTGCCCATATCTCCTTAAATATGCGTCCTATAGCGAAAAGGACTTTAATTCGTGACCACCCTCAACAAATTGAAAAATCCACCCAAAACCTAAAAAAATTGAAATTTTTATATGAAAAACTTCTTTTGCCCATATCTCCTTAAATATGCGTCCTAGAGCGAAAAGGACTTTAATTCGTGACCACCCCCAAAAAATTGAAAAATCCACCCAAAACCTAAAAAAATTTAAATTTTTATATGAAAAACTTCTTTTGTCCATATCTCCTTAAATATGCGTCCTAGAGCGAAAAGGACTTTAATTCGTGACCACCCCCAAAAAATGGAAGAATCCACCCAAAACCTAAAAAAATTGAAATTTTTATATGAAAACCTTCTTTTGCCCATATCTCCTAAACTAAGCGTCCTAGAGCGAAAAGAACTTTAATTCGTGACCACCCTCAAAAAATTGAAAAATCCACCCAAAACTTAAAAAAATTGAAATTTTTATATGAAAAACTTCTTTTGGACTTTAATTCGTGACCACCCTCAAAAAATTGAAAAATCCACCCAAAACCTAAAAAAATTGAAATTTTTATATGAAAAACTTATTTTGTCCATATCTCCTTAAATATGCGTCCTAGAGCGAAAAGGACTTTAATTCGTGACCACCCCCAAAAAATTGAAAAATCCACCAAAAACCTAAAAAAATTTAAATTTTTATATGAAAACCTTCTTTTGCCCATATCTCCTAAACTAAGCGTCCTAGAGCGAAAAGGACTTTAATTTGTGACCACCCTCACAAAATTGAAAAATCCACCCAAAACCTAAAAAAAATTAAATTTTTATATGAAAAATTTCTTTTGCCCATATCTCCTTAAATATGCGTCCTAGAGCGAAAAGGACTTTAATTCGTGACCACCCCAAAAAATTGAAAAATCCACCCAAAACCTAAAAAATTGAAATTATATGAAAAACTTCTTTTGCCCATATCTCCTAAACTAAGCGTCCTAGAGCGAAAAGGACTTTAATTCGTGACCACCCCCAAAAAATTGAAAAATCCACCCAAAACCTAAAAAAATTGAAATTTTTATATGAAAAACTTCTTTTGTCCATATCTCCTTAAATATGCGTCCTAGAGCGAAAAGGACTTCGTGACCACCCCCAAAAAATTGAAAAATCCACCCAAAACCTAAAAAATTGAAATTTTTATATGAAAAACTTCTCTTGCCCATATCTCCTAAACTAAGCGTCCTAGAGCGAAAAGGACTTTAATTCATGACCACCCTCAAAAAATTGAAAAATCCTCCCAAAACCTAAAAAAATTGAAATTATATGAAAAACTTCTTTTGCCCATATCTCCTAAACTAAGCGTCCTAGAGCGAAAAGGACTTTAATTCGTGACCACCCCCAAAAAATTGAAAAATCCACCCAAAACCTAAAAAAATTGAAATTTTTATATGAAAAATTTCTTTTGCCCATATCTCCTTAAATATGCGTCCTAGAGCGAAAAGGACTTTAATTCGTGACCACCCTCACAAAATTGAAAAATCCGCCCAAAACCTAAAAAAATTGAAATTTTTATATGAAAAATTTCTTTTGTCCATATTTCCTTAAATATGCGTGATAGAGCGAAAAGGACTTTAATTCGTGACCACCCTCAAAAAATTGAAAAATCCACCCAAAACCTAAAAAATTGAAATTATATGAAAAACTTCTTTTGCCCATATCTCCTAAACTAAGCGTCCTAGAGCGAAAAGGACTTTAATTCGTGACCACCCCCAAAAAATTGAAAAATCCACCCAAAACCTAAAAAAATTGAAATTTTTATATGAAAAATTTCTTTTGCCCATATCTCCTTAAATATGCGTCCTAGAGCGAAAAGGACTTTAATTCGTGACCACCCCCAAAAAATTGAAAAATCCACCCAAAACCTAAAAAATTGAAATTATATGAAAAACTTCTTTTGCCCATATCTCCTAAACTAAGCGTCCTAGAGCGAAAAGGACTTTAATTCGTGACCACCCCCAAAAAATTGAAAAATCCACCCAAAACCTAAAAAAATTGAAATTTTTATATGAAAAACTTCTTTTGTCCATATCTCCTTAAATATGCGTCCTAGAGCGAAAAGGACTTCGTGACCACCCCCAAAAAATTGAAAAATCCACCCAAAACCTAAAAAATTGAAATTTTTATATGAAAAACTTCTCTTGCCCATATCTCCTAAACTAAGCGTCCTAGAGCGAAAAGGACTTTAATTCATGACCACCCTCAAAAAATTGAAAAATCCTCCCAAAACCTAAAAAAATTGAAATTATATGAAAAACTTCTTTTGCCCATATCTCCTAAACTAAGCGTCCTAGAGCGAAAAGGACTTTAATTCGTGACCACCCCCAAAAAATTGAAAAATCCACCCAAAACCTAAAAAAATTGAAATTTTTATATGAAAAACTTCTTTTGCCCATATCTCCTTAAATATGCGTCCTAGAGCGAAAAGGACTTTAATTCGTGACCACCCCCAAAAAATTTAAAAATCCACCCAAAACCTAAAAAAATTGAAATTTTTATATGAAAAATTTCTTTTGCCCATATCTCCTTAAATATGCGTCCTAGAGCGAAAAGGACTTTAATTCGTGACCACCCTCACAAAATTGAAAAATCCGCCCAAAACCTAAAAAAATTGAAATTTTTATATGAAAAATTTCTTTTGTCCATATTTCCTTAAATATGCGTGATAGAGCGAAAAGGACTTTAATTCGTGACCACCCTCAAAAAATTGAAAAATCCACCCAAAACCTAAAAAAATTGAAATTTTTATATGAAAAATTTCTTTTGCCCATATCTCCTTAAATATGCGTCCTAGAGCGAAAAGGACTTTAATTCGTGACCACCCCCAAAAAATTGAAAAATCCACCCAAAACCTAAAAAAATAAAAATTTTTATATGAAAAACTTCTTTTGCCCATATCTCCTTAAATATGCGTCCTAGAGCGAAAAGGACTTTAATTCGTGACCACCCTCAATTGAAAAATCCACCCAAAACCTAAAAAAAATGAAATTTTTATATGAAAAACTTATTTTGCCCATATCTCCTTAAATATGCGTCCTAGAGCGAAAAGGACTTTAATTCGTGACCACCCCCAAAAAATTGAAAAATCCACCCAAAACCTAAAAAAAATTGAAATTTTTATATGAAAAACTTCTTTTGCCCATATCTCCTTAAATATGCGTCCTAGAGCGAAAAGGACTTTAATTCGTGACCACCCCCAAAAAATTGAAAAATCCACCCAAAACCTAAAAAAATTGAAATTTTTATATGAAAAACTTCTTTTGCCCATATCTCCTTAAATATGCGTCCTAGAGCGAAAAGGACTTTAATTCGTGACCACCCTCAAAAAATTGAAAAATCCACCCAAAACCTAAAAAAAATGAAATTTTTATATGAAAAACTTATTTTGTCCATATCTCCTTAAATATGCGTCCTAGAGCGAAAAGGACTTTAATTCGTGACCACCCTCAATTGAAAAATCCACCCAAAACCTAAAAAAATTGAAATTTTTATATGAAAAACTTATTTTGCCCATATCTCCTTAAATATGCGTCCTAGAGCGAAAAGGACTTTAATTCGTGACCACCCTCAATTGAAAAATCCACCCAAAAACCTAAAAAAATGAAATTTTTATATGAAAAACTTATTTTGTCCATATCTCCTTAAATATGCGTCCTAGAGCGAAAAGGACTTTAATTCGTGACCACCCCCAAAAAATTTAAAAATCCACCAAAAACCTAAAAAAATTTAAATTTTTATATGAAAACCTTCTTTTGCCCATATCTCCTAAACTAAGCGTCCTAGAGCGAAAAGGACTTTAATTTGTGACCACCCTCACAAAATTGAAAAATCCACCCAAAACCTAAAAAAAATTAAATTTTTATATGAAAAACTTCTTTTGCACATATCTCCTTAAATATGCGTCCTAGAGCGAAAAGGACTTTAATTCGTGAAAAGGACTTTAATTCGTGACCACCCTCAAAAAATTGAAAAATCCACCCAAAACCTAAAAAATTGAAATTATATGAAAAACTTCTTTTGCCCATATCTCCTAAACTAAGCGTCCTAGAGCGAAAAGGACTTTAATTCGTGACCACCCCCAAAAAATTGAAAAATCCACCCAAAACCTAAAAAAATTGAAATTTTCTTTTGTCCATATCTCCTTAAATATGCGTCCTAGAGCGAAAAGGACTTCGTGACCACCCCCAAAAAATTGAAAAATCCACCCAAAACCTAAAAAATTGAAATTATATGAAAAACTTCTCTTGCCCATATCTCCTAGACTAAGCGTCCTAGAGCGAAAAGGACTTTAATTCATGACCACCCTCAAAAAATTAAAAAATCCTCCCAAAACCTAAAAAAATTGAAATTATATGAAAAACTTCTTTTGCCCATATCTCCTAAACTAAGCGTCCTAGAGCGAAAAGGACTTTAATTCGTGACCACCCCCAAAAAATTGAAAAATCCACCCAAAACCTAAAAAAATTGAAATTTTTATATGAAAAACTTCTTTTGCCCATATCTCCTTAAATATGCGTCCTAGAGCGAAAAGGACTTTAATTCGTGACCACCCCCAAAAAATTGAAAAATCCACCCAAAACCTAAAAAAATTGAAATTTTTATATGAAAAATTTCTTTTGCCCATATCTCCTTAAATATGCGTCCTAGAGCGAAAAGGACTTTAATTCGTGACCACCCCCAAAAGATTGAAAAATCCACCCAAAACCTAAAAAAATTGAAATTTTTATATGAAAAATTTCTTTTGTCCATATCTCCTTAAATATGCGTCCTAGAGCGAAAAGGACTTTAATTCGTGACCACCCTCAAAAAATTGAAAAATCCACCCAAAACCTAAAAAAATTGAAATTTTTATATGAAAAACTTCTTTTGTCCATATCTCCTTAAATATGCGTCCTAGAGCGAAAAGGACTTTAATTCGTGACCACCCCCAAAAAATTGAAAAATCCACCCAAAACCTAAAAAAATTGAAATTTTTATATGAAAAACTTCTTTTGCCCATATCTCCTTAAATATGCGTCCTAGAGCGAAAAGGACTTTAATTCGTGACCACCCTCAATTGAAAAATCCACCCAAAACCTAAAAAAATTGAAATTTTTATATGAAAAACTTCTTTTTCCCATATCTCCTTAAATATGCGTCCTAGAGCGAAAAGGACTTTAATTCGTGACCACCCTCAAAAAATTGAAAAATCCACCCAAAACCTAAAAAATTGAAATTTTTATATGAAAAACTTCTTTTGCCCATATCTCCTTAAATATGCGTCCTAGAGCGAAAAGGACTTTAATTCGTGACCATCCTCAAAAAATTGAAAAATCCACCCAAAACCTAAAAAATTTAAAGTTTTATATGAAAACCTTCTTTTGCCCATATCTCCTAAACTACGCGTCCTAGAGCGAAAAGGACTTTAATTCGTGACCACCCCCAAAACCTAAAAAAATTGAAATTATATGAAAAACTTCTTTTGCCCATATCTCTTTAAATATGCGTCCTAGAGCGAAAAGGACTTTAATTCGTGACCACCCCCAAAAAATTGAAAAATCCACCCAAAACCTAAAAAAATTGAAATTTTTATATGAAAAACTTCTTTTGCCCATATCTCCTTAAATATGCGTCCTAGAGCGAAAAGGACTTTAATTCGTGACCACCCCCAAAAAATTGAAAAATCCACCCAAAACCTAAAAAAAATGAAATTTTTATATGCAAAACTTCTTTTGCCCATATCTCCTTAA
The DNA here is from genome assembly GCF_050003625.1 of Haematobia irritans. Taxonomy (NCBI): domain Eukaryota; kingdom Metazoa; phylum Arthropoda; class Insecta; order Diptera; family Muscidae; genus Haematobia; species Haematobia irritans. The sequence goes on from NC_134400.1 coordinate 137,773,641, forward strand.
ATATGCGTCCTAGAGCGAAAAGGACTTTAATTCGTGACCACCCTCAAAAAATTGAAAAATCCACCCAAAACCTAAAAAAATTGAAATTTTTATATGAAAAACTTCTTTTGCCCATATCTCCTAAACTAAGCGTCCTAGAGCGAAAAGGACTTTAATTCGTACCCACACCCAAAGAATTGAAAAATCCACCCAAAACCTAAAAAATTGAAATTATATGAAAAACTTCTTTTGCCCATATCTCCTAAACTAAGCGTCCTAGAGCGAAAAGGACTTTAATTCGTGACCACCCCCAAAAAATTGAAAAATCCACCCAAAACCTAAAAATATTGAAATTTTTATATGAAAAACTTCTTTTGTCCATATCTCCTTAAATATGCGTCCTAGAGCGAAAAGGACTTTAATTCATGACCACCCTCAAAAAATTGAAAAATCCTCCCAAAACCTAAAAAAATTGAAATTATATGAAAAACTTCTTTTGCCCATATCTCCTAAACTAAGCGTCCTAGAGCGAAAAGGACTTTAATTCGTGACCACCCCCAAAAAATTTAAAAATTCACCCAAAACCTAAAAAAAATTGAAATTTTTATATGAAAAACTTCTTTTGCCCATATCTCCTTAAATATGCGTCCTAGAGCGAAAAGGACTTTAATTCGTGACCACCCTCAAAAAATTGAAAAATCCACCCAAAACCTAAAAAAATTGAAATTTTTATATGAAAAACTTCTTTTGCCCATATCTCCTTAAATATGCGTCCTAGAGCGAAAAGGACTTTAATTCGTGACCACCCCCAAAAAATTGAAAAATCCACCAAAAACCTAAAAAAATTTAAATTTTTATATGAAAACCTTCTTTTGCCCATATCTCCTAAACTAAGCGTCCTAGAGCGAAAAGGACTTTAATTTGTGACCACCCTCACAAAATTGAAAAATCCACCCAAAACCTAAAAAAAATTAAATTTTTATATGAAAAACTTCTTTTGCACATATCTCCTTAAATATGCGTCCTAGAGCGAAAAGGACTTTAATTCGTGAAAAGGACTTTAATTCGTGACCACCCTCAAAAAATTGAAAAATCCACCCAAAACCTAAAAAAATTGAAATTTTTATATGAAAAACTTCTTTTGGCCATATCTCCTTAAATATGCGTCCTAGAGCGAAAAGGACTTTAATTCGTGACCACCCCCAAAAAATTGAAAAATCCACCCAAAACCTAAAAAAATTGAAATTTTTATATGAAAAATTTCTTTTGCCCATATCTCCTTAAATATGCGTCCTAGAGCGAAAAGGACTTTAATTCGTGACCACCCCCAAAAAATTGAAAAATCCACCCAAAACCTAAAAAATTGAAATTATATGAAAAACTTCTTTTGCCCATATCTCCTAAACTAAGCGTCCTAGAGCGAAAAGGACTTTAATTCGTGACCACCCCCAAAAAATTGAAAAATCCACCCAAAACCTAAAAAAATTGAAATTTTTATATGAAAAACTTCTTTTGTCCATATCTCCTTAAATATGCGTCCTAGAGCGAAAAGGACTTCGTGACCACCCCCAAAAAATTGAAAAATCCACCCAAAACCTAAAAAATTGAAATTTTTATATGAAAAACTTCTCTTGCCCATATCTCCTAAACTAAGCGTCCTAGAGCGAAAAGGACTTTAATTCATGACCACCCTCAAAAAATTGAAAAATCCTCCCAAAACCTAAAAAAATTGAAATTATATGAAAAACTTCTTTTGCCCATATCTCCTAAACTAAGCGTCCTAGAGCGAAAAGGACTTTAATTCGTGACCACCCCCAAAAAATTGAAAAATCCACCCAAAACCTAAAAAAATTGAAATTTTTATATGAAAAATTTCTTTTGCCCATATCTCCTTAAATATGCGTCCTAGAGCGAAAAGGACTTTAATTCGTGACCACCCCCAAAAGATTGAAAAATCCACCCAAAACCTAAAAAAATTGAAATTTTTATATGAAAAATTTCTTTTGTCCATATCTCCTTAAATATGCGTCCTAGAGCGAAAAGGACTTTAATTCGTGACCACCCTCAAAAAATTGAAAAATCCACCCAAAACCTAAAAAAATTGAAATTTTTATATGAAAAACTTCTTTTGTCCATATCTCCCTTAATATGCGTCCTAGATCGAAAAGGACTTTAATTCGTGACCACCCCCAAAAAATTGAAAAATCCACCCAAAACCTAAAAAAAATGAAATTTTTATATGAAAAACTTCTTTTGCCCATATCTCCTTAAATATGCGTCCTAGAGCGAAAAGGACTTTAATTCGTGACCACCCTCAATTGAAAAATCCACCCAAAACCTAAAAAAATTGAAATTTTTATATGAAAAACTTCTTTTTCCCATATCTCCTTAAATATGCGTCCTAGAGCGAAAAGGACTTTAATTCGTGACCACCCTCAAAAAATTGAAAAATCCACCCAAAACCTAAAAAAAATTGAAATTTTTATATGAAAAACTTCTTTTGCCCATATCTCCTTAAATATGCGTCCTAGAGCGAAAAGGACTTTAATTCGTGACCATCCTCAAAAAATTGAAAAATCCACCCAAAACCTAAAAAATTTAAATTTTTATATGAAAACCTTCTTTTGCCCATATCTCCTTAAATATGCGTCATAGAGCGAAAAGGACTTTAATTCGTGACCATCCTCAAAAAATTGAAAAATCCACCCAAAACCTAAAAAAATTTAAATTTTTATATGAAAACCTTCTTTTGCCCATATCTCCTAAACTACGCGTCCTAGAGCGAAAAGGACTTTAATTCGTGACCACCCCCAAAAAATTGAAAAATCCACCCAAAACCTAAAAAAATTGAAATTTTTATATGAAAAACTTCTTTTAATTCATGACCACCCTCAAAAAATTGAAAAATCCTCCCAAAACCTAAAAAAATTGAAATTATATGAAAAACTTCTTTTGCCCATATCACCTAAACTAAGCGTCCTAGAGCGAAAAGGACTTTAATTCGTGACCACCCCCAAAAAATTGAAAAATCCACCCAAAACCTAAAAAAATTGAAATTTTTATATGAAAAACTTCTTTTGCCCATATCTCCTTAAATATGCGTCCTAGAGCGAAAAGGACTTTAATTCGTGACCACCCCCAAAAAATTGAAAAATCCACCCAAAACCTAAAAAAATAAAAATTTTTATATGAAAAACTTCTTTTGCCCATATCTCCTTAAATATGCGTCCTAGAGCGAAAAGGACTTTAATTCGTGACCACCCTCAATTGAAAAATCCACCCAAAACCTAAAAAAATTGAAATTATATGAAAAACTTCTTTTGCCCATATCTCCTTAAATATGCGTCCTAGACCGAAAAGGACTTTAATTCGTGACCACTCCCAAAAAATTGAAAAATCCACCCAAAACCTAAAAAAATTGAAATTTTTATATGAAAAACTTCTTTTGCCCATATCTCCTTAAATATGCGTCCTAGAGCGAAAAGGACTTTAATTCGTGACCACCCTCAAAAAATTGAAAAATCCACCCAAAACCTAAAAAAATTGAAATTATATGAAAAACTTCTTTTGCCCATATCTCCTAAACTAAGCGTCCTAGAGCGAAAATGACTTTAATTCGTGACCACCCCCAAAAAATTGAAAAATCCACCCAAAACCTAAAAAAATAAAAATTTTTATATGAAAAACTTCTTTTGCCCATATCTCCTTAAATATGCGTCCTAGAGCGAAAAGGACTTTAACTCGTGACCACCCTCAATTGAAAAATCCACCCAAAACCTAAAAAAATTTAAATTATATGAAAAACTTCTTTTGCCCATATCTCCTAAACTAAGCGTCCTAGAGCGAAAAGGACTTTAATTCGTGACCACCCCCAAAAAATTGAAAAATCCACCCAAAACCTAAAAAAAATTGAAATTTTTATATGAAAAACTTCTTTTGCCCATATCTCCTTAAATATGCGTCCTAGAGCGAAAAGGACTTTAATTCGTGACCACCCCCAAAAAATTGAAAAATCCACCCAAAACCTAAAAAAAATTGAAATTTTTATATGAAAAACTTCTTTTGCCCATATCTCCTTAAATATGCGTCCTAGAGCGAAAAGGACTTTAATTCGTGACCACCCCCAAAAAATTTAAAAATCCACCCAAAACCTAAAAAAATTTAAATTTTTATATGAAAAACTTCTTTTGCCCATATCTCTTTAAATATGCGTCCTAGAGCGAAAAGGACTTTAATTCGTGACCACCCTCAAAAAATTGAAAAATCCACCCAAAACCTAAAAAAATTGAAATTTTTATATGAAAAACTTCTTTTGCCCATATCTCCTTAAATATGCGTCCTAGAGCGAAAAGGACTTTAATTCGTGACCACCCTCAAAAAATTGAAAAATCCACCCAAAACCTAAAAAAATTGAAATTTTTATATGAAAAACTTCTTTTGCCCATATCTCCTTAAATATGCGTCCTAGAGCGAAAAGGACTTTAATTCGTGACCACCCCCAAAAAATTGAAAAATCCACCCAAAACCTAAAAAAATTTAAATTTTTATATGAAAAACTTCTTTTGCCCATATCTCTTTAAATATGCGTCCTAGAGCGAAAAGGACTTTAATTCGTGACCACCCTCAAAAAATTGAAAAATCCACCCAAAACCTAAAAAAATTGAAATTATATGAAAAACTTCTTTTGCCCATATCTCCTAAACTAAGCGTCCTAGAGCGAAAATGACTTTAATTCGTGACCACCCCCAAAAAATTGAAAAATCCACCCAAAACCTAAAAAAATAAAAATTTTTATATGAAAAACTTCTTTTGCCCATATCTCCTTAAATATGCGTCCTAGAGCGAAAAGGACTTTAACTCGTGACCACCCTCAATTGAAAAATCCACCCAAAACCTAAAAAAATTTAAATTATATGAAAAACTTCTTTTGCCCATATCTCCTAAACTAAGCGTCCTAGAGCGAAAAGGACTTTAATTCGTGACCACCCCCAAAAAATTGAAAAATCCACCCAAAACCTAAAAAAAATTGAAATTTTTATATGAAAAACTTCTTTTGCCCATATCTCCTTAAATATGCGTCCTAGAGCGAAAAGGACTTTAATTCGTGACCACCCCCAAAAAATTGAAAAATCCACCCAAAAACTAAAAAAAATTGAAATTTTTATATGAAAAACTTCTTTTGCCCATATCTCCTTAAATATGCGTCCTAGAGCGAAAAGGACTTTAATTCGTGACCACCCCCAAAAAATTTAAAAATCCACCCAAAACCTAAAAAAATTTAAATTTTTATATGAAAAACTTCTTTTGCCCATATCTCTTTAAATATGCGTCCTAGAGCGAAAAGGACTTTAATTCGTGACCACCCTCAAAAAATTGAAAAATCCACCCAAAACCTAAAAAAATTGAAATTTTTATATGAAAAACTTCTTTTGCCCATATCTCCTTAAATATGCGTCCTAGAGCGAAAAGGACTTTAATTCGTGACCACCCTCAAAAAATTGAAAAATCCACCCAAAACCTAAAAAAATTGAAATTTTTATATGAAAAACTTCTTTTGCCCATATCTCCTTAAATATGCGTCCTAGAGCGAAAAGGACTTTAATTCGTGACCACCCCCAAAAAATTGAAAAATCCACCCAAAACCTAAAAAAATTTAAATTTTTATATGAAAAACTTCTTTTGCCCATATCTCCTTAAATATGCGTCCTAGAGCGAAAGGGACTTTAATTCGTGACCACCCCCAAAAAATTTAAAAATCCACCCAAAACCTAAAAAAATTGAAATTTTTATATGAAAAACTTCTTTTGCCCATATCTCCTTAAATATGCGTCCTAGACCGAAAAGGACTTTAATTCGTGACCACTCCCAAAAAATTGAAAAATCCACCCAAAACCTAAAAAAATTGAAATTTTTATATGAAAAACTTCTTTTGCCCATATCTCCTTAAATATGCGTCCTAGAGCGAAAAGGACTTTAATTCATGACCACCCTCAAAAAATTGAAAAATCCTCCCAAAACCTAAAAAAATTGAAATTATATGAAAAACTTCTTTTGCCCATATCGCCTAAACTAAGCGTCCTAGAGCGAAAAGGACTTTAATTCGTGACCACCCCCAAAAAATTGAAAAATCCACCCAAAACCTAAAAAAATTGAAATTTTTATATGAAAAACTTCTTTTGCCCATATCTCCTTAAATATGCGTCCTAGAGCGAAAAGGACTTTAATTCGTGACCACCCCCAAAAAATTGAAAAATCCACCCAAAACCTAAAAAAATAAAAATTTTTATATGAAAAACTTCTTTTGCCCATATCTCCTTAAATATGCGTCCTAGAGCGAAAAGGATTTTAATTCGTGACCACCCTCAATTGAAAAATCCACCCAAAACCTAAAAAAATTGAAATTATATGAAAAACTTCTTTTGCCCATATCTCCTTAAATATGCGTCCTAGAGCGAAAATGACTTTAATTCGTGACCACCCTCAAAAAATTAAAAAATCCACCCAAAACCTAAAAAAATTGAAATTTTTATATGAAAAACTTCTTTTGCCCATATCTCCTTAAATATGCGTCCTAGAGCGAAAAGGACTTTAATTCGTGACCACCCCCAAAAAATTGAAAAATCCACCCAAAACCTAAAAAAATTTAAATTTTTATATGAAAAACTTCTTTTGCCCATATCTCTTTAAATATGCGTCCTAGAGCGAAAAGGACTTTAATTCGTGACCACCCTCAAAAAATTGAAAAATCCACCCAAAACCTAAAAAAATTGAAATTATATGAAAAACTTCTTTTGCCCATATCTCCTAAACTAAGCGTCCTAGAGCGAAAAGGACTTTAATTCGTGACCACCCCCAAAAAATTGAAAAATCCACCCAAAACCTAAAAAAATAAAAATTTTTATATGAAAAACTTCTTTTGCCCATATCTCCTTAAATATGCGTCCTAGAGCGAAAAGGACTTTAATTCGTGACCACCCTCAATTGAAAAATCCACCCAAAACCTAAAAAAATTGAAATTATATGAAAAACTTCTTTTGCCCATATCTCCTAAACTAAGCGTCCTAGAGCGAAAAGGACTTTAATTCGTGACCACCCCCAAAAAATTGAAAAATCCACCCAAAACCTAAAAAAATTGAAATTTTTATATGAAAAACTTCTTTTGCCCATATCTCCTTAAATATGCGTCCTAGAGCGAAAAGGACTTTAATTCGTGACCACCCCCAAAAAATTGAAAAATCCACCCAAAACCTAAAAAAAATTGAAATTTTTATATGAAAAACTTCTTTTGCCCATATCTCCTTAAATATGCGTCCTAGAGCGAAAAGGACTTTAATTCGTGACCACCCCCAAAAAATTTAAAAATCCACCCAAAACCTAAAAAAATTTAAATTTTTATATGAAAAACTTCTTTTGCCCATATCTCCTTAAATATGCGTCCTAGAGCGAAAGGGACTTTAATTCGTGACCACCCCCAAAAAATTGAAAAATCCACCCAAAACCTAAAAAAATTGAAATTTTTATATGAAAAACTTCTTTTGCCCATATCTCCTTAAATATGCGTCCTAGAGCGAAAAGGACTTTAATTCGTGACCACCCTCAAAAAATTGAAAAATCCACCCAAAACCTAAAAAAATTGAAATTTTTATATGAAAAACTTCTTTTGCCCATATCTCCTTAAATATGCGTCCTAGAGCGAAAGGACTTTAATTCGTGACCACCCTCAAAAAATTGAAAAATCCACCCAAAACCTAAAAAAAATTTAAATTTTTATATGAAAAACTTCTTTTGCCCATATCTCCTTAAATATGCGTCCTAGAGCGAAAAGGACTTTAATTCGTGACCACCCCCAAAAAATTGAAAAATCCACCCAAAACCTAAAAAATTGAAATTTTTATATGAAAAACTTCTTTTGCCTATATCTCCTTAAATATGCGTCCTAGAGCGAAAAGGACTTTAAGTCGTGACCACCCCCAAAAAATTGAAAAATCCACCCAAAACCTAAAAAAATAAAAATTTTTATATGAAAAACTTCTTTTGCCCATATCTCCTTAAATATGCGTCCTAGAGCGAAAAGGACTTTAATTCGTGACCACCCCCAAAAAATTGAAAAATCCACCCAAAACCTAAAAAAATTGAAATTTTTATATGAAAAACTTCTTTTGCCCATATCTCCTTAAATATGCGTCCTAGAGCGAAAAGGACTTTAATTCGTGACCATCCTCAAAAAATTGAAAAATCCACCCAAAACCTAAAAAAATGGAAATTATATGAAAAACTTCTTTTGTCCATATCTCCTAAACTAAGCGTCCTAGAGCGAAAAGGACTTTAATTCGTGACCACCCCCAAAAAATTGAAAAATCCACCCAAAACCTAAAAAAATTTAAATTTTTATATGAAAAACTTCTTTTGCCCATATCTCCTTAAATATGCGTCCTAGAGCGAAAAGGACTTTAATTCGTGACCACCCCCAAAAAATTGAAAAATCCACCCAAAACCTAAAAAAAATTAAATTTTTATATGAAAAACTTCTTTTGCCCATATCTCTTTAAATATGCGTCCTAGAGCGAAAAGGACTTTAATTCGTGACCACCCTCAAAAAATTGAAAAATCCACCCAAAACCTAAAAAAATTGAAATTTTTATATGAAAAACTTCTTTTGCCCATATCTCCTTAAATATGCGTCCTAGAGCGAAAAGGACTTTAATTCGTGACCATCCTCAAAAAATTGAAAAATCCACCCAAAACCTAAAAAAATGGAAATTATATGAAAAACTTCTTTTGCCCATATCTCCTAAACTAAGCGTCCTAGAGCGAAAAGGACTTTAATTCGTGACCACCCCCAAAAAATTGAAAAATCCACCCAAAACCTAAAAAAAATAGAAATTTTTATATGAAAAACTTCTTTTGCCCATATCTCCTTAAATATGCGTCCTAGAGCGAAAAGGACTTTAATTCGTGACCACCCCCAAAAAATTGAAAAATCCACCCAAAACCTAAAAAAATTGAAATTTTTATATGAAAAACTTCTTTTGCCCATATCTCCTTAAATATGCGTCCTAGAGCGAAAAGGACTTTAATTCGTGACCACCCTCAAAAAATTGAAAAATCCACCCAAAACCTAAAAAAATTGAAATTTTTATATGAAAAACTTCTTTTGCCCATATCTCCTTAAATATGCGTCCTAGAGCGAAAAGGACTTTAATTCGTGACCACCCCCAAAAAATTGAAAAATCCACCCAAAACCTAAAAAAATAAAAATTTTTATATGAAAAACTTCTTTTGCCCATATCTCCTTAAATATGCGTCCTAGAGCGAAAAGGACTTTAATTCGTGACCACCCCCAAAAAATTGAAAAATCCACCCAAAACCTAAAAAAATTGAAATTTTTATATGAAAAACTTCTTTTGCCCATATCTCCTTAAATATGCGTCCTAGAGCGAAAAGGACTTTAATTCGTGACCATCCTCAAAAAATTGAAAAATCCACCCAACACCTAAAAAAATTGAAATTATATGAAAAACTTCTTTTGCCCATATCTCCTAAACTAAGCGTCCTAGAGCGAAAAGGACTTTAATTCATGACCACCCTCAAAAAATTGAAAAATCCACCCAAAACCTAAAAAAATTTAAATTTTTATATGAAAAACTTCTTTTGCTCATATCTCCTTAAATATGCGTCCTAGAGCGAAAAGGACTTTAATTCGTGACCACCCCCAAAAAATTGAAAAATCCACCCAAAACCTACAAAAATTGAAATTTTTATATGAAAAACTTCTTTTGCCCATATCTCCTTAAATATGCGTCCTAGAGCGAAAAGGACTTTAATTCGTGACCACCCTCAAAAAATTGAAAAATCCACCCAAAACCTAAAAAAATTGAAATTTTTATATGAAAAACTTATTTTGTCCATATCTCCTAAACTAAGCGTCCTAGAGCGAAAAGGACTTTAATTCGTGACCACCCTCAAAAAATTGAAAAATCCACCCAAAACCTAAAAAAATTGAAATTTTTATATGAAAAACTTCTTTTGCCCATATCTCCTTAAATATGCGTCCTAGAGCGAAAAGGACTTTAATTCGTGACCACCCCCAAAAATTTGAAAAATCCACCCAAAACCTAAAAAAATTGAAATTTTTATATGAAAACCTTCTTTTGCCCATATCTCCTTAAATAGGCGTCTTAGAGCGAAAAGGACTTTAATTCGTGACCACCCCCAAAAAATTGAAAAATCCACCCAAAACTTAAAAAAATTGAAATTTTTATATGAAAAACTTCTTTTGCCCATATCTCCTTAAATATGCGTCCTAGATCGAAAAGGACTTTAATTCGTGACCACCCTCAAAAAATTGAAAAATCCACCCAAAACCTAAAAAAATTGAAATTTTTATATGTAAAACTTCTTTTGCCCATATCTTCTTAAATATGCGTCCTAGAGCGAAAAGGACTTTAATTCGTGACCACCCCCAAAAAATTGAAAAATCCACCCAAAACCTACAAAAATTGAAATTTTTATATGAAAAACTTCTTTTGCCCATATCTCCTTAAATATGCGTCCTAGAGCGAAAAGGACTTTAATTCGTGACCACCCTCAAAAAATTGAAAAATCCACCCAAAACCTAAAAAAAATTGAAATTTTTATATGAAAAACTTCTGTTGCCCATATCTCATAAACTAAGCGCCCTCGAGCGAAAAGGACTTTAATTCGTGACCACCCTCAAAAAATTGAAAAATCCACCCAAAACCTAAAAAAATTTAAATTTTTATATGAAAAACTTCTTTTGCCCATATCTCCTTAAATATGCGTCCTAGAGCGAAAAGGACTTTAATTCGTGACCACCCTCAAAAAATTGCAAAATCCACCCAAAACCTAAAAAAATTGAAATTTTTATATGAAAAACTTCTTTTGCCCATATCTCCTAAACTAAGCGTCCTAGAGCGAAAAGGACTTTAATTCGTGACCACCCCCAAAAAATTGAAAAATTCACCCAAAACCTAAAAAAGTTGAAATTTTTATATGAAAAACTTCTTTTGCCCATATCTCCTTAAATATGCGTCCTAGAGCGAAAAGGACTTTAATTCGTGACCACCCCCAAAAAATTGAAAAATCCACCCAAAACCTAAAAAAATTGAAATTTTTATATGAAAAACTTCTTTTGCCCATATCTCCTTAAATATGCGTCCTAGAGCGAAAAGGACTTTAATTCATGACCACCCTCAAAAAATTGAAAAATCCACCCAAAACCTAAAAAAATTGAAATTTTTATATGAAAAACTTCTTTTGCCCATATCTCCTTAAATATGCGTCCTAGAGCGAAAAGGACTTTAATTCGTGACCACCCTCAAAAAATTGAAAAATCCACCCAAAACCTACAAAATTGAAATTTTTATATGAAAAACTTCTTTTGCCCATATCTCCTTAAATATGCGTCCTAGAGCGAAAAGGACTTTAATTCGTGACCACCCCCAAAAAATTGAAAAATCCACCCAAAACCTAAAAAAATTGAAATTATATGAAAAACTTCTTTTGCCCATATCTCCTTAAATATGCGTCCTAGAGCGAAAAGGACTTTAATTCGTGACCACCCCCAAAAAATTGAAAAATCCACCCAAAACCTAAAAAAATTGAAATTTTTATATGAAAAACTTCTTTTGCCCATATCTTCTTAAATATGCGTCCTAGAGCGAAAAGGACTTTAATTCGTGACCACCCCCAAAAAATCCACCCAAAACCTAAAAAAATTGAAATTTTTATATGAAAAACTTCTTTTGCCCATATCTCCTTAAATATGCGTCCTAGAGCGAAAAGGACTTTAATTCGTGACCACCCTCAAAAAATTGAAAAATCCACCCAAAACCTAAAAAAATTGAAATTTTTATATGAAAAACTTCTTTTGCCCATATCTCCTAAACTAAGCGTCCTAGAGCGAAAAGGACTTTAATTCGTGACCACCCCCAAAAAATTGAAAAATCCACCCAAAACCTAAAAAAATTGAAATTTTTATATGAAAAACTTCTTTTGCCCATATCTCCTTAAATATGCGTCCTAGAGCGAAAAGGACTTTAATTCGTGACCACCCCAAAAAATTGAAAAATCCACCCAAAACCTAAAAAATTGAAATTTTTATATGAAAAACTTCTTTTGCCCATATCTCCTTAAATATGCGTCCTAGAGCGAAAAGGACTTTAATTCGTGACCACCCCCAAAAAAATTGAAAAATCCACCCAAAACCTAAAAAAATTTAAATTTTTATATGAAAAACTTCTTTTGCCCATATCTCCTTAAATATGCGTCCTAGAACGAAAAGGACTTTAATTCGTGACCACCCCCAAAAAATTTAAAAATCCACCCAAAACCTAAAAAAATAAAAATTTTTATATGAAAAACTTCTTTTGCCCATATCTCCTTAAATATGCGTCCTAGAGCGAAAAGGACTTTAATTCGTGACCACCCTCAAAAAATTGAAAAATCCACCCAAAACCTAAAAAAATTGAAATTTTTATATGAAAAACTTCTTTTGCCCATATATCCTTAAAAATGCGTCCTAGAGCGAAAAGGACTTTAATTCGTGACCACCCTCAAAAAATTGAAAAATCCACCCAAAACCTAAAAAAATTGAAATTTTTATATGAAAAACTTCTTTTGCCCATATCTCCTTAAATATGCGTCCTAGAGCGAAAAGGACTTTAATTCGTGACCACCCTCAAAAAATTGAAAAATCCACCCAAAACCTAAAAAAAATTGAAATTTTTATATGAAAAACTTCTGTTGCCCATATCTCCTTAAATATGCGTCCTAGAGCGAAAAGGACTTTAATTCGTGACCACCCTCAAAAAATTGAAAAATCCACCCAAAACCTAAAAAAAATTGAAATTTTTTTATGAAAAACTTCTGTTGCCCATATCTCCTAAACTAAGCGTCCTAGAGCGAAAAGGACTTTAATTCGTGACCACCCCCAAAAAATTTAAAATTCACCCAAAACCTAAAAAAATTGAAATTTTTATATGAAAAACTTCTTTTGCCCATATCTCCTTAAATATGCGTCCTAGAGCGAAAAGGACTTTAATTCGTGACCACCCCCAAAAAATTGAAAAATCCACCCAAAACCTAAAAAAATTGAAAATTTTATATGAAAAACTTCTTTTGCCCATATCTCCTTAAATATGCGTCCTAGAGCGAAAAGGACTTTAATTCGTGACCACCCTCAAAAAATTGAAAAATCCACCCAAAACCTAAAAAAATTGAAATTTTTATATGAAAAACTTCTGTTGCCCATATCTCCTAAACTAAGCGTTCTAGAACGAAAAGGTCTTTAATTCGTGATCACCCTCAAAAAATTGAAAAATCCACCCAAAACCTAAAAAAATTGAAATTTTTATATGAAAAATTTATTTTGCCCATATCTCCTTAAATATGCGTCCTAGAGCGAAAAGGTCTTTAATTCGTGACCACCTTCAAAAAATTGAAAAATCTACCCAAAACCTAAAAAAATTGAAATTTTTATATGAAAAACTTCTTTTGCCCATATCTCCTTAAATATGCGTCCTAGAGCGAAAAGGACTTTAATTCGTGACCACCCCCAAAAAATTGAAAAATCCACCCAAAACCCAAAAAATTTGAAATTTTTATATGAAAAACTTGTTTTGGCCATATCTCCTTAAATATGCGTCCTAGAGCGAAAAGGACTTTAATTCGTGACTACCCCCAAAAAATTGAAAAATCCACCCAAAACCTAAAAAAATTTAAATTTTTATATGAAAAACTTCTTTTGCCCATATCTCCTTAAATATGCGTCCTAGAGCGAAAAGGACTTTAATTCGTGACCACCCTCAAAAAATTTAAAAATCCACCCAAAACCTAAAAAAAAATTAAATTTTTATATGAAAACCTTCTTTTGCCCATATCTTCTAAACTAAGCGTCCTAGAGCGAAAAGGACTTTAATTCGTGACCACCCTCAAAAAATTGAAAAATCCACCCAAAACCTAAAAAAATTTAAATTTTTATATGAAAAACTTCTTTTGCCCATATCTCCTTAAATATGCGTCCTAGAGCGAAAAGGACTTTAATTCGTGACCACCCTCAAAAAATTGAAAAATCCACCCAAAACCTAAAAAAAATTAAATTTTTATATGAAAACCTTCTTTTGCCCATATCTCCTAAACTAAGCGTCCTAGAGCGAAAAGGACTTTAATTCGTGACCACCCTCAAAAAAATTAAAAATCCAGCCTCATATCTCCTTAAATATGCGTCCTAGAGCGAAAAAGACTTTAATTCGTGACCACCCTCAAAAAATTGAAAAATCCACCCAAAACCTAAAAAAATTTAAATTTTTATATGAAAAACTTCTTTTGCCCATATCTCCTTAAATATGCGTCCTAGAGCGAAAAGGACTTTAGTTCGTGACCACCCCCAAAAAATTGAAAAATCCACCCAAAACCTAAAAAAATTGAAATTTTTATATGAAAAACTTCTTTTGCCCATATCTCCTAAACTAAGCGTCCTAGAGCGAAAAGGACTTTAATTCATGACCACCCCCAAAAAATTGAAAAATCCACCCAAAACCTAAAAAATTTAAATTTTTATATGAAAAACTTCTTTTGCCCATATCTCCTTAAATATGCGAAAAGGACTTTAATTCGTGACCACCCTCAAAAAATTGAAAAATTCACCCAAAACCTAAAAAAATTGAAATTTTTATATGAAATACTTATTTTGCCCATATCTCCTTAAATATGCGTCCTAGAGCGAAAAGGACTTTAATTCGTGACCACCCTCAAAAAATTGAAAAATCCACCCAAAACCTAAAAAAATTGAAATTATATGAAAAACTTCTTTTGCCCATATCTCCTTAAATATGCGTCCTAGAGCGAAAAGGACTTTAATTCGTGACCACCCTCAAAAAATTGAAAAATCCACCCAAAACCTAAAAAAATTGAAATTATATGAAAAACTTCTTTTGCCCATATCTCCTTAAATATGCGTCCTAGAGCGAAAAGGACTTTAATTCGTGACCACCCCCAAAAAATTGAAAAATCCACCCAAAACCTAAAAAAATTGAAATTTTTATATGAAAAACTTCTTTTGCCCATATCTTCTTAAATATGCGTCCTAGAGCGAAAAGGACTTTAATTCGTGACCACCCCCAAAAAATTTAAAAATCCACCCAAAACCTAAAAAAATTGAAATTTTTATATGAAAAACTTCTTTTGCCCATATCTCCTTAAATATGCGTCCTAGAGCGAAAAGGACTTTAATTCGTGACCACCCTCAAAAAATTGAAAAATCCACACAAAACCTAAAAAAATTGAAATTTTTATATGAAAAACTTCTTTTGCCCATATCTCCTTAAATATGCGTCCTAGAGCGAAAAGGACTTTAATTCGTGACCACCCTCAAAAAATTGAAAAATCCACCCAAAACCTAAAAAAATTGAAATTATATGAAAAACTTCTTTTGCCCATATCTCCTTAAATATGCGTCCTAGAGCGAAAAGGACTTTAATTCGTGACCACCCTCAAAAAATTGGAAAATCCACCCAAAACCTAAAAAAATTGAAATTATATGAAAAACTTCTTTTGCCCATATCTCCTTAAATATGCGTCCTAGAGCGAAAAGGACTTTAATTCGTGACCACCCCCAAAAAATTGAAAAATCCACCCAAAACCTAAAAAAAATTGAAATTTTTATATGAAAAACTTCTTTTGCCCATATCTTCTTAAATATGCGTCCTAGAGCGAAAAGGACTTTAATTCGTGACCACCCCCAAAAAATTTAAAAAT
This sequence comes from Haematobia irritans, assembly GCF_050003625.1. Classification (NCBI taxonomy): domain Eukaryota; kingdom Metazoa; phylum Arthropoda; class Insecta; order Diptera; family Muscidae; genus Haematobia; species Haematobia irritans. Next base: position 137,789,397 of record NC_134400.1, read on the forward strand.
CCACCCAAAACCTAAAAAAATTGAAATTTTTATATGAAAAACTTCTTTTGCCCATATCTCCTTAAATATGCGTCCTAGAGCGAAAAGGACTTTAATTCGTGACCACCCTCAAAAAATTGAAAAATCCACCCAAAACCTAAAAAAATTGAAATTTTTATATGAAAAACTTCTGTTGCCCATATCTCCTAAACTAAGCGTCCTAGAGCGAAAAGGACTTTAATTCGTGACCACCCCCAAAAAATTGAAAAATCCACCCAAAACCTAAAAAAATTGAAATTTTTATATGAAAAACTTCTTTTGCCCATATCTCCTTAAATATGCGTCCTAGAGCGAAAAGGACTATAATTCGTGACCACCCCCAAAAAATTGAAAAATCCACCCAAAACCTAAAAAATTGAAATTTTTATATGAAAAACTTCTTTTGCCCATATCTCCTTAAATATGCGTCCTAGAGCGAAAAGGACTTTAATTCGTGACCACCCCCAAAAAATTGAAAAATCCACCCAAAACCTAAAAAAATTTAAATTTTTATATGAAAAACTTCTTTTGCCCATATCTCCTTAAATATGCGTCCTAGAACGAAAAGGACTTTAATTCGTGGCCACCCCCAAAAAATTTAAAAATCCACCCAAAACCTAAAAAAATAAAAATTTTTATATGAAAAACTTCTTTTGCCCATATCTCCTTAAATATGCGTCCTAGAGCGAAAAGGACTTTAATTCGTGACCACCCTCAAAAAATTTAAAAATCCACCCAAAACCTAAAAAAATTGAAATTTTTATATGAAAAACTTCTTTTGCCCATATCTCCTTAAAAATGCGTCCTAGAGCGAAAAGGACTTTAATTCGTGACCACCCTCAAAAAATTGAAAAATCCACCCAAAACCTAAAAAAAATTGAAATTTTTATATGAAAAACTTCTTTTGCCCATATCTCCTTAAATATGCGTCCTAGAGCGAAAAGGACTTTAATTCGTGACCACCCCCAAAAAATTGAAAAATCCACCCAAAACCTAAAAAAATTGAAATTTTTATATGAAAAACTTCTTTTGCCCATATCTCCTAAACTAAGCGTCCTAGAGCGAAAAGGACTTTAATTCGTGACCACCCTCAAAAAATTGACAAATCCACCCAAAACCTAAAAAAATTGAAATTTTTATATGAAAAACTTCTTTTGCCCATATCTCCTTAAATATGCGTCCTAGAGCGAAAAGGACTTTAATTCGTGACCACCCTCAAAAAATTGAAAAATCCACCCAAAACCTAAAAAAAATTGAAATTTTTATATGAAAAACTTCTGTTGCCCATATCTCCTAAACTAAGCGTCCTAGAGCGAAAAGGACTTTAATTCGTGACCACCCCCAAAAAATTTAAAAATTCACCCAAAACCTAAAAAAATTGAAATTTTTATATGAAAAACTTCTTTTGCCCATATCTCCTTAAATATGCGTCCTAGAGCGAAAAGGACTTTAATTCGTGACCACCCCCAAAAAATTGAAAAATCCACCCAAAACCTAAAAAAATTGAAATTTTTATATGAAAAACTTCTTTTGCCCATATCTCCTTAAATATGCGTCCTAGAGCGAAAAGGACTTTAATTCTTGACCACCCTCAAAAAATTGAAAAATCCACCCAAAACTTAAAAAAATTTAAATTTTTATATGAAAAACTTCTTTTGCCCATATCTCCTTAAATATGCGTCCTAGGGCGAAAAGGACTTTAATTCGTGACCACCCTCAAAAAATTGAAAAATCCACCCAAAACCTAAAAAAATTGAAATTTTTATATGAAAAACTTCTGTTGCCCATATCTCCTAAACTAAGCGTTCTAGAACGAAAAGGTCTTTAATTCGTGATCACCCTCAAAAAATTGAAAAATCCACCCAAAACCTAACAAAATTGAAATTTTTATATGAAAAATTTATTTTGCCCATATCTCCTTAAATATGCGTCCTAGAGCGAAAAGGACTTTAATTCGTGACCACCTTCAAAAAATTGAAAAATCTAAAAAAATTGAAATTTTTATAGAAAAACTTCTTTTGCCCATATCTCCTTAAATATGCGTCCTAGAGCGAAAAGGAAAAATCCACCCAAAACCCAAAAAATTTGAAATTTTTATATGAAAAACTTGTTTTGGCCATATCTCCTTAAATATGCGTCCTAGAGCGAAAAGGACTTTAATTCGTGACTACCCTCAAAAAATTGAAAAATCCACCCAAAACCTAAAAAAATTGAAATTTTTATATGAAAAACTTCTTTTGCCCATATCTCCTTAAATATGCGTCCTAGAGCGAAAAGGACTTTAATTCGTGACCACCCTCAAAAAATTGAAAAATCCACCCAAAACCTAAAAAAAATTGAAATTTTTATATGAAAAACTTCTGTTGCCCATATCTCCTAAACTAAGCGTCCTAGAGCGAAAAGGACTTTAATTCGTGACCACCCTCAAAAAATTGAAAAATCCACCCAAAACCTAAAAAAATTGAAATTTTTATATGAAAAACTTCTTTTGCCCATATCTCCTTAAATATGCGTCCTAGAGCGAAAAGGACTTTAATTCGTGACCACCCTCAAAAAATTGAAAAATCCACCCAAAACCTAAAAAAAATTGAAATTTTTATATGAAAAACTTCTGTTGCCCATATCTCCTAAACTAAGCGTCCTAGAGCGAAAAGGACTTTAATTCGTGACCACCCCCAAAAAATTTAAAAATTCACCCAAAACCTAAAAAAATTGAAATTTTTATATGAAAAACTTCTTTTGCCCATATCTCCTTAAATATGCGTCCTAGAGCGAAAAGGACTTTAATTCGTGACCACCCCCAAAAAATTGAAAAATCCACCCAAAACCTAAAAAAATTGAAATTTTTATATGAAAAACTTCTTTTGCCCATATCTCCTTAAATATGCGTCCTAGAGCGAAAAGGACTTTAATTCTTGACCACCCTCAAAAAATTGAAAAATCCACCCAAAACTTAAAAAAATTTAAATTTTTATATGAAAAACTTCTGTTGCCCATATCTCCTAAACTAAGCGTTCTAGAACGAAAAGGTCTTTAATTCGTGACCACCCCCAAAAAATTGAAAAATCCACCCAAAACCTAAAAAAATTTAAATTTTTATATAAAAAACTTCTTTTGCCCATATCTCCTTAAATATGCGTCCTAGAGCGAAAAGGACTTTAATTCGTGACCACCCCCAAAAAATTGAAAAATCCACCCAAAACCTAAAAAAATTGAAATTTTTATATGAAAAACTTCTTTTGCCCATATCTCCTAAACTAAGCGTCCTAGAGCGAAAAGGACTTTAATTCATGACCACCCTCAAAAAATTGAAAAATCCACCCAAAACCTAAAAAAATTTAAATTTTTATATGAAAAACTTCTTTTGCCCATATCTCCTTAAATATGCGTCCTAGAGCGAAAAGGACTTTAATTCGTGACCACCCTCAAAAAATTGAAAAATCCACCCAAAACCTAAAAAAATTGAAATTTTTATATGAAAAACTTCTTTTGCCCATATCTCCTTAAATATGCGTCCTAGAGCGAAAAGGACTTTAATTCGTGACCACCCTCAAAAAATTGAAAAATCCACCCAAAACCTAAAAAAATTGAAATTATATGAAAAACTTCTTTTGCCCATATCTCCTTAAATATGCGTCCTAGAGCGAAAAGGACTTTAATTCGTGACCACCCTCAAAAAATTGAAAAATCCACCCAAAACCTAAAAAAAAATTAAATTTTTATATGAAAACCTTCTTTTGCCCATATCTCCTAAACTAAGCGTCCTAGAGCGAAAAGGACTTTAATTCGTGACCACCCTCAAAAAATTGAAAAATCCACCCAAAACCTAAAAAATTTAAATTTTTATATGTAAAACTTCTTTTGCTCATATCTACTTAAATATGCGTCCTAGAGCGAAAAAGACTTTAATTCGTGACCACCCCCAAAAAATTGAAAAATCCACCCAAAACCTAAAAAAATTTAAATTTTTATATGAAAAACTTCTTTTGCCCATATCTCCTTAAATATGCGTCCTAGAGCGAAAAGGACTTTAATTCGTGACCACCCCCAAAAAATTGAAAAATCCACCCAAAACCTAAAAAAATTGAAATTTTTATATGAAAAACTTATTTTGCCCATATCTCCTAAACTAAGCGTCCTAGAGCGAAAAGGACTTTAATTCATGACCACCCTCAAAAAATTGAAAAATCCACCCAAAACCTAAAAAAATTTAAATTTTTATATGAAAAACTTCTTTTGCCCATATCTCCTTAAATATGCGTCCTAGAGCGAAAAGGACTTTAATTCGTGACCACCCTCAAAAAATTGAAAAATCCACCCAAAACCTAAAAAAATTTAAATTTTTATATGAAAAACTTCTTTTGCCCATATCTCCTTAAATATGCGTCCTAGAGCGAAAAGGACTTTAATTCGTGACCACCCTCAAAAAATTTAAAAATCCACCCAAAACAAAAAAAAATTAAATTTTTATATGAAAACCTTCTTTTGCCCATATCTCCTAAACTAAGCGTCCTAGAGCGAAAAGGATTTTAATTCGTGACCACCCTCAAAAAATTGAAAAATCCACCCAAAACCTAAAAAAATTTAAATTTTTATATGAAAACTTCTTTTGCCCATATCTCCTTAAATATGCGTCCTAGAGCGAAAAGGACTTTAATTCGTGACCACCCTCAAAAAATTGAAAAATCCACCCAAAACCTAAAAAAAAATTAAATTTTTATATGAAAACCTTCTTTTGCCCATATCTCCTAAACTAAGCGTCCTAGAGCGAAAAGGACTTTAATTCGTGACCACCCTCAAAAAATTGAAAAATCCACCCAAAACCTAAAAAATTTAAATTTTTATATGAAAAACTTCTTTTGCTCATATCTCCTTAAATATGCGTCCTAGAGCGAAAAAGATTTTAATTCGTGACCACCCCCAAAAAATTGAAAAATCCACCCAAAACCTAAAAAAAATTTAAATTTTTATATGAAAAACTTCTTTTGCCCATATCTCCTTCAATATGCGTCCTAGAGCGAAAAGGACTTTAATTCGTGACCACCCCCAAAAAATTGAAAAATCCACCCAAAACCTAACAAAATTGAAATTTTTATATGAAAAACTTCTTTTGCCCATATCTCCTAAACTAAGCGTCCTAGAGCGAAAAGGACTTTAATTCAAAAAATTGAAAAATCCACCCAAAACCTAAAAAAATTTAAATTTTTATATGAAAAACTTCTTTTGCCCATATCTCCTTAAATATGCGTCCTAGAGCGAAAAGGACTTTAATTCGTGACCACCCTCAAAAAATTGAAAAATCCACCCAAACCTAAAAAAATTGAAATTTTTATATGAAAAACTTCTTTTGCCCATATCTCCTTAAATATGCGTCCTAGAGCGAAAAGGACTTTAATTCGTGACCACCCTCAAAAAATTGAAAAATCCACCCAAAACCTAAAAAAATTGAAATTATATGAAAAACTTCTTTTGCCCATATCTCCTTAAATATGCGTCCTAGAGCGAAAAGGACTTTAATTCGTGACCACCCCCAAAAAATTGAAAAATCCACCCAAAACCTAAAAAAATTGAAATTTTTATATGAAAAACTTCTTTTGCCCATATCTTCTTAAATATGCGTCCTAGAGCGAAAAGGACTTTAATTCGTGACCACCCCCAAAAAATCCACCCAAAACCTAAAAAAATTGAAATTTTTATATGAAAAACTTCTTTTGCCCATATCTCCTTAAATATGCGTCCTAGAGCGAAAAGGACTTTAATTCGTGACCACCCTCAAAAAATTGAAAAATCCACCCAAAACCTAAAAAAATTGAAATTTTTATATGAAAAACTTCTTTTGCCCATATCTCCTAAACTAAGCGTCCTAGAGCGAAAAGGACTTTAATTCGTGACCACCCCCAAAAAATTGAAAAATCCACCCAAAACCTAAAAAAATAAAATTTTTTATATGACAAACTTCTTTTGCCCATATCTCCTTAAATATGCGTCCTAGAGCGAAAAGGACTTTAATTCGTGACCACCCCCAAAAAATTGAAAAATCCACCCAAAACCTAAAAAATTGAAATTTTTATATGAAAAACTTCTTTTGCCCATATCTCCTTAAATATGCGTCCTAGAGCGAAAAGGACTTTAATTCGTGACCACCCCCAAAAAATTGAAAAATCCACCCAAAACCTAAAAAAATTTAAATTTTTATATGAAAAACTTCTTTTGCCCATATCTCCTTAAATATGCGTCCTAGAGCGAAAAGGACTTTAATTCGTGACCACCCCCAAAAAATTTAAAAATCCACCCAAAACCTAAAAAAATAAAAATTTTTATATGAAAAACTTCTTTTGCCCATATCTCCTTAAATATGCGTCCTAGAGCGAAAAGGACTTTAATTCGTGACCACCCTCAAAAAATTGAAAAATCCACCCAAAACCTAAAAAAATTGAAAATTTTATATGAAAAACTTCTTTTGCCCATATCTCCTTAAAAATGCGTCCTAGAGCGAAAAGGACTTTAATTCGTGACCACCCTCAAAAAATTGAAAAATCCACCCAAAACCTAAAAAAATTGAAATTTTTATATGAAAAACTTCTTTTGCCCATATCTCCTTAAATATGCGTCCTAGAGCGAAAAGGACTTTAATTCGTGACCACCCTCAAAAAATTGAAAAATCCACCCAAAACCTAAAAAAAATTGAAATTTTTATATGAAAAACTTCTGTTGCCCATATCTCCTAAACTAAGCGTCCTAGAGCGAAAAGGACTTTAATTCGTGACCACCCCCAAAAAATTTAAAAATTCACCCAAAACCTAAAAAAATTGAAATTTTTATATGAAAAACTTCTTTTGCCCATATCTCCTTAAATATGCGTCCTACAGCGAAAAGGACTTTAATTCGTGACCACCGTCAAAAAATTGAAAAATCCACCCAAAACCTAAAAAAAATTGAAATTTTTATATGAAAAACTTCTGTTGCCCATATCTCCTAAACTAAGCGTCCTAGAGCGAAAAGGACTTTAATTCGTGACCACCCTCAAAAAATTGAAAAATCCACCCCAAACCTAAAAAAATTGAAATTTTTATATGAAAAACTTCTGTTACCCATATCTCCTAAACTAAGCGTTCTAGAACGAAAAGGTCTTTAATTCGTGATCACCCTCAAAAAATTGAAAAATCCACCCAAAACCTAAAAAAATTGAAATTTTTATATGAAAAATTTATTTTGCCCATATCTCCTTAAATATGCGTCCTAGAGCGAAAAGGACTTTAATTCGTGACCACCTTCAAAAAATTGAAAAATCTACCCAAAACCTAAAAAAATTTAAATTTTTATATGAAAAACTTCTTTTGCCCATATCTCCTTAAATATGCGTCCTAGAGCGAAAAGGACTTTAATTCGTGACCACCCCCAAAAAATTGAAAAATCCACCCAAAACCCAAAAATTTGAAATTTTTATATGAAAAACTTGTTTTGGCCATATCTCCTTAAATATGCGTCCTAGAGCGAAAAGGACTTTAATTCGTGACTACCCCCAAAAAATTGAAAAATCCACCCAAAACCTAAAAAAATTTAAATTTTTATATGAAAAACTTCTTTTGCCCATATCTCCTTAAATATGCGTCCTAGAGCGAAAAGGACTTTAATTCGTGACCACCCTCAAAAAATTTAAAAATCCACCCAAAACCTAAAAAAAAATTAAATTTTTATATGAAAACCTTCTTTTGCCCATATCTCCTAAACTAAGCGTCCTAGAGCGAAAAGGACTTTAATTCGTGACCACCCTCAAAAAATTGAAAAATCCACCCAAAACCTAAAAAAATTTAAATTTTTATATGAAAAACTTCTTTTGCCCATATCTCCTTAAATATGCGTCCTAGAGCGAAAAGGACTTTAATTCGTGACCACCCTCAAAAAATTGAAAAATCCACCCAAAACCTAAAAAAAAATTAAATTTTTATATGAAAACCTTCTTTTGCCCATATCTCCTAAACTAAGCGTCCTAGAGCGAAAAGGACTTTAATTCGTGACCACCCTCAAAAAATTGAAAAATCCACCCAAAACCTAAAAAATTTAAATTTTTATATGAAAAACTTCTTTTGCTCATATCTCCTTAAATATGCGTCCTAGAGCGAAAAAGACTTTAATTCGTGACCACCCCCAAAAATTGAAAAATCCACCCAAAACCTTAAAAAATTTAAATTTTTATATGAAAAATTTCTTTTGTCCATATCTCCTAAACTAAGCGTCCTAGAGCGAAAAGGACTTTAATTCGTGACCACCCTCAAAAAATTTAAAAATCCACCCAAAACCTAAAAAAATTGAAATTTTTATATGAAAAACTTCTTTTGCCCATATCTCCTTAAATATGCGTCCTAGAGCGAAAAGGACTTTAATTCGTGACCACCCCCAAAAAATTGAAAAATCCACCCAAAACCTAAAAAAATTGAAATTTTTATATGAAAAACTTCTTTTGCCCATATCTCCTTAAATATGCGTCCTAGAGCGAAAAGGACTTCAATTCGTGGCCACCCTCAAAAAATTGAAAAATCCACCCAAAACCTAAAAAAATTGAAATTTTTATATGAAAACCTTCTTTTGCCCATATCTCCTAAACTAAGCGTCCTAGAGCGAAAAGGGCTTTAATTCGTGACCACCCTCAAAAAATTGAAAAATCCACCCAAAACCTAAAAAAATTGAAATTTTTATATGAAAAACTTATTTTGTCCATTTCTCCTTAAATGTGCGTCCTAGAGCGAAAAGGACTTTAATTCGTGACCACCCCCACAAAATTGAAAAATCCACCCAAAACCTAAAAAAATTGAAATTTTTATATGAAAACCTTCTTTTGCCCATATCTCCTAAACTAAGCGTCCTAGAGCGAAAAGGACTTTAAAGGAAAAGGAAAAGGACTCAAAAAATTGAAAAATCCACCCAAAACCTAAAAAAATTTAAATTTTTATATGAAAACCTTCTTTTGCCTATATCTCCTAAACTAAGCGTCCTAGAGGGAAAAGGACTTTAATTCGTGACCACCCCCAAAAAATTGAAAAATCCACCCAAAACCTAAAAAAATTGAAATTTTTATATGAAAAACTTCTTTTGCCCATATCTCCTTAAATATGCGTCCTAGAGCGAAAAGGACTTTAATTCGTGACCACCCCCAAAAAATTGAAAAATCCACCCAAAACCTAAAAAAATTGAAATTTTTATATGAAAAACTTCTTTTGTCCATATCTCCTTAAATATGCGTCCTAGAGCGAAAAGGACTTTAATTCGTGACCACCCCCGAAAAATTTAAAAATCCACCCAAAACCTAAAAAATTGAAATTTTTATATGAAAAACTTCTGTTGCCCATATCTCCTAAACTAAGCGTCCTAGAGCGAAAAGGACTTTAATTCATGACCACCCTCAAAAAATTTAAAAATCCACCCAAAACCTAAAAAAATTTAAATTTTTATATGAAAAACTTCTTTTGCCCATATCTCCTTAAATATGCGTCCTAGAGCGAAAAGGACTTTAATTCATGACCACCCCCAAAAAATTGAAAAATCCACCCAAAACCTAAAAAATTGAAATTTTTATATGAAAAACTTCTTTTGCCCATATCTCCTTAAATATGCGTCCTAGAGCGAAAAGGACTTTAATTCGTGACCACCCCCAAAAAATTGAAAAATCCACCCAAAACCTAAAAAAATTTAAATTTTTATATGAAAAACTTCTTTTGCCCATATCTCCTTAAATATGCGTCCTAGAGCGAAAAGGACTTTAATTCGTGACCACCCCCAAAAAATTTAAAAATCCACCCAAAACCTAAAAAAATAAAAATTTTTATATGAAAAACTTCTTTTGCCCATATCTCCTTAAATATGCGTCCTAGAGCGAAAAGGACTTTAATTCGTGACCACCCTCAAAAAATTGAAAAATCCACCCAAAACCTAAAAAAATTGAAAATTTTATATGAAAAACTTCTTTTGCCCATATCTCCTTAAAAATGCGTCCTAGAGCGAAAAGGACTTTAATTCGTGACCACCCTCAAAAAATTGAAAAATCCACCCAAAACCTAAAAAAATTGAAATTTTTATATGAAAAACTTCTTTTGCCCATATCTCCTTAAATATGCGTCCTAGAGCGAAAAGGACTTTAATTCGTGACCACCCTCAAAAAATTGAAAAATCCACCCAAAACCTAAAAAAAATTGAAATTTTTATATGAAAAACTTCTGTTGCCCATATCTCCTAAACTAAGCGTCCTAGAGCGAAAAGGACTTTAATTCGTGACCACCCCCAAAAAATTTAAAAATTCACCCAAAACCTAAAAAAATTGAAATTTTTATATGAAAAACTTCTTTTGCCCATATCTCCTTAAATATGCGTCCTACAGCGAAAAGGACTTTAATTCGTGACCACCCTCAAAAAATTGAAAAATCCACCCAAAACCTAAAAAAAATTGAAATTTTTATATGAAAAACTTCTGTTGCCCATATCTCCTAAACTAAGCGTCCTAGAGCGAAAAGGACTTTAATTCGTGACCACCCTCAAAAAATTGAAAAATCCACCCCAAACCTAAAAAAATTGAAATTTTTATATGAAAAACTTCTGTTACCCATATCTCCTAAACTAAGCGTTCTAGAACGAAAAGGTCTTTAATTCGTGATCACCCTCAAAAAATTGAAAAATCCACCCAAAACCTAAAAAAATTGAAATTTTTATATGAAAAATTTATTTTGCCCATATCTCCTTAAATATGCGTCCTAGAGCGAAAAGGACTTTAATTCGTGACCACCTTCAAAAAATTGAAAAATCTACCCAAAACCTAAAAAAATTTAAATTTTTATATGAAAAACTTCTTTTGCCCATATCTCCTTAAATATGCGTCCTAGAGCGAAAAGGACTTTAATTCGTGACCACCCCCAAAAAATTGAAAAATCCACCCAAAACCCAAAAATTTGAAATTTTTATATGAAAAACTTGTTTTGGCCATATCTCCTTAAATATGCGTCCTAGAGCGAAAAGGACTTTAATTCGTGACTACCCCCAAAAAATTGAAAAATCCACCCAAAACCTAAAAAAATTTAAATTTTTATATGAAAAACTTCTTTTGCCCATATCTCCTTAAATATGCGTCCTAGAGCGAAAAGGACTTTAATTCGTGACCACCCTCAAAAAATTTAAAAATCCACCCAAAACCTAAAAAAAAATTAAATTTTTATATGAAAACCTTCTTTTGCCCATATCTCCTAAACTAAGCGTCCTAGAGCGAAAAGGACTTTAATTCGTGACCACCCTCAAAAAATTGAAAAATCCACCCAAAACCTAAAAAAATTTAAATTTTTATATGAAAAACTTCTTTTGCCCATATCTCCTTAAATATGCGTCCTAGAGCGAAAAGGACTTTAATTCGTGACCACCCTCAAAAAATTGAAAAATCCACCCAAAACCTAAAAAAAAATTAAATTTTTATATGAAAACCTTCTTTTGCCCATATCTCCTAAACTAAGCGTCCTAGAGCGAAAAGGACTTTAATTCGTGACCACCCTCAAAAAATTGAAAAATCCACCCAAAACCTAAAAAATTTAAATTTTTATATGAAAAACTTCTTTTGCTCATATCTCCTTAAATATGCGTCCTAGAGCGAAAAAGACTTTAATTCGTGACCACCCCCAAAAATTGAAAAATCCACCCAAAACCTTAAAAAATTTAAATTTTTATATGAAAAATTTCTTTTGTCCATATCTCCTAAACTAAGCGTCCTAGAGCGAAAAGGACTTTAATTCGTGACCACCCTCAAAAAATTTAAAAATCCACCCAAAACCTAAAAAAATTGAAATTTTTATATGAAAAACTTCTTTTGCCCATATCTCCTAAACTAAGCGTCCTAGAGCGAAAAGGACTTTAATTCGTGACCACCCCCAAAAAATTGAAAAATCCACCCAAAACCTAAAAAAAATTGAAATTTTTATATGAAAAACTTCTTTTGCCCATATCTCCTTAAATATGCGTCCTAGAGCGAAAAGGACTTCAATTCGTGGCCACCCTCAAAAAATTGAAAAATCCACCCAAAACCTAAAAAAATTGAAATTTTTATATGAAAACCTTCTTTTGCCCATATCTCCTAAACTAAGCGTCCTAGAGCGAAAAGGGCTTTAATTCGTGACCACCCTCAAAAAATTGAAAAATCCACCCAAAACCTAAAAAAATTGAAATTTTTATATGAAAAACTTATTTTGTCCATTTCTCCTTAAATGTGCGTCCTAGAGCGAAAAGGACTTTAATTCGTGACCACCCCCACAAAATTGAAAAATCCACCCAAAACCTAAAAAAATTGAAATTTTTATATGAAAACCTTCTTTTGCCCATATCTCCTAAACTAAGCGTCCTAGAGCGAAAAGGACTTTAAAGGAAAAGGAAAAGGACTCAAAAAATTGAAAAATCCACCCAAAACCTAAAAAAATTGAAATTTTTATATGAAAACCTTCTTTTGCCTATATCTCCTAAACTAAGCGTCCTAGAGGGAAAAGGACTTTAATTCGTGACCACCCCCAAAAAATTGAAAAATCCACCCAAAACCTAAAAAAATTGAAATTTTTATATGAAAAACTTCTTTTGCCCATATCTCCTTAAATATGCGTCCTAGAGCGAAAAGGACTTTAATTCGTGACCACCCCCAAAAAATTGAAAAATCCACCCAAAACCTAAAAAAATTGAAATTTTTATATGAAAAACTTCTTTTGTCCATATCTCCTTAAATATGCGTCCTAGAGCGAAAAGGACTTTAATTCGTGACCACCCCCGAAAAATTTAAAAATCCACCCAAAACCTAAAAAATTGAAATTTTTATATGAAAAACTTCTGTTGCCCATATCTCCTAAACTAAGCGTCCTAGAGCGAAAAGGACTTTAATTCATGACCACCCTCAAAAAATTTAAAAATCCACCCAAAACCTAAAAAAATTTAAATTTTTATATGAAAAACTTCTTTTGCCCATATCTCCTTAAATATGCGTCCTAGAGCGAAAAGGACTTTAATTCATGACCACCCCAAAAAATTGAAAAATCCACCCAAAACCTAAAAAAATTGAAATTTTTATATGAAAAACTTCTTTTGCCCATATCTCCTTAAATATGCGTCCTAGAGCGAAAAGGACTTTAATTCGTGACCACCCTCAAAAAATTGAAAAATCCACCCAAAACCTAAAAAAATTTAAATTTTTATATGAAAAACTTCTTTTGCCCATATCTCCTTAAATATGCGTCCTAGAGCGAAAAGGACTTTAATTCGTGACCACCCTCAAAAAATTGAAAAATCCACCCAAAACCTAAAAAAATTGAAATTTTTATATGAAAAACTTCTTTTGCCCATATCTCCTTAAATATGCGTCCTAGAGCGAAAAGGACTTTAATTCGTGACCACCCCCAAAAAATTGAAAAATCCACCCAAAAATTTTTATATGAAAAACATGTTTTGCCCATATCTCCTTAAATATGCGTCCTAGAGCGAAAAGGACTTTAATTCGTGACCACCCACAACAAATTTAAAAATCCACCCAAAACCTAAAAAAATTAAATTTTTATATGAAAAACTTCTTTTGCCCATATCTCCTTAAATATGCGTCCTAGAGCGAAAAGGACTTTAATTCGTGACCACCCCCAAAAAATTGAAAAATCCACCCAAAACCTAAAAAAATTTAAATTTTTATATCAAAAACTTCTTTTGCCCATTTCTCCTTAAATATGCGTCCTAGAGCGAAAAGGACTTTAATTCGTGACCACCCCCAAAAAATTGAAAAATCCACCCAAAACCTAAAAACATTGAAATTTTTATATGAAAAACTTCTTTTGCCCATATCTCCTTAAATATGCGTTCTAGAGCGAAAAGGACTTTAATTCGTGACCACCCTCAAAAAATTGAAAAATCCACCCAAAACCTAAAAAAATTGAAATTTTTATATGAAAAATTTCTTTTGCCCATATCTCCTTAAATATGCGTCCTAGAGCGAAAAGGACTTTAATTCGTGACCACCCCCAAAAAATTGAAAAAATCCACCCAAAACCTAAAAAAAGTTAAATTTTTATATCAAAAACTTCTTTTGTCCATATCTCCTTAAATATGCGTCCTAGAGCGAAAAGGACTTTAATTCGTGACCACCCCCAAAAAATTGAAAAATCCACCCAAAACCTAAAAAATTGAAATTTTTATATGAAAAACTTCTGTTGCCCATATCTCCTAAACTAAGCGTCCTAGAGCGAAAAGGACTTTAATTCATGACCACCCTCAAAAAATTGAAAAATCCACCCAAAACCTAAAAAAATTTAAATTTTTATATGAAAAACTTCTTTTGCCCATATCTCCTTAAATATGCGTCCTAGAGCGAAAAGGACTTTAATTCGTGACCACCCCAAAAAATTGAAAAATCCACCCAAAACCTAAAAAAATTGAAATTTTTATATGAAAAACTTCTTTTGCCCATATCTCCTTAAATATGCGTCCTAGAGCGAAAAGGACTTTAATTCGTGACCACCCCCAAAAAATTGAAAAATCCACCCAAAACGTAAAAAAATTTAAATTTTTATATGAAAAACTTCTTTTGCCCATATATCCTTAAATATGCGTCCTAGAGCGAAAAGGACTTTAATTCGTGACCACCCTCAAAAAATTGAAAAATCCACCCAAAACCTAAAAAAATTGAAATTTTTATATGAAAAACTTCTTTTGCCCATATCTCCTTAAATATGCGTCCTTGAGCGAAAAGGACTTTAATTCGTGACCACCCCCAAAAAATTGAAAAATCCACCCAAAACCTAAAAAAATTTAAATTTTTATATGAAAAACATGTTTTGCCCATATCTCCTTAAATATGCGTCCTAGAGCGAAAAGGACTTTAATTCGTGACCACCCCCAAAAAATTGAAAAATCCACCCAAAACCTAAAAAAATTAAATTTTTATATGAAAAACTTCTTTTGCCCATATCTCCTTAAATATGCGTCCTAGAGCGAAAAGGACTTTAATTCGTGACCACCCCCAAAAAATTGAAAAATCCACCCAAAACCTAAAAAAATTTAAATTTTTATATCAAAAACTTCTTTTGCCCATATCTCCTTAAATATGCGTCCTAGAGCGAAAAGGACTTTAATTCGTGACCACCCCCAAAAAATTGAAAAATCCACCCAAAACCTAAAAACATTGAAATTTTTATATGAAAAACTTCTTTTGCCCATATCTCCTTAAATATGCGTTCTAGAGCGAAAAGGACTTTAATTCGTGACCACCCTCAAAAAATTGAAAAATCCACCCAAAACCTAAAAAAATTGAAATTTTTATATGAAAAACTTCTTTTGCCCATATCTCCTTAAATATGCGTCCTAGAGCGAAAAGGACTTTAATTCGTGACCACCCCCAAAAAATTGAAAAATCCACCCAAAACCTAAAAAAATTTAAATTTTTATATCAAAAACTTCTTTTGCCCATATCTCCTTAAATATGCGTCCTAGAGCGAAAAGGACTTTAATTCGTGACCACCCCCAAAAAATTGAAAAATCCACCCAAAACCTAAAAACATTGAAATTTTTATATGAAAAACTTCTTTTGCCCATATCTCCTTAAATATGCGTCCTAGAGCGAAAAGGACTTTAATTCGTGACCACCCTCAAAAAATTGAAAAATCCACCCAAAACCTAAAAAAATTTAAATTTTTATATGAAAAACTTCTTTTGCCCATATCTCCTTAAATATGCGTCCTAGAGCGAAAAGGACTTTAATTCGTGACCACCCTCAAAAAATAGGAAAATCCACCCAAAACCTAAAAAAATTGAAATTTTTATATGAAAAACTTCTTTTGCCCATATCTCCTAAACTAAGCGTCCTAGAGCGAAAAGGACTTTAATTCGTGACCACCCTCAAAAAATTGAAAAATCCACCCAAAACCTAAAAAAATTTAAATTTTTATATGAAAAACTTCTTTTGCCCATATCTCCTTAAATATGCGTCCTAGAGCGAAAAGGACTTTAATTCGTGACCACCCCCAAAAAATTGAAAAATCCACCCAAAACCTAAAAAAATTTAAATTTTTACATGAAAAACTTCTTTTGCCCATATCTCCTTAAATATGCGTCCTAGAGCGAAAAGGACTTTAATTCGTGACCACCCCCAAAAAATTGAAAAATCCACCCAAAACCTAAAAAAATTTAAATTTTTATATGAAAAACTTCTTTTGCCCATATCTCCTAAACTAAGCGTCCTAGAGCGAAAAGGACTTTAATTCGTGACCACCCTCAAAAAATTGAAAAATCCACCCAAAACCTAAAAAAATTGAAATTTTTATATGAAAAACTTCTTTTGCCCATATCTCCTTAAATATGCGTCCTAGAGCGAAAAGGACTTTAATTCGTGGCCACCCCCAAAAAATTGAAAAATCCACCCAAAACCTAAAAAAATTTAAATTTTTACATGAAAAACTTCTTTTGCCCATATCTCCTTAAATATGCGTCCTAGAGCGAAAAGGACTTTAATTCGTGACCACCCCCAAAAAATTGAAAAATCCACCCAAAACCTAAAAAAATTTAAATTTTTATATGAAAAACTTCTTTTGCCCATATCTCCTTAAATATGCGTCCTAGAGCGAAAAGGACTTTAATTCGTGACCACCCCCAAAAAATTGAAAAGTCCACCCAAAACCTAAAAAACTGAAATTTTTATATGAAAAACTTCTGTTGCCCATATCTCCTAAACTAAGCGTCCTAGAGCGAAAAGGACTTTAATTCATGACCACCCTCAAAAAATTGAAAAATCCACCCAAAACCTAAAAAAATTGAAATGTTTATATGAAAAACTTCTTTTGCTCATATCTCCTAAACTAAGCGTCCTAGAGCGAAAAGGACTTTAATTCATGACCACCCCAAAAAATTGAAAAATCCACCCAAAACTTAAAAAAATTGAAATTTTTTATATCTCCTTAAATATGCGTCCTAGAGCGAAAAGGACTTTAATTCGTGACCACCCCCAAAAAATTGAAAAATCCACCCAAAACCTAAAAAAATTTAAATTTTTATATGAAAAACTTCTTTTGCCCACATCTCCTTAAATATGCGTCCTAGAGCGAAAAGGACTTTAATTCGTGACCACCCCCAAAAAATTGAAAAATCCACCCAAAACCTAAAAAAATTTAAATTTTTATATGAAAAACTTCTTTTGCCCATATCTCCTCAAATATGCGCCCTAGAGCTAAAAGGACTTTAATTCGTGACCAACCTCAAAAAATTGAAAAATCCACCCAAAACCTAAAAAAATTGAAATTTTTATATGAAAAGCTTCTTTTGAAATTGAAAAGTCCACCCAAAACCTAAAAAATTGAAATTTTTATATGAAAAACTTCTTTTGCCCATATCTCCTTAAATATGCGTCCTAGAGCGAAAAGGACTTTAATTCGTGACCACCCTCAAAAAATTGAAAAATCCACCCAAAACCTAAAAAAATTGAAATTTTTATATGAAAAACTTCTTTTGCCCATATCTCCTTAAATATGCGTCCTAGAGCGAAAAGGACTTTAATTCGTGACCACCCTCAAAAAATTGACAAATCCACCCAAAACCTAAAAAAATTGAAATTTTTATATGAAAAACTTCTTTTGCCCATATCTCCTTAAATATGCGTCCTAGAGCGAAAAGGACTTTAATTCGTGACCACCCACAAATAATTGAAAAATCCACCCAAAACCTAAAAAAATTGAAATTTTTATATGAAAAACTTCTTTTGCCCATATCTCCTTAAATATGCGTCCTAGAGCGAATAGGACTTTAATTCGTGACCACCCCCAAAAAATTGAAAAATCCACCCAAAACCTAAAAAAATAGAAATTTTTATATGAAAAACATCTTTTGCCCATATCTCCTTAAATATGCGTCCTAGAGCGAAAAGGACTTTAATTCGTGACCACCCCCAAAAAATTGAAAAATCCACCCAAAACCTAAAAAAATTTGAAATTTTTATATGAAAAACTTCTGTGGCCCATATCTCCTAAACTAAGCGTCCTAGAGCGAAAAGGACTTTAATTCGTGATCACCCTCAAAAAATTGAAAAATCCACCCAAAACCTAAAAAAATTGAAATTTTTATATGAAAAACTTCTTTTGCCCATATCTCCTAAACTAAGCGTCCTAGAGCGAAAAGGACTTTAATTCGTGACCACCCCCAAAAAATTGAAAAATCCACCCAAAACCTAAAAAAAATTGAAATTTTTATATGAAAAACTTCTTTTGCCCATATCTCCTCAAATATGCGTCCTAGAGCGAAAAGGACTTTAATTCGTGACCACCCTCAAAAAATTGAAAAATCCTCCCAAAACCTAAAAAAATTGAAATTTTTATATGAAAAACTTCTTTTGCCCATATCTCCTAAACTAAGCGTCTTAGAGCGAAAAGGACTTTAATTCGTGACCACCCCCAAAAAATTGAAAAATCCACCCAAAACCTAAAAAAAATTTAAATTTTTATATGAAAAACTTCTTTTGCCCATATCTCCTTAAATATGCGTCCTAGAGCGAAAAGGACTTTAATTCGTGACCACCCCCAAAAAATTGAAAAATCCACCCAAAACCTAAAAAAAATTAAATTTTTATATGAAAACCTTCTTTTGCCCATATCTCCTAAATTAAGCGTCCTGGAGCGAAAAGGACTTTAATTCGTGACCACCCACAAAAAATTGAAAAATCCACCCAAAACCTAAAAAAATTGAAATTTTTATATGAAAAACTTCTTTTGCCCATATCTCCTTAAATATGCGTCCTAGAGCGAAAAGGACTTTAATTCGTGACCACCCTCCAAAAATCGAAAAATCCACCCAAAACCTAAAAAAATTGAAATTTTTATATGAAAAACTTCTTTTGCCCATATCTCCTTAAATATGCGTCCTAGAGCGAAAAGGACTTTAATTCGTGACCACCCTCCAAAAATCGAAAAATCCACCCAAAACCTAAAAAAATTGAAATTTTTATATGAAAAACTTCTTTTGCCCATATCTCCTTAAATATGCGTCCTAGAGCGAAAAGGACTTTAATTCGTGACCACCCCCAAAAAATTGAAAAATCCACCCAAAACCTAAAAAAATTGAAATTTTTATATGAAAAAGTTCTTTTGCCCATATCTCCTTAAATATGCGTCCTAGAGCGAAAAGGACTTTAATTCGTGACCACCCTCAAAAAATTGAAAAATCCACCCAAAACCTAAAAAAATTTAAATTTTTATATGAAAAACTTCTTTTGCCCATATCTCCTCAAATATGCGCCCTAGAGCTAAAAGGACTTTAATTCGTGACCACCCTCAAAAAATTGAAAAATCCACCCAAAACCTAAAAAAATTGAAATTTTTATATGAAAAGCTCCTTTTGAAATTGAAAAGTCCACCCAAAACCTAACAAAATTGAAATTTTTATATGAAAAAGTTCTTTTGCCCATATCTCCTTAAATATGCGTCCTAGAGCGAAAAGGACTTTAATTCGTGACCACCCTCAAAAAATTGAAAAATCCACCCAAAACCTAAAAAAATTGAAATTTTTATATGAAAAACTTCTTTTGCCCATATCTCCTTAAATATGCGTCCTAGAGCGAAAAGGACTTTAATTCGTGACCACCCCCAAAAAATTGAAAAATCCACCCAAAACCTAAAAATATTGAAATTTTTGTATGAAAAACTTCTTTTGCCCACATCTCCTTAAATATGCGTCCTAGAGCGAAAAGGACTTTAATTCGTGACCACCCTCAAAAAATTGACAAATCCACCCAAAACCTAAAAAAAATGAAATTTTTATATGAAAAACTTCTTTTGCCCATATCTCCTTAAATATGCGTCCTAGAGCGAAAAGGACTTTAATTCGTGACCACCCACAAAAAATTGAAAAATCCACCCAAAACCTAAAAAAATTTAAATTTTTATATGAAAAACTTCTTTTGCCCATATCTCCTTAAATATGCGTCCTAGAGCGAATAGGACTTTAATTCGTGACCACCCCCAAAAAAATTGAAAAATCCACCCAAAACCTAAAAAAATAGAAATTTTTATATGAAAAACATCTTTTGCCCATATCTCCTTAAATATGCGTGCTAGAGCGAAAAGGACTTTAATTCGTGACCACCCTCAAAAAATTGAAAAATCCACCCAAAACCTAAAAAAATTGAAATTTTTATATGAAAAACTTCTTTTGCCCATATCTCCTTAAATATGCGACCTAGAGCGAAAAGGACTTTAATTCGTGACCACCCTCAAAAAATTGAAAAATCCACCCAAAACCTACAAAAATTTAAATTTTTATATGGAAAACATCTTTTGCCCATATCTCCTTAAATATGCGTCCTAGAGCGAAAAGGACTTTAATTTGTGACCACCCCCAAAAAATTGAAAAATCCACCCAAAACCTAAAAAAATTTAAATTTTTATATGAAAAACTTCTTTTGCCCATATCTCCTTAAATATGCGTCCTAGAGCGAAAAGGACTTAAATTCGTGACCACCCTCAAAAAATTTAAAAATCCACCCAAAACTTAAAAAAATTGAAATTTTTATATGAAAAACTTCTTTTGCCCATATCTCCTAAACTAAGGGTCCTAGAGCGAAAAGGACTTTAATTCGTGACCACCCCCAAAAAATTGCAAAATCCACCCAAACTTCTTTTGCCCATATCTCCTTAAATATGCGTCCTAGGGCGAAAAGGACTTTAATTCGTGACCACCCCCAAAAAATTGAAAAATCCACCCAAAACCTAAAAAAATTGAAATTTTTATATGAAAAACTTCTTTTGCCCATATCTCTTTAAATATGCGTCCTAGAGCGAAAAGGACTTTAATTCGTGACCACCCCCAAAAAATTGAAAAATCCACCCAAAACCTAAAAAAATTTAAATTTTTATATGAAAAACTTCTTTTGCATATATCTCCTAAACTAAGCGTCCTAGAGCGAAAAGGACTTTAATTCGTGACCACCCTCAAAAAATTGAAAAATCCACCCAAAACCTAAAAAAATTGAAATTTTTATATGAAAAGCTTCTTTTGCCCATATCTCCTAAACTAAGCGTCCTAGAGCGAAAAGGACTTTAATTCGTGACCACCCCCAAAAAATTGAAAAATCCACCCAAAACCTAAAAAAATAAAAATTTTTATATGAAAAACTTCTTTTGCCCATATCTCCTTAAATATGCGTCCTATAGCGAAAAGGACTTTAATTCCTGACCACCCCCAAAAAATTGAAAAATCCACCCAAAACCTAAAAAAATTGAAATTTTTATATGAAAAACTTCTTTTGCCCATATCTCCTAAACTAAGCGTCCTAGAGCGAAAAGGACTTTAATTCGTGACCACCCTCAAAAAATTGAAAAATCCACCCAAAACCTAAAAAAATTGAAATTTTTATATGAAAAACTTCTGTTGCCCATATCTCCTTAACTAAGCGTCCTAGAGCGAAAAGGACTTTAATTCGTGACCACCCCCAAAAAATTGAAAAAGCCACCCAAAACCTAAAAAATTATAATTTTTATATGAAAAACTTCTTTTGCCCATATCTCCTTAAATATGCGTCCTAGAGCGAAAAGGACTTTAATTCGTGACCACCCCCAAAAAATTGAAAAATCCACCCAAAACCTAAAAAATTTAAATTTTTATATGAAAAACTTCTTTTGCATATATCTCCTAAACTAAGCGTCCTAGAGCGAAAAGGACTTTAATTCGTGACCACCCTCAAAAAATTGAAAAATCCACCCAAAACCTAAAAAAATTGAAATTTTTATATGAAAAGCTCTTTTGCCCATATCTCCTAAACTAAGCGTCCTAGAGCGAAAAGGACTTTAATTCGTGACCACCCCCAAAAAATTGAAAAATCCACCCAAAACCTAAAAAAATTGAAATTTTTATATGAAAAACTTCTGTTGCCCATATCTCCTTAAATATGCGTCCTATAGCGAAAAGGACTTTAATTCGTGACCACCCCCAAAAAATTGAAAAATCCACCCAAAACCTAAAAAAATTTAAATTTTTATATGAAAAACTTCTTTTGTCCATATCTCCTTAAATATGCGTCCTAGAGCGAAAAGGACTTTAATTTGTGACCACCCTCAAATAATTGAAAAATCCACCCAAAACCTAAAAAAATTAAAATTTTTATATGAAAAACTTCTGTTGCCCATATCTCCTAAACTAAGCGTCCTAGAGCGAAAAGGACTTTAATTCGTGACCACCCCCAAAAAATTGAAAAATCCACCCAAAACCTAAAAAAATTGAAATTTTTATATGAAAAACTTCTGTTGCCCATATCTCCTAAACTAAGCGTCCTAGAGCGAAAAGGACTTTAATTCGTGACCACCCCCAAAAAATTGAAAAATCCACCCAAAACCTAAAAAATTGAAATTTTTATATGAAAAACTTCTTTTGCCCATATCTCCTTAAATATGCGTCCTAGAGCGAAAAGGACTTTAATTCGTGACCACCCCCAAAAAATTGAAAAATCCACCCAAAACCTAAAAAAATGAAATTTTTATATGAAAAACTTCTGTTGCCCATATCTCCTTAAATATGCGTCCTAGAGCGAAAAGGACTTTAATTCGTGACCACCCCCAAAAAATTGAAAAATCCACCCAAAACCTAAAAAATTGAAATTTTTATATGAAAAACTTCTTTTGCCCATATCTCCTTAAATATGCGTCCTAGAGCGAAAAGGACTTTAATTCGTGACCACCCCCAAAAAATTGAAAAATCCACCCAAAACCTAAAAAAATGAAATTTTTATATGAAAAACTTCTGTTGCCCATATCTCCTAAACTAAGCGTCCTAGAGCGAAAAGGACTTTAATTCGTGACCACCCCCAAAAAATTGAAAAATCCACCCAAAACCTAAAAAAATTGAAATTTTTATATGAAAAACTTCTGTTGCCCATATCTCCTAAACTAAGCGTCCTAGAGCGAAAAGGACTTTAATTCGTGACCACCCCCAAAAAATTGAAAAATCCACCCAAAACCTAAAAAATTGAAATTTTTATATGAAAAACTTCTGTTGCCCATATCTCCTAAACTAAGCGTCCTAGAGCGAAAAGGACTTTAATTCGTGACCACCCCCAAAAAATTGAAAAATCCACCCAAAACCTAAAAAAATTGAAATTTTTATATGAAAAACTTCTGTTGCCCATATCTCCTAAACTAAGCGTCCTAGAGCGAAAAGGACTTTAATTCGTGACCACCCCCAAAAAATTGAAAAATCCACCCAAAACCAAAAAAAATTGAAATTTTTATATGTAAAACTTCTTTTGCCCATATCTCCTTAAATATGCGTCCTAGAGCGAAAAGGACTTTAATTCGTGACCACCCCCAAAAAATTGAAAAATCCACCCAAAACCTAAAAAAATTGAAATTTTTATATGAAAAACTTCTGTTGCCCATATCTCCTAAACTAAGCGTCCTAGAGCGAAAAGGACTTTAATTCGTGACCACCCCCAAAAAATTGAAAAATCCACCCAAAACCTAAAAAATTGAAATTTTTATATGAAAAACTTCTTTTGCCCATATCTCCTTAAATATGCGTCCTAGAGCGAAAAGGACTTTAATTCGTGACCACCCCCAAAAAATTGAAAAATCCACCCAAAACCTAAAAAAATGAAATTTTTATATGAAAAACTTCTGTTGCCCATATCTCCTAAACTAAGCGTCCTAGAGCGAAAAGGACTTTAATTCGTGACCACCCCCAAAAAATTGAAAAATCCACCCAAAACCTAAAAAAATTGAAATTTTTATATGAAAAACTTCTTTTGCCCATATCTCCTTAAATATGCGTCCTAGAGCGAAAAGGACTTTAATTCGTGACCACCCCCAAAAAATTGAAAAATCCACCCAAAACCTAAAAAAAATTAAATTTTTATATGAAAAACTTCTTTTGCCCATATCTCCTAAACTAAGCGTCCTAGAGCGAAAAGGACTTTAATTCGTGACCACCTTCAAAAAATTGAAAAATCCACCCAAAACCTAAAAAAATTGAAATTTTTATATGAAAAACTTCTTTTGCCCATATCTCCTAAACTAAGCGTCCTAGAGCGAAAAGGACTTTAATTCGTGACCACCTTCAAAAAATTGAAAAATCCACCCAAAACCTAAAAAAATTGAAATTTTTATATGAAAAACTTCTTTTGCATATATCTCCTAAACTAAGCGTCCTAGAGCGAAAAGGACTTTAATTCGTGACCACCCCCAAAAAAATTGAAAAATCCACCCAAAACCTAAAAAATTGAAATTTTTATATGAAAAACTTCTGTTGCCCATGTCTCCTAAACTAAGCGTCCTAGAGCGAAAAGGACTTTAATTCATGACCACCCTCAAAAAATTGAAAAATCCACTCAAAACCTAAAAAAATTGAAATTTTTATATGAAAAACTTCTTTTGTCCATATCTCCTTAAATATGCGTCCTAGAGCAAAAAGGACTTTAATTCGTGACCACCCTCAAAAAATTGAAAAATCCACCCAAAATCTAAAAAAATAAAAAACTTTATATGAAAAACTTCTTTTGCCCATATCTCCTAAACTAAGCGTCCTAGAGCGAAAAGGACTTTAATTCATGACCACCCCCAAAAAATTGAAAAATCCACCCAAAACCTAAAAAATTGAAAATTTTATATGAAAAACTTATTTTGCCCATATCTCCTTAAATATGCGTCCTAGAGCGAAAAAGACTTTAATTCGTGACCACCCCCAAAAAATTTAAAAATCCACCCAAAATCTAAAAAAAATTAAATTTTTATATGAAAAACTTCTTTTGCCCATATCTCCTTAAATATGCGTCTTAGAGTGAAAAGGACTTTAATTCGTGACCACCCCCAAAAAATTGAAAAATCCACCCAAAACCTAAAAAAATTTAAATTTTTATATGAAAAACTTCTTTTGCATATATCTCCTAAACTAAGCGTCCTAGAGCGAAAAGGACTTTAATTCGCAAAATCCACCCAAAACCTAAAAAAATTGAAATTTTTATTTTTTTTTTTTGCCCATATCTCCTAAACTAAGCGTCCTAGAGCGAAAAGGACTTTAATTCGTGACCACCCCCAAAAAATTGAAAAATCCACCCAAAACCTAAAAAAATTGAAATTTTTATATGAAAAACTTCTTTTGCAGATATCTCCTTAAATATGCGTCCTATAGCGAAAAGGACTTTAATTCGTGACCACCCCCAAAAAATTGAAAAATCCACCCAAAACCTAAAAAAATTTAAATTTTTATATGAAAAACTTCTTTTGTCCATATCTCCTTAAATATGCGTCCTAGAGCGAAAAGGACTTTAATTCGTGACCACCCTCAAAAAATTGAAAAATCCACCGAAAACCTAAAAAAATTGAAATTTTTATATGAAAATCTTTTGTTGCCCATATCTCCTAAACTAAGCGTCCTAGAGCGAAAAGGACTTTAATTCGTGACCACCCCCAAAAAATTGAAAAATCCACCCAAAACCTAAAAAAATTGAAATTTTTATATGAAAAACTTCTTTTGCCCATATCTCCTTAAATATGCGTCCTATAGCGAAAAGGACTTTAATTCGTGACCACCCTCAAAAAATTGAAAAATCCACCCAAAACCTAAAAAAATTTAAATTTTTATATGAAAAACTTCTTTTGCCCATATCTCCTTAAATATGCGTCCTAGAGCGAAAAGGACTTTAATTCGTGACCACCCTCAAAAAATTGAAAAATCCACCGAAAACCTAAAAAAATTGAAATTTTTATATGAAAAACTTTTGTTGCCCATATCTCCTAAACTAAGCGTCCTAGAGCGAAAAGGACTTTAATTCATGACCACCCTCAAAAAATTTAAAAATCCACCCAAAACCTAAAAAATTGAAATTTTTATATGAAAAACTTCTTTTGCCCATATCTCCTAAACTAAGCGTCCTAGAGCGAAAAGGACTTTAATTCGTGACCACCCCCAAAAAATTGAAAAATCCACCCAAAACCTAAAAAAATTGAAATTTTTATATGAAAAACTTCTTTTGCCCATATCTCCTAAACTAAGCGTCCTAGAGCGAAAAGGACTTTAATTCGTGACCACCCCCAAAAAATTGAAAAATCCACCCAAAACCTAAAAAATTGAAATTTTTATATGAAAAACTTCTTTTGCCCATATCTCCTAAACTAAGCGTCCTAGAGCGAAAAGGACTTTAATTCGTGACCACCCCCAAAAAATTGAAAAATCCACCCAAAACCAAAAAAAATTGAAATTTTTATATGAAAAACTTCTTTTGCCCATATCTCCTTAAATATGCGTCCTAGAGCGAAAAGGACTTTAATTCGTGACCACCCCCAAAAAATTTAAAAATCCACCCAAAACCTAAAAAAATTTAAATTTTTATATGAAAACCTTCTTTTGCCCATATCTCCTAAACTAAGCGTCCTAGAGCGAAAAGAACTTTAATTCGTGACCACCCCCAAAAAATTGAAAAATCCGCCCAAAACCTAAAAAAAATTAAATTTTTATATGAAAAACTTCTTTTGCCCATATCTCCTAAACTAAGCGTCCTAGAGCGAAAAGGACTTTAATTCGTGACCACCCCCAAAAAAATTGAAAAATCCACCCAAAACCTAAAAAAATGAAATTTTTATATGAAAAACTTCTTTTGCCCATATCTCCTTAAATATGCGTCCTAGAGCGAAAAGGACTTTAATTCGTGACCACCCCCAAAAAATTGAAAAATCCACCCAAAACCTAAAAAAAATTGAAATTTTTATATGAAAAACTTCTTTTGCCCATATCTCCTTAAATATGCGTCCTAGAGCGAAAAGGACTTTAATTCGTGACCACCCCCAAAAAATTGAAAAATCCACCCAAAACCTAAAAAAATTTAAATTTTTATATGAAAAACTTCTTTTGCCCATATCTCCTAAACTAAGCGTCCTAGAGCGAAAAGGACTTTAATTCGTGACCACCTTCAAAAAATTGAAAAATCCACCCAAAACCTAAAAGATTGAAATTTTTATATGAAAAACTTCTTTTGCCCATATCTCCTAAACTAAGCGTCCTAGAGCGAAAAGGACTTTAATTCGTGACCACCTTCAAAAAATTGAAAAATCCACCCAAAACCTAAAAAAATTGAAATTTTTATATGAAAAACTTCTTTTGCATATATCTCCTAAACTAAGCGTCCTATAGCGAAAAGGACTTTAATTCGTGACCACCCCCAAAAAAATTGAAAAATCCACCCAAAACCTAAAAAATTGAAATGTTTATATGAAAAACTTCTGTTGCCCATATCTCCTAAACTAAGCGTCCTAGAGCGAAAAGGACTTTAATTCGTGACCACCTTCAAAAAATTGAAAAATCCACCCAAAACCTAAAAAAATTGAAATTTTTATATGAAAAACTTCTTTTGCCCATATCTCCTAAACTAAGCGTCCTAGAGCGAAAAGGACTTTAATTCGTGACCACCCCCAAAAAATTGCAAAATCCACCCAAACTTCTTTTGCCCATATCTCCTTAAATATGCGTCCTAGGGCGAAAAGGACTTTAATTCGTGACCACCCCCAAAAAATTGAAAAATCCACCCAAAACCTAAAAAAATTGAAATTTTTATATGAAAAACTTCTTTTGCCCATATCTCCTTAAATATGCGTCCTAGAGCGAAAAGGACTTTAATTCGTGACCACCCCCAAAAAATTGAAAAATCCACCCAAAACCTAAAAAAATTTAAATTTTTATATGAAAAACTTCTTTTGCATATATCTCCTAAACTAAGCGTCCTAGAGCGAAAAGGACTTTAATTCGTGACCACCCTCAAAAAATTGAAAAATCCACCCAAAACCTAAAAAAATTGAAATTTTTATATGAAAAGCTTCTTTTCCCCATATCTCCTAAACTAAGCGTCCTAGAGCGAAAAGGACTTTAATTCGTGACCACCCCCAAAAAATTGAAAAATCCACCCAAAACCTAAAAAAATAAAAATATTTATATGAAAAACTTCTTTTGCCCATATCTCCTTAAATATGCGTCCTATAGCGAAAAGGACTTTAATTCCTGACCACCCCCAAAAAATTGAAAAATCCACCCAAAACCTAAAAAAATTTAAATTTTTATATGAAAAACTTCTTTTGCCCATATCTCCTAAACTAAGCGTCCTAGAGCGAAAAGGACTTTAATTCGTGACCACCCCCAAAAAATTGAAAAATCCACCCAAAACCTAAAAAAATTTAAATTTTTATATGAAAAACTTCTGTTGCCCATATCTCCTAAACTAAGCGTCCTAGAGCGAAAAGGACTTTAATTCGTGACCACCCCCAAAAAATTGAAAAATCCACCCAAAACCTAAAAAATTGAAATTTTTATATGAAAAACTTCTTTTGCCCATATCTCCTTAAATATGCGTCCTAGAGCGAAAAGGACTTTAATTCGTGACCACCCCCAAAAAATTGAAAAATCCACCCAAAACCTAAAAAATTTAAATTTTTATATGAAAAACTTCTTTTGCATATATCTCCTAAACTAAGCGTCCTAGAGCGAAAAGGACTTTAATTCGTGACCACCCTCAAAAAATTGAAAAATCCACCCAAAACCTAAAAAAATTGAAATTTTTATATGAAAAGCTTCTTTTGCCCATATCTCCTAAACTAAGCGTCCTAGAGCGAAAAGGACTTTAATTCGTGACCACCCCCAAAAAATTGAAAAATCCACCCAAAACCTAAAAAAATTGAAATTTTTATATGAAAAACTTCTTTTGCCCATATCTCCTTAAATATGCGTCCTATAGCGAAAAGGACTTTAATTCGTGACCACCCCCAAAAAATTGAAAAATCCACCCAAAACCTAAAAAAATTTAAATTTTTATATGAAAAACTTCTTTTGTCCATATCTCCTTAAATATGCGTCCTAGAGCGAAAAGGACTTTAATTTGTGACCACCCTCAAAAAATTGAAAAATCCACCCAAAACCTAAAAAAATTAAAATTTTTATATGAAAAACTTCTGTTGCCCATATCTCCTAAACTAAGCGTCCTAGAGCGAAAAGGACTTTAATTCGTGACCACCCCCAAAAAATTGAAAAATCCACCCAAAACCTAAAAAAATTGAAATTTTTATATGAAAAACTTCTGTTGCCCATATCTCCTAAACTAAGCGTCCTAGAGCGAAAAGGACTTTAATTCGTGACCACCCCCAAAAAATTGAAAAATCCACCCAAAACCTAAAAAATTGAAATTTTTATATGAAAAACTTCTTTTGCCCATATCTCCTTAAATATGCGTCCTAGAGCGAAAAGGACTTTAATTCGTGACCACCCCCAAAAAATTGAAAAATCCACCCAAAACCTAAAAAAATGAAATTTTTATATGAAAAACTTCTGTTGCCCATATCTCCTAAACTAAGCGTCCTAGAGCGAAAAGGACTTTAATTCGTGACCACCCCCAAAAAATTGAAAAATCCACCCAAAACCTAAAAAAATTGAAATTTTTATATGAAAAACTTCTTTTGCCCATATCTCCTTAAATATGCGTCCTAGAGCGAAAAGGACTTTAATTCGTGACCACCCCCAAAAAATTGAAAAATCCACCCAAAACCTAAAAAAATTTAAATTTTTATATGAAAAACTTCTTTTGCCCATATCTCCTAAACTAAGCGTCCTAGAGCGAAAAGGACTTTAATTCGTGACCACCTTCAAAAAATTGAAAAATCCACCCAAAACCTAAAAAAATTGAAATTTTTATATGAAAAACTTCTTTTGCCCATATCTCCTAAACTAAGCGTCCTAGAGCGAAAAGGACTTTAATTCGTGACCACCTTCAAAAAATTGAAAAATCCACCCAAAACCTAAAAAAATTGAAATTTTTATATGAAAAACTTCTTT
This sequence comes from Haematobia irritans, assembly GCF_050003625.1. Lineage (NCBI taxonomy): Eukaryota > Metazoa > Arthropoda > Insecta > Diptera > Muscidae > Haematobia > Haematobia irritans. The sequence goes on from NC_134400.1 coordinate 137,819,238, forward strand.
TGCATATATCTCCTAAACTAAGCGTCCTAGAGCGAAAAGGACTTTAATTCGTGACCACCCCCAAAAAAATTGAAAAATCCACCCAAAACCTAAAAAATTGAAATTTTTATATGAAAAACTTCTGTTGCCCATGTCTCCTAAACTAAGCGTCCTAGAGCGAAAAGGACTTTAATTCATGACCACCCTCAAAAAATTGAAAAATCCACTCAAAACCTAAAAAAATTGAAATTTTTATATGAAAAACTTCTTTTGTCCATATCTCCTTAAATATGCGCCCTAGAGCAAAAAGGACTTTAATTCGTGACCACCCTCAAAAAATTGAAAAATCCACCCAAAATCTAAAAAAATAAAAAACTTTATATGAAAAACTTCTTTTGCCCATATCTCCTAAACTAAGCGTCCTAGAGCGAAAAGGACTTTAATTCATGACCACCCCCAAAAAATTGAAAAATCCACCCAAAACCTAAAAAATTGAAAATTTTATATGAAAAACTTATTTTGCCCATATCTCCTTAAATATGCGTCCTAGAGCGAAAAAGACTTTAATTCGTGACCACCCCCAAAAAATTTAAAAATCCACCCAAAATCTAAAAAAATTTAAATTTTTATATGAAAAACTTCTTTTGCCCATATCTCCTTAAATATGCGTCTTAGAGGGAAAAGGACTTTAATTCGTGACCACCCCCAAAAAATTGAAAAATCCACCCAAAACCTAAAAAAATTTAAATTTTTATATGAAAAACTTCTTTTGTCCATATCTCCTTAAATATGCGTCCTAGAGCGAAAAGGACTTTAATTCGTGACCACCCTCAAAAAATTGAAAAATCCACCGAAAACCTAAAAAAATTGAAATTTTTATATGAAAAACTTTTTTTGCCGATATCTCCTAAACTAAGCGTCCTAGAGCGAAAAGGACTTTAATTCGTGACCACCCCCAAAAAATTGAAAAATCCACCCAAAACCTAAAAAAATTGAAATTTTTATATGAAAAACTTCTTTTGCCCATATCTCCTTAAATATGCGTCCTATAGCGAAAAGGACTTTAATTCGTGACCACCCTCAAAAAATTGAAAAATCCACCCAAAACCTAAAAAAATTTAAATTTTTATATGAAAAACATCTTTTGCCCATATCTCCTTAAATATGCGTCCTAGAGCGAAAAGGACTTTAATTCGTGACCACCCTCAAAAAATTGAAAAATCCACCGAAAACCTAAAAAAATTGAAATTTTTATATGAAAAACTTTTGTTGCCCATATCTCCTAAACTAAGCGTCCTAGAGCGAAAAGGACTTTAATTCGAAAAATCCACCCAAAACCTAAAAAAATTTAAATTTTTATATGAAAACCTTCTTTTGCCCATATCTCCTAAACTAAGCGTCCTAGAGCGAAAAGAACTTTAATTCGTGACCACCCCCAAAAAATTGAAAAATCCGCCCAAAACCTAAAAAAAATTAAATTTTTATATGAAAAACTTCTTTTGCCCATATCTCCTAAACTAAGCGTCCTAGAGCGAAAAGGACTTTAATTCGTGACCACCCCCAAAAAAATTGAAAAATCCACCCAAAACCTAAAAAAATGAAATTTTTATATGAAAAACTTCTTTTGCCCATATCTCCTTAAATATGCGTCCTAGAGCGAAAAGGACTTTAATTCGTGACCACCCCCAAAAAATTGAAAAATCCACCCAAAACCTAAAAAAAATTGAAATTTTTATATGAAAAACTTCTTTTGCCCATATCTCCTAAACTAAGCGTCCTAGAGCGAAAAGGACTTTAATTCGTGACCACCCTCAAAAAATTGAAAAATCCACCCAAAACCTAAAAAAATTTAAATTTTTATATGAAAAACTTCTTTTGCCCATATCTCCTAAACTAAGCGTCCTAGAGCGAAAAGGACTTTAATTCGTGACCACCTTCAAAAAATTGAAAAATCCACCCAAAACCTAAAAGATTGAAATTTTTATATGAAAAACTTCTTTTGCCCATATCTCCTAAACTAAGCGTCCTAGAGCGAAAAGGACTTTAATTCGTGACCACCTTCAAAAAATTGAAAAATCCACCCAAAACCTAAAAAAATTGAAATTTTTATATGAAAAACTTCTTTTGCATATATCTCCTAAACTAAGCGTCCTATAGCGAAAAGGACTTTAATTCGTGACCACCCCCAAAAAAATTTAAAAATCCACCCAAAACCTAAAAAATTGAAATGTTTATATGAAAAACTTCTGTTGCCCATATCTCCTAAACTAAGCGTCCTAGAGCGAAAAGGACTTTAATTCGTGACCACCTTCAAAAAATTGAAAAATCCACCCAAAACCTAAAAAAATTGAAATTTTTATATGAAAAACTTCTTTTGCCCATATCTCCTAAACTAAGCGTCCTAGAGCGAAAAGGACTTTAATTCGTGACCACCCCCAGAAAATTGCAAAATCCACCCAAACTTCTTTTGCCCATATCTCCTTAAATATGCGTCCTAGGGCGAAAAGGACTTTAATTCGTGACCACCCCCAAAAAATTGAAAAATCCACCCAAAACCTAAAAAAATTGAAATTTTTATATGAAAAACTTCTTTTGCCCATATCTCCTTAAATATGCGTCCTAGAGCGAAAAGGACTTTAATTCGTGACCACCCCCAAAAAATTTAAAAATCCACCCAAAACCTAAAAAAATTGAAATTTTTATATGAAAAACTTCTTTTGCATATATCTCCTAAACTAAGCGTCCTAGAGCGAAAAGGACTTTAATTCGTGACCACCCTCAAAAAATTGAAAAATCCACCCAAAACCTAAAAAAATTGAAATTTTTATATGAAAAGCTTCTTTTGCCCATATCTCCTAAACTAAGCGTCCTAGAGCGAAAAGGACTTTAATTCGTGACCACCCCCAAAAAATTGAAAAATCCACCCAAAACCTAAAAAAATAAAAATTTTTATATGAAAAACTTCTTTTGCCCATATCTCCTTAAATATGCGTCCTATAGCGAAAAGGACTTTAATTCCTGACCACCCCCAAAAAATTGAAAAATCCACCCAAAACCTAAAACAATTTAAATTTTTATATGAAAAACTTCTTTTGCCCATATCTCCTAAACTAAGCGTCCTAGAGCGAAAAGGACTTTAATTCGTGACCACCCCCAAAAAATTGAAAAATCCACCCAAAACCTAAAAAAATTTAAATTTTTATATGAAAAACTTCTGTTGCCCATATCTCCTAAACTAAGCGTCCTAGAGCGAAAAGGACTTTAATTCCTGACCACCCCCAAAAAATTGAAAAATCCACCCAAAACCTAAAAAAATTTAAATTTTTATATGAAAAACTTCTTTTGCCCATATCTCCTAAACTAAGCGTCCTAGAGCGAAAAGGACTTTAATTCGTGACCACCCCCAAAAAATTGAAAAATCCACCCAAAACCTAAAAAAATTTAAATTTTTATATGAAAAACTTCTGTTGCCCATATCTCCTAAACTAAGCGTCCTAGAGCGAAAAGGACTTTAATTCGTGACCACCCTCAAAAAATTGAAAAATCCACCCAAAACCTAAAAAAATTGAAATTTTTATATGAAAAGCTTCTTTTGCCCATATCTCCTAAACTAAGCGTCCTAGAGCGAAAAGGACTTTAATTCGTGACCACCCTCAAAAAATTGAAAAATCCACCCAAAACCTAAAAAAATTGAAATTTTTATATGAAAAACTTCTTTTGCCCATATCTCCTTAAATATGCGTCCTATAGCGAAAAGGACTTTAATTCGTGACCACCCCCAAAAAATTGAAAAATCCACCCAAAACCTAAAAAAATTTAAATTTTTATATGAAAAACTTCTTTTGTCCATATCTCCTTAAATATGCGTCCTAGAGCGAAAAGGACTTTAATTTGTGACCACCCTCAAAAAATTGAAAAATCCACCCAAAACCTAAAAAAATTAAAATTTTTATATGAAAAACTTCTGTTGCCCATATCTCCTAAACTAAGCGTCCTAGAGCGAAAAGGACTTTAATTCGTGACCACCCCCAAAAAAATTGAAAAATCCACCCAAAACCTAAAAAATTGAAATGTTTATATGAAAAACTTCTGTTGCCCATATCTCCTAAACTAAGCGTCCTAGAGCGAAAAGGACTTTAATTCGTGACCACCTTCAAAAAATTGAAAAATCCACCCAAAACCTAAAAAAATTGAAATTTTTATATGAAAAACTTCTTTTGCCCATATCTCCTAAACTAAGCGTCCTAGAGCGAAAAGGACTTTAATTCGTGACCACCCCCAGAAAATTGCAAAATCCACCCAAACTTCTTTTGCCCATATCTCCTTAAATATGCGTCCTAGGGCGAAAAGGACTTTAATTCGTGACCACCCCCAAAAAATTGAAAAATCCACCCAAAACCTAAAAAAATTGAAATTTTTATATGAAAAACTTCTTTTGCCCATATCTCCTTAAATATGCGTCCTAGAGCGAAAAGGACTTTAATTCGTGACCACCCCCAAAAAATTTAAAAATCCACCCAAAACCTAAAAAAATTGAAATTTTTATATGAAAAACTTCTTTTGCATATATCTCCTAAACTAAGCGTCCTAGAGCGAAAAGGACTTTAATTCGTGACCACCCTCAAAAAATTGAAAAATCCACCCAAAACCTAAAAAAATTGAAATTTTTATATGAAAAGCTTCTTTTGCCCATATCTCCTAAACTAAGCGTCCTAGAGCGAAAAGGACTTTAATTCGTGACCACCCCCAAAAAATTGAAAAATCCACCCAAAACCTAAAAAAATAAAAATTTTTATATGAAAAACTTCTTTTGCCCATATCTCCTTAAATATGCGTCCTATAGCGAAAAGGACTTTAATTCCTGACCACCCCCAAAAAATTGAAAAATCCACCCAAAACCTAAAACAATTTAAATTTTTATATGAAAAACTTCTTTTGCCCATATCTCCTAAACTAAGCGTCCTAGAGCGAAAAGGACTTTAATTCGTGACCACCCCCAAAAAATTGAAAAATCCACCCAAAACCTAAAAAAATTTAAATTTTTATATGAAAAACTTCTGTTGCCCATATCTCCTAAACTAAGCGTCCTAGAGCGAAAAGGACTTTAATTCCTGACCACCCCCAAAAAATTGAAAAATCCACCCAAAACCTAAAAAAATTTAAATTTTTATATGAAAAACTTCTTTTGCCCATATCTCCTAAACTAAGCGTCCTAGAGCGAAAAGGACTTTAATTCGTGACCACCCCCAAAAAATTGAAAAATCCACCCAAAACCTAAAGAAATTTAAATTTTTATATGAAAAACTTCTGTTGCCCATATCTCCTAAACTAAGCGTCCTAGAGCGAAAAGGACTTTAATTCGTGACCACCCTCAAAAAATTGAAAAATCCACCCAAAACCTAAAAAAATTGAAATTTTTATATGAAAAGCTTCTTTTGCCCATATCTCCTAAACTAAGCGTCCTAGAGCGAAAAGGACTTTAATTCGTGACCACCCTCAAAAAATTGAAAAATCCACCCAAAACCTAAAAAAATTGAAATTTTTATATGAAAAACTTCTTTTGCCCATATCTCCTTAAATATGCGTCCTATAGCGAAAAGGACTTTAATTCGTGACCACCCCCAAAAAATTGAAAAATCCACCCAAAACCTAAAAAAATTTAAATTTTTATATGAAAAACTTCTTTTGTCCATATCTCCTTAAATATGCGTCCTAGAGCGAAAAGGACTTTAATTTGTGACCACCCTCAAAAAATTGAAAAATCCACCCAAAACCTAAAAAAATTAAAATTTTTATATGAAAAACTTCTGTTGCCCATATCTCCTAAACTAAGCGTCCTAGAGCGAAAAGGACTTTAATTCGTGACCACCCCCAAAAAATTGAAAAATCCACCCAAAACCTAAAAAAATTGAAATTTTTATATGAAAAACTTCTGTTGCCCATATCTCCTAAACTAAGCGTCCTAGAGCGAAAAGGACTTTAATTCGTGACCACCCCCAAAAAATTGAAAAATCCACCCAAAACCTAAAAAATTGAAATTTTTATATGAAAAACTTCTTTTGCCCATATCTCCTTAAATATGCGTCCTAGAGCGAAAAGGACTTTAATTCGTGACCACCCCCAAAAAATTGAAAAATCCACCCAAAACCTAAAAAAATGAAATTTTTATATGAAAAACTTCTGTTGCCCATATCTCCTAAACTAAGCGTCCTAGAGCGAAAAGGACTTTAATTCGTGACCACCCCCAAAAAATTGAAAAATCCACCCAAAACCTAAAAAAATTGAAATTTTTATATGAAAAACTTCTTTTGCCCATATCTCCTTAAATATGCGTCCTAGAGCGAAAAGGACTTTAATTCGTGACCACCCCCAAAAAATTGAAAAATCCACCCAAAACCTAAAAAAATTTAAATTTTTATATGAAAAACTTCTTTTGCCCATATCTCCTAAACTAAGCGTCCTAGAGCGAAAAGGACTTTAATTCGTGACCACCTTCAAAAAATTGAAAAATCCACCCAAAACCTAAAAAAATTGAAATTTTTATATGAAAAACTTCTTTTGCCCATATCTCCTAAACTAAGCGTCCTAGAGCGAAAAGGACTTTAATTCGTGACCACCTTCAAAAAATTGAAAAATCCACCCAAAACCTAAAAAAATTGAAATTTTTATATGAAAAACTTCTTTTGCATATATCTCCTAAACTAAGCGTCCTAGAGCGAAAAGGACTTTAATTCGTGACCACCCCCAAAAAAATTGAAAAATCCACCCAAAACCTAAAAAATTTAAATTTTTATATGAAAAACTTCTGTTGCCCATGTCTCCTAAACTAAGCGTCCTAGAGCGAAAAGGACTTTAATTCATGACCACCCTCAAAAAATTGAAAAATCCACTCAAAACCTAAAAAAATTGAAATTTTTATATGAAAAACTTCTTTTGTCCATATCTCCTTAAATATGCGTCCTAGAGCAAAAAGGACTTTAATTCGTGACCACCCTCAAAAAATTGAAAAATCCACCCAAAATCTAAAAAAATAAAAAACTTTATATGAAAAACTTCTTTTGCCCATATCTCCTAAACTAAGCGTCCTAGAGCGAAAAGGACTTTAATTCATGACCACCCCCAAAAAATTGAAAAATCCACCCAAAACCTAAAAAATTGAAAATTTTATATGAAAAACTTATTTTGCCCATATCTCCTTAAATATGCGTCCTAGAGCGAAAAAGACTTTAATTCGTGACCACCCCCAAAAAATTTAAAAATCCACCCAAAATCTAAAAAAATTAAAATTTTTATATGAAAAACTTCTTTTGCCCATATCTCCTTAAATATGCGTCTTAGAGGGAAAAGGACTTTAATTCGTGACCACCCCCAAAAAATTGAAAAATCCACCCAAAACCTAAAAAAATTTAAATTTTTATATGAAAAACTTCTTTTGCATATATCTCCTAAACTAAGCGTCCTAGAGCGAAAAGGACTTTAATTCGAAAAATCCACCCAAAACCTAAAAAAATTGAAATTTTTATATGAAAAGCTTCTTTTGCCCATATCTCCTAAACTAAGCGTCCTAGAGCGAAAAGGACTTTAATTCGTGACCACCCCCAAAAAATTGAAAAATCCACCCAAAACCTAAAAAAATTGAAATTTTTATATGAAAAACTTCTTTTGCCCATATCTCCTTAAATATGCGTCCTATAGCGAAAAGGACTTTAATTCGTGACCACCCTCAAAAAATTGAAAAATCCACCCAAAACCTAAAAAAATTTAAATTTTTATATGAAAAACATCTTTTGCCCATATCTCCTTAAATATGCGTCCTAGAGCGAAAAGGACTTTAATTCGTGACCACCCTCAAAAAATTGAAAAATCCACCGAAAACCTAAAAAAATTGAAATTTTTATATGAAAAACTTTTGTTGCCCATATCTCCTAAACTAAGCGTCCTAGAGCGAAAAGGACTTTAATTCATGACCACCCTCAAAAAATTTAAAAATCCACCCAAAACCTAAAAAATTGAAATTTTTATATGAAAAACTTCTTTTGCCCATATCTCCTAAACTAAGCGTCCTAGAGCGAAAAGGACTTTAATTCGTGACCACCCCCAAAAAATTGAAAAATCCACCCAAAACCTAAAAAAATTGAAATTTTTATATGAAAAACTTCTTTTGCCCATATCTCCTAAACTAAGCGTCCTAGAGCGAAAAGGACTTTAATTCGTGACCACCCCCAAAAAATTGAAAAATCCACCCAAAACCTAAAAAATTGAAATTTTTATATGAAAAACTTCTTTTGCCCATATCTCCTAAACTAAGCGTCCTAGAGCGAAAAGGACTTTAATTCGTGACCACCCCCAAAAAATTGAAAAATCCACCCAAAACCAAAAAAAATTGAAATTTTTATATGTAAAACTTCTTTTGCCCATATCTCCTTAAATATGCGTCCTAGAGCGAAAAGGACTTTAATTCGTGACCACCCCCAAAAAATTGAAAAATCCACCCAAAACCTAAAAAAATTGAAAATTTTATATGAAAACCTTCTTTTGCCCATATCTCCTAAACTAAGCATCCTAGAGCGAAAAGAACTTTAATTCGTGACCACCCCCAAAAAATTGAAAAATCCGCCCAAAACCTAAAAAAAAATAAATTTTATATGAAAAACTTCTTTTGCCCATATCTCCTAAACTAAGCGTCCTAGAGCGAAAAGGACTTTAATTCGTGACCACCCCCAAAAAAATTGAAAAATCCACCCAAAACCTAAAAAAATGAAATTTTTATATGAAAAACTTCTTTTGCCCATATCTCCTTAAATATGCGTCCTAGAGCGAAAAGGACTTTAATTCGTGACCACCCCCAAAAAATTGAAAAATCCACCCAAAACCTAAAAAAAATTGAAATTTTTATATGAAAAACTTCTTTTGCCCATATCTCCTTAAATATGCGTCCTAGAGCGAAAAGGACTTTAATTCGTGACCACCCCCAAAAAATTGAAAAATCCACCCAAAACCTAAAAAAATTTAAATTTTTATATGAAAAACTTCTTTTGCCCATATCTCCTAAACTAAGCGTCCTAGAGCGAAAAGGACTTTAATTCGTGACCACCTTCAAAAAATTGAAAAATCCACCCAAAACCTAAAAGATTGAAATTTTTATATGAAAAACTTCTTTTGCCCATATCTCCTAAACTAAGCGTCCTAGAGCGAAAAGGACTTTAATTCGTGACCACCTTCAAAAAATTGAAAAATCCACCCAAAACCTAAAAAAATTGAAATTTTTATATGAAAAACTTCTTTTGCATATATCTCCTAAACTAAGCGTCCTAGAGCGAAAAGGACTTTAATTCGTGACCACCCCCAAAAAAATTGAAAAATCCACCCAAAACCTAAAAAATTGAAATGTTTATATGAAAAACTTCTGTTGCCCATATCTCCTAAACTAAGCGTCCTAGCGCGAAAAGGACTTTAATTCATGACCACCCTCAAAAAATTGAAAAATCCACCCAAAACCTAAAAAAATTGAAATTTTTATATGAAAAACATCTTTTGCCCATATCTCCTTAAATATGCGTCCTAGAGCGAAAAGGTCTTTAATTCGTGACCACCCTCAAAAAATTGAAAAATCCACCGAAAACCTAAAAAAATTGAAATTTTTATATGAAAAACTTTTGTTGCCCATATCTCCTTAAATATGCGTCCTAGAGCGAAAAGGACTTTAATTCGTGACCACCCCCAAAAAATTGAAAAATCCACCCAAAACCTAAAAAAAATTGAAATTTTTATATGAAAAACTTCTTTTGCCCATATCTCCTTAAATATGCGTCCTAGAGCGAAAAGGACTTTAATTCGTGACCACCCTCAAAAAATTGAAAAATCCACCCAAAATCTAAAAAAATAAAAAAATTTATATGAAAAACTTCTTTTGCCCATATCTCCTAAACTAAGCGTCCTAGAGCGAAGAGGACTTTAATTCATGACCACCCCCAAAAAATTGAAAAATCCACCCAAAACCTAAAAAATTGAAATTTTTATATGAAAAACTTCTTTTGCTCATATCTCCTTAAATATGCGTCCTAGAGCGAAAAAGACTTTAATTCGTGACCACAACCAAAAATTTAAAAATCCACCCAAAATCTAAAAAAATTGAAATTTTTATATGAAAAACTTCTTTTGCCCATATCTCCTTAAATATGCGTCCTAGAGGGAAAAGGACTTTAATTCGTGACCACCCCCAAAAAAATTGAAAAATCCACCCAAAACCTAAAAAAATTTAAATTTTTATATGAAAAACTTTTTTTGTCCATATCTCCTTAAATATGCGTCCTAGAGCGAAAAGGACTTTAATTCGTGACCACCCCCAAAAAAATTGAAAAATCCACCCAAAACCTAAAAAAATTGAAATTTTTATATGAAAAACTTCTTTTGCCCATATCTCCTTAAATATGCGTCCTAGAGCGAAAAGGACTTTAATTCGTGACCACCCCCAAAAAATTGAAAAATCCACCCAAAACCTAAAAAAATTGAAATTTTTATATGAAAAACTTCTGTTGCCCATATCTCCTAAACTAAGCGTCCTAGAGCGAAAAGGACTTTAATTCGTGACCACCCCCAAAAAATTGAAAAATCCACCCAAAACCTAAAAAAATTGAAATTTTTATATGAAAAGCTTCTTTTGCCCATATCTCCTAAACTAAGCGTCCTAGAGCGAAAAGGACTTTAATTCGTGACCACCCCCAAAAAATTGAAAAATCCACCCAAAACCTAAAAAAATTGAAATTTTTATATGAAAAACTTCTTTTGCCCATATCTCCTTAAATATGCGTCCTATAGCGAAAAGGACTTTAATTCGTGACCACCCCCAAAAAATTGAAAAATCCACCCAAAACCTAAAAAAATTTAAATTTTTATATGAAAAACTTCTTTTGTCCATATCTCCTTAAATATGCGTCCTAGAGCGAAAAGGACTTTAATTTGTGACCACCCTCAAAAAATTGAAAAATCCACCCAAAACCTAAAAAAATTAAAATTTTTATATGAAAAACTTCTGTTGCCCATATCTCCCAAACTAAGCGTCCTAGAGCGAAAAGGACTTTAATTCGTGACCACCCCCAAAAAATTGAAAAATCCACCCAAAACCTAAAAAAATTGAAATTTTTATATGAAAAACTTCTGTTGCCCATATCTCCTAAACTAAGCGTCCTAGAGCGAAAAGGACTTTAATTCGTGACCACCCCCAAAAAATTGAAAAATCCACCCAAAACCTAAAAAATTGAAATTTTTATATGAAAAGCTTCTTTTGCCCATATCTCCTAAACTAAGCGTCCTAGAGCGAAAAGGACTTTAATTCGTGACCACCCCCAAAAAATTGAAAAATCCACCCAAAACCTAAAAAAATGAAATTTTTATATGAAAAACTTCTGTTGCCCATATCTCCTAAACTAAGCGTCCTAGAGCGAAAAGGACTTTAATTCGTGACCACCCCCAAAAAATTGAAAAATCCACCCAAAACCTAAAAAAATTGAAATTTTTATATGAAAAACTTCTTTTGCCCATATCTCCTTAAATATGCGTCCTAGAGCGAAAAGGACTTTAATTCGTGACCACCCCCAAAAAATTGAAAAATCCACCCAAAACCTAAAAAAATTTAAATTTTTATATGAAAAACTTCTTTTGCCCATATCTCCTAAACTAAGCGTCCTAGAGCGAAAAGGACTTTAATTCGTGACCACCTTCAAAAAATTGAAAAATCCACCCAAAACCTAAAAAAATTGAAATTTTTATATGAAAAACTTCTTTTGCCCATATCTCCTAAACTAAGCGTCCTAGAGCGAAAAGGACTTTAATTCGTGACCACCTTCAAAAAATTGAAAAATCCACCCAAAACCTAAAAAAATTGAAATTTTTATATGAAAAACTTCTTTTGCATATATCTCCTAAACTAAGCGTCCTAGAGCGAAAAGGACTTTAATTCGTGACCACCCCCAAAAAAATTGAAAAATCCACCCAAAACCTAAAAAATTGAAATTTTTATATGAAAAACTTCTGTTGCCCATATCTCCTAAACTAAGCGTCCTAGAGCGAAAAGGACTTTAATTCATGACCACCCTCAAAAAATTGAAAAATCCACTCAAAACCTAAAAAAAATTGAAATTTTTATATGAAAAACTTCTTTTGTCCATATCTCCTTAAATATGCGTCCTAGAGCAAAAAGGACTTTAATTCGTGACCACCCTCAAAAAATTGAAAAATCCACCCAAAATCTAAAAAAATAAAAAACTTTATATGAAAAACTTCTTTTGCCCATATCTCCTAAACTAAGCGTCCTAGAGCGAAAAGGACTTTAATTCATGACCACCCCCAAAAAATTGAAAAATCCACCCAAAACCTAAAAAATTGAAAATTTTATATGAAAAACTTATTTTGCCCATATCTCCTTAAATATGCGTCCTAGAGCGAAAAAGACTTTAATTCGTGACCACCCCCAAAAAATTTAAAAATCCACCCAAAATCTAAAAAAATTTAAATTTTTATATGAAAAACTTCTTTTGCCCATATCTCCTTAAATATGCGTCTTAGAGGGAAAAGGACTTTAATTCGTGACCACCCCCAAAAAATTGAAAAATCCACCCAAAACCTAAAAAAATTTAAATTTTTATATGAAAAACTTCTTTTGCATATATCTCCTAAACTAAGCGTCCTAGAGCGAAAAGGACTTTAATTCGAAAAATCCACCCAAAACCTAAAAAAATTGAAATTTTTATATGAAAAGCTTCTTTTGCCCATATCTCCTAAACTAAGCGTCCTAGAGCGAAAAGGACTTTAATTCGTGACCACCCCCAAAAAATTGAAAAATCCACCCAAAACCTAAAAAAATTGAAATTTTTATATGAAAAACTTCTTTTGCCCATATCTCCTTAAATATGCGTCCTATAGCGAAAAGGACTTTAATTCGTGACCACCCCCAAAAAATTGAAAAATCCACCCAAAACCTAAAAAAATTGAAATTTTTATATGAAAAACTTCTTTTGTCCATATCTCCTTAAATATGCGTCCTAGAGCGAAAAGGACTTTAATTCGTGACCACCCTCAAAAAATTGAAAAATCCACCGAAAACCTAAAAAAATTGAAATTTTTATATGAAAAACTTTTGTTGCCCATATCTCCTAAACTAAGCGTCCTAGAGCGAAAAGGACTTTAATTCGTGACCACCCCCAAAAAATTGAAAAATCCACCCAAAACCTAAAAAAATTGAAATTTTTATATGAAAAACTTCTTTTGCCCATATCTCCTTAAATATGCGTCCTATAGCGAAAAGGACTTTAATTCGTGACCACCCTCAAAAAATTGAAAAATCCACCCAAAACCTAAAAAAATTTAAATTTTTATATGAAAAACATCTTTTGCCCATATCTCCTTAAATATGCGTCCTAGAGCGAAAAGGACTTTAATTCGTGACCACCCTCAAAAAATTGAAAAATCCACCGAAAACCTAAAAAAATTGAAATTTTTATATGAAAAACTTTTGTTGCCCATATCTCCTAAACTAAGCGTCCTAGAGCGAAAAGGACTTTAATTCATGACCACCCTCAAAAAATTTAAAAATCCACCCAAAACCTAAAAAAATTGAAATTTTTATATGAAAAACTTCTTTTGCCCATATCTCCTAAACTAAGCGTCCTAGAGCGAAAAGGACTTTAATTCGTGACCACCCCCAAAAAATTGAAAAATCCACCCAAAACCTAAAAAAATTGAAATTTTTATATGAAAAACTTCTTTTGCCCATATCTCCTAAACTAAGCGTCCTAGAGCGAAAAGGACTTTAATTCGTGACCACCCCCAAAAAATTGAAAAATCCACCCAAAACCTAAAAAATTGAAATTTTTATATGAAAAACTTCTTTTGCCCATATCTCCTAAACTAAGCGTCCTAGAGCGAAAAGGACTTTAATTCGTGACCACCCCCAAAAAATTGAAATATCCACCCAAAACCAAAAAAAATTGAAATTTTTATATGAAAAACTTCTTTTGCCCATATCTCCTTAAATATGCGTCCTAGAGCGAAAAGGACTTTAATTCGTGACCACCCCCAAAAAATTGAAAAATCCACCCAAAACCTAAAAAATTTAAATTTTTATATGAAAACCTTCTTTTGCCCATATCTCCTAAACTAAGCGTCCTAGAGCGAAAAGGACTTTAATTCGTGACCACCCCCAAAAAATTGAAAAATCCACCCAAAACCTAAAAAAAATTAAATTTTTATATGAAAAACTTCTTTTGCCCATATCTCCTAAACTAAGCGTCCTAGAGCGAAAAGGACTTTAATTCGTGACCACCCCCAAAAAAATTGAAAAATCCACCCAAAACCTAAAAAAATGAAATTTTTATATGAAAAACTTCTTTTGCCCATATCTCCTTAAATATGCGTCCTAGAGCGAAAAGGACTTTAATTCGTGACCACCCCCAAAAAATTGAAAAATCCACCCAAAACCTAAAAAAAATTGAAATTTTTATATGAAAAACTTCTTTTGCCCATATCTCCTTAAATATGCGTCCTAGAGCGAAAAGGACTTTAATTCGTGACCACCCCCAAAAAATTGAAAAATCCACCCAAAACCTTAAAAAATTTTAAATTTTTATATGAAAAACTTCTTTTGCCCATATCTCCTAAACTAAGCGTCCTAGAGCGAAAAGGACTTTAATTCGTGACCACCTTCAAAAAATTGAAAAATCCACCCAAAACCTAAAAGATTGAAATTTTTATATGAAAAACTTCTTTTGCATATATCTCCTAAACTAAGCGTCCTAGAGCGAAAAGGACTTTAATTCGTGACCACCCCCAAAAAAATTGAAAAATCCACCCAAAACCTAAAAAATTGAAATGTTTATATGAAAAACTTCTGTTGCCCATATCTCCTAAACTAAGCGTCCTATCGCGAAAAGGACTTTAATTCATGACCACCCTCAAAAAATTGAAAAATCCACTCAAAACTTAAAAAAATTGAAATTTTTATATGAAAAACTTCTTTTGTCCATATCTCCTTAAATATGCGTCCTAGAGCAAAAAGGACTTTAATTCGTGACCACCCTCAAAAAATTGAAAAATCCACCCAAAATCTAAAAAAATAAAAAAATTTATATGAAAAACTTCTTTTGCCCATATCTCCTAAACTAAGCGTCCTAGAGCGAAAAGGACTTTAATTCATGACCACCCCCAAAAAATTGAAAAATCCACCCAAAACCTAAAAAATTGAAATTTTTATATGAAAAACTTCTTTTGCTCATATCTCCTTAAATATGCGTCCTAGAGCGAAAAAGACTTTAATTCGTGACCACAACCAAAAATTTAAAAATCCACCCAAAATCTAAAAAAATTGAAATTTTTATATGAAAAACTTCTTTTGCCCATATCTCCTTAAATATGCGTCCTAGAGGGAAAAGGACTTTAATTCGTGACCACCCCCAAAAAAATTGAAAAATCCACCCAAAACCTACAAAAATTTAAATTTTTATATGAAAAACTTTTTTTGCCCATATCTCCTTAAATATGCGTCCTAGAGCGAAAAGGACTTTAATTCGTGACCACCTTCAAAAAATTGAAAAATCCATCCAAAACCTAAAAAAATTGAAATTTTTATACGAAAAACTTCTTTTGCCCATATCTCCTAAACTAAGCGTCCTAGAGCGAAAAGGACTTTAATTCGTGACCACCCCCAAAAAATTGAAAAATCCACCCAAAACCTAAAAAATTGAAATTTTTATATGAAAAACTTCTTTTGCTCATATCTCCTTAAATATGCGTCCTAGAGCGAAAAGGACTTTAATTCGTGACCACCCTCAAAAAATTGAAAAATCCACCCAAAACCTAAAAAAATTGAAATTTTTTATATGAAAAACTTTTTTTGCCCATATCTCCTTAAATATGCGTCCTAGAGCGAAAAGGACTTTAATTCGTGACCACCTTCAAAAAATTGAAAAATCCATCCAAAACCTAAAAAAATTGAAATTTTTATACGAAAAACTTCTTTTGCCCATATCTCCTAAACTAAGCGTCCTAGAGCGAAAAGGACTTTAATTCGTGACCACCCTCAAAAAATTGAAAAATCCCCCCAAAACCTAAAATAAATTAAAATTTATATATGAAAAACTTCTTTTGCCCATATCTCCTAAACTAAGCGTCCTAGAGCGAAAAGGACTTTAATTCGTGACCACCCCCAAAAAATTGAAAAATCCACCCAAAACCTAAAAACATTGAAATTTTTTATATGAAAAACTTCTTTTGCCCATATCTCCTTAAATATGCATCCTAGAGCGAAAAGGACTTTAATTCGTGACCACCCCCAAAAAAATTGAAAAATCCACCCAAAACCTAAAAAAATTTAAATTTTTATATGAAAAACTTTTTTTGCCCATATCTCCTAAACTAAGCGTCCTAGAGCGAAAAGGACTTTAATTCGTGACCACCTTCAAAAAATTGAAAAATCCACCCAAAACCTAAAAAAATTGAAATTTTTATACGAAAAACTTCTTTTGCCCATATCTCCTAAACTAAGCGTCCTAGAGCGAAAAGGACTTTAATTCGTGACCACCCCCAAAAAATTGAAAAATCCACCCAAAACCTAAAAAAATTGAAATTTTTATATGAAAAACTTTTTTGCCCATATCTCCTTAAATATGCGTCCTAGAGCGAAAAGGACTTTAATTCGTGACCACCCTCAAAAAATTGAAAAATCCACCCAAAACCTAAAAAAATTGCAATTTTTATACGAAAAACTTCTTTTGCCCATATCTCCTAAACTAAGCGTCCTAGAGCGAAAAGGACTTTAATTCGTGACCACCCCCAAAAAATTGAAAAATCCACCCAAAACCTAAAAAATTGAAATTTTTATATGAAAAACTTCTTTTGCTCATATCTCCTTAAATATGCGTCCTAGAGCGAAAAAGACTTTAATTCGTGACCACCCCCAAAAAATTGAAAAATCCACCCAAAATCTAAAAAAATTTAAATTTTTATATGAAAAACTTCTTTTGCCCATATCTCCTTAAATATGCGTCCTAGAGCGAAAAGGACTTTAATTCGTGACCACCCCCAAAAAATTGAAAAATCCACCCAAAAACTTAAAAAAATTGAAATTTTTATATGAAAAACTTCTTTTGCCCATATCTCCTTAAATATGCGTCCTAGAGCGAAAAGGACTTTAATTCGTGACCACCCCCAAAAAAATTGAAAAATCCACCCAAAACCTAAAAAAATTGAAATTTTTATATGAAAAACTTCTGTTGCCCATATCTCCCAAACTAAGCGTCCCAGAGCGAAAAGGACTTTAATTCATGACCACCCTCAAAAAATTGAAAAATCCACCCAAAACCTAAAAAAATTGAAATTTTTATATGAAAAACTTCTTTTGCCCATATCTCCTAAACTAAGCGTCCTAGAGCGAAAAGGACTTTAATTCGTGACCACCCCCAAAAAATTGAAAAATCAACCCAAAACCTAACAAAATTGAAATTTTTATATGAAAAACTTCTTTTGCCCATATCTCCTAAACTAAGCATCCTAGAGCGAAAAGGACTTTAATTCGTGACCACCCCCAAAAAATTTAAAAATCCACCCAAAACCTAAAAAAATTGAAATTTTTATATGTAAAACTTCTTTTGCCCATATCTCCTTAAATATGCGTCCTAGAGCGAAAAGGACTTTAATTCGTGACCACCCCCAAAAAATTGAAAAATCCACCCAAAACCTAAAAAATTTAAATTTTTATATGAAAGACTTCTTTTGCCCATATCTCCTAAACTAAGCGTCCTAGAGCGAAAAGGACTTTAATTCGTGACCACCCCCAAAAAATTGAAAAATCCACCCAAAACCTAAAAAAATTGAAATTTTTATATGAAAAACTTCTCTTGTCCATATCTCCTTAAATATGCGTCCTAGAGCGAAAAGGACTTTAATTCGTGACCACCCTCAAAAAATTGAAAAATCCACCCAAAACCTAAAAAAATAAAAATTTTTATATGAAAAACTTCTTTTGCCCATATCTCCTAAACTAAGCGTCCTAGAGCGAAAAGGACTTTAATTCGTGACCACCCCCAAAAAATTTAAAAATCCACCCAAAACCTAAAAAAATTGAAATTTTTATATGTAAAACTTCTTTTGCCCATATCTCCTTAAATATGCGTCCTAGAGCGAAAAGGACTTTAATTCGTGACCACCCCCAAAAAATTTAAAAATCCACCCAAAACCTAAAAAAATTTAAATTTTTATATGAAAAACTTCTTTTGCCCATATCTCCTTAAATATGCGTCCTAGAGCGAAAAGGACTTTAATTCGTGACCACCACCAAAAAATTGAAAAATCCACCCAAAATCTAAAAAAATTGAAATTTTTATATGAAAAACTTCTTTTGCCCATATCTCCTTAAATATGCGTCCTAGAGCGAAAAGGACTTTAATTCGTGACCACCCCCAAAAAATTTAAAAATCCACCAAAAACCTAAAAAAAATTAAAATTCTTATATGAAAAACTTCTGTTGCCCATATCTCCTAAACTTAGCGTCCTAGAGCGAAAAGGACTTTAATTCATGACCACCCTCAAAAAATTGCAAAATCCACCCAAAACCTAAAAAAATTGAAATTTTTATATGAAAAACTTCTTTTGCCCATATCTCCTAAACTAAGCGTCCTAGAGCGAAAAGGACTTTAATTCGTGACCACCCCCAAAAAATTGAAAAATCCACCCAAAACCTAAAAAAATTGAAATTTTTATATGAAAAACTTCTTTTGCCCATATCTCCTTAAATATGCGTCCTAGAGCGAAAAGGACTTTAATTCGTGACCACCCCCAAAAAATTGAAAAATCCACCCAAAACCTAAAAAAATTGAAATTTTTATATGAAAAACTTCTTTTGCCCATATCTCCTTAAATATGCGTCCTAGAGCGAAAAGGACTTTAATTCGTGACCACCCCCAAAAAATTGAAAAATCCACCCAAAATCTAAAAAAATTGAAATTTTTATATGAAAAACTTCTTTTGCCCATATCTCCTTAAATATGCGTCCTAGAGCGAAAAGGACTTTAATTCGTGACCACCCCCAAAAAATTGAAAAATCCACCCAAAACCTAAAAAAAATTAAAATTTTTATATGAAAAACTTCTGTTGCCCATATCTCCTAAGGATAGGATAGGATAGGTTATGTGGCAGCCCGATGTATCAGGCTCACTTAGACTATTCAGTCCATTGTGATACCACAGTGGTGAACTTCTCTCTTATCACTGAGTGCTGCCCGATTCCATGTTAAGCTCAATGACAAGGGACCTCCTTTTTATAGCCGAGTCCGAACGGCGTTCCACATTGCAGTGAAACCACTTAGAGAAGCTTTGTAACCCTCAGAAATGTCACCAGCATTACTGAGGTGGGATAATCCACCGCTGAAAAACTTTTTGGTGTTCGGTCGTAGCAGGAATCGAACCCACGACCTTGTGTATGCAAGGCGGGCATGCTAACCATTGCACCACGGTGGCTCTCCTAAACTTAGCGTCCTAGAGCGAAAAGGACTTTAATTCATGACCACCCTCAAAAAATTTAAAAATCCACCCAAAACCTAAAAAAATTGAAATTTTTATATGAAAACCTTCTTTTGCCCATATCTCCTAAACTAAGCATCCTAGAGCGAAAAGGACTTTAATTCGTGACCACCCCCAAAAAATTGAAAAATCCACCCAAAACCTAAAAAAATGAAATTTTTATATGAAAAACTTCTTTTGCCCATATCTCCTAAACTAAGCGTCCTAGAGCGAAAAGGACTTTAATTCGTGACCACCCCCAAAAAATTGCAAAATCCACCCAAAACCTAAAAAACTGAAATTTTTATATGAAAAACTTCTTTTGCCCATATCTCCTAAACTAAGCGTCCTAGAGCGAAAAGGACTTTAATTCGTGACCACCCTCAAAAATTTGAAAAATCCACCCAAAATCTAAAAAAATTTAAATTTTTATATGAAAAACTTCTTTTGCCCATATCTCCTTAAATATGCGTCCTAGAGCGAAAAGGACTTTAATTCGTGACCACCCCCAAAAAATTGAAAAATCCACCCAAAACCTAAAAAAATTGAAATTTTTATATGAAAAACTTCTTTTGCCCATATCTCCTAAACTAAGCGTCCTAGAGCGAAAAGGACTTTAATTCGTGACCACCTCCAAAAAATTGAAAAATCCACCCAAAACCTAAAAAAATTGAAATTTTTATATGAAAAACTTATTTTGCCCATACCTCCTAAACTAAGCGTCCTAGAGCGAAAAGGACTTTAATTCGTGACCACCCCCAAAAAATTGAAAAATCCACCCAAAACCTAAAAAAATTGAAATTTTTATATGAAAAACTTCTCTTGTCCATATCTCCTTAAATATGCGTCCTAGAGCGAAAAGGACTTTAATTCTTGACCACCCTCAAAAAATTGAAAAATCCACCCAAAACCTAAAAAAATAAAAATTTTTATATGAAAAACTTCTTTTGCCCATATCTCCTAAACTAAGCGTCCTAGAGCGAAAAGGACTTTAATTCGTGACCACCCCCAACAAATTTAAAAATCCACCCAAAACCTAAAAAAATTGAAATTTTTATATGAAAAACTTATTTTGCCCATATCTCCTTAAATATGGGTCCTAGAGCGAAAAGGACTTTAATTCGTGACCACCCCAAAAAATTGAAAAATCCACCCAAAACCTAAAAAAATTGAAATTTTTATATGAAAAACTTCTTTTGCCCATATCTCCTAAACTAAGCGTCCTAGAGCGAAAAGGACTTTAA
Organism: Haematobia irritans; assembly: GCF_050003625.1. Lineage (NCBI taxonomy): Eukaryota > Metazoa > Arthropoda > Insecta > Diptera > Muscidae > Haematobia > Haematobia irritans. The sequence continues at coordinate 137,840,008 of NC_134400.1, forward strand.
TTCGTGACCACCCCCAAAAAATTGAAAAATCCACCCAAAATCTAAAAAAATTGAAATTTTTATATGAAAAACTTCTTTTGCCCATATCTCCTTAAATATGCGTCCTAGAGCGAAAAGGACTTTAATTCGTGACCACCCCCCAAAAAATTGAAAAATCCACCCAAAACCTAAAAAAAATTAAAATTTTTATATGAAAAACTTCTGTTGCCCATATCTCCTAAACTTAGCGTCCTAGAGCGAAAAGGACTTTAATTCATGACCACCCTCAAAAAATTGAAAAATCCACCCAAAACCTAAAAAAATTGAAATTTTTATATGAAAAACTCCTTTTGCCCATATCTCCTAAACTAAGCGTCCTAGAGCGAAAAGGACTTTAATTCGTGACCACCCCCAAAAAATTGAAAAATCCACCCAAAACCTAAAAAAATGAAATTTTTATATGAAAAACTTCTTTTGCCCATATCTCCTAAACTAAGCGTCCTAGAGCGAAAAAGACTTTAATTCGTGACCACCCCCAAAAAAATTGAAAAATCCACCCAAAACCTAAAAAAAATTGAAATTTTTATAAGAAAAACTTCTTTTGCCCATATCTCCTAAACTAATCGTCCTAGAGCGAAAAGGACTTTAATTCATGACCATCCCAAAAAATTGAAAAATCCACCCAAAACCTAAAAAAATTGAAATTTTTATATGAAAAAAATATAAAAAAAGGACTTTAATTCGTGACCACCCTCAAAAAATTTAAAAATCCACCCAAAACCTAAAAAAATTGAAATTTTTATATGAAAAACTTCTTTTGCCCATATCTCCTAAACTAAGCGTCCTAGAGCGAAAAGGACTTTAATTCGTGACCACCCCCAAAAAATTGAAAAATCCACCCAAAACCTAAAAAAATTGAAATTTTTATATGAAAAACTTCTTTTGCCCATATCTCCTAACCTAAGCGTCCTAGAGCGAAAAGGACTTTAATTCGTGACCACCCCCAAAAAATTGAAAAATCCACCCAAAACCTAAAAAAATTTAAATTTTTATATGAAAAACTTCTTTTGCTCATATCTCCTTAAATATGCGTCCTAGAGCGAAAAAGACTTTAATTCGTGACCACCCCCAAAAAAATTGAAAAATCCACCCAAAACCTAAAAAAAATTGAAATTTTTATATGAAAAACTTCTTTTGCCCATATCTCCTAAACTAATCGTCCTAGAGCGAAAAGGACTTTAATTCATGACCATCCCAAAAAATTGAAAAATCCACCCAAAACCTAAAAAAATTGAAATTTTTATATGAAAAAAATATAAAAAAAGGACTTTAATTCGTGACCACCCTCAAAAAATTGAAAAATCCACCCAAAACCTAAAAAAATTGAAATTTTTATATGAAAAACTTCTTTTGCCCATATCTCCTTAAATATGCGTCCTAGAGCGAAAAGGACTTTAATTCGTGACCACCCTCACAAAATTGAAAAATCCGCCCAAAATCTAAAAAAATTGAAATTTTTATATGAAAAACTTCTTTTGCATATATCTCCTAAACTAAGCGTCCTATAGCGAAAAGGACTTTAATTCGTGACCACCCCCAAAAAATTGAAAAATCCACCCAAAACCTAAAAAAATTGAAATTTTAATATGAAAAACTTCTTTTGCCCATATCTCCTAAACTAAACGTCCTAGAGCGAAAAGGACTTTAATTCGTGACCACCCCCAAAAAATTTAAAAATCCACCCAAAACCTAAAAAAATTGAAATTTTTGTATGAAAAACTTCTTTTGCCCATATCTCCTTAAATATGCGTCCTAGAGCGAAAAGGACTTTAATTCGTGACCACCCTCAAAAAATTGAAAAATGCACCCAAAACCTAAAAAAATTGAAATTTTTATATGAAAAACTTCTTTTGCATATATCTCCTAAACTAAGCGTCCTAGAGCGAAAATGACTTTAATTCGTGACCACCCCCAAAAAATTGAAAAAACCACCCAAAACCTAAAAAAATTGAAATTTTTATATGAAAAACATCTTTTGTCCATATCTCCTTAAATATGCGTCCTAGAGCGAAAAGGACTTTAATTCGTGACCACCCTCAAAAAATTGAAAAATCCACCCAAAACCTAAAAAAATTGAAATTTTTATATGAAAAACTTCTTTTGCCCATATCTCCTTAAATATGCGTCCTAGAGCGAAAAGGACTTTAATTCGTGACCACCCTCAAAAAATTGAAAAATCCACCCAAAACCTAAAAAAATTGAAATTTTTATATGAAAAACTTCTTTTGCCCATATCTCCTTAAATATGCGTCCTAGAGCGAACAAGTATATACGGCCGTAAGTTCGGCCAGGCCGAAGCTTATGTACCCTCCATCATACTTAAGTTGCGGTAACGCTTGCCGATGGCAAGGTATCTTAAAACCTCCTAACACCATCTTCTAAATTGTATGTAAGTCCCTACGTGGTATATATTAAATCAAACAAGTGTATACGGCCGTAAGTTCGGCCAGGCCGAATCTTATGTAGAAACTTCTACGAAAGAGTGTCATCCACAATCGAATTACTTGGGTTGTGGTATCTTAAAACTTCTTAATATCGTTTTCTAAATTGTGAGTTAGTCCATACGTGGTATATATTAGACAAAAACAAGTGTATACGGCCGTAAGTTCGGCCAGGCCGAATCTTATGTACCCTCCACCATGGATTGCGTAGAAACTTCTACGAAAGACTGTCATCCACAATCGAATTACTTGGGTTGTAGTATCTTAAAACTTCTTAATATCGTTTTCTAAATTGTGAGTTAGTCCATACGTGGTATATATTAGACAAAAAAAAAACTTATGTATAGGTAAGTCTACAAATAATTACGAATCGACATGGACTTTTGCACCGTACGTAGAGAGCCAGAATATAAATATGGGGGCCGCTTATATGGGGGCTATATAGAATGATGAACTTGATATGGACCACTTTTTGTGTGATTGGAAATCGATTTATCTGAGGGATATATATAACTATAGACCGATATGGACCTAGTTACGCATGGTTTTTAACGACCATATACTAGCACAATGTACCAAATTTCAACTCACTCGGATGAAATTTGCTCCTCCAAGTGGCTCCAAAACCAAATCTCGGGATCGGTTTATATGGGGGCTATATATGATTATGGACTGATATGGACCACTTTTGGCATGGTTGTTAAATATCATATACGATCACCACGTACCAAAATTTCAAGCAGTCGGATGAATTTTGCTTCTCCAAAAGGCACCGGAGGTCAAATCTGGGGATCGGTTTATAAAAAAATTTAAATTTTTATATGAAAAACTTCTTTTGCCCATATCTCCTAAACTAAGCGTCCTAGAGCGAAAAGGACTTTAATTCGTGACCACCCTCAAAAAATTGAAAAATCCACCCAAAACCTAAAAAATTGAAATTTTTATATGAAAAACTTCTTTTGCCCATATCTCCTAAACTAAGCGTCCTAGAGCGAAAAGGACTTTAATTCATGACCACCCCAAAAAATTGAAAAATCCACCCAAAACCTAAAAAAATTGAAATTTTTATATGAAAAACTTCTTTTGCATATATCTCCTAAACTAAGCGTCCTAGAGCGAAAAGGACTTTAATTCGTGACCACCCCCAAAAAATTGAAAAATCCACCAAAACCTAAAAAAATTGAAATTTTTATATGAAAAACTTCTGTTGCCCATATCTCCTAAACTAAGCGTCCTAGAGCGAAAAGGACTTTAATTCGTGACCACCCCCAAAAAATTGAAAAATCCACCCGCAACCTAAAAAAATTGAAATTTTTATATGCCCATATCTCCTAAACTAAGCGTCCTAGAGCGAAAAGGACTTTAATTCGTGACCACCCTCAAAAAATTGAAAAATCCACCCAAAACCTAAAAAAATTGAAATTTTTATATGAAAAACTTCTTTTGCCCATATCTCCTAAACTAAGCGTCCTAGAGCGAAAAGGACTTTAATTTATGACCACCCTCAAAAAATTGAAAAATCCACCCAAAACCTAAAAAAAAATTTAAATTTTTATATGAAAAACTTCTTTTGCCCATATCTCCTTAAATATGCGTCCTAGAGCGAAAAGGACTTTAATTCGTGACCACCCCCAAAAAATTGAAAAATCCACCCAAAACCTACAAAAATTGAAATTTTTATATGAAAAACTTCTGTTGCCCATATCTCCTAAACTAAGCGTCCTAGAGCGAAAAGGACTTTAATTCATGATCACCCTCAAAAAATTGAAAAATCCACCCAAAATCTAAAAAAATTTAAATTTTTATATGAAAAACTTCTTTTGCATATATCTCCTAAACTAAGCGTCCTAAAGCGAAAAGGACTTTAATTCGTGACCACCCCCAAAAAATTTAAAAATCCACCAAAACCTAAAAAAATTGAAATTTTTATATGAAAAACTTCTGTTGCCCATATCTCCTAAACTAAGCGTCCTAGAGCGAAAAGGACTTTAATTCGTGACCACCCCCAAAAAATTGAAAAATCAACCCACAACCTAAAAAAATTGAAATTTTTATATGAAAAACTTCTTTTGCCCATATCTCCTAAACTAAGCGTCCTAGAGCGAAAAGGACTTTAATTCGTGACCACCCTCAAAAAATTGAAAAATCCACCCAAAACCTAAAAAAATTGAAATTTTTATATGAAAAACTTCTTTTGCCCATATCTCCTAAACTAAGCGTCCTAGAGCGAAAAGGACTTTAATTTATGACCACCCTCAAAAAATTTAAAAATCCACCCAAAGCCTAAAAAAAATTTAAATTTTTATATGAAAAACTTCTTTTGCCCATATCTCCTTAAATATGCGTCCTAGAGCGAAAAGGACTTTAATTCGTGACCACCCCCAAAAAATTGAAAAATCCACCCAAAACCTAAAAAAATTTAAATTTTTATATGAAAAACTTTTGCCCATATCTCCTAAACTAAGCGTCCTAGAGCGAAAAGGACTTTAATTCATGACCACCCCAAAAAATTGAAAAATCCACCCAAAACCTACAAAAATTTAAATTTTTATATGAAAAACTTCTTTTGCCCATATCTCCTTAAATATGCGTCCTAGAGCGAAAAGGACTTTAATTCGTGACCACCCTCAAAAAATTGAAAAATCCACCCAAAACCTAAAAACATTTAAATTTTTATATGAAAAACTTCTGTTGCCCATATCTCCTAAACTAAGCGTCCTAGAGCGAAAAGGACTTTAATTCATGCCCACCCTCAAAAAATTGAAAAATCCACCCAAAACCTAAAAAAATTTAAATTTTTATATGAAAAACTTCTTTTGCCCATATCTCCTAAACTAAGCGTCCTAGAGCGAAAAGGACTTTAATTCGTGACCACCCTCAAAAAATTGAAAAATCCACCCAAAACCTAAAAAAATTGAAATTTTTATATGAAAAACTTCTTTTGCCCATATCTCCTTAAATATGCGTCCTAGAGCGAAAAGGACTTTAATTCGTGACCACCCTCAAAAAATTGAAAAATCCACCCAAAACCTAAAAAAATTGAAATTTTTATATGAAAAACTTCTTTCTCCTAAACTAAGCGTTCTAGAGCGAAAAGGACTTTAATTCGTCACCACCCCCAAAAATTTGAAAAATCCACCCAAAACCTAAAAAAATTGAAATTTTTATATGAAAACCTTCTTTTGCCCATATCTCCTTAAATAGGCGTCTTAGAGCGAAAAGGACTTTAATTCGTGACCACCCCCAAAAAATTGAAAAATCCACCCAAAACTTAAAAAAATTGAAATTTTTATATGAAAAACTTCTTTTGCCCATATCTCCTTAAATATGCGTCCTAGATCGAAAAGGACTTTAATTCGTGACCACCCCCAAAAAATTGAAAAATCTACCCAAAACCTAAAAAAATTGAAATTTTTATATGAAAAACTTCTTTTGCCCATATCTCCTTAAATATTCGTCCTAGAGCGAAAAGGACTTTAATTCGTGACCACCCCCAAAAAATTGAAAAATCCACCCAAAACCAAAAAAAATTAAATTTTTATATGAAAAACTTCTTTTGCGCATATCTCCTAAACTAAGCGTCCTAGAGCGAAAAGGATTTTAATTCGTGACCACCACCAAAAAATTGAAAAATCCACCCAAAACCTAGGTTAGGTTAGGTTAGGTTAAAGTGGCAGCCCGATTAAGATTCAGGCTCACTTAGACTATTCAGTCCATTGTGATACCACATTAACTAAAAGTACCTATTACATATGGCCACTTCTAGTTTTAACCGTTGAACCTTCTCGATTATTTTCTTCTGTTGAACCAACCAGATTGTTCCAAAAACATTAGCAGACTGCTTATGTTAACGTTTTCCAGGTCCGCTAGTAATCTGAAGCTATATGCCCCTAAAATTTGCTTACGCCTTACACAAAATGCAGGACACTCACACAAGAGGTGTTTTATTGATTCCTTTTCCTCCGCATCATGACAGCTCATACAATAGTCATTATACTTCGCACCAATAGTTTTTGCAAAATCGCCTATCAGGCAGCGACCCGTTATAGCAGATATCAGGAGTGATATCTGGCGTCTCGAGAACACTAGCATATCTAGTGTGCGGTTTAAGTTTAAATGGGGCCATATTTGCTTGGTGTCGTTACAACCCTTACAATTCTCCCATCGAACATTTGCCGCAGTAAGAGCTTGCAGGTAGCCAGAGGCACACCAACAGATTCTAGTTCCCCTGGAATATGTAAGGTAGTTCCTAGCCTTGCTAGCTCACCTGCTTCGCAGTTCCCCGGTATGTTCCTGTGGCCAGGCACCCATATTAGGTGAATATTGTACTGCTCAGCCATCTCATTGAGAGATTTGCGGCAGTCGATGGCCGTTTTCGAGTTGAGGAACACAGAGTCCAAGGATTTTATTGCAGGTTGACTGTCTGAGTATATATTAATGCCAATATTGCTTGGAGCATTACTTCTCAGCCAATTCACCACTTCTCTTATTGCTAATATTTCAGCCTGAAAAACACTACAGTGATCAGGTAATCTTTTCGCTATTCGAAGTTCCAGATCTTTAGAATATACTCCGAAACCCACTTGGCCATCCAATTTGGAGCCATCAGTGTAGAAATCTATATATCTTTTATTCGCCGGGGTCCGTGTACACCACGCCTCACTGTTGGGAATTAGAGTCTCAAACTTTTTGTCGAAAAGTGGACTCGCCAAAGTGTAATTCACTACGTTAGGCACATCTGGCATTATTTTGAGGACCGAACTGTGACCGTAACTTTTTTCCGACCACAGCGATAGCTCGCGCAACCGCACAGCCGTTGTTGCAGCTGACTGTTTGGCCAAAATGTCTAAAAGCAATAGATGCAGTATGACATTAAGGGAGTTTGTTCCTGTCTTGCTGAATGCACCTGAGATGCACAAGCACGCCATACGCTGAACTTTGTCTAAACTTGTCGGCTGGTGAAGTGCCGGCCACCAGACTACAACACCATATAGCATTATAGGTCTAACCACTGCCGTGTATAGCCAATGTACAATTTTTGGTTTTAGTCCCCACTTTTTCCCTATTGCCTTTTTGCACGAGTATAAAGCTACCGTTGCTTTCCTCGCCCTTTCTTCAATATTAAGCTTAAAGTTCAGCTTCCTGTCCAAAATAACGCCAAGGTATTTTGCACACTCCCTGATGGGAATTTCAATACCCCCTAAGGAAATGGGCCTAACCGTGGGAGTTTTGTGATCTTTGCAGTACATGACTATTTCTGTCTTTGCAGGATTTACCCCAAGACCATTATCTTTCGCCCATTTCTCAGTCATCCGGAGGGCTCTCTGTATAATATCTCTAACTGTTGATGGGAATTTTCCCCTGACTGCTAGCGCCACATCATCTGCGTATGCCACCACTTGTATCCTTTCTTTTTCTAGGGAAACCAGAAGGTCGTTTATAGCAACATTCCAAAGAAGAGGTGATAGAACTCCTCCTTGAGGAGTGCCTCTGTTCACATATCTTTGTATGTTTGCTTGTCCTAGTGTGGCTGAAATGCGTCTCTTCCTTAGAAGTTCGTCTAACAGCCTAAGTATACCTGGATCAACATTCAGAGTTGTCAGTCCATTTAATATCGAGCTCGGATGGACGTTATTGAACGCTCCTTCGATGTCTAGAAATGCCACGATTGTGTATTCTTTGACAGATAGTGAGCTTTCAATAAAGCTGACTAGTTCATGTAATGCGGTCTCAGTAGACCTGCCTTTCGAGTATGCATGTTGTCGTTTCGAGAGCAAATTTGAATCGACGCTAGTTCTAAGATAAATATCTATTATCCTCTCCAGAGTCTTAAGTAGGAATGATGATAAGCTGATTGGTCGGAAATCCTTCCCATTTGAGTGAGAGGCTTTTCCCGCTTTAGGTATGAAAACGACTTTTGATTCTCTCCACTTTCGTGGAATATATGCTAAGTTGATACATCCTATATATATCGCCGACAACCAGGGGATAATTCTGTCAGCCACCGCTTTTAACTCCGCCGGAGTAATTCCATCAGGTCCGGGGGATTTGAATGATCCAAAGCTATTTAACGCCCATTTTATTCTAGATTCTGATACAATTTCCTCGATAGGAAACGACCGCTGAGCCACTGTGGCACCGCCAGTGCATGGTTCAACCGTCTGATTTCCGGGAAAATGTGTGTCCAATAGTACCTCCAGCGTCTCCTCACTGGACGTTGTCCAATTGCCCTCCGATGTTTTAATGAAACCTGGAGCGGAGCTCGTGGATGCTAGCACCTTCCGTAGTCTGGAAGCCTCGGACGTATTCTCAATGCTGCTGCAGTAATCATTCCAAGAGTTATGCTGAGCCTTTCTCAGTTCTCGCTTGTATCCTCTCAGATTCTTCTTGTAAGCGTCCCAATCCACAGGAGCTCTGGTGGACTTTGCTTTGTTAAAGAGCTTCCTGCACGATTTCCTCATGTTACCTAACTCCGTAGACCACCATGGTGGTCGATTTTCCCCCTTGGCTTCCCTTTAGGGCATGCAGCTTTCAGTGAAATGTTGAAGGCCTTAGTAATCCTCTCCACTGCGTGTTCGATAACTTGCACAGTGCTCATATTTGTCTCTGGTATTTCCGGTATCATCATATTGAACGATTCCATACACCTATTCCAGTCAGCTTTCCTAACATTTGGCGGAAATATGGTCTTGGTGGTATGAACATCAAATTTGAAACTGATGTAGCGATGATCTGAGAAGCTGTGTTCACTTAAAACATGCCACTCAGATATCATTTCATTCAGTTCTTGCGAGGCCAAGGTGATGTCCAAAACCTCTTGCCTGTTTTTAGTGACAAAGGTTGGGGCATCTCCCTTGTTGCAAACTTCCAGATTAGTACGCGAAATAAACTCTATTAGCGACTCTCCCCTTGCATTAGTATCACTACTTCCCCATATACTATGATGCGCATTCGCATCGCATCCCATAATGAGTTTCGTCTTTGTTTTCAATGACTCCTCAACTAAGGTCTTAACGGCACATGGAGGCATCTCCCTGTCATGTCCCATATAGACCGAAGATACCCAATATTTGCATTTGGCTATTTCTAAATTGGCAACGACAGTGTCTGCATTGCACATTGAAGGAAGCAGAAACAAGTTAAGCTCGTTTTTAGCAATTATACAGGCTCGAATTACATCATTACCAGTATACTGCAATAGTTTGAACCCCGGAGTACTTAATTCACATATTTTGTTTCTATAAACATATGGTTCTTGAATAAGAACTATGTCTATGTCCCCTTTCATCAGGATCCGTAGGACCATCGAGATTTTCAACAACCGTCATATCAGCCGCTTCAATCGAGTCATCAAGAATGTCCTCTTCAGAGATATCGGTGACTCTCGCAATAACCATAGGTTCAACTTTGGTGAGTTCTGAGGCAGTAGAAGCCTCCTCACGCATACGGTATCTATCCATGTCTTCAACTTTGGTATCTCCTTCGACTTCGCAAGAGGATCCGCTTACTTCTGATTCAGACAGAGGCTTGTCCATTTGTGAATCCTTTAGCTGATCGTTTTTATACACCTTCATTTGGATATAATGAAAGCCATAACATACACGACCCTGAGACTTTGCTAGATGTGGCAAAGACTGAGTGTTCAATATAAACACTGCATGCCGTCTTGGCCCATCCACTTCATCCAACCGGCCAACCTTCCAATCAGCTGTTGGAAGATCTGGATTGCATTGTTTCAGTCTATTTAAAATAGATTCAGGGTCAGGAGGGTTTGCAGGTATCCACTCATGTGCTCTTGGTCTATCCGGTATGTCTTTCTTCTCGACTAACTCTAGAGCAGCTCCTTCCCAAACTTCACCAATTAGTATCAGAGCAGCTTTAAAACATTCTATAGAACTCTGGTCCTCAAATGCGACTAACTTAAATCGTCCTTGATACCAACCAGCCTCTTGGTGTCGAGGATCTGGGCCGGGAAACTTTTCCAGCACCTGTGAGTAGACGCCAGACAAAGCATTCTCAAGTTCCCCCCATTTTTGCTTTGGAACCATACCGTCCAATGCTCCTTTATTTATGATAGCCATCACAAGGCTGTCTTTTGCAACTGAGGCAAACGATCATTGATCCCTTTTGGAGGATGGCAGCTCATCCGGTGATCGTTCCCTTTTTCCAGCCTCAAGAATTCCTTGAGCCCATTTTAAGGAATCGCTTTGTTTAGCCGACAACGTGCTTGGGTCGACCAAAACCTAAAAAAATTGAAATTTTTATATGAAAAATTTCTATTGCGCATAGCTCCTAAACTAAGCGTCCCATATCTCCTTAAATATGCGTCCAAGAGCGAAAATGACTTTAATTCGTGACCACCCCCAAAAAATTGAAAAATCTACCCAAAACCTAAAAACATTGAAATTTTTATATGAAAAACTTATTTTGCCCATATCTCCTTAAATATGCGTCCTAGAGCGAAAAGGACTTTAATTCGTGACCACCCTCAAAAAATTGAAAAATCCACCCAAAACCTAAAAAAATTGAAATATTTATATGAAAAACTTCTTTTGCCCATATCTCCTTAAATATGCGTCCTAGAGCGAAAATGACTTTAATTCGTGACCACCCCCAAAAAATTGAAAAATCTACCCAAAACCTAAAAAAATTTAAATTTTTATATGAAAAACTTCTTTTGCCCATATCTCCTAAACTAAGCGTCCTAGAGCGAAAAGGACTTTAATTCGTGACTACCCCCAAAAAATTGAAAAATCCACCCAAAACCTAAAAAAATTGAAATTTTTATATGAAAATCTTCTGTTGCTCATATCTCCTTAAATATGCGACCTAGAGCGAAGAGGACTTTAATTCGTGACCACCCCCCAAAAATTGAAAAATCCACCCAAAACCTAAAAAAAATTGAAATTTTTATATGAAAAACTTCTTTTGCCCATATCTCCTTAAATATGCGTCCTAGAGCGAAAAAACCTAAACCTAAAAACCTAAAAACATTTAAATTTTTATATGAAAAACTTCTTTTGCGCATAGCTCCTAAACTAAGCGTCCTAGAGCGAAAAGGACTTTAATTCGTGACCACCCCCAAAAAATTGAAAAATCCACCCAAAACCTAAAAAAAATTGAAATTTTTATATGAACAACTTCTTTTGTCCATATCTCCTTAAATATGCGTCCTAGAGCGAAAAGGACTTTAATTCGTGACCACCCCCAAAAAATTGAAAAATCCACCCAAAAACCAAAAAAAAAAATTAAATTTTTATATGAAAAACTTCTTTTGCCCATATCTCCTTAAATATGCGTCCTAGAGCGAAAAGGACTTTAATTCGTGACCACCCCCAAAAAAATTGAAAAATCCACCCAAAACCAAAAAAAAATTAAATTTTTATATGAAAAACTTCTTTTGCCCATATCTCCTTAAATATGCGTCCTAGAGCGAAAAGGATTTTAATTCGTGACCACCACCAAAAAATTGAAAAATCCACCCAAACCTAAAAAAATTGAAATTTTTATATGAAAAACTTATTTAGCCCATATCTCCTTAAATATGCGTCCTAGAGCGAAAAGGACTTTAATTCGTGACCACCCTCAAAAAATTGAAAAATCCACCCAAAACCTAAAAAAAATTGAAATTTTTATATGAAAAACTTCTTTTGCCCATATCTCCTTAAATATGCGTCCTAGAGCGAAAATGACTTTAATTCGTGACCACCCCCAAGAAATTGAAAAATCTACCCAAAACCTAAAAAAATTGAAATTTTTATATGAAAAACTTCTGTTGCCCATATCTCCTAAACTAAGCGTCCTAGAGCGAAAAGGACTTTAATTCGTGACTACCCCCAAAAAATCGAAAAATCCACCCAAAACCTAAAAAAATTGAAATTTTTCTATGAAAATCGTCTTTTGCTCATATCTCCTTAAAGCGAGATATGTTTATCTCGCTTTAAGGAGGAAAGGACTTTAATTCGTGACCACCCTCAAAAAATTGAAAAATCCACCCAAAACCTAAAAAAATAGCTCCTTAAATATGCGTCCTAGAGCGAAAAGGACTTTAATTCGTGACCACCCCCAAAAAATTGAAATTTTTATATGAAAAACTTCTTTTGCCCATATCTCCTAAACTAAAAAAAATTTAAAAATCCACCCAAAACCTAGAAAAATTGAAATTTTTATATGAAAAACTTCTTTTGTCCATATCTCCTAAACTAAGCATCCTACAGCGAAAAGGACTTTAATTCGTGACCACCCCCAAAAAATAGAAAAATCCACCCAAAACTAAAAAAAATTGAAATTTTTATATGAAAAACTTCTTTTGCCCATATCTCCTAAACGAAGCGTCCTAGAGCGAAAAGGACTTTAATTCGTGACCACCCCCAAAAAATTGAAAAATCCACCCAAAACCTAAAAAAATTGAAATTTTTATATGAAAAACTTCTTTTGCCCATATCTCCTTAAATATGCGTCCTAGAGCGAAAAGGACTTTAATTCGTGACCACCACCAAAAAATTGAAAAATCCACCGAAAACCTAAAAAAATTGAAATTTTTATATGAAAAACTTCTTTTGCCCATATCTCCTTAAATATGCGTCCTAGTGCGAAAAGGACTTTAATACGTGACCACACTCAAAAAATTGAAAAATCCACCCAAAACCTGAAAAAATTAAAATATTTATATGAAAAACTTCTTTTGCCCATATCTCCTTAAATATGCGTCCTAGAGCGAAAAGGACTTTAATTCGTGACCACCCTCAAAAAATTGAAAAATCCACCCAAAACCTAAAAAAATTGAAATTTTTATATGAAAAACTTCTTTTGCCCATATCTCCTTAAATATGCGTCCTAGAGCAAAAATGACTTTAATTCGTGACCACCCCCAAAAAATTGAAAAATAGCGATGTCTGGTGTCTACTCAGAGGTACGAAAAAAGTTTCCCGGACCAAGGCAAAATACTGGATGGTATCAAGGACGATATAAGTATTTGCGGACCAGAGGTCTATGGATTGCTTTAAAGCTGCTTTGATGCTAATTGGTGAAGTTTTGGAAGGAGCCGCTTTGGAGTTAGTCGATAGAAAAGACATACCGGCTAAACCTAGAGCACATGCATGGATACCTGCAAATCCTCCTGATCCTGAGTCAATACTAAACAGACTAAAGGAATGTAACCCAGATCTTCCAACCGCCGATTGGAAAGTTGGTCGTTTGGATGAGGTGTATGGACTAAGACGACATGCGGTGTTTATATTGAACATTGAGTCGCTGCCACATCTAGCCCAGACACATGGACGTGTAAGTTATGGCTTTCATGATATCCATATGAAGGTATACAAAAGCGATCAGCCAAAGGATTCCGAAACGAACAAGCCTCCGGTAGAGTCAGAAGAAGAAAAATCTTGCCGAAGGAGACATAAAAACTGCAGACATTGACGAACATCGTATGCGGGAAGTCCCTACAGGCTCAAACCTCACCAAAGCTGAACCGCGGGTTGTTGCGAGAGTCACCGAGATCTGTGAAGAGGAAGACCTTGATGACTCAATTGAAGCGGCTGATGTGACGGTGGTTGAAAATGTGGATGGTTCTACGGTTCCTCCAGAAAAATCTTCACCAGATAGATAGATAGATAGATTTTATTTTGTTTCCACATTGTTTTACAATTCAAAATTTCTCAATATACAGTTGGGGTTAAATTATAACAAAATCTTTAGAATCTTAATGACAATAACTTTTAAGTTGTCTGTCAAATACCCTAGTTTGCTATTTTGCTGTTAAATAATCTAGTCTATATATTTGATTTATATTACACTATTAAAATTCCTCTCTGATTATATGTGTTCTATACATAAGATCACTACGCACATAGTTATACAACCTCTCCCATCCATTATCAAAATTACCATTTAGAATGGTTATTAACTCATTTTCATTAAAATATGTACCGCCCAAATACCTCACCCTGAATTCTCGTAACATTGGACATTTGGCTATGAAATGTTGCAAATCTTCAACTTCTCTTTTGTTGCAGATGGTACATTCGTGTCCTTCAACTCCAAATTTGTTTCCATTCAACTGAAGTAAATCAGCCCTTGTTTTCATTATGATTGAAATTTTTTCCAAGTTCCAAAAATTGCTCATATACTCTATTCCGGCATCTGGATTCAGAAATCTATAAAACCGTGTACTTGTTTTAGCCTTTTCCAATTTCTCTATATATCCTTGTCGTTTCAGTTCATTTATGAGTGCCTCAGTTTTTACGATCCAATCTTCTCCTGTTCTTATTATATTTTCTGTCGAAACATTTGTTCTTTGTGACAAAGATTCCATTGCTTCGGCCCAGAAAATTCGTTTATTCCATATTTTTCTTGACAATGTATGTGGCAACCTTTTATTGTTATATTTGAACAAAGTATTATAAATATAGTTCATGTGTAGTTTAAGTGTATGAAAGTGGTTGTCCTGTATGTCTGTTTCTAATGATAAAATATAGTTTGGCATATATGTTGGCTGTTTGAGAACCTTTTTGAGAAAATATCTTTGAATAATGTTTACCTCCTCAAACCATTTGTATCCCCATACCTCGGCCGCATACGACTGTGTTGTTCTACACACACTTTGAAAAATTTTCCACTTCGATATTAGTGATACCAGAGGTTTACTAATAAAGTTTCTCCAGGTTGCGTTTAAACATATCTTCGCCTTTTTATTTCGACAATCCACGTGCTTTTTAAACGCCATTTTTGGTGTTAGTAAGGTTCCAAGATAGCAATATTCGTTTACTATTTCAATTTCTTGGTTCATATATTTCCATTTTTCATTTGCTGATAATCTACCTCCTTTCCGAAAAACCATTATCTTGGACTTTTCCATATTTACCTTCATATTCCATCGTTCGCAATATTCTTCCAGCCTGTTTATCATTCTTTGTAATACACATCTATCATCAGCTAAGACAACGATGTCATCAGCGTATAATAATACTCGAATATTTAGTTCTTCAACCATAAGACCTTCTTCCAACCACTTGTGTAGATCGTTTAAGTATAATGTAAGTAATAATGGCGACAGTAAACATCCTTGCCTTACTCCAGTAAATGTATTAAAATGCTGTGATACCTCATCACCAGTCCATACTGAAGATATAGTACACTGGTACAAATTCCTTATCAGATTTACCATTTTGGTGGATATTCCCATCTCATGTAGTTTATAAATTAGTAGTTGTCTGGGGACCATATCAAAGGCGGCGGAAAAATCAACAAAAAAGGCATATACTTTCATATTTTTGTTAAATTTATAATGAACAATTGAGGCTAAGTTATAAATGTTGTCCACCGTTGAATATCCTGACCTAAACCCAGCTTGAAATTCATTGAGTATGTTGTTATCCTCTATCCATTTTTTCAATCTATTGTTTATAACTCCGGTCAGAACTTTTGCCATCGTATTCATGAAGGAGATTCCTCTATAATTATTCGGCACATTTATATCTACCTTTTTATAGATGGGGAATATTACAGATTCTTCTATGATAGTGTCTACTTCTCCTGTTTCATATATATGATTATACTGATATGCCAATTCAACAAGAAATTCATACGATGCATGCTTTAAAAATTCATACGGCACCCTGTCCATTCCAGGAGCTTTATTTTCTTTACACCTCCGCAATACTTCTTGAACCTCAACTACATCAATTTTTCTATCCAGCACAGCATCAGTTCTATAGCATACCGCATATTGAATATCAATAGCAAACTGTGGTTTATTTAACAGGCCATTAAAATATGTTCTAAATTGCTCCGCCGATATATTTGTACCGATCTTTGTGTTATTACCTTTTATTTGCTTTGCAATCTTCCACCACTGCTTGGAATCGGAAGTCGTTGTTATTTTCAATTCCAACTCCCTTGCGAACTCGATTTTCCTTTGCTTGCATATCACTTTGTATACTTTGACTGCATTCAAATATCTCTCTTTGTCATACTGCGTATTTCTTTTTCTATATATGTTAAGGTATTTAAAAGACTCAGCTCTTGCCTTCTCACATCGACTGTTGTACCAGCTGGATTTAAATTTAGTTTGGTTATTTTGTTTGTATGTGTTAATAGCCGATTTCCGTACCACATCCGAAAGGTCTACTAAATTATTTAAACCATTACTACTTTTGGCTAAAATTAGGTTTCGATTCAATCTTTTTTTGAACCTGTCTGGTACTTCACGGCTCCAAATTAATTTTGGTAACAAATTCAACGTTCTCTCTGTGTTTTCTGTTTGGGTCAATTCTAATTTTACTTTGATAGGTATATGGTCTGACCATATTTTTTCCTCAACTTCAAAACTCTTGACCATTTTCAAACCGTCGTATGATATTGCTGCTATGTCATTTACCGAACTACCATTTTTGCTAACATATGTATAGTGACCTTCTTCATCTCCTTGAGTTCTTCCATTTAAGATTAGCAGCCCATTATCTTCGCAGAGCTCCACAAACTTTTTACCTCTCGCGTTAACTGTTGAGTCTTTTGAAACTTTGTTCTCTAATCCTGCAGTGAATTCACTTTCAAAATAACTCTCAAGGCTTTGTTGAAGGTTACCAATTCGAATATTTATATCACCTGCTAATATTATGTGTTCTCCTTCTAATCTTTATATTTCGTAATATTTCGAATTCACTTGTCCAATTTTCTCCTCGTATATAAACAGGCAAAAAAGTAAAACGTATAACTGGCGTTATTATTCTAATCAAATTTAATCTGTTCTCCTGTACAAATATATGTTTAATTCCCGTTGATTGGAGATTTTTTCTAACCCCACATACAATTCCACCACTTGCTCGACCATACGTATTTGGCTTTTCTGCTGCTTTCCAGATCTTCACCATTGTAAGACCGCTTGTGCTGCCTTAAAAGTTCTCCTGATGAAAGGAGACATAGATATAGTTCTTATTCAAGAACCATACATATTGCTACGAATTTGATATTTCTAGATTTAAGTTTATTCAAATTAGTTTCCGTTAATTTAAAATTTCAAATTGTAACGGTCAAATTTCGTCATCCATCCCATTCATTTCTTTGTTTTCTAGTACTTTCCTATTCATCTTTTGTGTTCTTAGTTTCACAATAATTGTAGTAACCCCTTTTGTTTTGTTATTGTTGTAGTAATAAAGGGTGATTCTTCTGAGGTTAGGATTTTCATGCATTAGTATTTGACAGATCACGTGGGATTTCAGACATGGTGTCAAAGAGAAAGATGCTCAGTATGCTTTGACATTTCATCATGAATAGACTTACTAACGAGCAACGCTTGCAAATCATTGAATTTTATTACCAAAATCAGTGTTCGGTTCGAAATGTGTTTCGCGCTTTACGTCCGATTTATGGTCTACATAATCGACCAAGTGAGCAAACAATTAATGCGATTGTGACCAAGTTTCGCACTCAGTTTACTTTATTGGACATTAAACCAACCACACGAATGCGTACAGTGCGTACAGAAGAGAATATTGCGTCTGTTTCTGAGAGTGTTGCTGAAGACCGTGAAATGTCGATTCGTCGCCGTTCGCAGCAATTGGGTTTGTGTTATTCGACCACATGGAAGATTTTACGCAAAGATCTTGGTGTAAAACCGTATAAAATACAGCTCGTGCAAGAACTGAAGCCGAACGATCTGCCACAACGTCGAATTTTCAGTGAATGGGCCCTAGAAAAGTTGGCAGAAAATCCGCTTTTTTATCGACAAATTTTGTTCAGCGGTGAGGCTCATTTCTGGTTGAATGGCTACGTAAATAAGCAAAATTGCCGCATTTGGAGTGAAGAGCAACCAGAACTGCCCATGCATCCCGAAAAATGCACTGTTTGGTGTGGTTTGTACGCTGGTGGAATCATTGGACCGTATTTTTTCAAAGATGCTGTTGGACGCAACGTTACGGTGAATGGCGATCGCTATCGTTCGATGCTAACAAACTTTTTGTTGCCAAAAATGGAAGAACTGAACTTGGTTGACATGTGGTTTCAACAAGATGGCGCTACATGCCACACAGCTCGCGATTCTATGGCCATTTTGAGGGAAAACTTCGGAGAACAATTCATCTCAAGAAATGGACCGGTAAGTTGGCCACCAAGATCATGCGATTTGACGCCTTTAGACTATTTTTTGTGGGGCTACGTCAAGTCTAAAGTCTACAGAAATAAGCCAGCAACTATTCCAGCTTTGGAAGACAACATTTCCGAAGAAATTCGGGCTATTCCGGCCGAAATGCTCGAAAAAGTTGCACAAAATTGGACTTTCCGAATGGACCACCTAAGACGCAGCCGCGGTCAACATTTAAATGAAATTATCTTCAAAAAGTAAATGTCATGGACCAATCTAACGTTTCAAATAAAGAACCGATGAGATTTTGCAAATTTTATGCGTTTTTTTAAAAAAAAAAGTTATCAAGCTCTTAACAAATCACCCTTTATATGGGAGCTATATCTCAATCGGAACCGATTTCAATCAAATTTTGCACACTTGACTATACTACTAATTGTACTCCTAGTGCAAATTTTCAACCAAATTCGGCCAAAAATCTGGCTTCTGGGGCCATATAAGTCCATGTCGGGCAAAGATATATATGGGAGCTATATCTAAATCTGAACCGATTTCAATCAAATTTTTCACACTTGACTATACGACTAAGTGCTATCTTTGTACAAAATTTCAAGCAAATCGGTATAAAACTCTGGCTGCTGGGTCCATATTAGTGCATATCGGGCGAAAGATATATATGGGAGCTATATCTAAATAGGGTTCTATTCTGACCCAAATTAGGAACATGTGCCAAATTTGAAGGCGATTGGACTTAAATTGCGACCTAGACTTTGATTACAAAAATGTGTTCACAGACAGACGGACGGACAGACGGACATGGTTATATCGACTCAGGGACCCACCCTTAGCATTATTGCCAAAGACACCATGTGTTTATCTCGTCTCCTTCTGGGTGTTACAAACATATGCACTAACTTATAATACCCTGTTCCACAGTGTGGCACAGTGTATAAAAAGTGGGGTCTAAAACTAAAAATTTTGCATCCGAGCTCGATATTAAATGGACTGACAACTCTGAATGTTGATCCAGGTATACTTAGGCTGTTAGACGAACTTCTAAGGAAGAGACGCATTTCAGCCACACTAGGACAAGCAAACATACAAAGATATGTGAACAGAGGCACTCCTCAAGGAGGAGTTCTATCACCTCTTCTTTGGAATGTTGCTATAAACGACCTTCTGGTTTCCCTAGAAAAAGAAAGGATACAAGTGGTGGCATACGCAGATGATGTGGCGCTAGCAGTCAGGGGAAAATTCCCATCAACAGTTAGAGATATTATACAGAGAGCCCTCCGGATGACTGAGAAATGGGCGAAAGATAATGGTCTTGGGGTAAATCCTGCAAAGACAGAAATAGTCATGTACTGCAAAGATCGCAAAACTCCCACGGTTAGGCCCATTTCCTTAGGGGGTATTGAAATTCCCATCAGGGAGTGTGCAAAATACCTTGGCGTTATTTTGCAAAAAGGCAATAGGGAAAAAGTGGGGACTAAAACCAAAAATTGTACATTGGCTATACACGGCAGTGGTTAGACCTATAATGCTATATGGTGTTGTAGTCTGGTGGCCGGCACCTCACCAGTCGACAAGTTTAGACAAAGTTCAACGGATGGCTTGCTTGTGTGTCTCAGGCGCATTCAGTAAGACAGGGACAGATTCCCTTAATGTCATGCGGCATAATGACCTTTAGACATCTTGGCCAAACAGTCAACTGCAACAACGGCTATGCGGTTGCGCGAGCTATCGCTGTGGTCAAAAAAGGGTACCGTCACAGTTCGGTCCCCAAAATAATGACGGACGTGCCAAACGTAGTGGATTACACTCTGGCGAGTCCGCTTTTCGACAAAAACTTTGAAACTCTAATTCCCAACAGTGAAGCGTGGTGCACACAGACGTCATATATATTTCTACACTGATGGCTCCAAATTGGATGAACAAGTGGGTTTCGGAGTACATTCTAAAGACCTGAACCTTTGAATAGCGTAAATATTACCTAATCAATGTAGTGTTTTTCAGGCTGAAATATTAACAATAAGAGAGGTGGCAAATTGGCTGAGAAGTACTGTTCCAACAAATGTTGGCATTAATATATACTCAGACAGTCAACTTGCAATAAAATCCTTGGATTTTTTGTTCCTTAACCCTCTAATACCCAATCCCGCCTTTAGACGGGCTTCATTAAATAAGGAAGCTTTTAGTAAAACACATCTAAAGACAACAAAAGTTAATAAAACAAGTATATACAGCCGTAAGTTCAGCCAGGCCGAATCTTATGTACCCTCCACCATGGATTGCGTAGAAACTTCTACGAAAGACTGTCATCCACAATCGAATTACTTGGGTTGTGGTATCTTAAAACTTCTTTACATCGTTTTCTAAATTGTGAGTTAGTCCATACGTGGTATATATTAGACAAAAAAGGTATGTATAGGTAAGTCTACAAATAATTACGAATCGATATGAACTTTTGTACGGTACGTAGAGAGCCAGAATTGAAATATGGGTGTCGCTTATATGGGGGCTATATACAATTATGAACTTGATATGGACCAATTTTTGTGTGATTGGGGATCAATTTATCTGAGGGATATATATAACTATAGACCGATGTGGACCTACTTAGACATGGTTGTTAACGGTCATATACTAGCACAATGTACCAAATTTCAACTGACTCGGATGAAATTTGCTTCTCTACGAAGCTCAAAACCAAATCTCAGGATCGGTTTATATGGGGCTATATATAATTATGGACCGATTTCGATCAATATTTGCATGGGTGTTTGAGGCCATATATTAACACCACGTACCAAATTTCAACTGAAACAGATGAATTTTGGTTCTCCAAGAGGCTCCGGAGGTCAAATCTGGTGATTGATTTATATGGGAGCTATATATAATTATGCACCGATGTGTACCAATTTTTTCGTGGTCATTAGAGACCATATACTTACACCATGTACCAAACTTCAGCCGGATCGGATGAAATTTGCTTCTCTTAGAGGCTCAGCAAGCCAAATCTGTAGATCGGTTTATATGGGGGCTATATATATTTATGGACCGATGTGGACCAATTTTTGCATGGTTGTTAGAGACCATATACTAACACCATGTACCAAATTTCAGCCGGATCGGATGAAATTTGATTCTCTTAGAGGATCCGCAAGCCAAATTTGGGGGTCCGTTTATATGGGAACTATACATAAAAGTGAACCGATATGGCCCATTTGCAATTCCATCCGACCTACATCAATAACAACTACTTGTGCAAAGTTTCAAGTCGATAGCTTGTTTCGTTCGGAAGTTAGCGTGATTTCAACAGACGGACGGACGGACATGCTCAGATCGACCAGAATAAAGGGTGATACGGTCAAAATTTGGTCAATATAAACTTGACGTATTTCTTTCAATTTTGCATTTAAAAAACCTGAACACCCCTCATTTTGAAGGTGTGTGTGTGTGTAGAATGTTGCTCTGATTTTGGAATTCACTCTTCAGTTGTCAAAATGTCGTTCAAGCAAGAAGAGCAGTGTATCAAAATTTTGCTCGCGCATCGCGAAAATCCGAGCTACTCGCACGCAAAGCTGGCAAAATCTCTAAAAGTTGCCAAATCAACCGTTACAAATGTAATTAAAGTGTTTGGGGAACGTTTGTCGACAGCCAGGAAGTCTGGATCGGGGGGAAATCGAAAACCGGAAGCCGCTGAGACGACAAAGAGAGTTGCCGGTAGTTTCAAGCGAAACCCTAACCTCTCTCTCCGAGATGCCGCAAATAAGCTGAGTGCATCGTATACAACCGTGCATCGAGCCAAAAAACGAGCCGGACTATCGACTTACAAGAAAGTAGTGACTCCAAATCGCGATGATAAACAAAATACGACGGCCAAAGCGCGATCCCGGAGGCTGTACACGACGATGCTGACGATGTTTGACTGCGTGGTAATGGACGACAAAACCTACATCAAAGCCGACTACAAGCAGCTTCCGGGACAGGAGTTTTATACGGCAAAAGGAAGGGGAAAGGTAGCAGATATTTTCAAGCACATAAAACTGTCAAAGTTCGCAAAGAAATATCTGGTTTGGCAAGCCATCTGTACCTGTGGCTTGATAAGCAGCATTTTCATAGCTTCCGGGACTGTCAACCAAGAAATTTACGTGAAAGAGTGTTTGAATAAACGTCTGCTGCCTTTCCTGAAGAAACACGGTTGTTCCGTACTGTTTTGGCCGGATTTGGCATCTTGCCATTACGGTAAAAAGGCCATGGAGTGGTACGCCGCCAACAACGTGCAGGTGGTTCCCAAGGACAAGAACCCTCCCAACACGCCAGAGCTCCGCCCAATTGAGAAATACTGGGCTATTGTCAAGCGGAACCTAAAGAAGACCAATAAAACTGCTAAGGACGAGCAGCAGTTCAAGGCAAACTGGCTTTCTGCGGCGAAGAAGGTGGACAAGGTGGCTGTACAAAATCTGATGGCAGGTGTCAAGCGTGAGGCCCGGCAATTCGGATTTGGAAAAGCGAAAGCCTAACTGAATATTTTTCCTGAATTTTATACTAATTGAACTTGAAAAAGAAATTTAATTTGATTTTGACCAAATTTTGATTTTGACCAAATTTTGACCGTATCACCCTTTATATACTTTATGGGGTCTTGGAGCAATATTTCGATGTGTTACAAACGGAATGACAAAGTTAATATACCCCCATCCTATGGTGGAGGGTATAAAAAGAAAACTTAGTTGAAACTGTTCAAGAGCCTTTGCAGCCTATACTGAATTTTACCGTATGAATTTTTCTTGATTAGTTTTCTTGCTTTTGTGTCGTTAACATTGAATATTTAATCAGCTGACAAAAAAATTGGGGCATTAGAAGGTTAACTCGAGAACGGCCATCGACTGCTGCAAATCTCTCAACGAGATGGCTGATCAGTACAATATTCACTTAATATGGGTGCCTGACGATAGAAACATACAGGGGAACTAGATTCTATTGGTATGCCTCTGGCTACCTGCAAGCTCTTACTGCGTAAGAAGGCTGTTATGATGGCAAATGTTTGATGGAAGAATTGCAAGGGTTGTAACGACACCAAGCAAATATGTCCCCATTTAAACTTAAACCGTACACTAGATATGCTATTGTTCTCAATACGTCTGATTTCACTCCTGATATCTGCTATAACGGGTCGCGGCCTGATAGGCGATTTTGCAAAAGCTATTGGCGCGAAATATAATGACTACTGTATGAGTTGTCATGATGCAGAGAAAAGGAATCAATTAAACACCTCTTGTGTGAGTGTCCTGTATTTTGTGTAAGGCGTAAACGAATTTTAGGGGCATACATATAGCTTTAGATTACTGGCGGATCTGGAAAACGTAAACTTAAGCAGTCTGCTAATGTTTTTGGAACAATCTGGTTCAACAGAAGAAAATAATCGAGAAGGTTCAGCGGTTAAATCTAGAAGTGTCCTTAAATATGTGTCCTAGAACGAAAAAGATCCTACAAAAAATTGAAATTTTTATTTTGACCCTATCTCCTAGAGCGTTCTACAGCGAAAAGGACGATAATTCGTGACCATCCTCAAAAAATTGAAAAATCCACCCAAATTCTAAAAAAATTTAAATTTTTATATGAAAAACTTCTTTTGGTCATATCTCCTTAAATATGCGTCATAGATTTTCAATTAAAAAATTGAAAAATCCACCCAAATCCTAAAAGAATTTTTATATGAAAAACTTCTTTTGGTCATATCTCCTTAAATATGCTTCCTAGAGCGGAAAGGACTTTAATTCGGGACCACATAGAGATGTAAAAATAACTTAAAAATATTTTCCCTTTGCGATTGCGGTATTTATTTGAACAAACGGTGCGTATATTCGAATTTCGAGTAAATGGGAATTTCGAGTTTCCATGGCAACTGTCAAACTATGTTGCATATCAAGTTGAATAACACACCATCCCACGCCATGGAGTCTTGGGCACAGATGGATTACGGTTGCCGCAGATTGACAGTGGAGGGGGCACAAAGTGGATGGACATAACAGGGCCACCCTGCCTTAGGTGCTACACGCGGCACCAGATTTGCCTCTGCCTCGAGTTATGCTATGTTCCTACTGACTCGTTTTTCCAAAACATTTCACCGTTCACACCGAGTTGAGATGTTTTAATTTGACGGTTGCCATGGATACTCGAAATTCCCATTTACTCTAAATTCAAATATACGCACCGTTTGTTCAAATAAATACCGCGATCGCAAAGGGAAAACCTTTTTTAAGTTATTTTCACACCCCTATGTTCTTTAAAGCCTTTGTTTATTCGTTTTTTCTACGAATTTTATTTTAATAATATGATATATTTTTTAAAAGAGTATGTTCAATCAGCATATTCCAAATTAGCGGCGTTTTGATTTTAAAATTGACGTGTTTTGGATGAAAACTTGTGTTTTGAACATGAAAACATTTCAAATCCCAAAACATGCTTGGAACGCTATATTATGTTAATATTGTTTAATTATTTAATTAAGTTGTTTTGTTTATTATTGGGAATGATTTATTATAATTTTTCGTTCGATGGTAGTGGTATGGCCGACCGAACAAGAAATAAAATGTGACCGTTGACGGGTATTCGGGCATGATCGACAAAAGTGGTGCCAAGTTACAGAGTTGTATGTCGGTGGGTTACGTACAACCCTGTAAAAGCGAGTGTACCTGATAGAAAAAGATGGAGGGTGAACACGAAAATTGTTGGTAGGTGATAATACATAGAGAAGTAACGAAATGGGAATAAAACGTTTGCTATGCGAAACGATCATAACAATGGGACATAACACAAAAAAAATTCTCATTTAGCAATATAACAGGTGTAATTTTTTCAATAATAAATTGAAAAAATAAAGCAAAAAAATAACATTTGAAAATTTTTCTTATTGTAATGATTTAATAAGCAAACGTTTGCTAAGCCACCGTGGTGCAATGGTTAGCATGCCCGCCTTGCATACACAAGGTCGTGGGTTCGATTCTTGCTACGACCGAACACCAAAAAGTTTTTCAGCGGTGGATTATCCCACCTCAGTAATGCTGGTGGCATTTATGAGGGTTTCGAAGCTTCTCTAAGTGGTTTCACTGGAATGTGGAACGCCGTTCGGACTCGGCTATAAAAAGGAGGTCCCTTGTCATTGAGCTTAACATGGAATCGGGCAGCACTCAGTGATAAGAGAGAAGTTCACCAATGTGGTATCACAATGGACTGAATAGTCTAAGTGAGCCTGTTACATCGGGCTGCCACCTAACCTAACCTAACCTTGCTAATCGTTTGCATTGAATGTGTACAGTTTTGTGTTCTATGTTTCACGAAAAACCGCAATACTTTTCGGTATTGGTTGAGTTTGTACTCACGAACAAAAACAATACAAAACCAAAGTAGGGATGCCAAATTTCGAAGAGGCAAAAAGAGCACATTCAGTTTATAAAAAGAGCATATACGAAAAAGAGCACACTTTTTCAAATAAAATAAAAACATTTAATTCCATAACAATTCATTTAGACATAGAAAAAGGTTCATAACATATACATAAAATAACCCACTTTCAACTCAAGCTAATTATCTTACAATACTTTGCAAGTCATTTGTTTGGTGTTTTTGTGAAAAATGTTATTGAAAGAAGTTTGTTTACATTTAGAACAGAGTACAAAGTGAAGAAGTAACATCGGCGTGCTCTTCTTCGACTCTGATATATAAAGTAAAACACTATTTAATTAGAAAATAACGGCATAGAAAAATCTCGTAGTGTGACATTTACGTATGTTCAGTTTACTTTTACTATTTATTAAATCGCGTTGGGGTAATATTTGTTGTGATGCATACAAAGAGCATAAACACTGCATCTAAAACCGACTCACGCATTCATAGCTGCAGAATTATTCGAAGATGACTTTACACCCATAGAAAAATTATTACCATACGGGCTTTAATCGATACTGTACGTTATTGATAGTTAGCCAACCCCGTATGGTACAATATCAATACCGAATGGTACAGGCGGTACGCAAAGCATGAAAGTACCATTCGGTATTATGAAACTACCAATCTGGTATTGAAAATAATATCTAAGCGGTACTATTATTTATACCATAAAGGTATTGATGTATAAACAGTGCGGTATTGCCAATAATACCTAAATGGTATTGGTTTAATAATATTTAGTTTAATAAAACACACGTAAAATGTCTTTGTTACGTACTTCGTTTAATACATAACACACATACAAAAACCTAATCATTTCTCCATGCAAAGTTTTTCTCCCAATTCAGCTTCATTTCGCAATTCAGGCACTGCATCCCTCAAGTCGTCTGTTTTTGTATTTGGAAGGTTTTTGTATGTTAGTTGCGCATCTAATTAAAGGATGATCGAATTAGAAAACATAAATAATGCTAAAAAATATTATACTTACCTATACTTCGCTATATTCATTGAATTCATTTAATTTTCGTCATCTTATCCCAAACTGTTGTTATTTACAAGCCGCAATTACAATTGGTCGCAACGTCTACATATCACATGTTACGGCGTTGTGATAGTTAATACCACAATAATACCGGATGTAAATGACTTGATGCAAAGTGGTACCAAAATTAAAAGGTAACGTGAATCAATTTATAAATACCAAACGGTAATGGCCACATACCGCCTTTTTTCTACCAGTGTAGTATCTTGATAACATATCCCAGTCCCAAAATACCACGCACATCACTTTTTAAACTGCATCATGAACTGTTTTTGTTAATAGCTGGCGAAGAGCCATTTGACTGGTTTCCATTCTTAACTTTGGTGGGTATTATAGTCTTATTTGTGTCATATCGGCGTTCCTCGGATGAATTATCCACTTCACAATCACTCATAGGTGACGCAATTAAATTTGAACCTTCAATTTTCTCTGGATTTGAATTATTTTTTTAAGAACAATTGAAAAATAAATAATTGCCACTTTTATCAATGCCATACGATTCTTTTATCAACTGATTTTGACTTCTTAAAATTGTAAGCACCATATTGACATTTTTATACCCTCCACCATAGGATGGGGGTATATTAACTTTGTCATTCCGTTTGTAACACATCGAAATATTGCTCTAAGACCCCATAAAGTATATATATTCTGGGTCGTGGTGAAATTCTGAGTCGATCTGAGCATGTCCGTCCGTCTGTTGAAATCACGCTAACTTCCGAACGAAACAAGCTATCGACTTGAAACTTGGCACAAGTAGTTGTTATTGATGTAGGTCGGATGGTATTGCAAATGGGCCATATCGGTCCACTTTTACGTATAGCCCCCATATAAACGGACCCCCAAATTTGGCTTGCGATTGCTCTAAGATAAGCAAATTTCATCCGATCCGGCTGAAATTTGGTACATGGTGTTAGTATATGGTCTCTAACAACCGTGCAGAAATTGGTCCATACCGGTCCATAATTATATATAGCCCCCATATAAACCGATCCCCCGATTTGGCTTGCGGAGCCTCTAAGAAAACCAAATTTCATCCGATCCGGCTGAAATTTGGCACATGGTGTTAGTATATGGTCTCTAACAACCATGCAAAAATTGGTCCACATCGGTCCATAATTATATATATATATATCCTCCATATAAGCCGATCCCCAGATTTGACCTCCGGAGCCTCTTAGAGGAGCAAAATTCATCCGATCCGGTTGATATTTGGTACGTGGTGTTAGTATATGGTATCCAACAACCATGCAGGAATTGTGTGACGACCGAAAGTCGGACCTCGTTTTCGGCCACACAATTTTAATTCTTTTGTTTTTGTTTAATTTCCTTTTCTATTTTTTTTAATATTTTTTATATTTTGTTTAATTTCTTTTCTATTTTTCTAATGTAAAAACAAATGAATTTCTTTTATTTTTCCTTTCTTTCTAAATGAATTCCTTAGGTTAATCTAATAATAATGTATAGTATAGTTTAAGTATATATATAGTATAAGTATTTAATATAATATAAATAATATAAATTTAATATACTATAAAACATATATAATATTTTCCCATCCGTTTTGAGAAGGCTAGTTATTTCCCTATCATATGTTGCGACCCTCATACTTGTTTACAACATTTCAAAATATTCAAAACAACTCGCCGTTATTTATCACCAACAATGTCCATTGCAACAGGTGTTTAACTTTGCAAAATAGAATATTTTCAACTTTGCAAAATAACTCGCCGTTATTTAACACTAACAATGTCCATTGCAACATGTGTTAAACTTCGCATGTTTCAACTTTACCAAATACCTCGCCGTTATACAGCACCAACAAATATCACAACAGGCTGTGGTGATGATCACTAACAACAACAACAACGAGCAGTGGCAATGGAATGTAAGTATGGAAGACCATCGTTCGGTGGTGATGTACATACAAAATAACCGAACAGAAGCATCACTGCTGAGATCTCTGCTACTGCCAAGCCAGAGAGAGGCTGCTCTGCCGTGGTGAATATCACAGCCACAGATGACAATAAAAGGAGTTGCAAAACTTGAATCTGGGTCAGTCAGTGCAGTGCGTGCCTACCATCGGCAACAGTGTAATCAGGTCTACCATCGGCAGAACTGAGGGAAAACAAAACAACGAAAACCAGTGACCCACATTTTATTCATCGAGAGTGCTAGACACAGCGGGTAAGTACAGTGAACTGTTATATTATTTAACTCAAAGTGTATTGTGACCCAGACGGATTTCGATAAATAGTTGGAAGTGGACATAGGACCGGTCGGTAAAGTGATTACGTGTAAAATTAGTTTATAAAAGCAAGTGTGTTGTCACATGCCACTTGCAGTGACCGCGTTACATAACGTTTTATAATACCAAGTGTGTTGTCGTATGCCACTTGCAATCATCGCGTTACATAACCCGTTTAAAACCCAGTGTGTTGTCGTATGCCACTTGCATTTATCGCGTTCAAGTGTGTTGTCGTATGCCACTTGCACTAAACGCGGGACATAACCTCGTTTGATAATCAAGTGTGTTGTTGCATGCCACTTGACACGTTCAAACCCGTGACTCAGTACCACCACCCGTGACTAAATATAATCTTGATCAAGTGTGTTGTCGCATGCCACTTGACACGTTCAAACCCGTGACTCAGTACCACCACCCGTGACTAAATATAATCTTGATCAAGTGTGTTGTCGCATGCCACTTGACACGTTCAAAACCCGTGACTCCGTACCATCACCCGTGACTAAATATAATCCTGATCAAGTGTGTTGTCGTATGCCACTTGCATTTACCGCGTTACATAACCTCTTTAAGAACCAAGTGTGCTGTCGCAAGCCACTTGCCGTGATTCCCTTTGACCAAGTGTGTTGTCGCAAGCCACTTGCCGTGATTCCCTTTGACCAAGTGTGTTGTCGCAATCCACTTGCCGTGATTCCATTTTTCCAAGTGTGTTGTCGCAAGCCACTTGCCGTGATTCCCTTGCCACGCTCAAAACCAATCACCCGTGACCAAAGATTCTTCCCAAGTGTGTTGTCGCAAGCCACTTGCCACGCTCAAAACCAATCACCGTGACCAAAGATTCTTTCCAAGTGTGTTGTCGCAAGCCACTTGTCGTGATTCCATTCTGCCAAGTGTGTTGTCGTATGCCACTTGCCATAAGCCGCTTGCCACGCGCAAAACCAATCATCCGTGACTAGAGATTCTTCCAAGTGTGTTGTCGTATGCCACTTGCCGTGACCCCCTTCTATACGATTAGCCACCAAGTGTGTTGTCGCAAGCCACTTGTCGCGGTTCTATTCTGACCAGGTGTGTTGTCGCATGCCACCTACCGCTATCGATATTCTTAAGTCATTGTGGTACCATAAGCCACTCGCGTGAGACGTAAGTTTTGATAACCCGTGAACAATCTGTGGAGTGTGTTGTCGTAAGCCACTTCGTCACGATACGTGTTACGACATCATACGAAACAAATAATAAAACACCTTGATCGCGACCGCCCTCGCCTTTACACATTCCGTACGATCAAGAACCGCGGAAGTCCACGTTACCCCAGTCCACCACGTTGTCGAAATCCCACAGTCACTTATACTACGCGCTGTGCCACGCCTATAGACCCCAGACCCAAGACCCGACAACGAAACACCACCGACTCATCATACTAACAGACGAAGTGTCGTACCAGGCCACGTCTCGGCGACAGTAGTTATTTCTGAGGACTAAGTAGAATAGCCAACGTACTTCCGACGTAGTGTCGTCCCAGGCCACGTCAAACATCGTGCCCTCAATATATAAGGATCGAGCTGTTTCCACGAAGCCGTGTTGCCAACGACGAAGTGCCGGTCTAGGTCACGTCGAGGACGGGAAAGACCAGTAGATAAGGAACATTTAGATTAAATTGTATTGTAGGTGTAGCTATTCCACTAATAAAACCGATTGTTCAGTTTAAAAATCGAAACAAGGTCTTTTCTCTACTCGGGCCACTACAAATATAAATTTCTGTGACCCTTTTCCCCGCGAGTTATACCCCAGCACACGAGGGAAAACCCGTCGTTACAATTGGTCCATATCGCTCCATAATTATATATAGCCCCCATATAAATCGATCCCCAGATTTGGCTTGCGGAGCCTCTAAGAGAAGCAAATTTCATCCGATCCGGTTGAAATTTGGTACGTGGTGTCAGCATATGATATCGGTTCATAATCATGGTTGCCACTCGAGCCAAAAATAATCTACCAAAATTTTATTTCTATAGAAAATTTTGTTAAAATTTTATTTCTATAGAAAATTTTTGTTAAAATTTTATTTCTATAGAAAATCTTATCAAAATTTTATTTCTATAGAAAATCTAGTCAAAATTTTATTTCTATAGAAAATTTTGTTACAATTTTATTTCTATAGAAAATTTTTTCCAAATTTTATTTCTATAGAAAATTTTTTCCAAATTTTGTTTCTATAGATTTTTTTCTCCAAATTTTACTTCTATAGAAAATGTTGTCAAAATTTTATTTCTATAGAAAATCTTGTCAAAATTTTATTTCTATAGAAAATTTAGTCAAAATTTTATTTCTATAGAAAATTTTGTTAAAATTTTATTTCTATAGAAAAGTTTGTTAAAATTTTATTTCTGTAGAAAATTTGATCAAAATTTTCTTTCTATAGAAAATTTTGTGATAATTTTATTTCTATAGAAAATTTTGTTACAATTTTTTTATGTCTATAGAAAATTTTGTCAAAATGAATTATATACGTATTCGATTGATCTTTTTTGATTTAATATAACCACGTATGGACTTACATACAATTTAGAAGACGGTGTTAGGAGGTGTTAAGATACCTTGCCATCGGCAAGCGCTACCACAACTTAAGTAATTCGATTGTGGATGGCAGTGTTTACAAGAATTTTCTACGCAATCCATGGTGGAGGGTACATAAGCTTCGGCCTGGCCGAACTTACGGCCGTACATACTTGTTGTTTTTGTAATCGTGATTCAACCCAAAGACCATTAATAAAGAAGACGTGAATTGGGCTTTCCCTGCCAGCATTTCAAAGTTCCATTTCAACCTCATCGTTACCACAGACTCGTAAATGTCACTTCAACCATCATGAAAAGGTACATCAAAAAGTACATGCAAGTAATTTGCCATCCCTACTGTTAAAAAGCCATTTTTTTTTGTGAAACGCCAAGCGCAACCAGCTTGTTATATTTTAATTAAATGAAAACGAAAATAAAGTTCTGAAAACATAGATTATACGCTTAAAATTGTGAAAGGTATATTGGTGAACAATTTGGTGATTTTCCAAATGGAATAAAGTGATTGTTTTTCAGATATTTTACAGACACGCTGCCTCCATGGAATAAAAACACTGGTTGATAGACGCAGCAACATGTAACTCGCTACTTGTAACTCAACATCATCATTAATGCCAAAAATTATGTTAAATGTAATGTGATAGTGGTATAAATGTTATATTTTTAAGAATTTGTAAATGTTTAATCAAATTAATAAATATCTAAACAAACGTGTTTTACTCGACCACAATGATTCTTTTACAACTATCTTAAAATGCACTTTTTTCTGATTGTTTGGAGGGTCCCTTATTGGCGTCGTTCTAAATTGATCTATAAAGGCACCTAATAATTGCACTCATGCGAAACATTTTTGTAGTAACTTGGCGTGGTACAACTTCTCAATAGTGACGGCGCTTTTCCGACGAGTTTTTGATGTCGTATATGATTGTTTTCGACGTAGTGGGGATTCTCAAAAGAGTCCCCAAATTCAAAAAATGTTGGCAGGGTTGATAGTGTTAGTAATAGAAAACGGAGATTAATATCATACTTGTTGGAAAAGCGCTCCGAACTTACTGGTTTGATGCAGACAATTTTTATTTAGCTATTTTCTCCAAAATTTCAAGCAAATTTCTGTGTCGGGTGCACTAAATTATTAATAAAATGTTTCACGAAGTGTTTTTGTTCGTTTAAGAGTTAAAAAAAATTGCTAAAATAAGCGAATTAAGTTTTGTTACGAATGCAAAATGAAAAGAGAAACCGAAAAAAAGTTGCAACGTCTCATGGAACATGTATGATATTAATCTCTGTTTTTTCAAGAAAAAGAGGAAGAGCAAGCTTATCTCACGTCTTCTTTATTAATGGTCTTTGATTTAACCTCTTTATTCAGCCATGGGCCGACTTCATTGTGTCCGTTGTATTGAAAAGAAAAATATGGTAACACATATCTGGCATGACTGACGTGTCCACCACAACCAATTTCACCACAACTTATCCAATTTCATATGCACCAAAACAAACATCTAGAAGAAAAAGAAACAATTGAGGACAGAAACTGTGAATATTAATAAATTGTTCTGCCATATACATAATTTTAATAAATTGCAAGGTGAAGAAGTCTCAAGAAATTTCATCAAGTTTACGAAGATTAAAAAATCAACACAGAAGTTAAAAAAAAAAAAACAAAATTGCTATAAAATAAAGAAACAAATTGCTACAAATGGAGTCATTTCAGAATCGATTCAATCGGTTTACTACCGGACTTGGAGAGAAATAGTAAGTACCTTGCAATGCTAATTTTAATGTTATCCATGTTATTACTCCGTAGGGATATACATTTTGTGTAGGTATTAGCATTATCTTTAAATTACGAATGTATGGCTGATATATATTTTGGTCATATTAAGTGCTTGTACAAATATTTTATTTGGACTTTCTACCTATAACATTCACATTTTCTTATATCTTCAAGAATATCAAAAGTACACGTTATGATTATTGATTGATAAACAATTTAATGAATCATAAATACAAGGCCTCACGAGATCGTAAAGGTAAATTAAATATCCATAATATCTACCATACATAATGCCCTTGAAAAATAGAGCAAACAGTTTTAACGATCGATCCAATATTTGCCACTAGCCTCTTACGATGTGGATCTAAACATCACTGCCTTGTGGTGCGAGTGAAGAAGTTAATTTTAAAAATGCAAGTCTTGAACGGAGCCCATTAATGAGTGTCTTTGATTTGTGTCAAATTGTAAATAATTGTACTAACAGCACAGTCTATCGGTCCAGTGTTTTAATGACATTGCAGATTTATCCGTGCTAAAACAATTACTTTTTCACTCCATCACTCAGAATATTCAATGAAAAGTCCAAAATTGTTTATCTCTTCAGACAAGTCATGGTTCTCATAAAACTACTAAATTCTATCAAAAGCTTTCAGCACCCGAGCAATAACTGACGTTGTTGAGTACAACCACATATTGTTTAGCTGAAGGACAAGAGGCTCTTATTTTATAACCGAGTTTAGGCGAGGTTTCCATTACATTGAACCCATGCACCTATTAAACCTCACAGATAAAAGTCGACGGTGTGTCTATTTTCAGCCCCGTAAAAAATTGAGGTAACGTTAAGCTAACAAATGGTTAGTCAAAACTGAATAAAAGGTGGCTCAAAAGTGAACTCATATCCCATGTAAAATCATTTTCACTTTTAATATGTTGGCATTGGGACGAACGAGTACCACATACTGAAATGATACTGAAACAAAAATTTAATGTAGAATGTAGCAAAATAAATGATCAAATAAATGTTTATTATAATTATTAGTTATGGTAATATCAGGTGTAATATTTACCATAGTTAGAATGAACGGATTTAGGTAGATCTTCACAAGCTTCCCTTAAAACGAATTATCACCAGCAAAATTATTCAGGACCAAATGATAATCACTTATTGGCAGGTCAGGACCATAAGGAGAATGCATATAAATCACACAAATCTCCTGTTGGACAAAGCTGGACTTTCTTCCTATAGCTTGCTCCCACATTACAGATAAGAGTTTATCCTTAAGGGTTTAATGTAATCTTTAGTTTTAGGTAATTTTATCTAATAACATACTTAGGATCCCATCAATATAATTAAATATAACATCCAAAAGTAAGGTACCCGAAATGTATTCTCATGTTAAACACTAATAAAACTTAATCATTAATGTACAAGCATACAACGACTCACATCCTTAGCAGACTTTTTTGCAACGTGTAATAATTAAAACGAATACATATACAGTGAAACCTCTCAGAAGTGTCCATATTTGGTTCTTGTCCACTTTTGATATTTGATAAAGGATAAAAAGTGTCACAAAAAAGTAGACTTTGCAGAGTTGTCCGCATTATGGAATGTGTATGTTTAAGAGGTTCACCGAATGCTGTCATGTAAAATATATTTTAATTATGTAATACTGTGTGTTTTGTCTTTTCAGTGAACCACATGTCCAACATCATCTTGCTAAAGTATACATGATGTTGGGTGGAACATCAGCTGTAACAGCCATTGGGTCCATTCTCCAAATGAAGCATTTTATTGACCTTGGCATGCTTGCAGCTTTGGGCTCGCTTTTCTTAGTATTGGGGCTGCACTTCTATCGTGATAATGGAAAGAACTATTATACCCGTGTTGCTATGCTGTATGCTTTTGGATTTTGTTCTGGCCAGACAATGGGACCGCTCTTGCGATATGTTGTCAGCGTTGACCCATCGATAATTGCTACGGCTTTAGTTGGCACATTTATAACATTTGCATCATTGTCAATAGCAGCCTTATTAGCTGGTCGTGGAAAATTCCTATTTTTGGGTGGTATATTGATCAGTGTCATCAATACAATGACTCTTTTAAGCCTTCTGAATATCTTTTTCAAATCCGTATTTGTACAAATGGTAAGAGTTTTATTTACTTCTGTTTTTTAATTAAAATGCAAAATTGTCAATATCAATATCTTATAGAGTCAACTTTATATTGGAGTCTTTGTTATGGCCGGTTTCATTCTATTTGATACACAAAATATAGTTGAAAAAGTTCGTCTTGGAAATCGTGACGTAGTGCAACATTCATTGGACCTGTTCTTTGATGTTTTGAGCATGTTCAGACGTTTACTGATTATTCTCACACAAAAGGTATGTATTTAAATATTGAAACTTAGACATTAGAAAAATTCATTTTACTTCATGTGTAATCATTTTGAAATTGGATATTCGGTATTGAATAGATAGATCTCTTAAATATTTTTCAAAGCTCTATGTTAAAATGCTCGCTGGGAAAATAATTCACATGTCTAACTCAAAATGCTATAATTTATAAACTAGTGTTCCGAGAGATGGCATATTCCTACTCTCGTCTTCCGATCTTTTTTTCTAATAGGAAAATTTCAATTTGTTGCTATAATAGGGTACAAAGAATATTTTTATATTCACCCTTATTCCCGTCGCCGTCGCATTTCGTCTGTCGCTATCGACGAAAATCGCTATTCCTGGTGTCGCCGTTAAATTTACCAGCGACGAGTTTAATTATTAATTTTTGAAGAAGTTTTTTAAACTTTATTAATCGAACAATTGAAAAATAAATTTAAAAATGGAAATTGGTAAGAGGTAAGAGGTAAAGTGACTCATCAACAATTACAAAAATGGGGAAAAAAGGAATTAGAGATCAGCCATTAGATGAACTAGACTGACTCCAACGATTTAAATCTGGTTGGAACAAATGGTTTATAGTTCAATGTCTTTGTACTTTAGGGACAAATTGTAACAAATGGTAGAAAAGGTGTAACTATTATTAAAAAATCTATATTCTTCAAGTATTTATTCCAGCTTCCACTCTTTGAGGAACTCATGTTCTATATCAAGGAGTCCTGATCTGACACGATCTCAAATCTATTGATATAAAAATGCGCTATTTATACTAAATTTGCAAAGATCTGTATATATAGTAGTTATGGTCATCACATTCACATCATAGAAAAGAAAACTGCACAATTAAAGTAAACGAGTTGATTTTCCATTTATTTTTAATATAAACCCTTCAAGACCAATGTATTTTATTTAGCACCAAACTTAGATAATGTAAATCATTTTCCGAGTCAAATTTATCATTTATTATTTTTACATATTACGCAACTAATTAAAATTCAGTTTTGCACATCAGCTGATTGTTTTCTTTCACGATGATCCTTGTGCCATTGATCTCAGCGTCGTCGCCATTTTTATAGTTTTGGAAGCTTTTACTGTTCTTGAATATATATCCACATTTTTTCCCGCATCAAATAAGGATTTTCCTTGATTTTCCGATATAGAATTGCGTCAGAAATAAAAATATTTTAAACCGAAAAATGGCAATAATAAATACTTCTCGGTAATTTTTGAATTGATATTCTCAAAATGTAATGCATTTGGCTGTTAATGACTTAATAAAATAGAATAAAAAAACTCAAAAAGAATATGTTATGTAACGGTAATTCTGAAGATTTTTCCGTTAAGGAATATTCTTCACGAATATTTCATAATAATTGTGTTTTAAATTGATGATATTACCATTTTAAATAAATGCTTTATTATACCTCATTCACATTACACTTTCAAAATCGACTTCAACTGTCATTTGCCTTATAAAAAGGGATATATAAAATCCACTTTTAGTATATTTCGAACATAATGTGAATATAACTCCCTTAAACGACAACATTTATTTATATTTTAACTGTGAAAATAATTTGCCTGTAATCTTATTTAGATGATTTGTTACATTTTTGTTATACCCTCCACCATAGGATGGGGGTATATTAAATTTGTCATTCCGTTTGTAACACATCGAAATATTGCTCTAAGACCCCATAAAGTATGTATATTCTAGGTCGTGGTGAAATTCTGAGTCGATCTGAGCATGTCCGTCCGTCTGTTGAAATCACGCTAACTTCCGAACGAAACAAGCTATAGACTTGAAATTTGGCACAAGTAGTTGTTATTGATGTAGGTCGGATGGTATTGTAAATGGGCCACTTTTACGTATAGCCCCCATATAAACGGACCCCCAAATTTGGTTTGCGGGGAAGGAAATTTCATCTGATCCGGCTGAAATTTGGTGCATGGTGTCAGCATATGACCTCTAACAACCATGCAAAAATTGGTCCACATCGGTCCATAACTGTATATAGTCGTCATATAAACCGATTCCCAGATTTG
Organism: Haematobia irritans; assembly: GCF_050003625.1. Classification (NCBI taxonomy): domain Eukaryota; kingdom Metazoa; phylum Arthropoda; class Insecta; order Diptera; family Muscidae; genus Haematobia; species Haematobia irritans. Next base: position 137,878,102 of record NC_134400.1, read on the forward strand.
GCTTGCGGAGCCTCTAAGAGAAGCAAATTTCTTCCGATCCGGCTGAAATTTGGTACATTGTGTAACTATACCTAACCTAACCTAGTATAGGGTCTCTAATAACCATGCAAAAATTGGTCGAAATCAGTCCATAATTATATATAGCCCCCATATAAACCGGTCACCAGATTTGACCTCCGGAGCCTCTTGGAAGACAAAAATTCATCTGATTCAGTTGAAATTTGGTACGTGGTGTTAATATAGGGCCTCAAACACCCATGCAAAAATTGGTTGAAATCGGTTCATAATTATATATAGCCCCCATATAAACCGTTCCCCAGATTTGACCTCCGGAGCCCCTTGGAAGAGCAAAATTTATTCGATTCGGTTGAAATTTGGTACGTGATGTTAGTATATGTTATCCAACAACCATGCAAGAATTGGTTCATATCAGTCCATAATTAAATATAGTCCCCATATAAACCGATCCCCAGATTTGACCTCCGGTGTCTTTTGGAGAAACAAAATTCATCCGATCTGGTTGAAATTTGGTACGTGGTGGTAGTATATGATAAAGGGTGATACGGTCAAAATTTGGTCAAGGGAAAACGCGTGTAAATCGGTGAAATCGTTTATTTAAAAAATCAAATTAAATTTCTTTTTCAAGTTCAATTAGTATAAAATTCAGGAAAAATATTCAGTTAGGCTTTCGCTTTTCCAAATCCGAATTGCCGGGCCTCACGCTTGACACCTGCCATTAGATTTTGTACAGCCACCTTGTCCACCTTCTTCGCCGCAGAAAGCCAGTTTGCCTTGAACTGCTGCTCGTCCTTAGCAGTTTTTTGGTCTTCTTTAGGTTCCGCTTGACAATAGCCCAGTATTTCTCAATTGGGCGGAGCTCTGGCGTGTTGGGAGCGTTCTTGTCCTTGGGAACCACCTGCACGTTGTTGGCGGCGTACCACTCCATGGCCTTTTTACCGTAATGGCAAGATGCCAAATCCGGCCAAAACAGTACGGAACAACCGCGTTTCTTCAGGAAAGGCAGCAGACGTTTATTCAAACACTCGCGTAAATTTCCTGGTTGACAGTCCCGGAAGCTATGAAAATGCTGCTTTTCAAGCCACAGGTACAATTGACTTGCCAAACCAGATATTTCTTTGCGAACTTTGACAGTTTCATGTACTTGAAAATATCTGCTACCTTTCCCCTTCCTTTTGCCGTATAAAACTCCTGTCCCGGAAGCTGCTTGTAGTCGGCTTTGACGTAGGTTTCGTCGTCCATTACCACGCAGTCAAACTTCGTCAGCATCGCCGTGTACAGCCTCCGGGATCGCGCTTTGGCCGCGTATTTTGTTTATCATCGCGATTTGGAGTCACTACTTTCTTGTAAGTCGATAGTCCGGCTCGTTTTTTGGCTCGATGCACGGTTGTAGACGATGCACTCAGCTTATTTGCGGCATCTCGGAGAGAGAGATTAGGGTTTCGCTTGAAACTACCGGCAACTCTCTTTGTCGTCTCAGCGGCTTCCGGTTTTCGATTTCCCCCCGATCCAGACTTCCTGGCTGTCGACAAACGTTCCCCAAACACTAATTACATTTGTAACGGTTGATTTGGCAACTTTTAGAGATTTTGCCAGCTTTGCGTGCGAGTAGCTCGGATTTTCGCGATGCGCGAGCAAAATTTTGATACACTGCTCTTCTTGCTTGGACGGCATTTTGACAACTGAAGAGTGAATTCCAAAATCAAAATTGGAGCAACATTCTACACACACACACACCTTCAAAATGAGAGGTGTTCAGGTTTTTTAAATGCAAAATTGAAAGAAATACGTCAAGTTTATATTGACCAAATTTTGACCGTATCACCCTTTATTTAACAGCCATGCCAAAAGTGGTCCATATTAGTCCATAATCATATATAACCCCGATCCCGAGATTTGGTTTTGGAGCCTCGTGGAGGAGCAAATTTCATCCGAGTCAGATGAAATTTAGTACATTGTAAATTTTGTTAAGATTTGTTAAGAGCTTGATAACTTTTTTTTAAAAAAAAACCCATAAAATTTGCAAAATCTCATCGGTTCTTTATTTGAAACGTTAGATTGGTCCATGACATTTACTTTTTGAAGATAATTTCATTTAAATGTTGACCGCGGCTGCGTCTTAGGTGGTCCATTCGGAAAGTCCAATTTTGGGCAACTTTTTCGAGCATTTCGGCCGGAATAGCCCGAATTTCTTCGGAAATGTTGTCTTCCAAAGCTGGAATAGTTGCTGGCTTATTTCTGTAGACTTTAGACTTGACGTAGCCCCACAAAAAATAGTCTAAAGGCGTCAAATCGCATGATCTTGGTGGCCAACTTACCGGTCCATTTCTTGAGATGAATTGTTCTCCGAAGTTTTCCCTCAAAATGGCCATAGAATCGCGAGCTGTGTGGCATGTAGCGCCATCTTGTTGAAACCACATGTCAACCAAGTTCAGTTCTTCCATTTTTGGCAACAAAAAGTTTGTTAGCATCGAACGATAGCGATCGCCATTCACCGTAACGTTGCGTCCAACAGCATCTTTGAAAAAATACGGTCCAATGATTCCACCAGCGTACAAACCACACCAAACAGTGCATTTTTCGGGATGCATGGGCAGTTCTTGAACGGCTTCTGGTTGCTCTTCACTCCAAATGCGGCAATTTTGCTTATTTACGTAGCCATTCAACCAGAAATGAGCCTCATCGCTGAACAAAATTTGTCGATAAAAAAGCGGATTTTCTGCCAACTTTTCTAGGGCCCATTCACTGAAAATTCGACGTTGTGGCTCGTTAGTAAGTCTATTCATGATGAAATGTCAAAGCATACTGAGCATCTTTCTCTTTGACACCATGTCTGAAATCCCACGTGATCTGTCAAATACTAATGCATGAAAATCCTAACCTCAAAAGAATCACCCTTTACTAGTATAAGGCCGTTAACAACCATGACTAACTAGGTCCATATCGGTCTATAGTTATATATAAATCGATCCATATAGTTATGTATAATCCGGAGCAATGACAATTAATAAGTGGTTATTATATCACGTATGGGGATGACATCCTCATACTTTATTAAAAAAAAATATAAAAATAGTTTGAAATTATGTTATTTCAAACGCTAAATAAGGTAAATTGGCGCATTGTTTATGAATCCATAATCCATAGAGAAGCAGGTTGGTAGAAATATGGGGATCATTTTAGGTAAATTATTTTATTTCATAGTATCTTCTAAATAAAACCTAATTGCCACAACCAATTAAGTTATTCCCGTCATTGTTGCACTTAATTCCTGGGAAAGCAGGAGAGAAAATATTGCAAATCCTGGGATCCCGTTCCCGGGAAAACCCCTGTATGGAAACTATTTGGTAACATTGTGTATTTTCGTATCTGTATATACCGTAGCTATATTAGTATCTACTTTTAATAAATCCTAAACCCTAAAAATCTTTTTTAATCATTTCTTTGAGTCACTATAAATTTTTAATATCGAAAAAAAAACTATTTTTACTTCATTTCAGGAGGAACGCAGGCGCGATAATGAACGTAAACGTCGTTAAGTACGTTTTATTGGATAGAAGAACAATAATCTTGGAAAACAAGTATCATTTATTTGGAAATTAAATTTAAAATTTGTTTCATAAATTATTAATAGTAATATTGTTTTCGACTAAAGTTTAAGTTCATGAAATTGTCAGTGTATTTTAAGATACTAATTATAAGCATCTTTTGTTTAACTCTAAATTGTATTTTAATACATATAATAATTTTTGAAAAATACACTTTAAACAATATGCGTTTAAGTTTCCTATATGAATTACTCAAAAATAATAACAATAAAATATAGTTGTTTATAACATAGATAAGACTTCTGCAATTTCTCGTCGCCTTACAATTTAGCTGCTAGTAATGCTGCAGAGAAGCATTACTACGAAATTATTCGGTAATGAAAGTTTTTGCTGGGTTTGATTGCTGTCTCTGGATCATCATAGCTATCGGCTTGTATATCTTCAATGATGTCACCTCGGAGAATTGAGTTGTGTGAGAATATTTTTTTCACGATAGCTTACAGAAAGCACGCGGGTAGTCGAACTCTATTATTATTGAATTCTGCACGTTTCGTTCTTTTAAGCCGAGTCTGGGGCTATATCTACATTTTACGGATCTAGACTTAAATAAATCTTTGCTACCGACAATTTCGCGAGAGGTGCATACCGGCCTTCTCATGAAAAATTTTGTTCATAACAGGGTTGTAAAAAGCATTTTTTGGGAGAGATGTTGACAACTTTTGGCAGTAAATTTATTACAATCATTATGTGTGTAAAAGTTTTAAGAGATCTGTATATAACCAACAATTTATTTGAGGAATATTTGGGACAAATATACCAATTTTTAAAAACGATTGTCTGGTTTAAAATTTGTATACATTATGCTACTCTACACTCTATAAACAACCCGTTTTTTGTTGTAGACCTAAATAAATCTTTGCTACCGACAATTTCGCGAGAGGTGCATACCGGTTAGTATAGATCTGGCTGGGATAGATAACTCAATTTTGTGCCCTTTATGCTAACTCCATATGGAGAAAACATCTATGAATTTTCCTCTTACAAATTGAATCATCTCTACTCTCACTGTACATCATCTTTTCATATAACTCCTTTAATGTTATTATACCCTGCGCCACACTGTGGAACAGGGTATTATAAGTTAGTGCATATGTTTGCAACACCCAGAAGGAGACGAGATAGACACATGGTGTCTTTGGCAAAAACGCTCAGGGTGGGCTCCTGAGTCGATATAGCCATGTCCGTCTGTCCGTGAACACATTTTTGTAATCAAAGTCTAGGTCGCAGTTTTAGTCCAATCGACTTCAAATTTGGCATAAGTATGTGTTTTGGCTCAGAATAGAACCCTATTGATTTTGAAAGAAATCGGTTCAGATTAAGATATAGCTCCCGATATGGACTAATACGGTCCCAGAAGCCAGAGTTTTACCACAATTTGGTTGAAATTTTGCACTAAGAGTACAATTAGTATTGTAGTCAAGTGTGCCAAATTTTATTGAAATCGGTTCAGATTTACATATTGCTCCCATATATATCGTTCGCCCGATTTACACTCATATGACCACAGAGGCCAATTTTTAACTCCGATTTAGTTGAAATTTTACACAGGGAGTAGAATTAGCATTGTAGTTATGCGTGCCAAATTTGGTTGGAATCGGTTCAGATTTAGATATATCTCCCATATATAGCTTTCGCCCGATTTACACTCATATGACCACAGAGGCAAATTTTTAACTCCGATTTAGTTGAAATTTTGCACAGGGAGTAGAATTAGGATTGTATCTATGCGTGCCCAATTTGGTTGAAATCGGTTCAGATTTAGATATAGCTCCCATATATATGTTTTTCTGATTTCGACAAAAATGGTCAAAATACCAACATTTTCCTTGTAAAATCACCACTGGTTAGTCGAAAAGTTGTAAAATTGACTCTAATTTTCCTAAACTTTTAATACATATATATCGAGCGATAAATTATAAATAAACTTTTGAGAAGTTTCCTTAAAATTGCTTCAGATTTAAATGTTTCCCATATTTTTTTTACTAACATTGTGTTCCACCCCAGTGCATTAGCCGACTTAAATTTTGAGTCTATAGATTTTATAGAAGTCTATCAAATTCTGTCCAGATCGAGTGATGATATATAAATGTATGTATTTGGGACAAACCTTTATATATAGCCCCCAACACATTTCACGGATGTGATATGGTATCGAAAATTTAGATCTACAAAGTGGTGCAGGGTATAATATAGTCGATCCCACCCGACTTTAGACTTTCCTTACTTGTTTTTATTTCGTTGTGTTACTGCAGTAATGAAGCAACACGAAATTATACATTTATATCTGGCGTTTTCTTTTCAATGACTCTATTAATCAAGTTCCTTAATCTAAATTGTCCATAAAGCTCGAATAATAATTGTAAAATTAAAAAAGTAGGTAAATTACTTTTGCCGACACCTTCGCACTTCCACGGTGCTACCCAAGCCCACTGTAATTTTGTTATTATGAATGAAGATTAAAAATATTATTTATCATATTTTTTGGTAGTTATCATGTTTATATATATTTATTATTAAACTGAATGATCAATTTACAAACATTCTGTGTAGTTGTAGTTAGAGTGTATTGAATTAAAAATAAGAGAGAAATTATTGTTGTTTGATGACCGGTTTTAAAATTCAGTTATTCAAGTGTGAGATGTGAAAAGGCAAAGAAACGAGAAGTTGTCTTTTTTCTATTTAATATAGTAAGACATTAAAAAGGCTACAACACTTTTTCACTTATTCATCACTCTTAATGAATTTTGATCGATAGTCTAATTTCCAATATGTGTGTATTTTATTCCTCAGTTAGTCGGAGTAATGGTAGTAGAAGTCTCTTGTCTTCATCTTGTACATATATATGTATGCACTTCTTCTTGTTTCATCATAAGAACTTATGACAATCATAGGGGTTTGTTTGTTTTGCTTGATTGGGTTCCTTATTATATTTGTGTATCGCCAATGATTGCATATCATTGGTTGAAACACGGATCAACATCTCTTGTTGTAAATTATATATAAATTGTTATTATGTAATTGTTTAGTAATGTCTAGTGCCGAGAACGATGCTCTCTATCCCTTTCACGCTCACGATCGCGGTCACGATCACGTTCACGATCGCGATCACGTTCACGTTCTCTATCACGATCTGATGATCGATAACGTTCTTCGTAATAACTGCGTTTTGAAGGAGCTTCGGCGCCAACATCCCCACTTGCTGGTTCTGGAGTTTTACGTGTTCTCGCTGATCGGCTGGAACTGTCGTCTCTGTAATGATCGTTTGTACTGGGACGTTCACGTTCTCGGCTTCTGGAACGATCTCGATATCTACAAAAAGACAAAAATTGGAATGGAAAGTTTCATTGATAGGATAACGATTAGATAACTTAATGTAACATAACCTTAGCTTAAGATATGTCATAAATTGTTTTAAATTTTTTTATGGCTTCTCACGATCTCAATTTGAACATTTATTTTTTGCATATTACAGGGTAAACAAGCATGCCTTCAAATATCTGTTGACATGTTAATGGTTCATATTGAACCACTGACACCACTTGTAAAATGTAAACTTCTTTGTTGAAAGTGTATACCAAAATGCCATAGGGAAAACTTGCGACGAATCATTGACCGGTGTAGCCTGGACAATTGTGTAACAGAAGTAAATGCACAAAGTGGATCTTTTTCATCAAAATCGCAGATGAAAAAGGTCAATTTTCGTTAGTTTTTATGTAAAGTTTGGCATTACCAGAGTACTATGATGTGTTGACAGAACGCATATCCCGATTATTGCTTCGTCAAGAAATAAGCATCTATACTCTAATAGAAGTTTTTGGCGCATTTTTAAGGTTTTAAATGACAAAAGAATTAATTAATACGATACATATGATATTCCCTAAAACCGTGGATTCTAACCTCTCATAGATATCCACTAGAGTATGACGTTGAAGCTAAATACAATGCAATTCATTTCAAATCCCGCAATGTCGTCGAACGATACAATGCCGTCTTGAAAAATAGATGCAGGTGCATTTCTGTTGCTATGGAACTGCTTTTACAAATTGAATACTTACATTTTTGGTCTAATTCCCGTATATTTTTAGGGGAATTAATCCCAACATTTGTAATTAATATCCCTCTTTTGTTACCATTTGTAATATTAAGTTTTTCTATTTCGAAAATAGTTTAGAATAAAAGGAACAGTAAAAGTGAAAAAATCCCCAGATTTTATTTAGAATAAGGAAACCGGGAATAGGAAAATATTGTTGGGTGATTTTCCTGGTGCAGTCTCCAGAAACTCAAGCCACAATTTTAATTCAATTGTATTTTTTCTCTTCAAAAAACAACGTTATATAAACATGCGAAATTGCTTTTCATCCCTTTTTAATAAACTAATGATCCGATAAACCTGAAAAAATTCAGGTTTACTACAAAGATCCGCTTTGCTCTACCTCTATACTATATTATGCAATATATGTATAGTAATTACTTACCCTCCAGCATCACGATCTCGCTCTCTTTCACGATCACGTTCTCTTTCGCGTGATCTCTCACGATACCGCGATGATGATCTTTCCCGACGAGGCCGCTGACGATGAGATCTTTCTCGGGATCTTGAACGTTCACGCCTGTTATAACTTTTTGTTTCGATGCCGTGTAGTGTATCCTGTAAGGAACTTATTAAAATCTTGCATCGTTCATCATGAGCAACTTTCGATTGTTTGATTAGTGAGATTGCTGTAACTAAAGTCTCGATTGCGCTAGAATATTCACCGGCTGCAGCATCTGAAACTGCTCTAGCTATTGCTGAACTGCTGACGGTACGATTTCGTCCCATAATTTCTTCAAATTCGGCTTCGTTAAGTTGTGGACCCATAGGTTGGGGATCGGGGAACGTTTGCGGTTTTACAGGGCCAGGTGGCCCTGGCCAAGGGCCACGTGGCGCACCTTGCTGGGCGAAATGAGGAGGTGGACCATGTTGCGGTTGCATATTCATACCTTGCTGTGGACCAGGACCATGAGGTGGGCCACCGGCCATAGGTGGACCACCAGGATGTTGAGGAGGACCACCAGGTTGATTAAAGAAGGCTGGATTAACATGTGGGGCTGGTCCAGGACCACCATGTGTCGGAGGAGGGCCTCCGGGACCGCCCATTTGTGGAGGTCCACCTGGAGGTCCCCTAGGTGGTCCTTGCATATGGGGCGGGCCCTGCGGAGGACCTCCAGGCGGACCCTGGGGAAAACCTCCATGCATTGGTGGTCGCCAATCGGGCCGAGGTCCACGCATTGGCATCCCACCCCCGGGTGGTCCCTGAAACTAGAAATATTATCAATATTAATAATTATCTTTCTAATACACTCTTCATTGTCTGCTTGTTTTTGAGATCAGAAGTTCCCATAGAATTTTGAAACATTACAATCGGTTATTATCTCATTATTCTGAATGCTTATATGCTATTAACAATTAACAATCTGAATGGAACAGCACTAAAATTATAAAAAAAAATATTTTCATTTTTACCATTTGCGGTGGACGTTGGGGTGGTCCATTGAGCGGTCCAGGCCTTGGACCATTAGGCCGCGGTTGTCCAGGCCATTGAGATTGTTGACCAAATCGGGGAGGTCCTTGCATGTTTTGTTGTGGAACCATTGGTGGGCCCTGATGCATTGGTGGCTGCTTTATGGCGACGTTGGTGTTATGTATGTAGTGTTGAGATTTGTTTTAAGAATTGTATAATTTGTAATGTTTTCGTTTTATTTATTTATTGTTTAAGTAGTTGAATGGAGAAGATGATGAACATGGAACAAGAGATAATAGAATAACAGTAGTAACTAAATCATAAAATTAATTATAAAATTCAATAAAAAGGCTTAATAATTTTCTTTCTAGTTACTTATATTAGAACTATATATACTTTATTGCATTTGATTTTATTATACTTATTGTTAATCTCGACTAACTACATTTACAGGCATATAAACGAAAAAGTTTAACAATTCATTAATATAATTTAGTGGTCAGAAATAAATAAAAAAAATCGTGTAAATAGTAATACTGACGAAAAACTTTTGCAATTACAGTGCACTCGCGGTAACGTGAACTAATTAAAGCCGAGAGAGTTTTATTCGGGAGTTTTACACGTTCTAGCTTGATAGTCTTTTATTTTTGTTATTAGTAAAATTAAAAACTTAATTTAATTTCATGAAAAAAATTAAAACAAGTGATCGGAAAAATATAAGTAGGTATGTAGTTATAAAGCAATTTAAATGAATAATTTAAATTCAAGAAAAAAGCCAAACTGGATCATTAAGAAATTTCGTAAGTGTATTTGAAATTGTATTTGACATTGTGAGTCTGCCTTTAACGTAAAATTTCATGGTTTTCAGCGTTACGGAGTAGTTAGTGTAAGAAAAAGCGTGTTCACGTTACCGCGAGTATACTGTATATATTTCCTATATAATTAGTTGAAATATATTCTATACAAACGATGCTTATTTAATCATGTACACAGAAAATAATATCACCAAAATATTTCGAATCAAAAAGATGGATAAAGTCGTAGTCAATTAAAAAATTAACTGACGAATTATCTTTTGTATCAAATAAAAACTTTAATCAGATTGAAAGATATTACGTTTTTAATTAAAATATTAATTGTTCAAATTAATATTTTATGTGGATATAATATTTAAAATTAAAAATATAATTGAAAATTTTGTTAGGATATAATTGGTTTATGAGACATTAATTGGTTCATTAAATTTTTGCTAAAACCAAATAAAATCCAACTACACTCATAGAAAAAAGTCTGCTGAAAATAGCAGTCGATGTCTGCTGTTATATTTTTGTACTTCAGGGCCTAATGAACAACAATTTATAAAATTTTTAGGCCATAAATTTTTCCCCAAAGCATATTTAAGAACCAAAAGTAGTTTTTGGTATATTTTTGCAATGTAATATATTTACAAGCTCCTAAATACTATCAGCAAACATTTAGTTTGCTGTTATAGGTCAATTCGATAAATATTCAGATTTTTGGTCAAATACTATAGATATTCATAAAATATTGTTTTAATTATGTTAGGATAGTTCCTAAGTTGACATTTTTATTTGATTCGGCCAAAATAAAACATGTTTTGGTGTAATCGAGCTTAAAAAATAGCAGGAAATGTTTGCTATTTCAGCAAACAGTGTCTGCTGTCCCTTTTTCAGCAGATTTTCTGTTGTTTTAGCAGACTTTTCTGCTGTCCCTACTAACAAATTTCTTTCGGTGTATAATAATAATTTGAAAATACACAAGAAACTGCTAAATCATAAGAACTCTTATAAAATTACCAAAAAATATATTTCACATTATAAATAATTAAATGATATCCTTAAATTAACGTTAGTTGAGCTTTGTGATAAAAATCAAGTACAATTTTATTGAACAAAAAAAAAATAATTGAAAGTGGCAAAGATATCAGTTAATTTTTAATCATATTAGATATTTTGATAGAATAACATAATTCCAAAGAACATAGGTCATGGGTATGGCTGAATTAATTAAGCGTAAGGATTAAATGATTAGAATCGACTTTTCTATTTTTTCAACATTTGAAAAGGTCCAATATGGTCACTAACATTCATGCAAAAATTGGTCCATATCGGTCGATAATTATATATAGTCTCCATATAAACAGATCCACAAATTTGAACTGCGGAGCCTCTTTGAGTAGCAAATTTCATCGGATTCGATTGAAATTTGGTACCTGATGTAAGTATGTAGTCTCTAACAACCATGGAAAAATTGGTCCATATCGGTTCATAATTATATATACCCCCATATAAAACGATCCCCATATTTTAATTCTGGCTCTCTAATTACCGCACAAAAGTTCATATGGATTCCTAATTATTTTTAGACTACGTAATTAGACGTACTTAATCTGCGTTTTTTATCTAATATATACACCGAGTGCTGCCCGATTCTATGCTTAGCTCAATGATATGCCGAGTCCGAACGTCGGTCGATGCCACCACCTCAACATTAACAACGAGCCACTACAATGAAATCCTTTTGCTACTTGGGATGTTATATGGGCAGTGGTGGAGGTGTAGAAGAGAATGTGAAAGGCAGACTGAACAGAGCCAAACCACCATAAAATTTCAAATTCGTAATTGTGGAATTGAACAAACGAAGAATCCATAACAAGACTGATAACCAGACGAATATGGAAGTGGATAGGACACACACTACGCAAATGTCCCAAATGTTCAATCGACTATTTTTTGTGTTGTAGTAAGAAAATGAATACTAATGTCACGTACAGGGAGCATCGGATTAAAACAGCTTCCAGAACGCTCATGAAGTATAATATGAACCGATAGCTACCAATTTTTACACATGTAGTTGTTAGAGGGCATGTGTTGACATCACGTACCAAATTTCAACCGCATCGGATGAAACTTTCAGTCCCATGAAGGCGAAGCCGAATTTTTAAATTCATAATTTAAAAGAGTTTCTATAGCATTCTTTTAATATTAACATATTTTATTGATCAAAAACGTAAAACAGCTTTACTACTTTTGCAGCACTTTAGGACTTTTACCATTCAAAATACCATAGTTTGACAACATAATGACTACATGATGACGCCAATATCCGGAAAACCATTCTCGGTGAATTGACCAGACAAAATGAAAGAGGTATATATTGCCCAGAACATTGAACCAAAATTAAAATAATCAAGAGTCTCATGAACAGTATTTATTGGCCAGGACAAAAAATTAAAAGTCTCATGTACAGTATTTCAGATATAACGCCACCAGATATCGGCTATATATAGGGCCAATATTGGATTGCCCATATCCGGAAAACCATTATTGGTTAATTGACCAGACAAAATGGCAGTGGTATATATTGGCCACGACATAAAATCAAAAGTCTCATGTACAGTATTAGAGATACAGCGTCACAGATAGCGGCTATATAGCCCCGATATTAGATCGCCCATATCCGGAAAAGGTGAATTGGCCAGACAAGAAGCCAATGCTAGATATTGGTTAGAACAAGAGGTATGCGCGTGAGTAAAATATCACTCACGCTCATTCGCGAAGAAGCATTTTTACTCACGCACATACACGCACGAGATGTGGGTAGGAATTCACACTCACACACATTCACGAAATAAAAATCGTACTCACGTACGAGGAACATTTTAAGCCTCACACGCACGAGATGTGGGTAGGAATTCACACTCACGCACATTCACGAAATAAAAATTGTACTCACGCACGAGCAGTATTTTAAGCCTCACATTCACGACAATTCTAGTGATTCACGAATATATTCAGGACACGACAATTCTTGTGACTCACGAACATTCTCGTGATTAACTAATTTTCTCGTGAATGGCGAAAATTCTCGTGACCTATGGCAATATTCGTGATTCACGACAAATTTCGTGAATCGATGCAATTACTCATGAGTAAAGAACATTTTCATAATTCACGACGGATTAGCAAAAGTAAAATATGGTTCACTAGCGAGCCATCAAACAATGGACGCTATTAAAATGTTCATAAGTGTAATTTTTTTATCGTGAACGTGGAATTTTTCGTGAATGTGATTTCGAAGAAATGTCCATTCACGAACAGAATTTGATTTTGACTCATGCTCACGCACGACATATTTTTTCCCCATTCACGCACATTCAAGAGTTTAAATTTCATTCATGACTCACGTGATTCACGTGCATCCCGAATATCTTGTCACGCACACACTTCTAGTTTGAAAGCATCACCAGACATAGGCTTTATATAGTTAAAATTCTATTACTCGATTTTGAAAAAATATGAAATTTTCAAAAATATCCAAAGTAAAAATATCGGCGTACTTTCCGATTTGACAAAATATTGCATTTAGGAGCTTTTAGGAACGTTAGAGGTCTAGAATTTAGTATTAAGTTTTATCGATTGATTCAGTCTTTGATTTTAGTCCTAACTCTTTTTATTTTAAAGCAAATTTAATGTATTTTCTCTATGATGAGTATGTCTGTAACCGTATATGGTCGTTTAGGCTTGGTTTTAAAATGAGTTAATTATATTAAAAAAATATATTATCGGTTCTTGAAAATAATTTAGTTACCATTTTTAAAACTAAAAATTTTACATATTGTTTATTATTCATGAAGTGCAAAAATATTAAAACAAACACCAACTGTATATAAAATCCCATAGCATTTAGTTTTGGTAAATGTAACATATATGATTTCGCCCTTTTTGAGATTCGTAGTTATCCCACTGTGTCATGATTTACGAATTTGCAAAATTCAAATTTTGTATTCCCAGAAACTGTTCGATGTTTTCCTTTTGACTTTTATTACATTTATATTGACCAACCAATCAATGAATACACAATTGTGGGGTTTCTAGACATCTAAGGGGCATCCAATAACGTCCATCCGAGCTCGATATTAAGTGGACTGACAACTCTGAATGTTGATACTTAGGCTGTTAGACCAACTTCTAACGAAGCGACGTATTTCAGCCACAGGATGTAAGCAAACATACAAAGGTATGTGAACAGAGGCACTCCCCAAGGAGGAGTTCTATCACCTCTTCTTTGGAATGTTGCTATAAAAGCACACGTAGTCGGGGGAAAATTCCCATCCACAATCAGAGATATTACACAGAGAGCCCTTCGGATGACTGAGAAATGGGCAAATGAGAATGGTCTTGGGATAAATCCTGCAAAGACAAAACTAGTCATGTACTGCAAAGATCGCAAAACTCGCACGGTTAATCCCATATCCTTAGAGGGTATTGAAATTATCTTTGGTGAGTGTGCAAAATACCTTGGCGTTATTTTGGACAGGAAGCTGAACTTTAAGCATAATATTGAAGAAAGGGCGAGAAAAGCAACGGTAGCTAGCCACCGTGGTGCAAGGATTAGCATGCCTTGCACACACAAGGTCGTGGGTTCGGAGCACCAAAAAGATTGTCAGCGGTGGATTATCCCATCTCAGTAATGCTGGTGACATTTCTGAGGGTTTCAAAGTTTCTCTAAGTTGTTTCACTGCAATGTGGAACGCCGTTCAGACTCGGCTATGAAAAGGAGGTCCCTTGTCATTGAGCTTATCATGATAAGAGAGAAGTTCACCAATGTGGTATCACAATGGACTGAACAGTCTAAGTCAGCCTGATACATCGGGCTGCCACCTAACCTAACCTAACGGTAGCTTTGTACTTGTATAAAAAGGCAATAGGAAAAAAGTGGGGACTAAAAGACAAAAATTGTACATTGGCTATACCCGGCAGTGGTTACACCTATAATGCCATATGGCGTTGTAGTCTAGTGGCCGGCACTTCAGCCGACAAGTTTAGTAAAGTTCAACGCATGGCTTGCTTGTGGCGCATTCAGTAAGACAGGGACATATTCCCTTAATGTAATGCGGCATAATGACCTTTAGAGATTTTGACCAAACAGTCAGCTGCAACAACGACTGTGCGGTTGCGCGAGCTATCGCTGTGGTCGAAAAAAGGGTACGCACAGTTCGGTTCTCAAAATAATACCAGACCTGCCAAACGTAGTGGATTACACTCTGGCGAGGCCGCTTTTCGACAATAAGTTTGAAACTCTAATTCCCAACAGTGAGGCGTGGTGCACACAGACGTCAAATAGATTTCTACACTGATGGACAAGTGGGCTTCGGAGTATATTCTAAAGACCTGAACCTTTGAATAGCGAAAATATTACCTAATCACTGTAGTGTTTTTCAGGCTGAAATATTAGCAATAAGAGAGGTGGCAAATTGGCTGAGGGGTAATGTCCCAACAAATGTTGGCATTAATATATACTCTGACTGTCAACCTGCCATAAAATCCTTGGATTCCGTGTTCCTTAACTCGAAAACGGCCGACGAGTGCTGTTAAGAGATTAACGAGATGGCTGAGCAGTACAATATTCACCTAATATGGGTGCCTGACCATAGGAGCATACCGAGGAACTGCGAAGCGGATGAGTTAGCAAGGCGAGGAACTACCTTACATATTCCAGGGGAACTAGAATCTGTTGGTATGCCTCTGGCTACCTGCAAGCGTGAGAAGGCTGTTATGATGACAAATGTCTGATGGGAGAATTGCAAGGGTTGTAACACCAAGCAAATATGTCCCCATTTAAACTTAAACCGTACACTAGATATGCTAGTGTTCTCAAGACATCAGATTTCACTCCTGATTGGCGCGAAATATAATGACTACTGTATGAGCTGTCAATTAAACACCTCTTATGTGTGTCCTGCATTTTGTGTAAGGCGTAAGCGAATTTTAGGGGCATATAGCTTCAGATTACTGGCGGACCTGGAAAACGTTAACTTAAGCAGTCTGCTAATGTTTGTGGAACAATCTGGTTGGTTCAACAGAAGAAAATAATCGAGAAGGTTCAACGGTTAAAACTAGAAGCGCCCATATGTAATAGGTACTTTTAGTTAATGTGGTCACAATGGAATGAATAGTGACCCTGAAACTTAATCGGGCTGCCACTTTAACCTAACCTAACCATACAAATTCCTTGGTTTCCATAAAATGTATACAAAATAATTTTTTCTTTGATTTCCCAATGATTTTCTCGACCTTTTTTGTTAGAATAATAAATCAGGGACCGTAAATAACAGTTATCCAGAAAATGTTAACTCAAAAACTGTTCATGTTAGAGTCAACGGAGACCTATACTGTAAGAAGCTATTTCAGAATCTATGTAAAAAACGTTCCCAATTCCAAAGTTATTCAGATTTATTTTTCAACGTAAAAATAACAGGTCGGATGAAACTCAGAATTAAACTCTCTTTAGGGAGTTTTATTTTTTCCTTCAGAAAATAACTCTTTTTCAGTTTTATTTTTTCCGTCATAAATAAAACTCATATTCTTTTTTTTTCTTTCTTTTTTACAGTTTCTTGCTTAATTGAGTCCATATAAAGTTTATATTAATTAATTTGTTTAATTCAACGAACATATTTTTTTCCAAACTTTCAACGGAACGATTTGAACGCATAATGCCATTTGAATTCGATTTAACTTGTCTGCAAGAAAAACAAGTATATACGGCCGTAAGTTCGGCCAAGCCGAATCTTAGGTACCCTCCACCATGGATTACGTAGAAACTTCTACTACACAGAAAAAAATATCACCAAAATATATCCAATTAAAAAGTTAATTGAAGTTGAAATTTTTTTCAATTAATAAATTAATTGATACAATTAACTTTTTAATCATGATAGAAACATTAAGTTAATTAAGTCAATGATTGAAAATTTTAAAATTTTTAATTAAAAAATTAATTGATACAATTAACTTTTTAATTTTTAATTAAAAATGTATTTCAAACAATCATTTGTTAATCCAAATAAAAACTCTAAGTCAATTCAGAAAGTAATTAAAAATAGTTACCTTTTTTAATTAATAAATTAATTGAGTTTTGCAATCAACATCAATTAAATTTTTAATTGAATCAATTAAAAAATTAATTGAATTTTTCTGAAAAATCAATTAATTTTTTAATCAAGAATTTTTTCTATGCCCAATTAAAACTGTGATTGATACTATCATTTAAGTGATTGAAGACATTTCAATTAAAAAATTAATTGGATCAATTAATTTGGTGATTGAATCAGAAAATTTTTTTTTGTGTGTAAATCCACAATCGAATTACTTGGGTTGTGGTATCTTAAATCGTTTTCTAAATTGTGAGTTAGTCCATACGTGGTAGAGAGCCACAATTGAAATATGGGGTTCGCTTATATGGGGGCTATATAAAATTATGAACTTGATATGGACCAATTTTTGTGTGATTGGGGATCGATTTATCTGAGGGCTATATATAACTATAGACCGATATGGACCTAGTTAGGCATGATTGTTAACGGCCACATACTACCACAATGTACCAAATTTCAACTGACTCGGATAAAATTTGCTTCTCCAAGAGGCTCCAAAACCAAATCACGGGATTGGTTTATATGGGGGATATATATGATTATGGACTGATATGGACCGCTTTTGGCATGGCTGTTAAATATCATATACTACCACCACGTACCAAATTTCAACCACATCGGATAAATTTTGCTTCTCCAAAAGGCACCACAGGTCAAATCTGGGGATCGGTTTATATGGGGGCTATATATAATTATGGACTGATATGAACCAATTCCTGCATGGTTGTTGGATACCATATACTGACATCACGTACCAAATTTCAACCGAATCGGATGAATTTAGCTCTTCCATGGGTCGCCGGAGGTCAAATCTGGGGATCGGTTTATATGGGGGCTATATATAATTACCGACCGATTTCGACCTATTTATGCATGGGTGTTTGAGGCCATATATTAACACCACGTACCAAATTTCAACTGAATCAAATGAATTTTGGTCTTCCAAGAGGTCCGGAGGTCAAATCAGGTGATCGGTTTATATGGGGGCTATATATAGTTATGGACCGATGTGGACCATTTTTGGCATGGTCATTAGAGACCATGTACTAACACCATGTACCAAATTTCATCCCGATCGGATGAAATTTGCATCTCTTAGATGCTCCGCAAGCCAATCGGGGGATCGGTTTATATGGGGGCTATATACAATTATTAACCGATGTGGACCAATTTTCAGCCGGATCGGGTGAAATTTGCTTCTCTTAGAGGCTCCGAAAGCCAAATCGGGGGATCGGTTTATCGGTGAACCAATTTTTGCATGGTTGTTAGAGATCATATGTTGACACCATGTACCAAATTTCTGCCGGATCGGATGAAATTTGCTTCTCTTAGAGTCCCCGCAAGCCAAATTTGGGGGTCCGTTTATATGGGGGCTATACGTAAAAGTGGACCGATATGGCCCATTTGCAATACCATCCGACCTACATCAATAACAACTACCTGTGCCAAGTTTCAAGTCGATAGCTTGGTTCGTTCGGAAGTTAGCGTGATTTCAACAGACGGACGGACGGACATGCTCAGATCGACTCAGAATTTTACCACGACCCAGAATATATACATACTTTATGGGGTCTTAGAGCAATATTTCGATGTGTTACAAACGGAATGACAAAGTATAAAAAAAGTTTCGTGAAGTAATTACACTGTTTTACAAATTGTAATGATCAGATCAGCGGTGAACTTTGAAAAATGACTTTTATATAAAGGCCGTTACTATGTTTCCTTTTCACGTTGAAATTTTCGTGGTTATTAAAATAGTTTAATTTAAAGTAGAGAATTTAGCCCCATTGATACGAACGTTCTTTGTCGTCCAGATTTCATCAAGATTTAACAGTAAAACTGTTTGTTTTCATGTATAAATTTGATGACTTTAGAAAAAGTAATGGCGACAATAAATTGATTTTCAACTCGAAACCGAACCGAACATAATACCGGCCTTAAGACGGAACTTCTGAAAGAGTTTTTTTCTGAAGGAAAAAATAAATCTCCTAAAAAGAGTTACATTTATGACGGATAAATAGAACTCTATTTTTTTAAAAGTTTCGACCTTTTATTTTTAGGTTGGAAAGTAACTGTTTTACATGAGGTTTTCTAAGTCACAAACAACGAGTAAAAATAACTTTCGATAGCTCTTATAACCGACGCGGTCCCTATAATAAATTAATGTTTCTTCAAGCTCAGGTCTTTTTAAATATTATATTTATTCTTCCCCAATATTTCGTGGAACATTATTCTTTTATACATTTGGGGTGATTTCCTTTTTCAGAATGGAAACGATTTTCCCATGGACAGAAAAAATAAATTTCTTCTATTCATAAGAAAGCACATTTATAGTTCTACATTTGAAAGGGGTTTCCAACAAGGTAACTGATAGATATATATCAGTTACCTAGAGAGAAGTTCACCAATGTGGTATCACAATGGACTGAATAGTCTAAGTGAGCCTAATACATCGGCTGCCACCTAACCTAACCTATTATATGTAGAAAATTGTATCAAAAATGAAAGTAAAATTCCCGCGGTTGTTATTTATTTTATTTTTTGTCATATAAATATACTTTCATATTGTAATTAAAGAATTAATACATTATATATGTAACTTCTTATGAAAACCAAAGTTTAAGCTGAGGTGGCCAGTAGCTGCTGTGGTAACGCGGCTTGCTCTTCTTTGATGCGACCCTTCTTGACGCATTAATTGAAAAATTTTTTGTTTGCAATTTTTCTGAATTACATAAAATTATATATCCCAAAAACAACTCAATACTTTTGCAAAATTATATTTTTTCGTATATGGTCATTTCGGCTTGGTTGCAAATTAAAATAAATAAATAAAATGGGAAAAACATGAAATATTGGAAATCACTATTAAAAAATATACTTTGTATTTGTATGGTATTTTGATAAAAGGCACCAGTAAGATACTTAAAATGTAGGACATTTTGTTATCTTTCAGGATAACAAATATCTCAAGTAGTTTCTGAGAAGTCTAATATGGCACCCTTCATGTCTATACTCAAAAAATGGGGTGTTTACATATGTTTCTTCCTTGTGTTTCTTCCTGAATTTTGTTTTGTTGACATTTACAGCCATTACATACAGCTTGGTTGGTTCAATATATTAGGCAATATTTGGTTGTATAAAATCGCAAAGTTTCTAAACTAAACTATTATTAGGATATTGATTTTTTAAATCCGTCAAATATTGATAGTAATTGATGTACATTCTATTGCAAAATCTACCAAAAGGCCAAGAATTCTACCAATCAAAACCTACATTTTTGGTAGAATTCCGCCAGCTGTACAAGTAGAAATTAATCGAAAATATTATGCGATTTGAGTATTCTATAATAATGACATGTCCTCTGTAGAGGGAATGAGTAGAGAGAGAGAGTGATAATATTACAAATATAAAATATCCAACAAAAGTAAAATTGTATAGCTAAAGTTTTAATATAAAAACAAAAAAAGACATAGCGAACCCCCAAAAATAAAATGTTCGATTCACTGTAATTTTGGTTAAATTTTTATTAGAGTATTTCAATTATTCTCTTAACAAAAGTCAATTAATGTGACACATTACTTTTGCATTTAGACTGTTTTACAGACAGTATGCAACAACTTTATAAGTGGAAGACATAATTTTCATATTTTGTGGTAGGCAATAGGCATTTACACAATATCAAATGCCTTTTTGCCTTTGTTGAAATCATGACATTATATTTACTTTTTATAAATTATTCTTTTTTTTTTTATAAATACATACATCACTGATATTTACATATTTGTATGTGTTGTTGTATATAAAAAGATATGTATGAGTGGAGAGATAAAAATGGAACAACATCATGCATTCTTAAATTTCTAGTTTATCAATTAAGAAATACATTGTATCACAGTTTGAGATTTCAGTATTGTAATGCCTGTCTTTGGTTATTTCCATTAAGACAAACATCACTAGGAGAAAAATAGCAACATTTGAGAGAAAGAAAAACATTGCGAGTTATAGATACAGGACGACTTAAAAATAGTTTTTTAGAAAAGACCTTATCTATTTCATATTCGTTTAGTATTTTAACTAATCTTTAATATAAGCATCAAATAAACATCGCAAGAACCGTCCATTGTACAAGAGTTTAATACAAACTAGCGACATGAGCTATATTTTCGATGAACAATATGTTCAATCCTATCACTTTAAACAGCAAATTAATTTGTTTTTATATATGCTTAAGTTTTGTTTGGATTTTTAAGACAATAGCGAATAGCTTAAATTAAATGTGTATATGTGACTAGATGTAATTAAATTAGGAAATCGACTATCATGTAAGTTATATTGTAATTGCTCTGAAGTACATCATCAGTGTTTATTTTATCAAGGTACATTATTTGAACATAAGTATTTGTAAATTCAAAGATATTCAAAATGTATGAGAATGAGAAATGAACAACAAAAATGAACTCATAGGATTTTATTTTTTTTTATGAAACTTAAGGCATTCAGAACAATTGAGATAATGTTAAGGATATACAGCACAAAAACTAATAATAAAAGAAATAATAAGGAACAAAAAAAAAGGATATGGACAAGTTGATTGAAGAGGAAACCATAACCAATTAAGACAATAGATAATATAGACACAAATAAATAGAAAATTTTATAGTTAGAACAAACAAATACAGTGTCGTTTTCTGTACGAATAGAGATCAATCAGATTCAATTTGCATAAAATTCATATATATTAAACTACCAATAATTATTTATAATATACAAAAATAAGTTATATTATTTGGTACTAATACATTTGCTAGCTAATAACAACATACCTGCATTCTTGGAGGTCCCTGGCCCACTGGGGGCCCTTGTGGTGGCATATGTTGCGGTCGAAATTGTCCAGGTGGCATATTTGGGTTCATTGGTAAACGAGGTTGATGACCTGGAGGTACGCCTTGGGGCCCACCCGGATGTGGTGGCATTGGCCCGCCTTGCATCATATTTGGTGGAGCAGGTCCTCGCGGTGGCCCATTTTGTTGTGGTGGTGGTACAGGTCTCGTTTTTTGTAGACTCTCGAATTGATTTAAAGCCTGCTTTGTTGGATATGTAACAACTGGCGCCTGGCCATGCAACTCCTTCTTGGGTAGACGATCCAATACCACACGTAAGCTATTTTCGGAACCCAATGAAATGACACTAAAACCTTTTGACTGACCATTGGCTCTGTTCTCGAAAAACTTGACCTCCTGAAAGTCAGGAACGCCGATGTCACGCATAACGTTGGCAATATCTTGATCGGTTGTCCACTAAAATATAGAAATACATATCAATTTAATTATCGTTATTACTAAATCACGCTTTGCTATCATACAAAGGAAGCCCCAATAAAGGCCTATTTTACATGTATTGTAGTAGATACCTACGTATGTATGGAATATATAAGACAACAGCTTAAAAACTAAATATATTGAAGGGAAACAGATATTTCTATATTGTTTGTGTATGTTATGTTATTTAGATTAGTTGCAACAAATGCGAATAAAATAACAAACATTGTATTACTCTATTTTCTACTATACACCTGGTTTCCCTCTTCTAACCTTAAAATTGTGTTATTTTGTGAAAAAAAAGAGATCATGTAAAGGGTGATTTGTTAAGAGCTTGATAACTTTTTTTTTAAAAAAAACGCATAAAATTTGCAAAATCTCATCGGTTCTTTATTTGAAACATTAGATTGGTCCATGACATTTACTTTTTGAAGATAATTTCATTTAAATGTTGACCGCGGCTGCGTCTTAGGTGGTCCATTCGGAAAGTCCAATTTTGGGCAACTTTTTCGAGCATTTCGGCCGGAATAGCCCGAATTTCTTCGGAAATATTGTCTTCCAAAGCTGGAATAGTTGCTGGCTTATTTCTGTAGACTTTAGACTTGACGTAGCCCCACAAAAAATAGTCTAAAGGCGTCAAATCGCATGATCTTGGTGGCCAACATACCGGTCCATTTCTTGAGATGAATTGTTCTCCGAAGTTTTCCCTCAAAATGGCCATAGAATCGCGAGCTGTGTGGCATGTAGCGCCATCTTGTTGAAACCACATGTCAACCAAGTTCAGTTCTTCCATTTTTGGCAACAAAAAGTTTGTTAGCATCGAACGATAGCGATCGCCATTCACCGTAACGTTGCGTCCAACAGCATCTTTGAAAAAATACGGTCCAATGATTCCACCAGCGTACAAACCACACCAAACAGTGCATTTTTCGGGATGCATGGGCAGTTCTTGAACGGCTTCTGGTTGCTCTTCACTCCAAATGCGGCAATTTTGCTTATTTACGTAGCCATTCAACCAGAAATGAGCCTCATCGCTGAACAAAATTTGTCGATAAAAAAGCGGATTTTCTGCCACTGATTTTGGTAATAAAATTCAATGATTTGCAAGCGTTGCTCGTTAGTAAGTCTATTCATGATGAAATGTCAAAGCATACTGAGCATCTTTCTCTTTGACACCATGTCTGAAATCCCACGTGATCTGTCAAATACTAATGCATGAAAATCCTAACCTCAAAAGAATCACCCTTTATTTTCATCGACTAGCAATTTTATTTGTAGACAAACATATAATTTCGTCAGAGGTGTGAAATGTTATTTTTATTAATTTTTAAGGACATTTTTACAAGTTGTAGTTATTTGCTAGAAAATTTGGTTGTAACCAGGTACAGAGAAGGACTCACTAGTATAAGCGACAAGTATGTTATAAACGTAGACGTAGATAGTTCAATTAGTTGATAAAGTAAATGAAAATCAATGGACTTCCTACTTGCAGAGATTGTGCACATCCTCCGGGTAGGATTGTAATGGGAATAAACGAGTCGACTAAATTAACTTTTTTAAATTCATAGAAAATTCGCATTCGATTTTTCAACTTTCTCGTTAATGTTCGATTATTTATTTATTTATTCTTTCTTTACGTATCCAACAAGAGTTTAAAAACAAGAAAAAAGTAATATAAATAGTATTTATAATTTTAATTAATGAGTACACAATAATTAAATCAATTAACAAAAGCCAAATTAAAATTATAAAAAAATAAAGTTTATTAAGGAAAGAATAAAAAATAAGAAAAACCGTAAGAAAACAAATGAATTAAAGAATTAAAAACTACTCAAAATCGATTAATCGATTGTGGTCACTATAAAATCGTTTTTGACTAACATCAAAAGTTGAATTCGTCGATGACTAGTCGTATTTCAAATAATTCAAAAGCCGTTTGGTCGATTTTGAAGATTACAAAAAATCGACTTTGACTTTATTGACAAAATGTCTATTACTCAATGACAAATGGCTTAGGAAGAGCATCCATTTTTTTACTGGGTACCTAATAGTGTACACATATCTCCAAAAGTCTAGATATTTCAAAAGATATGTATCTCTACATATTCCAAATGTACACACAGATACACGACCCTCCACAATGTTTGGAGGGGCGTGTAAATTCTGATTATAATATATATAATATATTGATTATTCCTGGGATTGTTGAATAATAATTTAGTAATTAATGTCTTATTTAGGACTACAACTTTCATATAACACGAGGTATACCAATTTAACATATTGGCATATGTGGTGAATTTATTCAATTTTTTCAGACTGTCAAATACTTATATCATGTACTTTCCAATATAATAGACGCAATATTTCTCTGATACTAAACAAATAAAAAAAAATTTAGTCTTAAATATGTTTCATTAGTTTCATCTTCAAAAGATAGTTCGAGAAGTCAAACGTTATTAAAAAAAACCGTAGAGAAATCCATAAACTACGGGATATGTACAAAAAAAATGGACTGTTGCTTTATAAACCCCAAAATTGTAGGCAACAAACTGGAAAACATGAAAAAGGGGTTTCAAAGTTGGTACTATGTTCTGTTTTCGCACTGTTACCTTTTAAAATGAATGAATTTAGATATACTATGAAATGTTTCCAATTTTTTCCATTAATGATTTGGCAAAATTTGATGGAAAGTTTTGGTGGAAACACCGAACACAATACCCACCTTAAGATATGATGAAGGGTTTATTGTGGACCTGGTTATTATTATTGTAGCTTCTTACAGCCATGGCTGTGGGGTATGACTGTAATTGCGCTGCAACTTCCAATAATGAAAATTAATCTTTGTTTTCTAGAAGGTTAGACAAGACAACCCTCCACCATAAAATTGTCTATTTCTAACATTTCGAAATATCGATTTTAATTTTTTTTTTTTCAATTTTAGCTTAGGACAATATAGCCATATCCATTTGTCTATACATTTCACGCTTGAAGACATGTCACATCTAACAAATTTGTGATATAGAAGCACTCACTTATAAAACGATCTTCTTGATTTCTTAAGTCCTTAGATTAGACTAGGTTAGATTGGTTTTGCCAAAAGATTTAGCATCTTTTGCCAGTTTGCCATTTTCATATGATTTGGCAGAATTTGGGGTCCCTTACAAATATGTAAAAAATGGCTCCTGTTAGTCCAGGTTTTGAAATAGCCTTACATAAACTGATTCTTGATTCCACATTCGAATTAGTGGTTTTTTGTTGATATCGGATTTTTTTTTATATAATACCCATATGTCCCGTAACAGTATTTTACTTCTTAAACTTCTTGAAGCCGAATAAATATGGTGAAGATTGTTGGTATCTGCTCATATTGTGATGGGACCTCTATAAAAACTTTTGTCATGATTTTTTTTTTTCGAACGCCCCTTCCGACCGTGAGGGCCTTGTCCCCATAACGTAGGGACAGCGTACACACCATGATCCGAACATAGAGTAAATCGTTTATAAATAACAAAAATAAGACAGGCCCCAAATGACTACCCTGAGGCACACCCGATGGCACATAAAAACACCTCGAATAGCAATCCCCAAAAGACACAATCTGCGCACGGCACTCAAGATACGACGAAATCCAAGTCAAAACTGTACTGGCCAATCTAATCCTATCCAGTTTATATATCAACAGCTTATGATTCATCCGGTCAAAAGCCTTACTAAAATCGATATAAATAACATGAGTCTGATTCTCAACAACAATAATGATATAATTTTTTTATTTTATTATTTTTTTTAAGTAAAGGGTGATTCTTTTGAGGTTAGGATTTTCATGCATTAGTATTTGACAGATCACGTGGGATTTCAGACATGGTGTCAAAGAGAAAGATGCTCAGTATGCTTTGACATTTCATCATGAATAGACTTACTAACGAGCCACAACGTCGAATTTTCAGTGAATGGGCCCTAGAAAAGTTGGCAGAAAATCCGCTTTTTTATCGACAAATTTTGTTCAGCGATGAGGCTCATTTCTGGTTGAATGGCTACGTAAATAAGCAAAATTGCCGCATTTGGAGTGAAGAGCAACCAGAAGCCGTTCAAGAACTGCCCATGCATCCCGAAAAATGCACTGTTTGGTGTGGTTTGTACGCTGGTGGAATCATTGGACCGTATTTTTTCAAAGATGCTGTTGGACGCAACGTTACGGTGAATGGCGATCGCTATCGTTCGATGCTAACAAACTTTTGTTGCCAAAAATGGAAGAACTGAACTTGGTTGACATGTGGTTTCAACAAGATGGCGCTACATGCCACACAGCTCGCGATTCTATGGCCATTTTGAGGGAAAACTTCGGAGAACAATTCATCTCAAGAAATGGACCGGTAAGTTGGCCACCAAGATCATGCGATTTGACGCCTTTAGACTATTTTTTGTGGGGCTACGTCAAGTCTAAAGTCTACAGAAATAAGCCAGCAACTATTCCAGCTTTGGAAGACAACATTTCCGAAGAAATTCGGGCTATTCCGGCCGAAATGCTCGAAAAAGTTGCCCAAAATTGGACTTTCCGAATGGACCACCTAAGACGCAGCCGCGGTCAACATTTAAATGAAATTATCTTCAAAAAGTAAATGTCATGGACCAATCTAACGTTTCAAATAAAGAACCGATGAGATTTTGCCAATTTTATGCGTTTTTTTTTAAAAAAGTTATCAAGCTCTTAACAAATCACCCTTTATATACTTCTTTTAGACCACTAAAATGTACACATACATAAGTAAGATAATTTATATCGGTCCTTTTTTAGTACCCTCCGTCAAACAATATTGACTCTACTCCACAGCCCTGATCGCTGCACAAGTACTACTTATCCGGCTCAAACTATCTTGATTGCAAAGATACAATATTTCATTGGAATTTTAAGTTAAAATGGATGGTGTAATTTTTTTAAAAGCTGTCAGAAAAAAAAATGCAGCACAATTAGCGCAGCTCAAATATACCTCATTGGAAAAACTTGCCTTCCCGTGATACAAATACACTCCTAAAATATTGCAATATTTTTCATCTTATATAGTTGAATTTAACTAACTATATTAGGTCTAAAACATTTGTTGTTAGCAACTAATTTTGTATATTTTATTGTAATCTTGTAATAATTATTATATTATAAGTGTGTGTAGTTTGCGATGGGCAAATGTGCTTATTTTTGCAGATGTTCTTATTCTTCTATTCACCATTCAAAAGGAGAACGACGACTACTACTTCAAAACTACTATGTGCATTAATGAAAAATACTCACCCAAGTTAGGTTGCCTACGTAAAGCTGAAAACGCCTGCCAGCTTGGTTAGGAGCCAAACTACCAGCACCTTGATGGTAGACTCCATTTGAACCGGCGTTTCCAGCACCTCCTTCTGGCCCATTATTTCCAGAGCTGGGACTGTCACCGCCAGAAGATGGCGCTATTACAGCACCACTACTTGCCGTCTCTGGTGCTCCACCGATATCATCGTATAAATCCACTCCATCGGCAGCAAATTCATCCTATTTATGACAAGAATAACTTTATAAGCTATCCTACAGTTGGAAATTTCCCACAATTGAATATATTTACTTGATTTTGTGTATCTAAATCTTCAGCATATAGATCCAACACCACGCCGTCGGCCATATTGGTTTGAATTCCCTATTTTAACCAAATATCAAAATCAATTGCCACCAACAAACCAACTGCATACGTTTATTCGGGTACTGTACAATATCTCCAAATATATTTTAGATGATAATATGCAATTGTCCACTTCTCGTTTTATTACGCATACATACACGCTTTTTTTCTCGAACACCGTAACCGGTGTACTTCTGTAGGCTTTTTCCTTATAATTCTAGATTTTTGACGGGATTTCTTACTCAATATAAAATTTACTGGCTTTACTTCAACTTCTCATATGTTTTATACGAAAGACTGATTTTTCCAAATTAAATGCCTATGTTTCAATATTCCTTCTTCACAATCACCACTCAGAAACCATGAAACTTTTAATTACAAAAGCGTTCCATCGTCTCGCTAAAAAAATTGACAAGCTCAAATTTTTGAGTCTTTCGACATTTTGAACGGCGGTTGGAAGATGCAATCGGCTACGAACAAAATTTAAACATTGACTGCGACGGAAGCTACTTTGAGATGTCAGCATTACATCTGCACCTTTACAGGAAGATGGCGCCTTTTTCTTGCATACCCAACAAACACAAGGATGAGCATTTTTCAAAGTTAACATCATATCAATTTGATAGTGAATCACATCTTCAACATTAACAGCCTGTTTCTGTATGTCGAACGAGCTCTATCGATCGACTGAAATAGAGACAAACAGCTGAATTTATAACCAAAAATCAGCTGTTTCTGTGCATTTCAGTCGATCGATAGAGCTCGTTCGACATACAGAAACAGGCTGTAATTCAAATAGCCTTGCAAATTGATTGCCTTCAACAAATTTTCCAATAGGTTTGAAGCATTAAAATGAAATTTAGTTTGAAAAGTTGTTGCCAATATGTTGAGAAATTGTTGCTAAAGGTGGGTATTAAGTTCGAGTTTTTTCACTAAAGTGAAAACTAAATCAGTAAGAAAAGGCATAAAATTATACATATTTGTTGCAAATTTTATTATAACTTGATGGGGAATAGCCCAGAGCAAGTTTTCACAAAGTTTGTATTCCTTAAAAAGTATTATTAAAGAAAAGTAATCGTGAAAAAATGGCAATTTTAGCGGCTAAACTCAAACTTAATACTCACCTTAAAGGTGAGTACTATGTTCGGTTTTTTCACCAAAACACTAAATTAAAAGTACAAATATATTTATGAAGACGATTATATTTTGATCAAGTCTTGCCAAATAATGGATTGAAAAAATCCATGGAATTGATTGCAAATAATTTTATATTTCTAAATTAATTAATTAAAAAAAGTAACCGTGAAAACAAGCTGGTTTTCAGCTTGAAAATTGAATATAGTACTCAGCTTAACGTGTTGAATTCTACTATTGAGGATAATGCGCTTTACAGACTATCAGTTATTCCGGACGGAATGTCGGTGTTTGTAAAGAATCTTACAGTGTGTCGGATCGATACGACTTGTCGGCGATGACTAAATAATCGGTAAATGTGTTATCGATCCCATAAACATGCAGCAGTATCGATTATGCCTTCGGACTTAACTTATATGTGCACAATATATGGGATATGTTCGACACGAGCACTGTCGTCCGGAATAACTGATAATCTGTAAAGCGCATAATGTCCGTTTTTTTTAAGAACGCCATTTTCTCAACAATTTCTCAAATTGCATTCTAAGCTAATTCTTTGAAAAAAAGTTTGAAAGCGTATTGAGTTTAAGCATTTCTCCAATGGTTGTGTTTATTGGGTATTAACGCCGTAGATTGCTCTTTATTTTATTTATTTATTGTTTATTTTAATCATACAGTAAATGTATGATAAAAAAAAGGGAAAGGTAGCATTGGCTGCTAAGGCCATCAGCTAAAGGCCGGTACTATGTTCATTCTTGCGAAAAATTTTTATGGAAACCATTATTTCGCACATAGAAAGTGGCGTTTTTTAGGTAGCTTGGAGCGCTATTTTACAGGGAGCGATATTGGATTAAGTTGGTGGTTGTTGCTTGTTTTTACAAAATAACATTTTATTTTTCCTTGGGCAATTGATCTGCTATTCCTTTGATCCTTTGTATAGTTTCGGAACAAAAATATGGTCCGTGTTTGATTTATAAACCCGCACAAATAGTTTTTAATAAATAAATTATTTCTTAATTCACATTGCAAATGGCGCCGTGCTATAAACGTCAGTTTTTCAACACGAAAAAACAAAGTATCACATATGGAAAAAATTTCGCAAATTTTTCGCATTTTTTGGTTTTGTATGGAGTTTCAACGCGAAAACCGAACAGAGTACCGGCCTTAAGGTTGCTCTTTTTCGTCTGCGAATAAGTGATTTTTTAATTAGTTTTCTTTTCTTTGTTCTTTTGATGAAACACCGAATATTATAAAAGCATATAAAATTCTATACATCCACATCTTTTTTTAAAGCAAATTGACTGATTTGTACGGTAATTCTCGTTTTCCAATTAGTTGACAGCGCAATTGAGTGGAATGACTGAGCACTGCAACCAGAGAATGAAGCCGCCGAGTCGCGCCGCCGATTTCAGTCGCCGCCGACGATTTTTGACCAGTCGACGCCGTCGCCGAATATATCGACTCATCTCGACTCAAATTTAGCCTCCAATTAATCAAAAATATCGATTTAAATCAGAAAAATGTATTACTAATTGTCGTATTTTATTCCAAAATTTTGAACCTTCCACCCACAATCAATCTATTTCACACTGCTATAATAACTTTGCAAAAAAATTTGCTCAGAAAATTTGAAGTCAATGTAAATTTGATTGTAAGATTGGTTGTACAACTAATCTCATTACCATTCGAATAACTTCAAATTGATTTTATAATGGATAATTGTCCACCGCCGAATGGACAAATCTATATCGGCTTAGCCGTCAAGCCGTCGCCGCCGGAGACAAAAATTTAGTGTCAGGCGCCGCCGACAAAAATGGGTCGGCTTCATTCTCTGACTGCAACATAGACCAAGGAAGGTATAGACATCTCAAGTGAATTCACAGCGCCGTAGTTTGTCTGCACACCGTAGATGGCTCTTTTTCGTCTGCAATTGAGTGATTTTTTACAGCCTGTTTCTGTATGTCGATCGAACTCTGTCGATCGACTTGAATACATAGAAACAGCTGATTTCTGGTTATTAATTCAGCTGTTTGTGTCGATCGATTGAGCTCGTTCGACATACAGAAACAGGCTGTTAATTTGACTTTAATTTGTTTTCTTTCCTTTGTTCTTTTGATGAAACACCAAATATTGGAAAAACATGTAAAATTCTATATATCCACACCTTTCTGGTAATGCAAATTGACTGATTTGTACGGTATTTCTCGTTTTCCAAAAAGCGAATTGAGTCACTTGAATGCGGAATTGAGTTGAATGACTGCGCACTGCAAATAAACAAAACCATCCCAATAAACACAGGATGAGCGTTTTTCAAATGCAACAACTTTTCAGTTTGAGGGTAAATATAATTTTCAACATAAATTCAACTTGACTTGAAATAGCTCATCTTCAATACATCTTCAAATTGTTTGCGAATTACTTCCAATTTGCCAAAATGTTGACGAAATCTTTGAAAAGGTGTTGAAGATAATATGAGAAAACTTTGACAAAACACTACCTAAAATGCAACGAAAAAACCATGTGGTTTTCAATACTTATTTGTGCAACGAAGTTCGTGGTCAATTGCAAGAAATAAAAAATAATGGAAAATTTTAGCCAAATAACCAAATAGTTTATAAAAATAGGTAAGTGAAAATAATAAATGAAATAAAACTTTAAGGAATTCACTAAATGTATATCTCTTTGCAGAAAACTAAAATTATGGATTCTACTTTTTTGAAAACATTAAAAAGCTGGCAGATGAAAAAATGGTGGACAATTAACTGGAACTGCTTCAAAAAGTTTATAATAATTGGTACGTCAATATGAAAAATTAAATCAACACTTTAGAGAAGTCACTAAATTTAAATCTCTTTGCAGAAAACTAAAATCTTTGGATGCTACATTCTTGCAAACATTAAGAAGCTGACCAATGAAAAATGCGTGGCTTATCGACAAGAAAAAGTTTCCAGAAACATTACAAGTGCAACCAATTAAAATTGTTTAAAACAACAAATTGTTGAAATCAACAACTTCTGGATGAAAATGTGGATCACATCGTCAGTTTAATTCATATGCTATTAACAGTTTAAAATGGATATTTTGTGAATTCCTTCGGCTGGAAATCATTCTAACACGCGGTCCAGTACGTCCCTAATTTCAAATTGCCCGCATGTTAATAAATTTTAATGCTGTTTTACGACACCAAAAGGAAGGAAATCGAATTATCAATGCAAAAGTGTTTACTAATAATGTTTAAGATATTTAAAGTTTTGTTGTTTGTTTGTTTTTTTTTTTTTTGTTCTTATTTGTTGATATGTTTAATAAGATTATTATTTATCAATTGGTATTGTAGTGTATTATGTAGTGTAGTGTATTATTATATTGTTACGAATTTGATAATTATAGATATAAGTTTATTTAAATTAGTTTCCGTTAATTTAAAATTGTAACGATAAAATTTCGCTATCACTTGTTGGAATCATCTATTCATTTTCTAGTATTTTCCTGAATTTCTTTTATGTTCTTTTGTTTGCTTACCGAAATGTTAGTTCTTACTCTCTCATAGAATAACAACCCCTTTGCTTTGTTATTTTGCTTTCTCATTTCATCTCATTGTCTATTGTCATTGTTGTTGTAGTAATGCGAGCATATATCTATGTGAGTGTGTATGTGTTTGGCAGCCACCAGACGAATTACTTAATGGTCGTAGATCCTTCTAGCATTGTCTAAGAATGTTCTGGCGTTGCCAGAATATTGTAGTGCTACCAGAATGTTCTCGTATTGCCACACCGTCATATATAAAAGCGCTCGCATGCTGCTTGCGAGTCAGTCTTAATTAAAGCGTCAAACGAATAACTTCAGTGTGAACGAATTGTAAAGTGTGAAGTCATAGTAAATAAATTGTAGATTGTCGGTATTTAAAAGAACTGTGTTTTAATTGTCGGGTAATTAAAAACGCCTAAATATAAAAACGTAACAATATATTTTATTTTGATGAAAATGAAAAAATTATACAAAATTCATAGAATTTTGGCTTTGACTTTCAATTTGAAGTGGTTATATCATTCATACAAATTTAGGTTAAAAG
Source organism: Haematobia irritans (assembly GCF_050003625.1). Lineage (NCBI taxonomy): Eukaryota > Metazoa > Arthropoda > Insecta > Diptera > Muscidae > Haematobia > Haematobia irritans. Next base: position 137,911,364 of record NC_134400.1, read on the forward strand.
GTATTTGCAACGATGTTAATTTTGAATTTGACTGGCATCGAAAATTGTTTGACAAATTATTGAGTAGCGATGCATTTCAATTTGAGCATAACACTTGAGATATTATTGCTAATGTGTTGAATTTCACTGTTGAGGGTAATGTCTGTTTTTTGTTGAGAACGCGATTTTCTCAACAAATTTTCAACTTGAATATTACACTAATCCTTCTAAAAAATGTTTGAAAAATTGTTGAAATTTAGCATTTTTCCAACGTTTGTGTTTATTGGGATGTGGATTATCAAAAGGGCTGTTTTCTTTTAGCACTGGATGTAACATTTATATTGACTATCCAGAACATCGTCGCACTGGTGTTCTATCCAGAACATCTCATCAGTGCAAGTCGCGCCGGTGTTGCCAGATTGTATTTTGATAAAGTGACGCTTCTTCGATTCACAATAGCAATTTATTGTGAATAATTTATCGAAAAACATGAAATTCAAAGTGGTAAAGTGTCGTAAATAATCGCAGCAGTAAATATTTATTACTAATTGGAGCATTTCATACATTAAAAATGCAAGATTTCACTTATTTTCTGTGATTGTTTTAAAACAGCTGATGGCAGTGTTGCATATTTTTGGAGATGTCCTGGATAAACGATTACTCTGTTTTCTTTTAGTCCTTCACGGCTTAGGGTATCCAGTGCTAAAAGAAAACAGCCCTAAAGTATGTCTATATTTTCTTGGTCTATGACTGCAAATATACAAAATTATGGTGAATTGTTAAAAAAGTGTATACATTTTCTTCGTCTATGCCAATAGATGTCGTTGTTCGTTAACATTTCTCTCAAATAGGATACCCAAATCAAAGATTATAGATTTGAGGAAGATGGGAGATTGGCTTGCGTGGAACGAAATGTTGCATTTACCAGATTAATACATGTTTGTAATCTTTTAGTTGTTTTTAGTTTTTATTTTTTAAATGAAAAATGTAATTTTCTTAATGAAACAATGTTAAATTTTAGGCAACAACAAAAAAAAAAATACATTTTAAGGCCGGTACTCTGTTCGGTTTTCGCGTTGAAACTCCATACAAAACCAAAAAAATGCGAAAAATTTGCGAAATTTTTTCCATTTGTGATACTTTGTTTTTTCGTGTTGAAAAACTGACGTTTATAGCACGGCGCCATTTGCAATGTGAATTAAGAAATAATTTATTTATTAAAAACTATTTGTGCGTGTTTATAAATCAAACACGGACCATATTTTTGTTCCGAATCTATACAAAGGATCAAAGGAATAGCAGATCAATTGCCCAAGGAAAAATAAAATGTTATTTTGTAAAAACAAGCAACAACCACCAACTTAATTCAATATCGCTCCCTGTAAAATAGCGCTCCAAGCTACCTAAAAAAACGCCGCTTTCTATGTGCGAAATAATGGTTTCCATAAAATTTTTTCGCAAGAATGAACATAGTACCGGCCTTTACCCTTTATGGAAATTTATTTCGTGCTCTTAATTTCTTTTTATTTTCATTTTAATGCTATGTCAATACTTGTCGTATACGTATGGTTCGACTATTAAACTAATGTGGTAAATGGTTTGATGTGCTCAGTAGCCAATCTCCCATCTTCCTCTTCTATAATCTTTGATAGGATGGGGGTATATTAACTTTGTCATTCCGTTTGTAACACATCGAAATATTGCTCTAAGACCCCATAAAGTATATACATTCTGGGTCGTGGTGAAATTCTGAGTCGATCTGAGCTAGTCCGTCCGTCGGTCTGTTGAAATCACGCTAACTTCCGAACGAAACAAGCTATCGACTTGAAACTTGGCACAAGCAGTTGTTATTGATGTAGGTCGGATGGTATTGCAAATGGGCCATATCGGTCCACTTTTACGTATAGCCCCCATATAAACGGACCCCCAAATTTGGCTTGCGGGGACTCTAAGAGAAACAAATTTCATCCGATCCGGCTGAAAGTTGGTACATGGTTTAAGTATATGGTCTTTAACAAACCATGCACAAATTGGTCCACATCGGTTCATAATTATATATAGCCCCCATATAAACCGATCCCCAAATTTGGCTTGCGGAGCCTTTAAGAGAAGAAAATTTCATCCGATCCGGCTGAAATTTGGTACATGGTGTTAGTATATGGTCTCTAAAAACTATGCAAAATGTGGTCCGCATCAGTCAATAATTATATATAGCCCCCATATAAACCGATCACCAGATTTGACCTCCGGAGCCTCTTGGAAGACCAAAATTCATCTGATTCAGTTGATATTTGGTACGTGGTGTTAATATATGGCCTCAAACACCCATGCGAAAATTGGTCGAAATCGGCCCATAATTATATATAGCCCCCATATAAACCGATCCCCAGATTTGACCTCCGGAGTCCCTTGGAAGAGCAAAATTCATCCGATTCGGTTGAAATTTGGTACGTGATGTTGGTATATGGTATCCAACAACCATGCAGGAATTGGTTCATATCAGTCCATGATTATATATAGCCCCCATATAAACCGATCCCCAGATTTGACCTCCGGTGCCTTTTGGAGAAGCAAAATTCATCCGATCTGGTTGAAATTTGGTACGTGGTGGTAGTATATGATATTTAAGAACCTTGCCAAAAGTGGTCCATATCAGTCCATAATCATATATAGCCCCCACATAAACCGATCCCGAGATTTGGTGTTGGAGCCTCTTGGAGGAGCAAATTTCATCCGAGTCAGTTGAAATTTGGTACATTGTGCTAGTATATGGCTGTTAACAACCATGCCTAACAAGGTCCATATCGGTCTATAGTTATATATAGCCCTCAGATAAATCGATCCCCAATCACACAAAAATTGGTCCATATCAAATTCATAATTGTAAATATATAGCCCCCATATAAGCGACCCCCATATTTCAATTCTGGCACTCTACGTACCGTGCAAAAGTCCATATCGATTCGTAATTATTTGTAGACTTACCTACACATACCTTTTTTATCTAATATATACCACGTAGGGACTAACTCACAATTTAGAAAACGATTTAAGATACCACAACCTAAGTAATTCGATTGTGGATGACAGTCTTTCGTAGAAGTTTCTACGCAATCCATGGTGGAGGGTACATAAAATTCGGCCTGGCAGAACTTACGGCCATATATACTCGTATTTTTTTAACTTGGGACAGTCGATCTTTGGGTTTGAAATATTTATTGTCATAGATGAAACTGCAATTGACAGTCCTTCACTTCCCATAATTTTTGTTTAATTTGGTCTGTTCATTCATTTTTTCCTGGAAACTAATGGTCGGCATCCCCAACATATTGAAAGGTAGAAGAAAATACACCAGAAAAAACTGTTGGCTATAAAATGAAAGTGATCGTCCGTTTTCGACTATATATATTTACCGCTCGGCTCAGTCACACACATTATACATTATTTATTGATATATGAAATTTATGAAATATTCAATACACATTTGATGAAGTTTATGGATTATTTTCACTTTTGAGTGACTTTAGTCTTGAATTCCCGTAAACACGTTGACTACATGGAATGATTTCGTTGTCTGAAGGACTATTCTCGAGAGAATTCTGAATTTCGAATATATCCTGATCTTGAACAAATGGCGTTTTTACTGCTTTACTCACTTTGCGTAGGGCGGTTGGACTAATATTTAAAACTTTATTGAAAATTTCGTTTAAGTAATTTTCGTTAATATTTAAAATTATAGCCAATGCTTGCACATGGTAATCATACAAGCGATATGATGATTTTTCAATGCTCAAAAGATTTCGCACATCATCTGTATCAAAAGTTTCTCGCAAGGATTCTGTTAAAGAAGGTGATGTTGAACTGGAATCTTTCAAATCAAAAGAGAATGCCTGCTCGGGTGTAAACGAATTAGGTTTTGCCATCGTTGATGGTTGTGTCAATACAACTTCCGGTGGTAATTGATACTTAAAATGTGGTGGATAAATGTCGGGCAACATTGAACCCCCGTAAAATTCATTTCTTTTAATTTTCTCCATATCATTTCTCGTTGCTCGCTGCATTTTGGTATATCCAAAACTTTCTTCTTTGATATGTATGCCGGTCTTATTCTGAGTAGAGCTGTTACCTTCTTTGTTTCCGATATTCCACGGCGTTTTTAGTATGCGACTTGGTCGTTCTTCTTCCGTTGCTATTTTGTAATTCTGTGTCATTTTTCGTTTCTTCACAGACGGCGATATTTCCATCTTAGTTTCGTCCAAAAACAATGATCTAAAAAGGAAATTTCTCGATTAGGATACATTAAAAATCAAACATAATAATAATATCCAAAATATACTTTGAATTTTCACTGTAGTTGTTTTTTATGGTGGGCTTCTGAAACTTAACCGTACCAATATTATTAGAAAGATTCTGAATTGTGGATTTATTTAGTAGCTTTAACGATTTTCTGCTATAAAAATTATATAAATGCAAATATAATTGAATTTTAAATCGTCGTATCACAATATTTACCGCTTAATCTTTTTATCGGATATATGTTCAATTTTCTTCTCTGTGTGACCTGCAAAATAGAAGAAAGAATAGTTTATTTTACCAACTACATCTCTGGAGTTGGAGGCTGCTGATGGTCAATATAGGCCCATAATTAGACACCGCCCCTACATGAACCTATCAATAATTAAAGTTGCTTATAAAGGGTGATTCTTTTGAGGTTAGGATTTTCATGCATTAGTATTTGACAGATCACGTGGGATTTCAGACATGGTGTCAAAGAGGAAGATGCTCAGTATGCTTTGACATTTCATCATGAATAGACTTACGATCTGCCACAACGTCGAATTTTCAGTGAATGGGCCCTAGAAAAGTTGGCAGAAAATCCGCTTTTTTATCGACAAATTTTGTTCAGCGATGAGGCTCATTTCTGGTTGAATGGCTACGTAAATAAGCAAAATTGCCGCATTTGGAGTGAAGAGCAACCAGAAGCCGTTCAAGAACTGCCCCCGAAAAATGCACTGTTTGGTGTGGTTTGTACGCTGGTGGAATCATTGGACCGTATTTTTTCAAAGATGCTGTTGGACGCAACGTTACGGTGAATGGCGATCGCTATCGTTCGATGCTAACAAACTTTTTGTTGCCAAAAATGGAAGAACTGAACTTGGTTGACATGTGGTTTCAACAAGATGGCGCTACATGCCACACAGCTCGCGATTCTATGGCCATTTTGAGGGAAAACTTCGGAGAACAATTCATCTCAAGAAATGGACCGGTAAGTTGGCCACCAAGATCATGCGATTTGACGCCTTTAGACTATTTTTTGTGGGGCTACGTCAAGTCTAAAGTCTACAGAAATAAGCCAGCAACTATTCCAGCTTTGGAAGACAACATTTCCGAAGAAATTCGGGCTATTCCGGCCGAAATGCTCGAAAAAGTTGCCCAAAATTGGACTTTCCGAATGGACCACCTAAGACGCAGCCGCGGTCAACATTTAAATGAAATTATCTTCAAAAAGTAAATGTCATGGACCAATCTAACGTTTCAAATAAAGAACCGATGAGATTTTGCAAATTTTATGCGTTTTTTTAAAAAAAAAAGTTATCAAGCTCTTAACAAATCACCCTTTATATGTATTTGATCTGCTATTCTTTTTAACATAACCATATGGACTAATGTACAATTTTTTTATTTTTATTTATTTTATTTATTTTATTTTATTTATAATACAATAATCCAGAAAAGTCAATAATTGCCTCTATAAGTAATTAATTATATAAAATCTAAAATAAATTTACTATTTAATTAAAGAACAATATGAATGAATTTTTAGAAAAGTGTAGAATATATAATTGCAAATCAAATAAGCAAAAATATTGCTATAACTAATTAATTATATAAAATCTAAAATAAATTTACCATTTAATTAAATAACAATATGAATGAATTTTTAGAAAAAGTGTAGAATATATAAGTGCAAACGAAATAAAGCAAATAATAAAAATAAAACTAAAAAGTAAAAAATAAAAATAAAAATATGGCTAAAGGTTCAAATAATATCCACCAATACTTATTCCAGAAAATAAGGATAACTACCATTGGCAGTGACAGACATCTTTATTAATTAATTTATTCTTCTATAAATCATTAACTCAGAAAACTCTGTAACAAGAATTGCTTAAATTGGTAAACAGTAAAGTTGAAGCACCTGAGTGTTATCGGGAGAGAATTCCAAATTCTAGCAACGGACACTATGTACGATCTCTCGAATGTAGAACAGGAAATCTGAGGTATGTTAATCTGTGGGTTCCTAACAGAGTGGGAGAAAATCTACATATAGACAATGTTATTAGTCAAACGAATTTGACTCTACGCCAATTGTACAACTCTGATTTGATGCTGCCTTTTTCATTCAAAAAGAGACTTGTACATGCTTTGGCAATGCCCAATATTCTATATGGCATTGAAGTTTTTTTGTGGCACAAATGCTGGTAACATAAGGAAAGTCAAACTAGCAATTCATAGAATAGTCCGTTATCTACATTCATTGCGTCGATATGACCATATATCTTCTCATGTCCAGGATTTCCTGGGGTGCCCATTTTCGAGTTTTATTGACTTCAGATCACTTGTTCTTTTCCACAAAATTTTCAGTGCTCAGTCACCTCGATTTCTCGTGGACTTATTTTCATTTGGCCGCTCGCGGCGAAATCAGATTGTTGTGCCACTTGCCAGAGGTCATATGGACAAGTCATTTCAGGCTAGAATCGCCAGATCTTATAATTGTCTCCCTGCTATTTTAAAGGATTTCTCGATTTCTGATTCGACATATCGTAAAAGATTACTCGATCATCTTGGATCACCTGCATGAAGCTTATCCAAACTCGAGTTAGTAGTACTGCTTTGTTGTGCTTGGTTGAGTAAATAATGTTTTCTCTCGTCTTTTTCTTCAATTATAATGGGAACCAAAAATGTTATTTTATATAATGTTATATTATTATTTATAATTGTTATATTTCATTTTTTATCATATTATTAATTAATCTATTTTATACCATCTTATATACATATTTATACTTTTTATATACTCGCATATATTTTCACATTGCCATAACTTAAATTATACTTTAGTCACGGTTAGTAGTTCATTGTAATTTACATAAATTGGCCGCTATGTGGCTTCAAATTGCATAATGAAAATAAAATAAATAAATAAATAAAATAAATTTCGAAAGTAAATCCTCGGGTAACGATCTCTGGACTTCGATGTCAAAAAGTTTTATGATATTTTGTCACCGGCAACTGTTACCACAACACAACACGTAAGATCAGGTAAGGGCATCAATTCCTACCTATCAATGATTGATAGCAGCGTAGCTGACGTGTGTCCCATCTGTAACCAAGGGCCACATGACACTCATCACCTTTTCCCTTGGCCAGCTAAACCTACCCGACTCACCACCAGACCACTCTGGACGCACCCCACCCATGTCGCAGAGTTCCTAGATCTGGACACCAGTTCAAGTACCAAAGCATAGAAAAAACCAGTAAGGAAAGTCTAAAGTCGGGCGGGGCCGACTATATTATACCCTGCACCACTTTGTAGATCTAAATTTTCGATACCATATTACATCCGTCAAATGTGTTGGGGGCTATATATAAAGGTTTGTCCCAAATACATACATTTATATATCACTCGATCTGGAAGAATTTGATAGACTTCTACAAAATCTATAGACTCAAAATTTAAGTCGGCTAATATACTAGTGTGGAACACAATGTTAGTAAAAAAATATGGGAAACATTTAAATCTGGAGCAATTTTAAGACAACTTCGCAAAAGTTTATTTATGATTTATCGCTCGATATATATGCATTAGATGTTTAGGAAAATTAGAGTCATTTTTACAACTTTTCGACTAAGCAGTGGCGATTTTACAAGGAAAATGTTGGTATTTTGACCATTTTTGTCGAAATCAGAAAAACATATATATGGGAGCTATATCTAAATCTGAACCGATTTCAACCAAATTTGGCACGCATAGCTACAATGCTAATTCTACTCCCTGTGTAAAATTTCAACTAAATCGGAGTTAAAAATTGGCCTCTACGGCCATATGAGTGTAAATCGGGCGAAAGCTATATATGGGAGATATATCTAAATCTGAACCGATTTCAGCCAAATTTGGCACGCATAGCTACAATGCTAATTCTACTCCCTGTGCAAAATTTCAACTAAATCGGAGCAAAAAATTGGCCTCTGTGGTCATATGAGTGTAAATCGGGCGAAAGCTATATATGGGAGCTATATCTAAATCTGAACCGATTTCAACCAAATTTGGCACGCATAGCTACAATGCTAATTCTACTCCCTGTGCAAAATTTCAACTAAATCGGAGCAAAAAATTGGCCTCTGTGGTCATTTGAGTGTAAATCGGGCGAAAGCTATATATGGGAGCTATATCTAAATCTGAACCGATTTCAACCAAATTTGACACGCATAGCTACAATGCTAATTTTACTCCCTGTGCAAAATTTCAACTAAATCGGAGCAAAAAATTGGCCTCTGTGGGCAAATGAGTGTAAATCGGGCGAAAGCTATATATGGGAGCTATATCTAAATCTGAACCGATTTGGCTGATATTTTGCAAGTTTTTCGAGACTCATAAAATATTCGGATGTACGGAATTTGAGGAAGATCGGTTGATATACACGCCAATTATGACCAGATCGGTGAAAAATATATATGGCAGCTATATCTAAATCTGAACCGATTTTTTCCAAAATCAATAGGGATCGTCTTTGAGCCGAAACAGGACCCTGTACCAAATTTTAGGACAATCGGACTAAAACTGCGAGCTGTACTTTGCACACAAAAATACATCAACAGACAGACAGACGGACAGACAGACAGACAGACAGACAGACAGACAGACGGACATCGCTAAATCGACTCAGAATTTAATTCTAAGACGATCGGTATACTAAACGATGGGTCCCAGACTTTTCCTTCTTGGCGTTACATACAAATGCACAAACTTATTATACCCTGTACCACAGTAGTGGTTAAGGGTATAAAAATGAATGAAATTACATTAAAAACTGTTACAACAACAACCACAACACAACCAAGTCAATTGTTGAAGACAGTCTTTATTAGAACCATGGAGGTTATAAAAAACATTAGAATATCGCACATTTCTAAAAACATTTTCAAAAATGTATTTGAATAAACCCCCATGTAAAAAATAAGTTAAATCAAACTTTACAGTAGAACGCTTTGTCCGAATACGAATTATAGCCTCAAACACGATTTAATTTTTTAGATTCGAATTTAGAATTTGTATTATCAAATACGAATTTAATTGTACTGTTTCCCAAAACCACAGAAGATGATTAATCAGACCTAAGCATTGAGCCGCTCTTAATCCTCAATAGGAAATAATGTATTTGTACTATGACCACACTTTGGAAATTAATGGTGATAAAAGTTGTGCAAACAGTTATTAAATATATGCTCTTACCTAATTGGTTTGATCCATTTAAAACGACCTCCCGCATATTATCTATCAGAGACCCTCCTTGGTCTGTATTTGCCATATTCGATATTGTTTCGATCGATAAGGTAATATCATTTAAGTTGAGTTTTTCAGTTCTCTGCGTTATACTAGATAACATTTCAGATTTCTTCATAGTTAAATCCAAAGGTATATCTTTTAGCCAAACATTGTCGCTTAGATTATAGGATTTTAAACCACTATTTATTGCTTGAGTTTTGCGCTAAAATATAGATGTATAGCATAATTCGAAATATAAATGTTAGAATATAGCAGATCAATTGAGTTTTACGGCAACGATACATGAAATAAATTCAAATTGAGTTTGAGCTATCTTATTGTGAAAAAATGATAAAAAGCAATAAAGCGTTAAAGTTATTTTTAATACCCGTAAGAGACAATATATTTGGTCTCTCAATTTTGAGCAAAACATTTCTAGTCTATATGCAAGGTAATGTCGAATAGTACATTTTATGATTATGTGTTTATTGTATCATATTCAAGAAACTAAGTAACTTTTGAGTCATATATGTTTTAATGTCTGTAATCTTTATGATATAAATAGTATTATTATTGTAATAATTATAATTTGTGCGAACGCCGTAAACATATATTTTTTTTTTTTGATACCTTACCTTTGATTTAAAAACCTCCTTGGGTTTCTTGGTCGATTTGTTGCTCATTTTTGCCCTTATTTTGCGCCGCATTGTCTTAGGCCCAATTGGACCATTGTATTCGGGAAGCTCAAGTTCAACAGGTTTTTGATACTGTATTCGATCTATGTCGGGTTCTTACAAAAATTTTTTTATCATTATATACTAATTCGGAGATACCTAATAGGCATATTGTTACCTTCTGTCAATTCCACTCTGGTTGTTTTGGGAATTGCGGACAATTTTTGGGAAAGATCAATTCCATGTCTTCGTTTTTTGTTTAATGAATGTATATTGTTTGGCATTTTCATTGATACCGTTCGTTCTTCATCTTCTATAATATCGGCAATGGTAAATAATGCTTGTGTACATGTAAATTCATTGGCTTGTGTACATGTGACTTCATTGGTATCTACATTTGAATGCGAAACCAACATGTTATATTCTTTTTGTAATAATACCAAGTCATTGTCCTGTGGGCGTTCTTTTAATATTGGCTTCGAAATACCTATTGGAGGTGTATTGGTAATATTATGTTGCATATTTAAGACACTCGAATGCTTGGAACATTTAGAGTTTCCTTTGCGCTTAGTATACATATAACGTATTCGTGGCCTTTGAGATAATCTTACAGATCGACGTAATGTTTGAGAAGCATCCATTGAAGCTGAAAATTTGGCCATGTTTATAAGCACTTTCAAAACAAAGTTATTATTTACCATTTTGCATCATAGTTTCAGCATCAGGACAATATGTGGCATCGCTAGAATTCATATCGGTTTTACCATCTATTTTTCAAAAGTTATTTCAGACATTTAATACAAATAATTAGTACAACAGTATTATTTGGATAAGACAGCAGATGTAACGGTATGTTATGAGTAACAACATTTCGATAACATTCGATTATTATTTACTCGCCAATGTAAAGAATGTAATTAGTGTTACATAGTAACGTGATGCGCCGTTCTTATTATAAATTTATCCGTTCGCGTACTTTTCCAGTAAAAAATATCCAATAAAAACTAGAAAGAGAGTAAGAGTGTATTTTAATTTCTTTGCTTAAACTTGCTAAAAAGTACGCGAACGGCATCCAGTAACTATATGCACATTAAAAACAAAAAACGAATCCTTTAACTTTTGTAGTTGCGGAAAATGTATTTTGTATTGGTGCTTTGCTTATTATCAACAACCAGCAGGCAACCTGGTTTGCAAGATTTTATTGGGGGGAAATCTCTAGGAAAAACTTGCGACTTCTCTGTCTGCCCTGTCGTCAAATGAGTAGCTCACTACAAAAGCACTAACTTTAAGTTCACTTGTATAGACCAATTTTAAGTTAAATACTGTGCAAAGCAAAAATTACATTAATAAAAGTGTATAGCAAGGCTGAATAAGGATCCTTATTCAGCCATCAAAAGATACCCAATTGGGTATCTTTTGATGTATACGAAAAGCGGTTAAATTTACTTTTAATTATACATTGGCCACACTGCACATTGTTATCGTTCTTATGAAATCGTTATCGACCTAGTTATCATTCACAATAAAAAAACATCTGATTTCATTCTTCATTAGCTTTTTCTTGGGCCAAGTAAAAATATATTTTCTTTTTGTAATGTTGTTGCCCTAAATATTCATACTAAAGTTGGTAATTATGAACATGCCAAGGGGCACTCTTGCACGAGCAATATATACAAAATTTCACAATGACTTTTACTTAGATAAATATGACACTAAACTGGTAAGTATGGCATACAAAAATAGAGGCTATAAAATAAACAAATGTAACTTGTATAGAGCCATATTGGTGGTAATTATGGATAATTTTCCAAATTAGGTCAAGTTGCCACATGGAGATATTGAGATTCATTAAATTTTCGGGTTAAATTTACTTTAGTACATGGTGGTCCTATTTTGGCCAGTGTGTGCATAACTATGGACCCGGAAAGTTGCTGGGTTTGAGTTAGTGGTGTGCACGTGACACGAAATTGTCGTGACTTCACGAAAATAATCGCGCTTAAGAGTTATATTCATTTACAATTTTACTGACACCTAGGATATTAAAAGTTTAATAACGCTCTCGATTTTAATCGTGCTCTTGTTTTCATGAGGTAAATTACTCATAAAATTATTCGTGAGTCACGGTATTTTTCGTGATTCATGACATTTTCGTGCGTGAGTGTGCGTGAGTACACATTTTCTTTTCGTGAGTGTGCGTGAGTAAAGTATTACTCACGTGCACAACTCTAGTTTGAGTTAGCCTACCATGGACTCTGTCCATAGGAGAAAGTCTCAAGCCCACTTGGAATCCCAGTTTGGAATCTGTCCATAGGTAAAAGTCAAACCCCGGCCACCTGTCCACTTTGGTTTCGCGTCAGCCCACTCTAGACTCTGTCCATAGGAGAAAGTCTCAAAACCCGGTCACCTACTTATATGAACATTCATAATTAATATTTGACATTGTCTCATATTAATTATGAACGCTATTAAATCTATGTCATTCATAAATATTATTTTGCCCTATATATTCGAGTATGCTTTCCCATATGTACACAGAAATAATGATGTCAACATATCCTGATGGTTGGAAGTTAACGCGAATTGAACCCGTTTCGAAGGAAGGCAATCATAGTCATGTAGCAATCTTAATTTGTTACGTGACCGTGGTGCAATGGCTAGCATACACAGGGTCGTGGGTTCAAACCCAGTTTCCACCAAACACCAAAAACATTTTCGGCGGTGGATTATCCCACCTCAGTAATGCTGGTGACATTTCTAAGTGCTTCAAAGCTTCTCTAAGTGGATTCACTGCACGCCGTTCGGACTTGGCTATAAAAAGGAGGTCCCTTGTCATTCAGCTTAACGTAGAATCGGGTAGCACTCAGTGATAAGAGAGAAGTTCACCATTGTGGCATGACAATGCACTGAATAGCCTAAGCGAGCCTGAAATATCGGTCTGCCACTATACCTAACCTAACCTAATTTGCGCTCTACTTCTGGATTCTGTATTGGACAGAAGGGTCAAACATTTTCCTTGATCAAAGCGTTTCCAAAAATATCTAAAATGTCTTTCATATTTTCATTTTCTTTATATTGTAGATAATGTTTGATGCAAAAATAATAATGCTTACTTTTCAAGATATATTTACTCTAAAAGACGTTTACAATTGACAACCTTTAACGATATAGAAAACCTTTGTTGGTCTATTTCATCATTTAATAATATATTATTTGAAATATTGTTCAATAACAGGTTGGCTGATAAGTCCCCGGTCTAACAAAGAAAAACATTTTTTGTCAAAATTCGTTTTTATTCAACATAGTTCCCTTCATGAGCGATACAACAACTATAACGACCTTCCAATTTTTTGATACCATTTTGGTAGTACTCCTTCGGTTTTGCCTCAAAATAGGCCTCAGTTTCGGTGATCACCTCTTCATTGCAGCCAAATTTTTTCCCTTCGAGCATCCTTTTGAGGTCTGAGAACAAGAAAAAGTCGCTGGGGGCCAGATCTGGAGAATACGGTGGGTGGAGAAGTAATTCGAAACCCAATTCATGAATTTTTGCCATCGTTCTCAATGACTTGTGGCACGGTGCGTTGCGTTGGTGGAATAACACTTTTTTCTTCTTCATATGGGGCCGTTTTGCCGCGATTTCGACCTTAAAACGCTCCAATAACGCCATATAATAGTCACTGTTGATGGTTTTTCCCTTCTCAAGATAATCGATAAAAATTATTCCATGCGCATCCCAAAAAACAGAGGCCATTACTTTGCCAACGGACTTTTGAGTTTTCCACGCTTCGGAGACGGTTCACCGGTCGCTGTCCACTCAGCCGACTGTCGATTGGACTCAGGAGTGTAGTGATGGAGCCATGTTTCATCCATTATCACATATCGACGGAAAAACTCGGGTGTATTACGAGTTAACAGCTGCAAACACCGCTCAGAATCATCAACACGTTGTTGTTTTTGGTCAAATGTGTGCTCGCGCGGCACCCATTTTGAACAGAGCTTCCGCATATCCAAATATTGATGAATGATATGACCAACACGTTCCTTTGATATTTTTTAGGCCTCTGCTATCTCGATCAACTTCATTTTACGGTCATTCAAAATCATTTTGTGGATTTTTTTGATGTTTTCGTCGGTAACCACCTCTTTCGGGCGTCCACTGTGTTCACCGTCCTCCGTGCTCATTTTACCACGCTTGAATTTTGCATACCAATCAATTTTCAAATTTTGACACGAATCATTTGAAGGTTGGTACTATATAAAAATAATATGCATTTAATACTAGCGACGCCATCTATGTGTCAGACCGGGAACTTATCAGCCAACCTGTTATAAACATACGTTTCAAAACAAAACGTTTTAAATACTACGATTTTAATCCATCATGATCATTTGTTCGAAAATAGCATTTTAAAACATTGTAATTACTTACTAAAGTAAGAAATAAAGTCAACAAATTTATAAAACGTGTATTTGTCGGATTCCATCGTTATTAACAATAACGATTTCTGCATGAGTAAAATGTTATTCATTCATACATTCTCGGTTCAAAACATGTACTTACGAAATTTGTGCTAAGCTTGCTCATACACAATAACGAATCAAGCGTGATACCCACACAGTACGAGCAATCTGTATCAAAGGTGAAATAAATCTCACTTTCAAACTCGCAGCCAATTTTTTGTATATTTAAAATACAACTTAGATTAAATCTTGTGTATGGCTGTACTAATAAAGAAAGAGAAGGGAGTTTTTATCCATTGATAGATTTATTATTGTCTTCTAGTGGTATAGCGTGAATACAGATCCACAGTTCGCTTATCGAACAACATTCGTACCATTCGAACAACCCGATGATGTTACTATGGAATGGCTTGAACACGCGAAAAATAGTAGCACAAATATTTACAAACATATTTGGCATGCCCTTGCCCGGCAATTTCTTCAGTTTTTTATGACTCAAACAGATATAAATGGATTTTTTTTTTTTTTTTTTTATTTATTTTCTCGATTTTGTAATTTGAAGCCATGGGCCAATATATATTAAATTACAATAAAGACTACTCCAAAATTTAGAATACAAAATTATAAAAACATAATGACTTAAGACTAAAAATAATAATAATAATATGGGTAACAATTATTTAAAAAAAGGAAACAATGTATAGATATAAATTTATGTTTATAAAAAAAGAAAAAAAATACTATAAATAATAATAATTAAATCACATATTTATTGATTAGTGTTAATAATTGTACATGACGATCATATTAAGCGGTAAGACAAGTAATGGACACAGCATACTATAAAGTTTATTTATTTTTTATTTATTTATTTATTTATTTATTTTTTTTTTTTTATTATGTCAGATTAGCAAAATGAAGAAGTAGCTTTTTTCGATATGTAGGACAGGAAACGTTGAATGTTCTCAAAGTTGAGGGTAGCGCGTTAAAAACACGGGCTACTCTGACCCCGAAAGATCCATCCAAATAGGGCAGAACTCTAGGTATAATCAACTGATTTGCCCTGACCGAGTGACAGAACGTAAAACTACTAACAAGAAAAGATGGAGTACGATTACGAAATATTTTATAAAACAGCAACATAATACGAAAGTATACGAAATTAGAAAAAGAACAATTAAGAAAACGGTGGACGTCTGGGCTCACATGATCAAAGATTCTACGAGAGTATATATATCTAACTACCCTATTCACTGCATGATTCACTCTCAGCATGTTACCTCTGCTCGTTCCAGAATAGATCTCGAGGCAATATAAAATATTGGGCATGATAAGAGCATGAGCCAAACGTTCCTTAACAAAACGTGGTAGTACCAAATCTGTATTGTACAATTGCCGAAGACAAGCAGTTGTACGCGCAACCACGCTATCAACATGAAGGTTAAACGATAGCTTATCATCTAGTATCACGCCCAAACATTTTATACTACTTACGAACTGAATGCTCGTACCATTGTAGCACAGGTGCACATCCGAAACGTCGCCTCTGGAAAAGAGTAAAGCCTTCGTCTTCGAGGCATTCACACTAAATCTATTCGAGGACATCCATGAGCTGAGAGATTGTAATGCCAAATCAATCCTGCTCTGCAGAACAGGAACGTATCGACCGGATCCAGTAAATAGTAGTTGTACATCATCTGCATAAGCGTAAGGTTTACACCAAACACTTAAATTATCAAACAGATCATTAACATATAGAACAAATAGAAGGGGACCCAAAACCGAACCCTGTGGAACACCACTTTTTACAGACAATGTAACAGAAGAAACTCCACCAACATTAACAAATTGCTCTCTTCCAATTAAATATGAATATATTAGCCTACAAGCAGATCTACTAAACCCAAATTTTCTAGTCAACTTTTGAATTAACACAAAGTAGTCAACCCTATCAAATGCTTTCTCCAGATCAAGAGAAACCAATACACCTATGTTGTTATTGGCTAGACCTTTACGAATTGAATCCGTTAATCCCAACAACAACATAGTTGTACTTCTGCCACTTCGAAACCCACATTGACAATCATTCATCAACGATCTACTCTCCACGATAGAAACGAGTTGCTGTTTCAATACATGTTCAACCACCTTAGAAAGAACTGGGAGCAGTGCTATTGGCCTGAACTCACAGCTATCCCTTTTCCTGATAGGAGTAACTTTCGCCGTCTTCCAGACTTTGGGGAATATAGAAGTTGTAATGATGTGGTTCACAATGTGCAACAGAAAAGGAGATACCATATCAAAAATTGTCCTAAAAAATTTGAGGGAGAAACCGTCACTACCAGCTGCGTTCGACTTAACCATATGGAAGCCCGTATAAAGATCTGAAAGCGTAATATGACTAAATGAGAATCCATCGTCACTCCCATATGTATGAAGATAGTCTAAAACATTTCCCACGGAATCGGACTGACTATTAACGAATGCAGAGTTCATATCATCCAGATTCTCGGACGAAACAATATGATTAGCGTCATTGCGCAAGCCAAGTCCATTACCCTTAACCAATTTCCATAAATCCGCCGGACTACCACAATTATCAAAAAGTTTAAAGTGAGCACTTCTTTTAACATTTCTCTTAATTCTTTTACAACGGTTTCTAAGCCTGCAGTAAGTTCCCCAATTCAAATCGTTCCTATCGCGAAGGAAGGCTCTAAAAGCGAGATCACACATTGATTGATGGTACCTTATAACTGGACTACTTAACCAGTTGTCAGACGTGTACCGATTCAACTTCACCCTTTTCTGGAAAGTTGAATGTAGTATATCTAAGCCCCGCATAAAAATGAACATTTGCCTATTGACATCAGACTCACGATAAACTTGTTCAAAATCAGCATCTACAAAATTTCGCTGAAGAGCCTCCTCGCTATAATTATAATAATCATAAAATTCATAGAAACGTTCGGAGCGTTGAGCATAAATGCCAAGAGATATGAAAATAAATGCATGTTTGGATATGTTCGGGCAAATGAATTGACCACTATGCTCAAGCTGTGTTGCAGAAGATGTCAAGAAAAAATCAATCAGAGAAGTAGAGTGATGAAAAACATCGAAATGTGTTGGACAGGCATTATGGATTATCGAGACACCCAATCTATTACACGATTGTCTCACAGAAACCGCATTCGTAATATCAAAAAGGTTTCTATTAAAATCACCCATAATTACTATGTTATTATAACAAACTAAAAGGTCTGCAATTTCACTTTCAAAATCCCCAAAATTGCCATGCGGTAAATAGACAACACCTACTAACAGCCTCCCATTGACGGTAGCAACCTCAATAAAAAGACATTCAACATTACAATAATTCCTCCCCGTATATACCACTTTATAACTCAACTTCTTGGACACAAGAAATCCTACTCCACCCCCTCTCACATTGGGCCGATCATTCCTACAAAAGGAAAATCCAGAAACGTCAACCGATTCCGAAGGTGTGGATGATTTTAGCCATGTCTCGGATATACCAACTATATCTAAAAAACTATCTTCAACAATATTCTTGATTTCAGCCAATTTAGATGAAGCTGGATTTATACATAAACTTTGTGAATTAAAGTGCATGATATTTAAACTTTTTCCTCTGTTTGCAAGTACTGAACGCAAGAACTGATTGTCATGTACAATAGGTCCAAGATTATCTGTGTACATAATGGAGAATAGATTTCAAAAATATGACAAATGTAGATATCTCTATGAGCAACCAGAAAAATAAATAAATTTAAAAATAGTTTAGTACTATATAAAGATCTACAGTATCTACTAGAGTCTTTGATTATAGTGACGCAATATTCAAAGGAACCAACTGGTTATTATCTTTGTTGTGTGAATCAAGAAGTTCACTACATTGATCAATGTCAAGCGACATACGTTTCCCATTTGAATGACAAATAACTACCTTGGGACGGTCTGCATTTGTTAGTTTATAAGTTCTTATGATTCCTAGTCTTTTTAATTTTTTTGCATAGAAAAATAATATCAGACGCCGTCTTTTGTAAATGGTCATTTAGATAAACCCTTGCTCTTACATCGCCACCTTGAACATCACATAGGAGTATAGAGCCACGTTTGTGGTAATTGGCCATTATACAGTCTCTAGCATAAACAGAGTTTAACTTGACGAGAACCGATTTTCCTTTAGCCATGTAACAACAGTGTTGAATATCACCTGGCCCTAACTCAACACCACAAAGCGAGGCAATCTTGACTACAGGCTTTCTCAAATCGTCAACACCATCTGGCAAACCATTTATAACAATATTTGCTCTGTTAAGACGCCTTCTTTCTATATCATTCTGTACTTCCATTTCGTTCATTTTCTTCGTGCACATTGTTTCAAATTGTTTCGTTACTGCAAGACAGTTCATCACATCTTGCTCAATTTTTTGTATCTTAAGATTCATTTCATTATGTACTGCATCAAAAAGCCCATCCATATTGTCGTTTATTTTATCAATTTGGGATTGAATGTTTTCTTTGTATGCATCAAACATTGACGAAAAGCTTTGTATTTGCGATTGTACGTCTTGTTTGAATGCATCAAAAGATAAAGAAATCTCAGTCAGACGGTTTCTTAGTTCATCCCGCAGTGATGATGAAGATATGCTGTTGTTAAATGTAGTATTTCTGCTAATGGTTTCATTAATTGTACTATCATTGCTTGTATCAGTCACACCATTTCGGATGCATTTCGGACATTTAAACAAAAACATTTTGCTCTTATGTAAAAATGAATGGACATCCCTAGACATCTTAACGCAGGAGATATGATAAAAATCATCGCATAGATAGCATCCAATACTATTCTCGTTCTCCTTAACACGCTTTGCACATTTCGGGCATGTATAAATGCGGCCAGCCATAATATCGTTAATAAATATATAAGCAGCACAATCCCAGAACAAGAGTATATCAAAACAAAAGAGCAGCAAGCAGGAACACAGTAACGTATATGTAATGATGATGAGTAGTGGTAAAATAATAGCAGAGAAAAATAAGCTTTGTGGGTGACAGCAAACCAAAACAATTCCAAAGAAGACAGTAGTGAAGCAAATGCAGATCAGTGCATACATACACGCAATGGCGGCAAAACAGTTGTTTATAAAAACGTCATCTCCAACAAAACAACAGAGACAGAATATTATTCTTTTGATTCAGGGCTAAATGTTGAATGTTTATGACAATGTACCAATAGTCATGTAAGCACGGTTTATTTTAGTGTTTATTAATCACAAGAAGAACTACTTAAAGTTGCTGATTTATTTAATATTATTGTTTTTACTGGAGCTCAATTATAATTTACTAGTTGCACATGGCAGGGTTGCCAATATATTCTAAAACGTGGATCAATGTTCATATTATCGGAACATCAATTTGCCATTCTATTAAAGGAGGGCGGTTTTGATAGCCAAAGGTATGACATGGTAAGTATCAATCCTCTTATATAAAAATCTATGACAATAACTATGTAATTATATACAAATTGTAGGTTCGCTTTGTTGATATCGGTGCAGGTGATGGTGAAATATCTGCTGTACTACTGAAAGCTTTGAGATTGTCAAATCCTGATGTTGTTATCGATGCATATGCCACCGAAGCCAGCTGGACCATGCGTGAAAGACTGAAGAAACTGAATTTTAAGGTTTTAGAACGCTTGGACGAAGTGAACAATGTCCAATTCGTCTCCTGTCTAAATGTATTAGATCGTTGTATTGACCCTATTCAATTGCTGGAAGACATACATCAAATTCTTGCTACGAATGGTCGATGTATTATAGCTTTAGTTTTACCCTATATGCATTATGTTGAATCGAATTCATCACATATGCCCTTGCGTCCTTTAATGAATCATTGGCCTAGCAAGGCAAAACAGTATTCCTTTGAGTCAGAGGCTGCAATATTTTTTCGAGTATTGGAAAATATCGGCTTTCGAATTGAATCTTGGACGAAGGCACCATATTTGTGTGAAGGTGATCTAAGACAATCCTATTATTGGCTAATTGATTTGGTGGTTGTTGTGTCAAAAATATCCTAGCTACATTTTTAATTTTACATTGTGCGCACAATCACTGGATGATATAGTAGATATACTTATTACCTTCAATACATTCTCTGTCTAATGTATTCAAAAGCATTTAAATGTTAATCATAATTATATATTTAAAACAAAGCCTTTTCGCATTAAAAGTCATGTCTTAATTGCCAAAGTATACAAATTAAATAAAAAATAATAGTATATATATATATATATGGTTTAATGTACCAAACAACAAACAAACTTACTATACATTGCAAATGAAATCAATGTTGTATTTGTATTTTAATGATTTGTAAACGAATCTGCTATTTCTAAAGAACTTTATTGTTTAGGGATCTACTTGTTTAGTCAAATGTATATACAAAATAAATAATTAAATTAAACAGAAACAGTTTCTATTTCGTTCAATTCATAGAATATGCGTATGGTGTGTTCATGGCTTCTTTTGAAGCTTTTCTAAGCGAATTCGGAGATTTGCGAATTCTTCCGTTAATTTTTATTTCCCCAACAACAATAATATACTACGAAACTTGTACACTATTCTTATAAGGTAATGAATTTGATCGGAAAAAATATTTTAAAAAAATATCAGTTTTCGATTGGATTAAAAGTAGAGGTGTACACGAAATTGTCGTGACGCATGGCAACGGCGTGCGTGTGCGTGAGCGTGATTAACAAACCAAAATGTCGTGCGTGAGCGTGAGTCACGAAAATAATATCTGCGTGAGTAACGAACTACGCTCATGAAAAAATCCCGCCCACGGACATAAAACGCTTATGAGATGAATTCATTTACAATTTTAGTGACACCTACGATATTAAGAGTTTAATAACGCTCTTGATTTTAATCGTGCCAATGATTTCAGACACGTCCCTCAGGCAAATTACACATTAACTTATTCGTGCGTCACGGTATTTTTCGTGAGTAACTACATTTTCGTGCGTGAGTGTGCGTTACTACGAATTTTCTTTTCGTGAGTGTGCGTGAGCGTGAGACCTACCAAACAAAATCGTGCGTGAGTAAGATTTTTTCCGTCCTGAGTGTGCGTGAGCGTGAGTAAAATATTACTTACGTGCACACCTCTAATTAAAAGTGGTATGCAATGCAATATTTCTAACTCCGAGAGTATGTACCCAGCAAAAACTCTCATTACCCGGTAATCTTGTAGGTAAGCCTATTTAAAAATTAATAACCACTTATTAATTAGCATCGCTTCGGATTACATTTACATACGCATGTCCTAGGAGGAAAGTACTTCTCCCCAGGCATACTTTCGGCCATAAAATAAGTAGTGCTTTTAAAGCATATAATCACATAATATGTAATCCACTTATTCGTAGATATACCAAATCATGCAAAATAGTCACTTATTGTCTAAGGGAAACAAATCTCGAAAATATTGATTTCTCTCGCCGATTACAATGGATCAAACTATGGCGAATAATGCTGTAATATGAGCACTTCTTGAATAGAAATGAATATTGTAGAAATAAACAAAAAATATAATAAATAATCTAAGTAAGATGCAAATTAATTTCACACTTAAAATAGAAATAAATGTAGGTTGTTTAAGGGAGTTGGATTCGTGAATTACGTTATAACCCAGCAAAAACTAGGTAACCCCATCTCATTACAATTGACATTACCAGGAGTAAAGCTGTCATTACACGTTGCATTACATTGCGGCGAGTTATAATGACTAACTTGTAATGACAAAAATAAATACTTCTCGGTAATTTTCGAATTGTTATTCTCAAATTTTTAGGCAGTTGTAATTAACGAATTAATAAAATATAACAAATGATGGTACCATTAGGTATAATTATTCACATAATCGAGCACTTACACAAAAAATCAAAAAGAATATGTAATGTAACGGTAATTCTGAAAATTTTTCGTTAAGAAATTTTTATCACAAATATTTCATAATAATTGTGTTTAATGACATTATCATATTATGTTTTAAATAAATGCTTTCTTATACCTCATTCAAATTTCAAATGCCATTTTCCTTATAAAAAAGAGACTTCCTCTTTTAGTAGATTTTGAACCTTATGTGAATTGGCTATTGGATATATTCCCAGCAAAAATTCTCATTACCCGGTAATCTTGTAGGTAAGCCTGTTTAAAAATGAATAACCACTTATTAATTGGCATCGCTCCGTATTACATTTACATACGCATGTCCTAGGAGGCAAGTACTTCTCCCCAGGCATACCTTTGGCCATGAAATAATTAGTGCTTTTAAAGCATATACTCACCTAATATGTAATCACTTATTCATAGATATACCAAAGTTTGCAAAATATCCACTTATTGTCTCAGGCAACCAAATCTCGAAAATATTGACTTCTCTAGCCGATTACAATGGATCAAAATATGGCGAGTAATGCTTTAATATGAACATTACTTGAATAGAAACGAATATTGTAGAAATAAACAAAAATATAACAAATCATCTAAATAAGATTACAGGCAAATTAATTTCACAGTTAAAATAGAAATAAATGTTGTCGTTTAAGGGAGTTAGATTCACATAATGTTCGAAACCTACTAAAAGTGTATTTTATATATCCCTTTTATAAGGCAAATGACAGTTGAAATCGATTTTGAAAATCTAATGTGAATGAGGTATAATAAAGCATTTATTTAAAACATAGTATGGTAATGTCATTAATTTAAAACACAATTATTATGAAATATTCGTGAAGAATATTCCTTAACGGAAAAATCGTCAGAATTACCGTTACATAACATATTCTTTTTGAGTTTTTTTAAATGCTCAATAATGTGAATAATTATACTTAATCATCATTTATTCTATTTTATTAAGTCATTAACAGCCACATGCAATACATTTTGAGAATATCAATTCGAAAATTACCGAGAAGTATTTATTATTGTCATTACAAGTCAGTCATTATAACTCACCGCAATGTAATGCAATGTGTAATGACAGCTTTACTCCTGGTAATGTAAATTGTAATGAGATGTGGTTACCTAGTTTTTGCTGGGTATTAACAAGTATATACAGTAGTAAGTTCGGCCGGGCCGAATCTTAAATACCCACTACCATGAATCAAATATAATAGTTTCCTTCGAAAATTTCAGGGGGGTTTGATGACAGATATTTTCCCAAGCAGACCAGTACGCTTCTCACAGATAAATGTAAAGATTTTACCTATGAAGACTAGATCAGATTCTGAATTTATAAGAACCATTTTTTGTTTGAGTTTTAGAGGAATCATAAACATCTCTTGAAATAACGCCTTGATTTGAAATCTAAAATTTGTAGATTTTCATCCCAATTATTTAAATGATTACGAGAAGTAAAATTTGGAAATTTTGTTCTAGAATCTAGACCCCAAATCGGAGGGGCGGTTTATAAGGGGGCTATATCAAAAACTGTACCGATACTCAATATATTCGGAACACCTCATTATTTTCCTAGAATACCTCTAGGTTTCCAATTTCAGGCAAATTGGATAAAAATTACGGATTCTAGAAGCCCAAGAAGTAAAATCGGGAGATCGGTCTATATGGGGGCTATATCAAATCATGGACCGATAATCACCATTTTCGGCACATCTCTTTATTTCCCTAGAATAAATACTTATACATTTCCAATTTCAGGCAAATTGGATAAAAACTACGGTTTCTAGAAGCCCAAGAAATAAAATCGGGAGATTGGTTTATATGGGGGCTATATCAAAACATGGTCCGATAATCACCATTTTCGGCACATCTCTTTATTTTCCTAGAATACCTCTAGATTTCCAATTTCAGGCAAATTGGGTAAAAACTACGAATTCTAGCAGCCCAAGAACATAAAATCGGGAGATCGGTCTATATGGGGGCTATATCAAAACATGGTCCGATAATCACCATTTTCGGCACATCTCTTTATTTTCCTAGAATACCTCTAGATTTCCAATTTCAGGAGAATTGGATAAAAACTACGGATTCTGGAAGCCCAAGAAGTAAAATCGGATGATCAATTTTCGAAGAAAATCATCTTCAGTGATGAGGCACATTTTCACCTCAGTGGATTCGTCAATAAACAGAATTGCCGCATTTGGGCGAATGAGAATCTAAGAGTGATTGTCGAAAAACCAATGGACCCACAAAGAGTGACTGTTTGGTGCGGTTTATGGGCTGGCGGCATCATCGGGCCGTATTTTTTCCAAAATGAGGCCGGTCAGGCAGTTACTGTGAATGGTGTTCGCTATCGTGAGAGCATAATGAACTTTTTATGGCCCGAATTGGAAGATATGGATGTGGACGATATGTGGTTTCAGCAGGACGGTGCCACTTGCCACACAGCTAACGAAACAATGGCTCTTTTGCGCAACAAATTCAATGGCCGTGTTATCTCACGTAATGGCGATGTCAATTGGCCGCCAAGATCATGTGATTTGACACCGTTGGACTTTTTTCTTTGGGGTTATTTGAAAGAAAAGGTGTACGTCGATAAGCCAGCAACAATTCAAGAGCTAAAGGATGAGATAATTCGGCACATTAACGGCATAGAACCTCCATTATGCCTCAGCGTCATTGAAAATTTGGACCATCGGATGGAGGTGTGCCACCGAGGTCGCGGCCCCCTTTTGGCCGATATTTTGTTCCATCCATAATTGAGTAATACCAATATATCATAATAAAATAAAATTACAATAATTTCCTAAATAGTTTGTGTTTTATTCAAAATCAACATCGGCCCTTGAAATTTTAACCACCCTTTACTACTAGTTTTTTACGTTTTATACACGTATATGACGTTTTCCACGTTCACAACTTTGTGACAATAGAAAACCCAAAAAATTGCTGCTCGGACCGTCTCTGATATACATATATCATAAATTTTAATTTGAAGTTGCACGCGTCCGGATAGACGTGTTAGTCACTGTAAATAAGGAGGCACCGTGGTGCAATGGTTAGCATGCCCGGCTTGCATACACAAGGTCGTGGGTTCGAACCCAGTTTCTCACTGCAATGTGGACGCCCTTCGGACTCGGCTATAAAAAGTAGGTCCCTTGTCATTGAGCTTAACATAGAATCAAACAGCACTAGTGATAAGAGAGAAGTTCACCACTGTGGTATCACAATGGACTGAATAGTCTAAGTGGGCCTGATGCATCGGGCTGCCACCTAATCTAACCTAATACTATATATACATACCACCATAAACCGATCGCCAAATTTAATATCCTTAATTGAGTTTAATAAAAATAGTCAATTAAACATTTAATTGATTCAACAATTTTTTTAATTGAAACAAAAATCAATCACAAAAATATCGATTAATTTTTAATTGCATCAATTAATTTTTTAATTGATACTATCATTTCTGTGATTGAAGACATTTTAAAAAACATTATTGGATCAATTAATTTCGTGATTGAATCAGAATTTTTTTCTTTGTGTGTAATAATCATGCAAAGTTCATCCGATCCGGTTAAAATTTGGTGTGTGATGTGGAGCCAGAGTCGGAGTCGGAATCTTGGAGTCTGAAGATTTTGCTGGGGTCGGAGTCGTAAAAATGTTGCTCTACTCCGACTCCGGCTAAACCAAATTTTTTAAAACACTTCACATTTTTGTAACTAAGCAAGTTTTTACGCAAATTAGTTTCCATTGCGTTATTCATTCGATCAATGTACAGCATGATTGTAAATGAAAATCAACTTCCAATTACGGCTATCTTTTTATGTTTCCTAGAATGTTAGACTAGCAGATGGGCTGGATCGATCCATTTTAATGCCCATATCAATTTATTTGAAATATTTCGAACGATCGAAATTATTTTTTTTAATTTTATTTTAAGACCATATACATATGTGGAATATTGACAGAACATTTTTTCAAAGTTGTTTTTTATAAAAAATTTTGTCAAAATGTTATTTCTATAAAAAGTGTTGTCAAAATTTTATTTCTATAGCAAATTTTGTCAAAATTTTATTTCTATAAAAAATTTATTCAAAATTTTATTACTATAGAAATATTTTTTTCTATAGAAAATTTAGTCAAAGTTTTATTTCTATAGAAAATTGAGTCAAAATTTTGTTTCTATAGAATATTTGTATACCCTGCGCCACACTGTGGAACAGGGTACTATAAGTTAGTGCATATGTTTGTAACACCCAGAAGGAGACGAGATAGACACATGGTGTCTTTGGCAATAATGCTCAGGGTGGGTCCCTGAGTCGATATAACCATGTCCGTCTGTCCGTCCGTCTGTCTGTGAACACATTTTTGTGATCAAAGTCTAGGTCGCAATTTAAGTCCAATCGCCTTCAAATTTGGCACATGTTCCTAATTTGGGTCAGAATAGAACCCTATTGATTTTGGAAGAAATCGGTTCAGATTTAGATATAGCTCCCATATATATCTTTCGCCCGATATGGACTAATATGGTCCTAAAAGCCAGAGTTTTGGCCCAATTTGGTTGAAATTTGGCACAGGGAGTAGATTTAGCATTGTAGCTATGCGTGCCAAATTTGGTTGAAATCGATTCAGATTTAGATATAGCTCCCATATATATCTTTCGCCCGATATGCACTTATATGGACCCAGAAGCCAGAGTTTTATCCCGATTAGCTTGAAATTTTGCACAAGGAGTACAAGTGGTAGTGTAGTCATGTGTGCCAAATTTGGAGTACAATTAGTAGTATAGTCAAGTGTGCAAAATTTGATTGAAATCGGTTCAGATTTAGATATAGCTTCCATATATATTTTTCGCCCGATATGGACTTATATGGCCCCAGAAGCCAGAGTTTTGGTTGAAAATTTTCACTAGGAGTACAATTAGTATATAGTCATTTCGACAAAAATGGTCAAAATACCAACATTTTCCTTATTAATCGCCACTGCTTAGTCGAAAAGTTGTAAAAATGACTCTAATTTTCCTAAACTTCTAATACATATATATCGAGCGATAAATCATAAATAAACTTTTGCGAAGTTTCCTTAAAATTGCTTCAGATTTAAATGTTTCCCATATTTCTTTACTAAAATTGTGTTCCACCCTAGTGCATTAGCCATCTTAAATTTTGAGTCTATAGATTTTGTAAAAGTCTATCAAATTCTGTCCAAATCGAGTGATATTTAAATATATGTATTTGGGACAAACCTTTATATATAGCACCCAACACATTTGATGGATGTGATATGGTATCGAAAATTTACACTGAAAAAACAGTGAACCCACCAGGAAAGATAACTTTCGATTAATTTTAGAAAATTTGGAATTTTTTTAGAAAATATTAACTAAACGGTATTACAAGCGCTGGCATCACTCCGATATGGCAAAAATAAGTAAATATTTTTCGACAAATTCAAGAAAATTTATTAGACATAACTAAATGTTTTCAGTAGTTAAAGAAAATTTTGTAGTTTTAAGAGAAATCTTGGAGTTCAAAGTTGCAAGAATGTCTTTAGTGACATACGAAGTTCATGATGGACACATTTTTGGTAAAATTTACAAATTTAAAGAAATAATGAACTATTTTGTAAGAAATACGAAATTAGGAAATCTTTATGCTTTTTTTGTGTATAATTTTTTCCCGTTTTTTAGTTCATTTAACTAACATACGCAAAAAATTATTTGACTAAAATAAACTTTTTCCAAACATAATGATTCTATGAACTAATATAAAGTTAATATGGCTTTAGTGAAATAGAGAGTTCACTTTTTTTTGAGTGTAGATCTACAAAGTGGTGCAGGGTATAATATAGTCGGCCCCGCCCGACTTTAGACTTTCCTTACTTGTTTATTTCTTTAGAAAATTTTGCAAAATTTTGTTTGTTACGCAAAATTTTTTTCAAAATTTTATATCTATTGATAATTTTCTTTCTTTAGAAATTTAAGTCAAAATTTTATTTCTATAGAAAATTTTGCCAAAATTTTATAGTAATAGATTTTTTTATTAGAAAATTTGGTCAAAATTTT
Source organism: Haematobia irritans (assembly GCF_050003625.1). Lineage (NCBI taxonomy): Eukaryota > Metazoa > Arthropoda > Insecta > Diptera > Muscidae > Haematobia > Haematobia irritans. Next base: position 137,940,071 of record NC_134400.1, read on the forward strand.
ATTTCTATAGAAAAATTTGTCAAAATTTTATAGTAATAGTTGTTTTATTAGAAAATTTAGTCAAAATTTTATTTCTATAGAAAAATTTGGGAAAATTTTATAGTAATAGTTTTTATACCCTTCACCACTACTGTGGTACAGGGTATAATAAGTTTGTGCATTTGTATGTAACGCCAAGAAATAGTGGCCATAGACCCATCTTTTCGTATACCAATCGGCTTAGAATTAAATTCTGAGTCGATTTAGCGATGTCCGTCTGTCTGTCTGTCCGTCCGTCCGTCTGTCTGTATATGTAATTTTGTGCACAAAGTACAGCTCGCAATTTAAGTCCGATCGTCCTCAAATTTGGCAGAGGGCCGTTTCTTGGGACAGAGACAATCGCTATTGGTTTTGGAAAAAATCGGTTCAGATTTAGATATAGCTGTCATATATATTTATCCCCTATTTGGTCATAGTTAGCGTGTTTATCAACCGATTTTCTTGAAATACCGAAATATTTTATGAATCTCGAAAATCTTGCAAAATATCAGCCAAATCGGTTCAGATTTAGATATAGCTCCCATATATATCTTTCGCCCGATATGGACTTATATGGCCCCAGAAGGCAGATTTTTGGCCGAATTTGGTTGAAATTTTGCACTAGGAGTACAATTAGTAGTATAGTCAAGTGTGCAAAATTTGATTGAAATCGGTTCAGATTTAGATATAGCTCCCATATATATCTTTCGCCCGATATGGCCTAATATGGTCCTAAAAGCCAGAGTTTTGGCCCAATTTGGTTGAAATTTTGCACAGGGAGTAGATTTAGCATTGTAGCTATGCGTGCCAAATTTGATTGAAATCGGTTCGGATTTAGATATAGCTTCTATATATATTTTTCGCCCGATATGGACTTATATGGCCCCAGAAGCCAGAGTTTTGGCCCAATTTGGTTGAAATTTTGCACTAGGAGTACAATTAGTAATATAGTCATGTGTGTCAAATTTGATTGAAATCGGTTCAGATTTAGATATAGCTCCCATATATATGTTTTTCTGATTTCGACAAAAATGGTAAAAATACCAACAGTTTCCTTGTTTAATCGCCACTGCTTAGTCGAAAAGTTGTAAAAATGACTCTAATTTTCCTAAACTTCTAATACATATATATCGAGCGATAAATCATAAATAAACTTTTGCGAAGTTTCCTTAAAATTGCTTCAGATTTAAATGTTTCCCATATTTTTTTACTAAAATTGTGTTCCACCCTAGTGCATTAGCCAACTTAAATTTTGAGTCTATAGGTTTTGTAAAAGTCTATCAAATTCTGTCCAAATCGAGTGATATTTAAATGTATGTATTTGGGACAAACCTTTATATATAGGATGTGATATGGTATCGAAAATTCAGATCTACAAAGTGGTGCAGGGTATAATATAGTCGGCCCCGCCCGACTTTAGACTTTCCTTACTTGTTTTTTACTAAAATTGTGTTCCACCCTAGTGCGTTAGCCAACTTAAATTTTGAGTCTGTAGATTTTGTAAAAGTCTATCAAATTTTTTCCAAATCGAGTGATATTTAAATGTATGTATTTGGGACAAACCTTTATATATAGGATGTGATATGGTATCGAAAATTTAGATCTACAAAGTGGTGCAGGGTATAATATAGTCGGCCCCGCCCGACTTTAGACTTTCCTTACTTGTTTTATTAGAAAATTTGGTCAAAATTGTATATCTAGAGAAAATTTTGCAAAAATTTTATAGTGATAGTTCTTTATTAGAAAATTTGGTCAAAATTTTATTTCTATAGAAAATTTTGTCAAAATTTTATTTCTATAGAAAATTTTGTCAAAATTTTGTTTCGGTAGAATATTTTGCAGAATTTTATTTACTACACAAAAATTTTTCTAAAATTGTATTTTTATTGATAATTTTTTCAAAATTTTATTTCTATAAGAAAAAATTGTCAAATTTTATTTCTATAGCAAATTTTCTCAAAATTTTTTTTTTCTTACTGATGCTCACTGATACTCACTGCTATAAAAAATGTATTCAAAATTTTATTACTATAGAAATATTTTTTTCGATATAAAATTTAGTCAAAATTTTATTTCTATAGAAAATTTAGTCAAAATTTTGTTTCTATAGAATATTTTGCCAAATTTTATTTCTATAGAAAATTTTGCAAAATTTTGTTTGCTACACATTTTTTTAATTGTATTTCTATTGATAATTTTTTCAAACTTTTATTTCTATAAAAATAGAAAATTTTGCCAAAATTTTATTTCTATAGAAAATTTAGTCAAAATTTTGTTTCTGTAGAAAATTTTGCCAAATTTTATTTCTATAAAAATTTTATTCAAAATTTTATTTCTATATATTTGGTCAAAATTTGATTTCTAGAGAAAATTTTGCCAAAATTTTATTTCTATAGAAAATTTAGTCAAAATTTTGTTTCTGTAGAATATTTTGCAAAATTTTATTTCTATATAAAATTTTGCAAAATTTTATTTACTAGACAAAAATTTTTCCAAAATTGTATGCTCACTGATACTCACTGCTAAGTCGAAAACTTGTAGAAATGACTCAAATTTTCAAAATTTTCAATGAACAATTATAAATATTTCCCAAATATTACCCGAGATTTTGTAGAAGTCTGATGTGAGATTTGATCAAAATGTAGATCTAAATACAAAGTTGTGCAGAGTATATTATAATCGGCCCGCCCGACTTAAGACTTTCCTTGCATTTTTATTTTTTGTTAAAATTGTGTTACGTCCCATAACGTTAGATTTAAATTTTAAGTACATAGATTTTGTAGAAGTATATACAATTGTGTCTAAATCGATTCAGATTCAGATTCAGATTCAAATTCATGCATATGGGAATATAAACATTTATAACTTTAAAGGATTTGAGATAGTATCAATAATTTTGATCCACAAATTCATATACTGTTGGTATCTTCTCATATTATGATGGGTATTTATAGCATTATTTTATTTATTAAACATTGCCCTAAATTTGAAATATAGAGTTCAATTGGCATCTAATGTGAAATTAACACCTTGTTTTGCACACATAAATAAATACGATACTTTATATCGATCCACTTACGGTACCCCCACATTAGAACTACAAATTAATGGTATTAAAATGAGATTTAGTTATATTACCCGGAGTCGACTCCGGAGTCGGAGTCGAGCTGATGAAAAATGCTGGAGTCGGAGTTGAGCAAAATTGGCTCGACACCACAGCCCTGCTTAGTACATGCTCTTAAATAATCATGCAATGCCTTAAGACGTTTTGAAAAAATGGTCAGGGGCATACCGGTCTTAAGTTCTAAATTCTTCTATACGAAATCCATAAATTCCCCAATAATTATTTATATTTAAGCGAATAGTAAAATTGTAAATTCGCACGAAAATCTGTCCTAAAAACACAAAAATTTGGATATTTTTATTGGCTTTTATAGATTTTTTTCTAAAGAAAATAAATTTTGCAGTTGTTTCCAAAAAAAGTTATATTTTATTCTGCTTTTATAGATATATTTTTGATTTTAGCGGTTACGCCTATACTTACCATAGTACCCATCATTAGATTTGAAAGCGTCCCTTGTGGCGTATGATAAATCGTTTTTCGAAATTGACGATTATATTACTCATACTCAAGTAGCCCAGTCCAGGGGAAAAATAAATCCAATACATATTGTATACACTGAAAAAATATTTAATATGCATAAAACAATCTAAATTTATTAATTAGTGGCGACAGAGTAAAATCATCGGTGAGGCCAACATCAGGAATAAGATTAAGAGATTAAAATATGTGTATCCTGAGCTTAATGCATTGAAGATTTGCCAGTGTTCCAAAAAATGTTTATCACAAATTTTTTTATTCAAACTGGACAACGCTGTTCAATTGAATTAGTTAAATGCAGTCTAATTTCATTCTATTTGTTAAATTTTATTAAATTAGAGTATGATAAATTTAACTCTTAAACTAAAATTAATTACAGGTATACTTAAAAATTAATTTTATATTAATATAATTCGATTCTGTTTACAAATCCTACATAAGACTTTAAAAGCTCAAGGAATTCGTTTTTTTTTTTGTACAAATAATGATGGAAAATCTTTGAATACCTAGTCTAGTATTAGAAAATTACTAGCGTTTGATTTCAAGTCTTCATCAAACAGATTTCCGTTTTATGTTTATAGTGATGAAATTTTTTCTTTGAAATTGAATGAATTTTTGATTGAAATTATTGCTTATAAAAATAATATCAAATGGTGTACGATTCTAAATTACGGAAATTTCTTAAACTAAATAAAATGTCTGGAATAAAAGGGCCATCACTAGTAAACTGGAAGCATACAATTGTTTCGAACCATTTTCCCACGCATCGATAATTGGTATGCTACTGGCTGGTCCTGTATGTGGTAAACGTGAGTCACTTAAGGACCGATATACCTTACGATTGTTGAGAGGTTGAACTGGTCGAAAATTATGACTCAGTGGAGAACCATCGAATGTTTTTAGGGCACGAAAACGATCCAGCTAGAAAGGAAGAATATGTGTGTATTAATAGTTTATTTTGTTAAAGTATATTATAAGTTAGTGCATATGTTTGTAACACCCAGAAGGAGACGAGATAGACACATGGTGTCTTTGGCAATAATGCTCAGGGTGGGTCCCTGAGTCGATATAACCATGTCCGTCTGTCCGTCCGTCCGTCTGTCTGAGAACACATTTTTGTGATCAAAGTCTAGGTCGCAATTTAAGTCCAATCGCATTCAAATTTGGCACATGTTCCTAATTTGGGTCAGAATAGAATCCTATTGATTTTGGAAGAAATCGGTTCAGATTTAGATATAGCTCCCATATATATCTTTCGCCCGATATGCACTAATATGGACCCAGCAGCCAGAGTTTTATACCGATTTGCTTGAAATTTTGTACAAACATAACACTTAGTCGTATAGTCAAGTGTGCAAAATTTGATTGTAATCGGTTCAGATTTGTATATAGCTCCCATATATAGCTTTCGCCCGATTTACACTCATATGACCATAGAGGCCAATTTTTTACTCCGATTTAGTTGAAATTTTCCACAGGGGGTAGAATTAGCATTGTAGCTATGCGTGCCAAATTTGGTTGAAATCGGTTTAGATTTAGATATAGCTCCCACATATGTTTTTCTGATTTCGACAAAAATGGTCAAAATACCAAAATTTTCCTTGTAAAATCGCCACTGCTTAGTCGAAAAGTTGTAAAAATTACTCTAATTTGCCTAAACTTCTAATACATATATATCGAGCGATAAATCATAAATATACTTTTGCGAAGTTTCCTTAAAATTGCTTCAGATTTAAATGTTTCCCATATTTATACCCTGCGCCACACCGTGGAACAGGGTATTATAAGTTAGTGCATATGTTTGCAACACCCAGAAGGAGACGAGATAGACACATGGTGTCTTTGACAAAAATGCTTAGGGTGGGCTCCTGAGTCGATATAGCCATGTCCGTCTGTCCGTGAACACATTTTTGTAACCAAGGGATTAGGTAGTAATTTAAGCCCAATCGACTTCGAATTTGGCACAAGTATGTGTTTTTGGTCAAAGTAGAACCCTATTGATTTTGGAAGAAATCGGTTCAGATTTAGATATAGCTCCCATATATATCTTTCGCCCGATATGCACTTATACGGCCCTAGAAGCCAGAGTTTTACTCCAATTTGGTTGAAATTTTGCATAGGGAGTAGAATTAGCATTGTAGTTATACATGCCAAATTTGGTTGAAATCGGTTCAGATTTAGATATAGCTCCCATATACAGTTTTCGCCCGATTTACACTCATATGACCACAGAGGCCAATTTTTAACTCCGATTTAGTTGAAAATTTTGCACAGGGAGTAGAATTAGCATTGTTGCTATGCGTGCCAAATTTTGTTGAAATCGGTTCAGATTTAGATATAGCTCCCATATATAGCTTTCGCCCGATTTACACTCATATGACCACAGAGGCCAATTTTTAACTCCGATTTTGTTGAAATTTTGCACAGGGAGTAGAATTAGCATTGTAGTTATGCGTGCCAAATTTGGTTGAAATCGGTTCAGATTTAGATATAGCTCCCATATATAGCTTTCGCCCGATTTACATTCATATGACCACAGAGGCAAATTTTTAACTCCGATTTTGTTGAAATTTTGCACAGGGAGTAGAATTAGCATTGTTGCTATGCGTGCCAAATTTGGTTGAAATCGGTTCTGATTTAGATATAGCTCCCATATATATGTTTTTCTGATTTCGACAAAAATGGTCAAAATACCAATATTTTCCTTGTAAAATCGCCACTTCTTAGTCGAAAAGTTGTAAAAATGACTCTAATTTTCCTAAACTTATAATACATATATATCGAGTGATAAATCATAAATAAATTTTTGCGAAGTTTCCTTAAAATTGCTTCAGATTTATATGTTTCCTATATTTTTATACCCACCACCATAGAATGGTGACGGGGGTATAATAAGTTTGTCATTCCGTTTGTAACACATCGAAATATCGATTTCCGACTATATAAAGTATATATATTCTTGATCAGGGAGAAATTCTAAGACGATATAACGATGTCCGTCTGTCCGTCTGTCTGTCTGTCTGTCTGTCTGTCTGTTGTAATCACGCTACAGTCTTCAATAACGAAGCAATCGTGCTGAAATTTTGCACAAACTCGTCTTTTGTCTGCAGGCAGGTCAAGTTCGAAGATGGGCTATATCGGTCCAGGTTTTGATAAAGTCCCCATATAAACCGACCTCCCGATTTGGGGTCTTGGGCTTATAGAAATCGTAGTTTTTATCCAATTTGCCTGAAATTTGAAATCTAGAGGTATTTTATGACCATAAAGAGGTGTGCCAAAAATGGTGAGTATTGGTCCATGTTTTGGTATAGCCCCCATATAGACCGATCTCCCGATTTTACTTCTTGGGCTTATAGAAACCGCAGTTTTTAATTAATTTACCTGAAATTGGAAATCTAGAGGTATTGTAGGACCACAAATACGTGTGCCAAAAATTTTGAGTATCGGTCCATATTTTGGTATAGCCCCCCATATAGACCGATCTCCCGATTTTATTTCTTGGGCTTATTGAAACCGTAGTTTTTATTCAATTTACCTGAAATTGGAAATCTAGAGGTATTGTAGGACCACAAATACGTGTGCCAAACATGGTGAGTATCGGTCCATGTTTTGGTATAGCCTCCATATAGACCGATCTCCCGATTTTATTTCTTGGGCTTATAGAAACCGCAGTTTTTATTCAATTTACCTGAAATTGGAAATCTAGAGGTATTGTAGGACCACAAATACGTGTGCCAAAAATTGTGGGTATCGGTTCATGTTTTGGTATGGTCCCCATATAAAACGACCTCCCGATTTGGGGTCTTGGGTTTATAGAATCCGTACTTTATATACAATTTGCCTGCAATTGGAAATCGAGATGTATTTTAGGACCATAAAGAGGTGTGCCACAAATGGTGAGTATCGGTCCATGTTTTGATATAACCCCCATATAGACCGATATCCCGATTTTACTTCTTGGGCTTCTAGAATCTGAGGTTTTTATCCAATTTGCTTGAAATTGGAAATCTAGAGGTATTTTCGGCCCATAAAGAAGTGTGCCGAAAACGGTGAGTATCGGTCCATATTTTAGTATAGCCCCCATAAGAACGATCTCCCGATTTAACTCCTTGGGTTTCTAGAAACCGTAGTTTTTATCCGATTTGCCTGAAATTGTAAATATTCTGGTATTTTAGACTCACAAAAACGTGTATCGGATTAATTTTTTATCGGTCCATTTGGTAATGCCTCCATATAGACCGACTTCACTTCTTGAGGGCATAGAAGGCGCACTGATCATGAAAATTGCTTGAAACTCAATGTAAAATTTCCAGATTTTACTTCTCGGGTGAAAATCTACAGATTTAAGATTTCAAATCAAGACGTTATTTTATAATTTTCTTGCACATTTACAAGAGATGTTATTGATTCCTCTAAAACTCAAACAAAAATGGTTCTTATAAATCCAGAATCTGATATAGTCCTCATAGGTGAAATCTTTAAATTTATCTTCGGGAAGTGTCCCCAAGTCCCAAAGTCCTCAAGCCCTCTTGAAATTTCAAAGGAAACCCTAATATTTGGTTCATGGTGGTGGGTATTTAAGGTTCGGCCCGGCCGAACTTACTGCTGTATATACTTGTTTTTACTAACATTGTGTTCCATCCTAGTGCATTAGCAGACTTAAATTTTGAGTCTATAAATTTTGTAGAAGTCTATCAAATTCTGTCCAGATCGAGTGATACTTAAATGTATGTATTTGGGACAAACCTTTATATATAGCCCCCAATACATTTGACGGATGTGATATGGTATCGAAAATTTAGATCTACAGAGTGGTGCAGGGTATAATATAGTCGGCCCCGCCCGACTTTAGACTTTCCTTACTTGTTTTTTACTAACATTGTGTTCCACCATAGTGCATTAGCCGCCTTAAATTTTGAGTCTATAGATTTTGTAGAAGTCTATCAAATTCTGTCCAGATCGAGTGATATTTAAATGTATGTATTTGGGACAAACCTTTATATATAGCCCCCAACACATTTGACGGATGTGATATGGTATCGAAAATTTAGATCTACAAAGTGGTGCAGGGTATAATATAGTCGGCCCCGCCCGACTTTAGACTTTCCTTACTTGTTTTGATTTAAGGAATTAAGTTTTAAATTAACTGAGATGTTGAATATTTGGATAATAGATAAAAGGCCTCAAATATAGGCTAATATATAGTCAAGAGACGCTACCGGGACGAACTGTGTTACGCAGTTATCAAACAATATATTGCATCTGGCAAAATTCCCAAAGAACAACAAGCGTACATCGAGGATCTGGTCGGCAACCGAATCCTGGACTATGTTATAGATAACGAAGATTGGCCAACAGTTCAGAGAACAAGCTGTGACTTTTAAGCGAACTTCCTCATGTTGTGGCTTGCGTCAGAGGATTAAGGGGATCGATTGTGTAGGAGTTAATTCGAAACTGGAGAGGAAAGGTGATACCTCACAACTGACGAAAGCTTCGGTCTATGTAAGAAGATGGGGCAGCAAACTCACCACGCATGGGAAACACAAGGATTGGCGAGAAGCCTAGCAAGAAATCTACCAAGTAAGGCACCGACAGTGTTGCCAGTATTGGGGATTTTGTTTTCGTGAATGGGGATGAAATTTCTGAGTTTCTTTATTAACAAAATTTTATTTCTATAGCAAATTTTGTCAAAATTTTATTTCTATAGAAAATTTTTTCAAAATTTTATTTCTATAGAAAATTTTTTCAAAATTTTAGATCTATGAAAAATTGTGTCAAAATTTTATTTCTACAGAAAAATTTGTCAAAATTTTATATCTATATAGAACATTTTGTCAAAATTTTATTTCTATTTAGAAAATTTTGTCAGAAGTTTATTTCTATAAGAAATTTATGAAGTACCTCTTTGCAAAATCTACCAAAACATCAAAAATTCTACCAATCTACTATTTCTGGAAGAATTCTATCAACTTTGGCAACGTGTCTACCACCCAATTTTACTAATATTATTAATATTTAGAAGTAAATTTTCTTTCATAAGTACAAGTTGACCGAACACCCATTTTCATATCTCCACCATTTGGAAGACGATCACCTGTCTCTTGATGTTGTTTGATGTGGTTTGAAATGTTGATCTTTTTGAAGCTAGCTGAATTTGACAAAATTTTATTTTTTAAATTAATACTGATTGTCTACAGCAGAGCCTTTTGCTTTTTTTCCAAAAAAACAAAAACTTGTCAAAAATGTATTGGGGAGTTTTGTGAGGAATTTATGTTTAAATTGGGTATTTTTTGGGACGAAAACATCATAATTTGGGGACAAGAGGCAGAAAAATACTGGCAACATTGGGCACCAAGGCTAATCTGCAGGACAGGGAATCGGCGAGGTAGGCGAGGAATCAACCAAGAATATACCCAAATTGTCCTTTATAGTTCTATGTGTCCATAAAAATATGAAAGGTATAGTGTTTCAAAATTCGGAAAGTTAGTTATAAAATGGATCGGATTCATACAAACTACAAAATGAAAAAAAATAATTATGTCTATTTTTTTTAATTTGTTCAAAAATATGTACTTATTTTTGTGAAATTGTCGTGATATCCGTGTTTGTAATAGAGGTTAGTTGAAATTTTCTAAAATTAAACTAGATTTTCTAAAAATATCCAAAATTTTCCTTCCAGGTGGGTTCACATTTTTTTTTGAGTGTAAACTTTCAATACATCAAAGACGATCTTTTGTTAAGGAAAATTTGCATTTACTTCAAAGACCTACGATAGACGCAAATTTCCAAGATTTGTTTTGTAAATTTAAAGAAAACAATTCTTGTAGCAAATATTATATTTTTTTTTTAATTCAAATTTCTTTAAATCAAAGAAAATTGTCCTCAATATTGTTTAAATTGCGTGTCCTAAAATTTAGGTTACCTAATCTTTCGTATTAGGTCAATATGTCTTTTAATAAAATCAGCTAATTTTAGCAAGAGTTTAGTAATCGACTTAGGATTATTTCTACATTTTTTAGGTAAAAAAATATATTCACGCATAAAATAAGATTGGCAATATTGGATAAGTTTAGTGTTCTTAAATTTAGTTAATATAAACTGTCGTATTAAGTTAATATTTTTTATGTTATTACCATCGATGATGATATTGATATGGGATTGATAAAATCCATCCATATAACGTCCTCACTGCAGGGTGGTGTAGTTAGAGAACCGATATAGGTATAATAGTTGCTAAAATCATCAGGCATTAAATCAAATAGAGAAATTGGCTCAACATCGATAGTCGAATGGGGTTTGTGTATATTCACCAGATAACTGGTAAATGTATCATAATCTCTGTCCATAGTTTCGTTGATCTAAGAGACAAAGCAAGTAAGTGGCATGGTTTTTTTATTCATCATAAGAACCCCAATTTCATCATTAATTAGTATATTACCTCATAGAAAAATGCCATAACTGCTACACCATCATCACGTACAGATGCTTCATTGAAGTCTACATACTTGGTATTACGAAACACGATATGTAACTCCATTGGAAATGAAACATTGTTGATGCGATCTTCACTGCCCACGCTGTTGTCCTCACCCCAATGAAAATGCAGCTGCTGGAATTCATACTTTCCCTTGCCTTCCAAAGGGCCACTTGATATATATGGGGCCCGAGATGCATATTGCAAGCTTACAAGAACAGTATGACCATTATTCGTCATCGTTGCATTAATAGGCTTTTTATCGAAATCTTCATATACAATTTGAAAGTAACTTTTATCGATAACATCCAGATCGTTAATATCAATAGGACTTTGATGTTTGCCAGCACATTGATTGTAGTGTTCGCTCCAATGTTCTGGTCCCATAGTACCGTAATAGGTAAATTCCGAGTCACTGTGTGCTGTAAACGGAATAAAGAAAATAATATATAATAAAAAAAACATTAAGGAAACAATGCAATGTCGTCAACAGGTCACATGCACGGTTGCCACAGTTGGTAGAATTCTACAAAAAATGGTAGATTTTTCACTGTTTGGTAGATTGGTAAAATTCTTGAAATAAAGTTTCGACAAAATGTTCTATAGAAATAATAATTTTAAGAACAGTTTCTATAGAAATAAAACAATAACAAACAAAACGAATGAAGATAGAAGAAGCACGCTCAAAAACAAACCCAGCCAACTACATTCAAATCGATGATTTGATTTTGGCAAAGGAAAAGAGATATGCTTGCAAATTTATTTGGGCAGTAGCCGACTATCAAACCTTTTTTCGGGAGGTTCAAGTGTAGTTCCCTTTGGGTTGAGTGGATTACCCGAATTTATTCTGATAATTGGTTGATAGTTTTGCTGCAAGTAGAGGATGCTGATGAGGAATGTGGTAATTCCGAAACAGCTGTGCATCCAACCATCTTGCAGTCTATAGGGCTTTGCCCAAATAAATTTGACAAGCATACTTTTCCTCTGTTGGTTAAGCTACACTTGTAACATAGTTTAGTCAATGCATGGTTTTAAGCTGAAATCAAAAACAACAATAATAGAAATAAAATTTTAACAAAATTCTCCATAGAAATAAAATTTTGCCAAATTTTTCTATAGAAATAAATTTTTTACAAAATTTTCTATAGAAATAAAATTTTGACAAAATTTTCTATAAAAATAGAATTTTGATACAATAAAATTTTGACAACATTTTCTACAGAAATAAAATTTTGACAAAATTTTCTATAGGAATAAAATTTTACAAAATAATTATATAGAAATAAAATTTTGACAAAATTGTCTATAGAAATAAGATTTTAACAAAATTTTCTATAGAAATATAATTTTGCCAAATTTTTCTATAGAAATAAAATTTTGACAAAATTTTCAATAGAAATTTCTATAGAAATAGAATTTTATCACAATTTATAAAATAGAAATAGAAATAAAATAGAAATTTATAAAATAGAAATAGAAATAAAATTTTAAGAACAGTTTCTATAAAAAAAAATTTTAAGAATAGTTTCTATAGAAATAAAATTTTAACAAAATTTTCTATAGATGAAATGTTGAAAAAATTTTCTATAGAAATAAGATTTTAACAAAATTTTCTATAGTAATAAAATGTTGACAAAATTTTCTTAACAATACAATTTTGACAAAGTTTTCTATAGAAATAATCCAACAATTGAATATACGTGTCATCTCTGTAATCCGAAAGAGAGTGTCACAGTGAATGCAAATGACATGTTAGAAATAAAAACAAAACTGAATCAGCTGGATGAGATCAGAGAGTCAATGCGTTTTATGTCATCGCAGTACGATTCTATTTTAAAGGGCGTAGCAAAGAACACAAAAGATCTTAAACAACTGAAAAAGAAAACGATTATTTACGTGAAGAAGTTAAATCGTTAAAATCTACTGTCAAATTGCTAAATGACTTCAGAGTGCAAAAAGACTGTGTAATAAATGGTATTACAAGTGATGAGCAAAGAAAAGCAATTGATGTAGTGTTAGATGTGGCAAAAAAAAACTGGTACTGCTTTGTCTGCAAATGAAGTTGAAGATGCTTACTTCTTGAATCGTTCTACAAAGAACAATAATAAGTCAATTGTAGTTAAATTTACAACCAAAAGAAGTAAAGTTAGTTTTATGGAAGGAAAATCAAAATTGAAGGAGATTGATGGACTTAGAAATATTTTTATAAATGACTTTTTATCTAAAGAATCCATGGAACTTCTAAACTATGCCAAGTCACTAAAGGCTGTAGGATTCAATTTCGTGTATATTAGATCTGGCAATATTTTTGTTAAACGAAATGCGGAATCAAAACAAATTGTGGTAAAATCAAAAGATGATGTTGACAAGCTGCTACGAAAATCGGCTGGAGGAGCGGATGGTCATAATGCTTCAGATGCTACTAATATGTCTGAAAATGATACTCATGATGAAGAAGATGAATTGTAATCTAGAGGCTCAATTAACAATTATATTATTTGAATTATTATTCTCTTATTTTTATATATAATAGATTCTATTATTTTCAATATGAATAACAAATATTTTTCAAATATAGATCTCTTTAATAAATATATTGATTGTGAAAATTCATTATCTTTTAATATATTATCAATAAATGCGAGAAGTGTTTCCTCCATTGAAAAATTTAATCGTTTTAAATATGAAATATGCAAGTTTTCAGTTATCCAGGAAACTTGGTTTGATAAAAAATGTGTTTGTTTATATTCCATTGACGGTTACGAGGTTGTCCATTGTTGCAGTGGGGACAGTTATGGTGGAACGTCAATGTTTATAAGTCAAAGCCTTATATACAATATTCATACGGTTCAAAGTGGGTACTATTTGGATGTAGTATGTATTCGTTTACCCATGTTTAAAATCTCTAATAAACCACTGGTCATATTATCATTGTACAGGTCTCAAAAATTTATGGTAGACTCATTTTCAACTAATTTAGAATCATTGCTGCTAAGAATAGGTAATTCACCATGCGTGATCGTCGGAGATTTTAATATAAACTTACTTGTCGATGGGAGAGATAGCAGTCTTTTGAAAAATTTGCTTACACAATTTAGTTTTACACCTTGTCACGCACTAGTTACTAGGCCTGAAAGTAGATCTTGCATTGATTGGGTTTTTTCTAATTTTGAGGTAGGCATGCAGATAAACTCTATTTCCAATTCTTTATCAGACCACAACATTATATATTGCTTACTTCAATACTCCCTCAGCAGTCATCAATATACAGCCCTAAAGAAGGTAACAATTAATTACAATAAGTTGGCACTTTATCTTGATAATAACCTGATATTGTCCTCATCAGATAGTTGCAATTACCAGTGCAAACGTCTTATTAACATTTTGTCTTCGGGTGCATTGAATTGCACCGTTTCGACAACCGAGAATTTAGATATTCGGCGCAAAATTTGTCCATGGATGACAGAAAAACTGGCATCATTGATAAATTACAAAAACAAACTTCTGAAACGTAAGAGAAAGCGTGATAGAAATGAGAGTTTCAATGATAATCTTCGTAGAATTAGCAAGACGATTAAATTTGCAGCAAACGTTTAATGAGTGACTATTTTAGTGTTAACATCGAGAGATATAAGGGTGACCTACGGAGGACTTGGAAATTTTTAAATGATCAGATTGGTAAAGGTATACGTACTCCTAGAGAAATAGTTGACTGTCATGGTAATGTTTTCACTTCAGATGCTGAAGTGTATAATAGATACTTTTTTGAATCGGTGAACAATTTACGATGTGAACAGCGTTGCCAGAATTGTTTCACCAAAAACCGCTAGATTTGTCCAAAAAACTAGCCAAAAAAAGCTAAAAAATTTAAAAAAATAGCTAGAAAAAAGCTAAATTGTTTTGTATCAAAAGTCACATTTTTGAATTAAAATTTAGCAAACTTAAAGGCTTTATTTCACTTAAAAAGCATAATATTTTAATTGTATTCAATTTAATTCCATTTCTGTGAGACTGTAAGAAAATCTAAGTCATATTAGCTCTGTTGGCGTACTCGATATATTTTGATTACTATCACAAATTTTTACTGGAAGTCCTTCGTTTATATTTCCTTGTAAAAACATTTTTCTCAGTGAACTTGCAATTGTCAGTTGGTTAATCATGTCACATAGAACTGCATTAGAAAATGTCACATAGAACTGCATTAGAAAATATCTATATATTTCGTTTTAACTGATTTAATGATAAATTCGTGAACGTGTACACTTCTCCTAATTTTACCCAAGAGAATAAAACCCATTATAACTGTCTTGCAAGTTTATAATGAATAACTTTTATTCGAAAATTTCCCAAACCTACTGTTGTCCAATTTTCGTAAATGTAAATCCATCCCATTAATAAATAGCAGATTTGTTTTGATCCTATCACTACGAATTTTTTATTGCATTTTTTGGTGTTAAAAAAAATAATACCACATTCAAAACTTTATTTCCTTAATTATTTCTATGTTCGGTTCCAAAGATTTTGTACACTAATGATTTTTGTATTGATTCCGAGTCTAATTTGAATTTATTCGTTTTCTCAGCTTTTTCTTCATGAGCTATCACAGTGCTTTAAAAACGTGCTAACGAAAACTTAAATTTTCAAATTCAGACTCGACTTTAAGTAGAAATTAGATAAAAACGAAGTTTTATCCATATTTCAATAGGAACATGCCGAAAATAAAAAAAACCAAAAATAGCTAAAAGGGTCATGAAAAAAAGCTAAAAGCTAAATGCATTTTTTCCCGCTAAACGTCTTCAAAAAAAGCCAAATCTAGCGGGAAAAAAGCTAAATTGGCAACGCTTAACAACTCACATTTTTGATTGAAATTTAACTAACTTAAAGGCTTTATTTCACTTACAATGCATATTATTTTCATTTTAATTCCACTTCTGTGAGACTGTAACAATATCTAAGGCATATTAGCTCTGTTTGCGTATTCGATACATTTTGATTACTATCACAAATTTTTTACTGGAAGTCCTTCGTTTTGTGGGAGCTACCTTCCCAACACCTCTATTTTATTTACTTGTTATTTTAAAATATTAAATGATTTAAGCATGCTTTGGATATGGTAAAAAAATGATTTGTCATTTTTTTAAATAAAATTTTAGTTTGGATTTGAAATTGTGAAAAATTCGAAATACATTACTTTTATTTAAATTGTAGAAAATACCTATAGTTTACATTTTCCTTTTCTTCATGAGCTATCAAAGTGTTTTAAAAACGTGCTAACGCCAACTTAAATTTCCAAATTCAGACTCGACTTCAAGTAGAAATTATTGTATATACGTTTTTAAAATAAAGTGTTGAAAAACATCTTCTATTTTTGAACGCTATTTTGGTTTGTGGTTAAGATGCAAAAACTCCTCACATTTAAAGACTATTTCATTAATTCTTCCTTCTTTCATGAAAACATACCCATTTTTAAGTTGAATCACTTAATTATAAGGACAAAACGACTTTATCGTCTTTTGGACAAGGAAAACAGTTTATATAAAAGAAATTCACAAATGCTATTATAACCAAAATTCGCGTTCGTATTTTAAGGAGACGACAATATTTTTTCAGTGCACAAAGCTATTCACATCTACTATTTTAATTTAGTAATATCGTAATGACTTTAGAATATTATAATAACATAAAAAGGATAAACGAGTCAAATGATAATATTCCCAATAATTTACTGACAGTTTATCTAACAAGTTTGTATGGTAATAGTAGATTTAAAGTTTACGATAACTTTTATGTATATAATGAAAAAACTTTACAACAAGGTGTATTTGCTACAAAAATGCCCGCATAATGCCTGGACTCATTATTAATGTTTCAACTGAGCTTTGAAATATGTGGAAACCCTTATACTTGCAGCAAGGCTTAGATAAAAACGCCGATTTATCCATATTTCAATAGAAACATGTCGAAAATAAAACAAGTAAGAAAGTCTAAAGTCGGGCGGTGCCGACTATATTATACCCTGCACCACTTTGTAGATCTAAATTTTCGATACCATATCACATCCGTCAAATGTGTTGGGTGCTATATAAAGGTTCGCCCCAAATACATACATTTAAATATCACTTGATTTGGACAGAATTTGATAGACTTTTACAAAATCTATAGACTCAAAATTTAAGTTGGCTAATGCACTAGGGTGGAACACAATTTTAGTAAAAAAAATATGGGAAACATTTAAATCTGAAGCAATTTTAAGGAAACTTCGCAAAAGTTTATTTATGATTTATCGCTCGATATATATGTATTACAAGTTTAGGAAAATTAGAGTGAGTTTTACAACTTTTCGACTAAGCAGTGGCGATTTTACAAGGAAAATGTTGGTATTTTGACCATTTTTGTCGAAATCAGAAAAACATATATATGGGAGCTATATCTAAATCTTAACCGATTTCAACCAAATTTGGCACGCAGAGCTAGAATGCTAAATCTACTCCCTGTGCAAAATTTCAACCAAATTGGGCCAAAACTCAGGCTTCTGGGCCATATAAGTCCATATCGGGCGAAAAATATATATGGAAGCTATATCTAAATCTGAACCGATTTCAATCAAATTTGGCACACATGACTATACTACCAATTGTGCTCCTTGTGCAAAATTTCAAGCTAATCGGGATAAAACTATGTCTTCTGGGTCCATATAAGTGCATATCGGGCGAAAGATATATATGGGAGCTATATCTAAATCTGAACCGATTTCAACCAAATTTGGCACACATAGCTACAATGCTAAATCTACTCCTTGTGCAAAATTTCAACTAAATCGGAGCAAAAAATTGGCCTCTGTGGTCATATGAGTGTAAATCGGGCGAAAGCTATATATGGGAGCTATATATAAATCTGAACCGATTTCAATGAAATTTGGCACGCATAGCTAGAATGCTAAATCTACTCCCTGTGCAAAATTTCAACCAAATTGGGTCAAAACTTTAGCTTTTAGGACCATATTAGTCCATATCGGGCGAAAGATATATATGGGAGCTATATCTAAATCTGAACCGATTTCAATAAAATTTGGCACACTTGACTATAGTACTAATTGTTCTTCTTGTGCAAAATTTTAAGCAAATTAGGGTAAAAATCTGGCTTCTGGGGCCATATAAGTCCATATCGGGCGAAATATATATATGGGAGCTATATCTAAATCTGAACCGATTTCTTCCAAAATCAATAGGGATCTATTCTGAGCCAAAACACATACTTGTGCCAAATTTGAAGTCGATTGGACTAAAACTGCGACCTAGACTTTGATTACAAAAATGTGTTCACGGACAGACGGACAGACGGACATCGCTATATCGACTCAGGAACCCACCCTGAGCATTTTTGCCAAAGACACCATGTGTCTATCTCGTCTCCTTCTGGGTGTTGCAAACATATGCACTAACTTATAATACCCTGTTCCACAGTGTGGAGCAGGGTATAAAAAGCCAAAAATAGCTAAAAGGGTCATGAAAAAAAGCCAGAAAAAAAGCTAAAAGCTAAATGCATTATTTTCCCGCTAAACGTCTTCAAAAAAGCCAAATCTAGCGGGAAAAAAGCTAAATTGGCAACGCTGGATGTGAAATGTCTTATGACGCTGTTGATATGAATATATATGGTACTCCTATACTCCCATCTAATATGTGTTTTAATTTTGAACCTACTGAACCTCATACTTTTGACAAAATTTTCTATAGAAAAAAAATGTTGACAAAGTTTTCTATAGAAATAAAATTTTGATAAAATTTTCTAAAGAAATAAAATTTTGGCAAAATTTTCCATAGAAATAGAATTTTGACAATATTTTCTAACGAAATAAAATTTTGACAAAATTTTCTAAAGAAATAAAATTTTGGCAAAATTTTCTATAGAAATAAGATTTTAACAAAATTTTCTATAGAAATACAATTTTGCCAAATTTTTCTATAGAAATAAAATTTTGACAAAATTTTCTATAGAAATATGATTTTAACAAAATTTTCTATAGAAATACAATTTTGCCAAATTTTTCTATAGAAATAAAATGTTGACAAAATTTTTTATAGAAATAAAATTTTGACAAAATTTTCTATAGAAATAAAATTTTGACAAAATTTTCTATAGAAATAGAATTTTAACACAATTTTTTATAGAAATAAAATTTTGACAAAATTTTCTATAACAATAAAATTTTGACAAAATTTTCTATAACAATAAAATTTTGACAAAATTTTCTATAACAATAAAATTTTGACAAAATTTTCTATAGAAATACAATTTTGCCAAATTTGTCTATTGAAATAAAATTTTGACAAAATTTTCTATAGAAATAAAATTTTGACAAAATTTTCTATAGAAATAAAATTTTGACAAAGTTTTCTATAGGAATAAAATTTTGGCAAAATTTTCTATAGAAATAAGATTTTAACAAAATTTTCTATAGAAATACAATTTTGCCAAATTTTTCTATAGAAATAAAATTTTGACAAAATTTTCTATAGAAATATGATTTTAACAAAATTTTCTATAGAAATACAATTTTGCCAATTTTTTCTATAGAAATAAAATTTTGACAAAATTTTTTATAGAAATAAAATTTTGACAAAATTTTCTATAGAAATAAAATTTTGACAAAATTTTCTATAGAAATAGAATTTTAACACAATTTTTTATAGAAATAAAATTTTGACAAAATTTTCTATAACAATAAAATTTTGACAAAATTTTCTATAACAATAAAATTTTGACAAAATTTTCTATAACAATAAAATTTTGACAAAATCTTCTATAGAAGTAAAATTTTGACAACATTGTCTATAGAAATAAAATTTTGGCAAAATTTTCTATAGAAATAAAATTTTGATAACATTTGCTATAGAAATAAAATGTTGCCAAAATTTTCTACAACAATAAAATTTTGACAACATTTTCTATAACAATAAAATTTTGACAAAAGTTTTTATAAAAATAAAATTTTGACTATAAAAATATTTAAAATAACCACAAAAATATTTAGGTAGCTTATTTTTGGTACGAGTGGCAACCATGGTCACATGTCAGTAAAATCTGTAACAAATATATATCGGTATGAATGATGGATTCCAAACCCAAGTAAACCAGCATGAAAGAGAATGTACACTGAAAAAACAGTGAACCCACAGGGTTCACTAACACATGGTTAGGTTAGGTGTAGTGGCAGCCCGATGTATCAGGCTCACTTAGACTATTCAGTCCATTGTGATACCACAGTGGTGAACTTCTCCCTTATCACTGAGTGCTGCCCGATTCCATGTTAAGCTCAATGACAAGGGACCGCCTTTTTATAGCCGAGTCCGAACGGCGTTCCTCATTGCAGTGAAACCACAAACACATACTTGTGTAAAATTTTAAGTCGATTGGACTAAAACTGCGACCAACACTTTAAAAATCAAGTGCACAAGATCACCGATCCCTCCGAAACAAAATACATAATATGCAAAATGGTAAAAAAGAACATCACATAAAAAAGTTCATGTGTTTCTTTGAAAACAAAAAAAAAAAAACAAAAATAGTGTAATACAGTGTGTTTTAAACTAAGTTTTTATTTGCAAATAAACAATTTGATTTTAGTGGAGAGATATATTTACACAACAATGTTTTTTTTGCCAACATTAAATATCTCTCGTAAATATTATTTAACTTCCAATTTTTAGTTTTTTGAATTTTTGGTCAAAATTTGGTTTTCAATATTCACTTCAGATTACTCTGAAGTACTACAAATTTTCCGGAAAAACCAATTTTTTGAAATAGCGTTATGATGTTTTAAATTAAACAAACTTGGTTTCATAGGATTCGATCAAAATTTTAAGACGTAAGATTTTTTTCTGGTTGTATCTTAAAAGATACATTACGCATTTGAGAGTTAATTAAAAAAATATGTTCACAGACAGAAGGACATCGATAAATCGACTCGGGGGGGGCGGACCTGAGCATTATTGGCAAAGTCTCCTAGTGTCTATATCGTACCCTTTGGAGTGATGCAAACATACACTGATAAAAAGCATGCCCGGTTCCAAAGATTTTGTCTTTATTCCTCCGATTCCGATTCCTGCTTCGACCGAACACCAAAAAGTTTTTCAGCGGTGGATTATCCCACCTCAGTAATGCTGGTTACATTTCTGAGGGTTTCAAAACTTCTCTAAGTGGTTTCACTGTAATGTGGAACGCCGTTCGAACTCGGCTATAAAAAGGAGGTCCCTTGTCATTGAGCTTAACATGGAATCGGGCAGCAGTTCACCACTGTGGTATCACAATGGACTGAATAGTCTAAGTGAGTCTGATACATCGGGCTGCCACCTCACCTCACCTAACCCAACCTTGACCTCACGACAATATTTTTTTCAGTGTATGCACTAACTATTCCACACTGTAATATAATAAATAATAAAAAAAATGTTTTTCCGCCGTTTAAGAAAATTTCACATTTTGAATGAAAATGTCACAAAACTTTTAAAATACGCAAACAGACACAATTTAACTAAATAAAGTATGCACATTTTTAGAGAACTATGAAAACAATAAAGAGTAAAATTTACTCGTTTAGAAAAAACTGAAATATTTTATAGGAATATCGAATTTAGTAAAATTGTGTACTTCATTTCGACACGTGCGAAAAAGATTTCTTTTTGATATGTTTGGCTGTAAAAATTATATATTCGGATCTCAAATTTTTTAACACAATATTTTTAAGTGCAAACATATAATGTTCATAAACTAGCATAATATGTTAGAACATATTATGTTTGGGACATAAAATTTTTGTGAATATAATATGTTTGGAGGCAAACATATATTAATTTAAAAATAACCTATATGTGTATTTAGAAAGAGAAACCTAGAGACTTGCTTCTCTTAGAGGCTCCGCAAGCCAAATCTGGGGATCGGGCTATATATAATTATGGACCGATGTGGACCAATTTTTGCATGGTTGTTAGAGACCATATACCAACACCATGTACCAAATTTCAGCCGGATCAGATGAAATTTGCTTCTCTTAGAGACTCGGCAAGCCAAATCGGTGGATCGGTTTATATGGGGACTATATATAATTATGGACCGATGTGGATCAATTTTTGCATGGTTGTTAGAGACCATATGCCAACACCATGTACCAAATTTCAGCCGGATCGGATGAAATTTGCTTCTCTTAGAGGATCGGCAAGTCAAATTTGGTGATCGGTTTATATGGGGGCTATACGTAAAAGTGGACCGATATGACCCATTTGCAATACCATCCGACCTACATCAATAACAACTACTTGTGCCAAGTTTCAAGTCGATAGCTTGTTTCGTTCGCAAGTTAGCGTGATTTCAACAGACGGACGGACGGACATGCTCAGATCGACTCAGAATTTCACCACGACCCAGAATATATATACTTTATGGGGTCTTAGAGCAATATTTCGATGTGTTACAAACGGAATGACAAAGTTAATATACCCCCATCCTATGGTGGAGGGTATAAAAATCGGGGCACATAATTATTTGTCATTTTCGAAGCATTCTATAGTGGCTTAGGATATAATAGGCCCATTGGAAGCAAATCCCCTTCTTTCCTTTTTATACCCTTCACCACTACTGTGGTACAGGGTATAATAAGTTTGTGCATTTGTATGTAACGCCGAGAACGAAAAGTCTGAGACCCATCGTTTAGTATACCGATCGTCTTAGAATTAAATTCTGAGTCGATTTAGAGATGTCCCTCTGTCTGTCCGTCTGTCTGTCTGTCTGAATATGTAATTTTGTGTACAAAGTACAGCTCGCAGTTTAAGCCCAATCATCTTCAAATTTGGCACAGAGTTTCACTTTGGCTCAAAGACATTCGCTATTGATTTTGAAAAAAATCGGTTCAGATAAAGATATAGCTGCCATATATATTTATCACCGATCTGGTCATAATTGACGTATTTATCAACGTATTTGCTTCAAATTTCGGACAGCCAAATGGTTTGCGGCGCCCGTAAAATATGCAAAATCGGTCAAATCGGTTCAGATTTGGATATAGCTCCCATACACCCAGAAAAAAGGGGCTCTAATGCCAACTGAACTTTATTTTAGTTCATGAAGATTAATTGATTTTAGTTAAATTTTGCACAATATGAGTAAATGTTCCTTATTTGAATAATTTTTTGCTAACTTTAATGACGTGAACTAAAACTAAGAAAAAAAGTTGTATACAAATATAGTGCACAATTTTACTAAAAAATGAAATTTTTTAAAAATAATTACTTTTCTTAAACAACAGAAAAAAATTAATTATTTTTAAAAAAATTTCTTCAATTTGAAAAAAAGTATTAACTTATTTGTAACATGTTGCAATTAAAAAACTATTTTAGTTAAAATTTTCTAAAATAAACCTACATTTTCTTCCACGGTGGGGTCACTTTTTTTTGGGTGTATATATCTTTCGTCCGATTTGCACTTATATATCTTCAAAAGCCAGAGTTTTGTCCTGATTTGCTTCAAATTTTGCACAAGGAGTGCGTTTAATAGTATCGTTAAGTGTGCCAAATTTGGTTAAAATTGATTCCGATTTAGATATAGCTCCCATGCATATCTTTCGCCCGATATGGACTTATATGGCCCCAGGCGCCAGAGTTTTACCCTAATTTGCTTGAAATGTTGCACTAGAAATACAATTAGTAGTGTAGTCAAGTGTGGTAAATTTTATTGAAATCGGTTCAGATTTAGATATAGCTCCCATATATATCATTCGCCCGATTTGGACTAATATGACCACAGAGGCAAAAATTTTACTCTGATTTATGTGAAATTTTGCAGAGGGAGTAGAATTAACATTCTAACTACGCTTGCTAAATCGTTTCAGATTTAGATATAGCTCCCGAATATACCGTTCGACCGACTTAGACTCATGTACCCACAGAGCCCAAAGTTTTTCCCCGATTTACTTGAAACTTCGCACAGGGAGTAGAATTAAGGTTCTGAATATGCATGCTAATTTTGGTTGAAATCGGTTCAGATTTTGATATAGCTCCCATATATATCTTTCGCCCGATTTTCCGCCATATGACCGCGGAGGTAAAAGTTTGCACAGGAAGTAGACTTAACATAGTAACTACTCAGCAAAAAAAGCGTCGCCAAAAAAGTAATGAAAATGTTCGTTTTGGATCCGGAAGTGGTGCAAAATTGACGCAGAAGCGATGAATTTAACATGGGCTTGTGCTAGGACGGAAGTCCCCCATTTAAACAGCCGTTGCACTGAATTTGCATCACTTCTTTAGGTGTGATCCGAATTCAATGTTTTGGATGTGAATTAAAAAATGTCATATTTTGACAAATAAATAATTTTTATAATTTTTTTATGATTTTTAATGCATACTAACGCTTGTCTGAAATGTTTGAATTAAATATTTTGAAAAATTTCCAATATTTCTTGAATGGATTTAGATTTTTTTTTCGACAAAATTTTAATAAGTTGTACCATTTTTTCAATGTTTATTCGGTTTGTAACCTTTTTGAAACAATGAAAAATTTAAGTTACCCATTAAAAATAAAAAAAAAAACTAATTATAAATAATTGAATTAAAAGAACTTGCTGGGTATGCTGTGAAATTTGATTGAAATCGGTTCAGATTTCGATATAGCTTCCATATATATGTTTTTCCGATTTAGTCAAAATACTCACATTTTCCTCATAAAATCACTACTGCTAAGCCGAAAACTTGTAAAAATTACTCAAATTTTCCTATACACATATATCGACCGATAATCATAAATACACTTTTGCCAATTTGCCTCAAAATTGGCTCTGATTTAAATGTTTCCCACATTTTTTTAGTAACATTGTGCTTTATCCCAGGGCATAAGCCGATTTAAATTTTAATTCTAGAGATTTTGTAGAAGTACAAAAAAAAACGGTTAAGATACAAATATTTGTATATGGGAATATAAACCTTCAGAGATGAGATGGCAACACAAATTGTGGTCTACAAAGTGGTGAAGGGTATAATATAGTCGGCCCCGCCCGACTTTAGACTTTATTTACTTGTTTTTTTAATCTGTTTGGTTAAAAAAATATAGTCAAATATTTTGTTTTTTTAATGTCAAATACAAAACAAATAAAAATTTGTAACAAAAAGCTTAATTACAAAAACTTAATAAACCATTTTCAAGACTAATCACAAGCTCTCACTTAAATAAAGAAATATATTTTTATACAATATTATTATTATACTGCTATAGTAAAATAAAGTTATTACATTTGTTCGGTGTTTGATTTTTAGTCTCCTACCATTTGCTAGATTACAAAGATCTTAGCCAATGGGTGAAACTGAAATTTGGGGAGAGTACTTAATATTTGATACACACTAAATATTTTAGCTCATATTTGTCATATTTGTATTTCGTCATAATTGCGCCCATGGAATTCGGAAGTCGATTCCATAAAAAAAATAGCTACTATTCGGAAAAGTGTGATGACTCAAAGACACACAGTTAGACTTACCGCCTCGAGTAATGATGGTAATGACCAACAATGCTAACAATTGTACGGTAGAGCTGCTCATCATCATGTATATACTCTCGATTTTAAGTTGTAATTTAAATTTAAATGAAATATAATTGGTTGAAATTATTTAACACCGGCTATAATTAAATGTTGGCTAAACTTTATGCATAATGTTCACACATGAATCTGTTTGTGTTGTTTAGAAATGCTGGATGGTTAATGATTTATAGATTCATGAAATTATTGAAGTTAATAACTTTATCCGAAATTAATAAAATCACATTTCATCACTAAGCCCATTAATTCTAATTTTTTTTATACACATTCGATATTATCCGTTTTTTTTTTTTTTTGTTTTTGTTTGTTGAATTCTTCAGTTAATCGAAATATTTGTGGTTTAAGGGAAATTATTTCGCGCGCAGACGTCCCGCTTTAAGCTCTGTTTAACACAGAATGATGGACAATTTCCAACCATTGCCAACGGAAAACCACTGAAACTCAAGCGATGTGCCTAGCCATGTTGACAGAAAGACACACAGGCACCTTCTCTATCGAAATCATCAGGGCAATGAATATGGTTATAAGTGTGTATATATATATACACACATATACGTATATACCTTCACACGAGGGCTGTGAAATCGGTTAAGCAACAGCAGATTAGCCAAAAATAAAATGATTATTCGCCATTTCCAAAATTTGATAGAGACGCAACTACTACGGGAATATATAGGAAAGATGACATATATGCACGGTTGTCTCAGTTGTTAGAATTCTACCAAAAATGGTAGAATTTTTACATTTTGGTAGATTGGTAGAATTCTTGATGTTTTGGTAGATTTTACAAAATATTCCTCTTCAAGTAAAAAAAATAAATAAAATTTTAACAAAATTTTCGATAGAAATAAAATTTTGACAAAATTTTCGATAGAAATAACATTTTGACAATATTTTCTATAGATATAAAATTTTGACAAAATTTTCTATAGAAGTAAAATTTTGATAAAATTTTCTATAGAAGTTAAATGTTATAAAAAAAATTCTATAGATTTTATTCCTATTGACAAAATTTTCTATAGAAATACAATTTTGACAAAATTTTCGATAGAAATAAAATTTTGGCAAAATTTTCGATAGATATAAAATTTTAACATTTTCTATAGAAATAAAATTTTGACAACATTTTCTAAAGGTTTGTTTGGTAGTTTTTTGTAAACTTTCTCCAAATTATATAATTTTTGCCTCGAGTGGCAACCGTCCATAGTTCGCTTTAAAATTTCGTTAGCTAACGTAGGGGGCGGGCCACTGTGGTGCATATTTGTATATTTCATAATTTTTCTATAGAAATACAATTTTGACAAAATTTTCTATAGAATTAAAATTTTGACAAAATGTTCTATAGAAGCTAAATTTTGACAAAATTTTCTGAAGAAATAAAATTTTGACAATTTTCTATTTTGACAAAAATTTCTGGAGAAATAGAATTTTGACACAAATTTTCTCTAGATTTTATTCCTATTGACAAAATTTTCTATAGAAATAACATTTTGACAACATTTTTTATAGAAATAAAATTTTGATATTTTCTATAGAAATAAAATTTTAACAAAATTTTCTATAGAAATAACATTTTGACAAAAATTTCTGGAGAAATAGAATTTTGACAAAACTTTTCTCTAGATTTTATTCCTATTGACAAAATTTTCTATAGAAATAAAATGTTGACAACATTTTCTATAGAAATAAAATTTTGACAAAATTTTCTATAGAAATAACATTTTGGTAGTTTTTTGGTAAAATTTTCTCCAAATTTTGGTAGATAATTTTGGCTCGAGTGGAAACCGTGCATATATGTCCATAGTACGCTTTAAAATTTCGTTAGCTAACGTAGGGGCGGGCCACCTTGGTGCATATTTGTATATTTCATAAATTTTCTATAGAAATATTTTGACAAATTTTCTATAAAAATAAAATTTTCTATAGAATAAAATTTTGACAAAATTTTCTATAGAAAAAAAAAATTTTTGACAAAAAATTCTGGAGAAATAGAATTTTGACAATAATTTGACAATAATTTTGACAAAAATTTCTCGAGAAATAGAATTTTGACAAAAATTTTCTATAGATTTTATTCCCATTGACAAAATTTTCTATAGAAATAAAATATTGAATATTAAAATATTAAAATTTATTTTTATTTATCTACAAAATATTTGTAAGCTGATATGAAACTAAACAAGAAAAAGTATTTAAAATTGAGGAGTTGATAAACAAACTTTTATTTTCTTTAAAATTCAGTCTAAGTGTGTAAATATAACCATAGCGATAGGCGGTAGGCGAAACATTTTTGCCGCAACGGCAAATACAATAAGCTTGACGGCTAATAATTGCCTTTTTCACGTTTCCTAGCGTTTTTGTTGTCAATACAGCATGCTTTGACAATATTAAACAATGAAGTTGAATAAAAACATACAATGGCTTCTTATTTATTGAAAAAAAAATCTACACGTGTCCAAGCAACAGCAATTCCTAGTGGTGAGTTAAAAAAATTGATAAGCGATGGCAACACTATACCAGTTTTCGCCAAGGAGTTAGAATAAGTTTTAATTTAGCGACACGCCGCTAGCCGTCACGGTATTCCGTCGCGGATTTTGGGCTTCCCATAAGAAATACACGTAAATAAGTGTTCGCCTACCGCCTATCGCTATGGTTATATTTACACACTAAAGGAGCTCTTGACAATAATTTTCCAATGGAATTTTTGTTGAAATTTAGTGAAAAGTACTTTTTCGTTCAAAAAATACCTTTTATTTATGTACTTTCTTAAAAATTGTATTTTCCATCCCTGGTATCTCACGCCGAGATTTACGCGCGAGTGAAATTTCTCTCGCGCTTACACACATTTATGAGGAACCATTTTTACTGAGGATATCAAGACTATCAAATCTTAAATGGATCAACATAGCGATAAAATGGTTTGAGATCCAAAAAATATCCCAAGAAAGCATGCAACCTATACCGAGCGATCAAAAACAAAATAGACTCGAAAGAGCAAAGGCGTTTACACGAACAGTGTGAATTTTCGAAAACCGT
Source organism: Haematobia irritans (assembly GCF_050003625.1). Classification (NCBI taxonomy): domain Eukaryota; kingdom Metazoa; phylum Arthropoda; class Insecta; order Diptera; family Muscidae; genus Haematobia; species Haematobia irritans. Next base: position 137,968,778 of record NC_134400.1, read on the forward strand.
GTTCTTCGACAAGAACAATTTCCCTATTGAGCAATTTGTATATTCCCAAAATGATGGCGATTACTTAACGGAGCGAAATATTTGTTCTATTTACTCTCCTTACTGATTTTTTTTAAATCCCGATTCTAGGGATTTATATTACTCGGCTGTGAATGACAACTCTAAGTATAGGACTTTAGTGATCTTCAATGTTCTATTTCATAATACCAAACTTAACTAAAATTCTAATACCCAACCCAAATAGGTCTACCCACAATACTGATTTGACTAAAAATAACAAAAGAAAGCAATTGTCATTGATCATAGCATTTTCAATTGTTTTGTTTTACCAATACTAAACTAACAGAATCAAATCGGAAAATTATGTTCTATATATCTTAATACAGGGTGAAGCAAAATATGTGTGCAATTTGTAGGTCAGTCAATCTTTTTAAACTAGTTGGGGGAAAACATCCAAGCCAACAAAATATTGTTGACGTTTTTATACCCTCCACCATAGGATGGGGGTATATTAACTTTGTCATTCCGTTAGTAACACATAGAAATATTGCTCTAAGACCCCATAAAGTATATATATATTCTGGGTCGTGGTGAAATTCTGAGTCGATCTAAGCATGTCCGTCCGTCTGTTGAAATCACGCTAACTTCCGAACGAAACAAGCTATCGACTTGAAACGTGGCACAAGTAGTTGTTATTGATGTAGGTCGGATGGTATTGAAAATGGGCCATATCGGTCCACTTTTACGTATAGCCCACATATAAACGGATCTACAGATTTGGCTTGCGGATCCTCTAAGGGAAGCAAATTTAATCGGATCCGCCTGAAATTTGGAACATGGTGTTGGTATATAGCCCCAAATATAAACAGGCGGAGCCTCTAAGAGAAGCATATTTCATCCGATCTGGCTGAGTTTTGGTACATGGTGTTGGTATATGATCTTTAACAACCATGCAAAAATTGGTCCACATCGGTTCATAAGTATATATAGCCCCCATATAAACCGATCCCTAGATTTGACTTCCGGAGCCTCTTGAAGGAGCAAAATTCATCCGATCCGGTTGAAATTTGGTACATTTCGCTAGTGTATGCCCGATAACAACCATATCAAAATTGGTCCGTATCGATCTATATTATACATAGCCCCCAAATAAACCGATCCCCAATCACAAAAAAATCACGATTACCACTCGAGTCAAAAATAATCTACCAAAATTTTATTGTCATAGAAAATTTTGTCAAAATTTTATTTCTATAGAATATTTTGTCAACATTTCATGTCTTTAGGAAATTTTGTCAATATATAATTTCTATACAAAATTTTGTTATTTCCATAGAAAATGTTGTCAAAATTTTATTTCTATAGAAAATTTTGTCAAAATTTTATTTCTATAGAAAATCTTGTCAAAATTTTATTTCTATAGAAAATTTTGTCAAAATTTTATTTCTATAGACAATTTTGTCAAAATTTTATTTCTATAGAAAATTTTGTCAAAATTTTATTTCTATAGAAAATTTTATTTCTATAGAAAATTTTGTCAAAATTTTATTTCTATAGAAAATTTTGTCAAAATTTTATTTCTATAAATAATTGTGTTAAAATTCTATTTCTATAGAAAATTTTGTCAAAATTTTATTTCTATAGAAAATTTTGTCAAAATTTTATTTCTATAGAAAATTTTGTCAAAATTTTATTTCTATAAATAATTGTGTTAAAATTCTATTTCTATAGAAAATTTTGTCAAAAGTTTATTTCTATAGAAAATTTTGTCAAAATTTTATTTCTATAGAAAATTTTGTCAAAATTTTATTTCTATAGAAAATTTTGTCAAAATTTTATTTCTATAGAAAATTTTGTCAAAATTTTTTTTCTATAGAAAATTTTGACAAAATTTTATTTCTATAGAAAATTTTGTCACAATTTTATTTCTATAGAAAATTTTGTCACAATTTTATTTCTATAGAAAATTTTGTCACAATTTTATTTCTATAGAAAATTTTGTCAAAATTTTATTTCTATAGAAAATTTTGTCACAATTTTATTTCTATAGAAAATTTTGTCACAATTTTATTTCTATAGAAAATTTTGTCAAAATTTTATTTGTATAGAAAATTTTGTCAAAATTTTATTTCTATAGAAAATTTTGTCAAAATTTTATTTCTATAAATAATTGTGTTAAAATTCTATTTCTATAGAAAATTTTGTCAAAATTTTATTTCTATTGAAAATTTTGTCACAATTTTATTTCTATAAAAAATTTGATCAAAATTTTATTTCTATAGAAAATTTTGTCAAAATTTTATTTCTATAGAAAATTTTGTCAAAATTTTATTTCTATAAATAATTGTGTTAAAATTCTATTTCTATAGAAAATTTTGTCAAAATTTTATTTCTATAAATAATTGTGTTAAAATTCTATTTCTATAGAAAATTTTTTCAAATTTTATTTCTGTAGAAAATTTTGTCAAAATTTTGTTTCTATAGAAAATTTTGTCCAAATTTTATTCATATAGAAAATTTTGTCAAAATTTTATTTCTATAGAAAATTTTGTACAAATTTTATTAGAAAATTTTGTCAAAATTTTATTTCTATAGAAAATTTTGTCAAAATTTTATTTCTATAAATAATTGTGTTAAAATTCTATTTCTATAGAAAATTTTGTCAAAATTTTATTTCTATAGAAAATTTTGTCAAAATTCTATTTCTATAGAAAATTTTGTCAAAATTTTATTTCTATAGAAAATTTTGTCAAAATTCTATTTCTATAGAAAATTTTGTCAAAATTTTATTTCTATAGAAAATTTTGTCAAAATTTTATTTCTATCGAAAATTTTGACAAAATTTTATTTCTATAGAAAATTTTGTCAAAATTTTATTTCTATAGAAAATTTATCAAAATTTTATTTCTATAGAAAATTTTGTCAAAATTTTATTTCTATAGAAAATTTTGTCAAAATTTTATTTCTATAGAAAATGTTGTCCAAATTTTATTTCTATAGAAAATTTTATCAAAATTTTATTTCTATGGAAAATTTTGTCAAAATTTTATTTCTATAGAAAATGTTGTCCAAATTTTATTTCTATAGAAAATTTTGTCAAAATTTTATTTCTATAGAAAATTTTGTCAAAATTTTATTTCTTTAGAAAATTTTGTCAAAATTTTATTTCTATAGAAAATGTTGTCAAAATTTAATTTCTGTAGAAAATTTTGTCAAAATTTTATTTCTATAGAAAATTTTGTCACAATTTTATTTCTATAGAAAATTTTGTCACAATTTTATTTCTATAGAAAATTTTGTCAAAATTTTATTTCTATAGAAAATATTGTCAAAATTTTATTTCTATAGAAAATTTTGTCAAAATTTTATTTCTATGGAAAATTTTGTCAAAATTTTATTTCTATAGACAATTTTGTCAAAATTTTATTTCTATAGAAAATTTTGTCAAAATTTTATTTCTATAGAAAATTTTGTCAAAATTTTATTTCTATGGAAAATTTTGTCAAAATTTTATTTCTATTGACAATTTTGTCAAAATTTTATTTCTATAGAAAATTTTGTCAAAATTTTATTTCTATAGAAAATTTTGTCAAAATTTTATTTCTATAGAAAATTTTGTCAAAATGTTATTTCTATAGAAAATTTATGAAGCATTTCATAGTAGGAGAGGAATATTTTGCAAAATCTTCCAAAACATCAAGAATTCTACCAATCTACCAAACAGTAAAAAATCTGCCAATTTTGGTAGACTCGTGTTCATAATTTATATAGCCTCATTATGAAGCGACCCCCATATTTCAATTCTGGCTCTATAATAATATTATAGAAATTGCCTATAAACATATATGTGTTTAGAAAGGGAGACCGAAAGTGTATGCTGCAAATAAAAAATTCAAGTAACCAATTGGTGCCTTAAAAATATACACAACGAAAATTGCATTAAAAGTTTTTTTTTCTACCACTGTATGCCTAAGCTGAAATATAATATGTTTGAACAATAAATACAATGTTTCGTTTGGAGTAATCCTGAAAATATATGTATGTATATGCTTGAAGCAGAATGTGTTTGGTGTATATGCTATAGAAGCGATTTTTGGGGGTGTAGTCACGGTTGGCACTCGAGCCAAAAATAATCTACCAAAATTTGAAGAAAATTTTACCAAAAAAACTATTTACCCAACACAATAATCTTATTTTGCAAAATTCTATTTCTTTAGAAAATTTTGTCAAAATTTTATTACTAAGAAATTTTTTCAAATTCTTATTTCTATAGAAAATTTTGTCAAAATGTTATTTGTGTGATGCATAGTTTTCGGCGCCCACAAGCCGATTTAAAGAAAATTTTGTCAAAATGTTATTTCTACAGAAAATGTTTTATTTCTATAGAAAATTTTGTCAACATTTTTAAAGCTCGTTCTTTGCAATATAAGAAAGCTTTAGCAATATAGTCTAAGATTGAAATGAGTAAATCGCCCAACAAAGGGAACTGGTGAGTACGTGGAAATTCGAAACAGCTGTCTTCTCAACCATTTTGAACAAAATTTTTGCCTTTCCACAACATCACAATAATAAAATAAGTAATGATAGGCTGATATATGTGAGCCATAACATAATTCCATGTACTAGAGTACAATAATGTACTTCGTACAACAACAGTCTCGAATGCGCATCATAGATGATCAACAAAATTTTATTTCTCTAGAAAATTTTGTCAAAATTTTATTCCCACTTTTTTCAAATTTTTATTCCCATAGAAATTTTTTTTTAATTTTTATTCCCATAAAATATTTGTGAAGTACCTCTTAGTTGGAGAGTAATATTTTCAAAATTTAACAAAACATCAAGAATTTTACCAATCTACCAAACAGTAAAAAATCTACCATATTTGGTAGAATTCTACCAAATATGGTAGAACGCAACAACCGTGGGTGTTGCGATATTCCGCATATCGTAAAGCTAATATTAAAAATATTAACAATAATTGTGATCTAATCAAATACCAATTTTCAATTTTGGTTACCCTGTGTATAGATTATTTTTAAAATCCAAGGAGACATGTTTAGTTCCTCAGAGAAAATGAGATATTTTTAAACCCATAAACCACTCTGTGGTCAAGGTGTATTAAATTTGATCTGCTTGAAAATGTGCCTAGCAGATACTCGTATATTGGTTCTATATTGCTCATATATACACTAAAACGAAAATTTCAGTAGTAAAGGTGAGTACTATGTTCGGTTTTTTCACCAAAACACTAAATTAAAAGTACAAAAATAGTTATGAAGACTATTATATTTTTATCAAGTCTTATCAAATAATGGATGAAAAAGATCCAATGAATTGATTGATAATAATTTTATATTTCTAAATTAATTAATTAAGAAAAGTAACCGTGAAAAAGTGGGTTTTCAGCTTGAAAACTGAACATAGTACTCAGCTTAACAGGAAAAAAGTTCATTACCCAGCGGAAATATTTATTGACACTGTTATTTAGGGCGATTGTTGTGTACGATACCATAAAAAGAAATAACCCAAATTAAGCATAAAGATATACTAATTTCGTATTTCCCACAAAGTTAATAAAATCAGAATTTCTTAAAATTTGTTTTTAGTTCTTGTGGTATAACAATGGCCTGAACATTCTATGTGAGCGGGCTGCCACTTAAACCAGGGCTGTGGAGTCGAGTCAATTTTGCTCGACTCCGGCTCCGACTCCAGCATTTCTTATTAGACTCGACTCCGACTCCGGAGTCGACTCCAGGTGGTGTACCTAAATCTCATTTTAACAGTATTCCAATTGTAATTTTAAGGTTTAGTGTTCCAAAAATAGAACGATACAAGTATTCTATTTTGCCATATGTGTTTATATGTCCAAAAGAACTCTAATTTTAATTTTTGATACGACTCGACGACAAATCTCAGCATTTTAGGAATGTAAAGAACTCTACATTTTAATTTCAGGCCAATAAATTAAAATACGACACAAGACTATATAGAGACCACATCAAAATATGGGTATTTAACAACCATGTCCAGAATATGAATTTATAAAAAAAAAATTTCAAAAAATTATTAGGCTTCCAGATGTTTAAGATGTAAAATCCTGATATTGGTCTATATAGACATTTTATAAAAAATAAATATATATAAAAAAGAAAAATACACAAAAATCAAAATGTTGGGCTAATCAAATAGGAAGTTTAGATGTTAAAAAATGTAATGTGTCGGATATATAAAACAAACATAAACTGTCATAAACTATGACGGGCGGAATTTTAAATAACCACTACCATCACGCAGAGAAGAAACATGATTGTCACGATCATATTCGAAGAGCAAAATATTATGATAGGAGCTATTTTTGCGGCGACCATGTAACATTTTCAACTGAATCCATGTTAGCTAAGTGAACATTGTTCTAAGAAAAATAAAATTGTCCTCATCTAAAATGTTATTATATTGATAACAAGAGTTTTGTTTGAATGAAAAGACAATGGTCACGATCTAAAATGTTATGGTATTCGTCAAAAATATTTTTTTATACCCTCCACCATAGGATGGGGTGTATATTAACTTTGTCATTCCGTTTGTAACACATCGAAATATTGCTCTAAGACCCCATAAAGTATATATTATATATTCTGGGTCGTGGTGAAATTCTGAGTCGATCTGAGCATGTCCGTCCGTCCGTCCGTCCGTCTGTTGAAATCACGCTAACTTCCGAACGAAACAAGCTACACCGAAAGAATTCTCTTCGTTAATTTTACGAAGAATTCTTCATTAACTATTCTTCGTGAATTCTTCATTAAAATAACGAAATTTTCTTTCATTTTCGTAAATTTTACGAAGAACATATTACGAATATACGAAACTTCTACGAAATATTCTACATTAACTTTTCTTCGTAAAAAGTTCGTACTTTTAATCTTCATAAAAAGTACGAAACATTTTCTTTGAAATAACGAAGAAGTTTCATTGAAGTTGTAAAATTTCCGTTCGCGGCATTACATTGTCTTTTATAATTTCCTGGGTGATAGCGAGCTATGAATAAAAGTGAAGCAATAACACTAAAAATTATTCAAAAACTTAAGATGTAAAGTAGTGATGTCACTTTTCACACTTGTAACTACAACCAAATGCAATTTCGACTATAATTTTTTTTCTAAAAGTTCGAACATTTTTGAAAAAAAGTACGAAACTTTTTCATAAAAAGTACGAAAATTTTTCATAAAAACTACGAAAATTTTTCATAAAAAGTATGAAACATTTTCATAAAAAGAACGAAATTGTTTCATAAAAAGTACGAAGATTTTTCATAAAAAGTACGAAGATTTTTCATAAAAAGTACGAAGATTCTTCATAAAAAGTACGATTTTTTTTTTACAAACTACGAAAATTTTGGAAGAACTTTTCTTCGTAAAAAGTACGAAATATTTCGTACTTTTAATGAAAAGTTTCTTTGGTTGTAAAACAATGACAAATTTCGTACTTTTAACGAAATTTTTCGTTCTTTTTACGAAGAAAATTCTTTCGGTGTATCGACTTGAAACTTGGCACAAGTAGTTGTTATTGATGTAGGTCGGATGGTATTGAAAATGGCCAAATTTGGCTTGCGAGGCCTCTAAGAGAAGCAAATTTCATCCGATCCGGCTGAAATTTGGTACATGGTGCCAGTATACGGTCTCTAACAACCATGCAAAAATTGGTCCACATCGGTTCATAATTATATATAGCCCCCATATAAACCGATCCCCCGATTTGGCTGCGAGGCCTCTAAGAGAAGCAAATTTTATCCGATCCGGCTGAAATTTTGTACATGGTGTTAGTATATGGTCTCTAACAACCATGCAAAAATTGGTTGACATCGGTCCATAATTATATATAGCCCCCATATAAACCGATCCCCCGATTTGGCTTGCAAGGCCTCTAAGAGAAGCAAATTTCATCCGATCCGGCTGAAATTTGGTACATAGTGTAAGTATATGGTCTCTAACAACCACGCAAAAATTGGTCCACATCGGTCCATAATTATATATAGCCCCCATATAAACCGATCCCCAGATTTGATCTCCAGAGCCCCTTGGAAGAGCAAAATTCTTCCCATTCCGTTGAAATTTGGTACGTGATGTTAGTATATGGTATCCAACAACCATGCATGAATTGGTTCCTATCAGCCCATAATTATATATAACTCCCATATAAACCGATCCCCAGATTTGACCTCCGGTGCCTTTAGGAGAAGCAAAATTCATCCCATCAGCTTGAAATTTGGTACGTGGTGATCGTATATGATATTTAACAACCATGCCAAAAGTGGTCCATATCAGTACACAATCATATATTGCCCCATATAAACCGATCCCGAGATTTGGTTTTGGAGCCTCTTGGAGGAGCAAATTTCATCCGAGTCAGTTGAAATTTGGTACATTGTGCTAGTATATGGTCGTTAACAACCATGCCATATCGGTCTATAGTTATATATATCCCTCAGATAAAGCGATTTCCAATCACACAAAAATTGGTCCATATCAAGTTCATAATTGCATATAGCCCCCATATAAGCGGTATTTCAATTCTGGCTCTCTACGTACCGTTCAAAAAGTCCATATCGATTCGTAATTATTTGTAGACCTACCTATAACTATCTTTTTTGTCTAATATATGCCACGTATGGACTAACTAACAATTTAGAAAACGATGTTAAGAAGTTTTAAGATACCACAACCCAAGTATTTCGATTGTGGATGACAGTCTTTCGTAGAAGTTTCTAAGCAATCCATGGTGGAGGGTACATAAGATTCGGCCTGGCCGAACTTACGGCCGTATACACTTGTTTCTAGTTAAAAGAACAGGGTCACAACCTAAAATGTTTTGATCTTTATGAAAAAACGTTTTTCATCGTCGAAAAAAGTACGCCACTTGAGAAAAGGAAACATAAAATTAACTTTATTTATTTATTTGCACATCAAATGTACAAACGCAGACAACATGTAACTTCAAATAAAAATAAATGATACCATATAGCAAAATGCAGAACAAAAACCAGGTATATTTTTCAATTACACTTCCCTTTTTTGTCTTCATATAAAACCACGTGTCACTTCTGAATAAATAAATTAACACAAAACACAGTAATTCCGTATTCAGCGTCCATTCCAAGCAACAATCAACACACGACTGACGCGCAAAATGAAAATCGCATGTACCTGCTCAATGTTTTTATAAAATTCTTTTCGCTGCAAAAAAGTTACAAAATTAAATGGTCACGAAACAAATTTACATGGTCTTTATGGCCTTGTAATGGTACTAGACATGTCTATACGTAATCTATAAAAATACTTTTTTCCCTGCAAAAAAGTAAAAAAAAATTGAATGGTCAGGTACGTGATTTTCCCGACCATTTAATGGTCTCAAATTCTATCATTTAAATAATAGAACATGTTTGCGGCATTTTAGAACCATTTAAATGCTTATTGCCAGCATAATTTTTTCTCTGCTCGAAAATAATATTTACAATGACAAAATACATGGTTTTCGCGACAATTACATGCTCTAGATAAGAATTAAATGGATGCGACAACCATGTCCAAACATGTTATTTCTGTGCGTGATACAACAGATGACAGGAATAGCTGAACAGTTACGAATATTGTTTCTATAAAAGTAAAATGGTGAAACGTCGATTTATAAATAATCTATCAGTTATGGACATTAGAGGCCATTAATTTAATGTAAAGAATTTCCAGTGACATTGATGAAACAAACTTTCTCCCAAAAGTCCGCCTCAGATGGCACGTTGGCAGAGGTTTAATTTAAACTTACAGCTTCCATGGACATCGGGTGTATATGGAGATTTCTCAAATAATTATCTCCCTATACAAAATCTGGGTCGACGGGAAATTTCCGCATTTATTTATGGATCTCAAATAACTCAAAATTTCTGACAAATCTTATGAAAATTTTAGAAAATGCTGAAATCAAAAACAAACCCAGCCAACTACATTCAAATCGATGATTTGAGTTTGGCAAAAGAAAAGAGATATGCTTGCAAACTTGTATAGGCAGTAGCCGACTATCAAACCTTTTTTCGGAAGGTTCAAGTGTAGTTCACTTTGGGTTGAGTGAATTACCCGAATTTATTATGATAATTGGATGATAGTTTTGCTGCAAGTAGAGGATGCTGATGAGGAATGTGGTAATTCCGAAACAGCTGTACATCCAACTATCTTGCAGTCTATAGGGCTTTGCCCAAATAAATTTGACAAGCATACTTTTCCTCTGTTGGTTAAGCTACACTTGTAACATAGTTTAGTCAATGCATGGTTTTAAGCTGAAATCAAAATCAACAATAATGACTGGGAAAAATTTCTCAAACAAATCGGAGATGGATTTATATGTAGGTGCTACTATATCACAAAATTATTCGGTATGACCCATCTTCGAACTCAACATGCCTGCCAAAAATTCAGAACGTTAAGCTCTACTGCTATACTGCCTTAAAATTGTACCTTTATCAAGAGTATATATAGGCTTAAAAATTGATAGTTTAATATGTTAAAAATGGACTATACAAATTGATCAATTCAGCCCATATTCTAGTAAAACCTACACCCTCAGAAAAATCGCTTCTGTAACATATACCCCAAACACATTTTGCTTCAAGCATATATATTTTCAGGATTGGTCCAAACAAAATATTGTTTGTATTGTTCAAACATATTATGTTTTACCTTAGGGCATACACTGGTAGAAAAAATTGTTAATGACATTTTCCTTGTGTGGATATATTTTTAAGGCGCTAACTGGTTACTTCCATTATTATACTTGCAGCATACTCTCTAGGTCTCTCTTTCTAAACACATATATGTTTATAGGCTATTTCTAAATTAATATATGTTTGCATGTTCTAACATATTAACATATATGCCCCAAACATGTTATGCTAGTTTATGAACATTATATGCTTGCACTTAAAAATATTGTGTTAAAAAATTGAGTTCCAAACACATAATTTTTACACCCAAACAAATGAAAAACAGTCTTTTTCGTCCGTGTACTCTTTATATCACCGTGAAATTACACCCATATAAATACACTTTGAATGGCCTGAAATCTAGTACTTCGTTTTTCGTTGTTCGATTAAAAACCCCAATCGAATCTAATTTGTCGAAATATTTATTTTGTTACGAAGATATGAAAGGTTTTTCAAATTTTGTTTTGCCGGAGTCGGAGTCGAGCAAAATTTATACGACTCCGGCTCCGACTCCAGTAAAATCTTCAGACTCCGACTCCGGCTCCGACTCCACAGCCCTGACTTAAACCTAACCAATATTTTTTTTCAGTTCATGATTTTAGCCACACTGACGATATTAATCACGCTCACAATTTCATTCTTCCTCATGATGCTGATTACGTTGATAGGTATAATTTTTCTTCCCATATAAAAAAAAATTGTACCAGAGAAATGTGACTTCTGTATGGCCCCTATGGGGACTTATATCCGACTACGTTTTTAAACCTAAACAACATTTTTTTATGAGGTAAATATCAACAACTTGGACTTTCTTTGGTATATGTTTACAACAACGTCTCACGTTTCTGATTAGATATCAATCAAAATAATACATAACCTAGGGAATTGTAAAGGGTGATTTGTTAAGAGCTTGATAACTTTAAAAAAAAAAAAAACGCATAAAATTTGCAAAATCTCATCGGTTCTTTATTTGAAACGTTAGATTGGTCCATGACATTTACTTTTTGAAGATAATTTCATTTAAATGTTGACCGCGGCTGCGTCTTAGGTGGTCCATTCGGAAAGTCCAATTTTGGGCAACTTTTTCGAGCATTTCGGCCGGAATAGCCCGAATTTCTTCGGAAATGTTGTCTTCCAAAGCTGGAATAGTTGCTGGCTTATTTCTGTAGACTTTAGACTTGACGTAGCCCCACAAAAAATAGTCTAAAGGCGTCAAATCGCATGATCTTGGTGGCCAACTTACCGGTCCATTTCTTGAGATGAATTGTTCTCCGAAGTTTTCCCTCCAAATGGCCATAGAATCGCGAGCTGTGTGGCATGTAGCGCCATCTTGTTGAAACCACATGTCAACCAAGTTCAGTTCTTCCATTTTTGGCAACAAAAAGTTTGTTAGCATCGAACGATAGCGATCGCCATTCACCGTAACGTTGCGTCCAACAGCATCTTTGAAAAAATACGGTCCAATGATTCCACCAGCGTACAAACCACACCAAACAGTGCATTTTTCGGGATGCATGGGCAGTTCTTGAACGGCTTCTGGTTGCTCTTCACTCCAAATGCGGCAATTTTGCTTATTTACGTAGCCATTCAACCAGAAATGAGCCTCATCGCTGAACAAAATTTGTCGATAAAAAAGCGGATTTTCTGCCAACTTTTCTAGGGCCCATTCACTGAAAATTCGACGTTGTGGCAGATCGTAAGTCTATTCATGATGAAATGTCAAAGCATACTGAGCATATTTCTCTTTGATACCATGTCTGAAATCCCACGTGATCTGTCAAATACTAATGCATGAAAATCCTAACCTCAAAAGAATCACCCTTTATATTGTATTTGCATGTGTTACATCGAGCAAACGATCTTTATTTTGTGGTTTAGTGGGTATTTAACTAAACCTAGTATATTGTTTCGATAAACGATATCTGAGAACATTTGGGACATTTTGCAACCGTGCAATTGCATTCAATTTTCAGAGGAAAATTACTCGCATGTACGACATATTGCTTATTCTGCCATTTGATAATTAGGCCCCTAGAAATTTAATATTCTTAAGTGTTTGGTAGTTTGATCAATTTGTTTTATTGACTCCATGCAATTGCACGTGCCTTTTGATAAATTAAGTATTTTTGATGTTGAACAAATGTTAAAATGCAATCGCACACGCAAGCACCGAGGGATCTGAACGAGCCAAAAAAAATAATTTTACCCCACGGTACACCCTCAAAAAAAATCGCTTCTGTAACATATACCACAAACAAAATATTGTTTGTATTGTTCAAACATATTATGTTTTACCTTAGGCATGCACTGGTAGAAAAAATTGTTACTGAAATTTTCTTTGTGTATTTATATTTTTAAGGCGCAAATTGATTACTTCCATTCTTTTATTTGCAATATACTCTCTGGGTCTGTCTTTCTAAATTAATATATGTTTGCATCCAAACATATTATATTTACAAAAATTTAATGTCCCAAACATAATATGTTCTAACATATTAATATATATGTCCCAAACATGTTATGCTAGTTTATGAACATTATATGCTTGCACTCAAAAATAATGTGTTAAAAAATTTGGTATCCAAATATATAATTTTTACACCCTAACATATGAAAAACATTATTTTTCGTCCGTTTACATATAACACCGTTATCTTGCACTTTCGGTAATATACTTAAATTTCCTAACAAGCCGACATTGCAAATTGAAATCCAATCAATATTTGAACTCAACGAGTATTTTACTGAAAACAACCAAGTGTTAAATGTGCACGGACGAAAAAGACTGTTTTTCATATGTTTGGGAGCCACCGTGCAATGGTTAGCATGCCCGCCTTGCATACACAAGGTCGTGGGTTCGATCCCTGCTACGACCGAACACCAAAAAGTTTTTCAGCGGTGGATTATCCCACCTCAGTAATGCTGGTGACATTTCTGAGGGTTTCAAAGCTTCTCTAAGTGGTTTCACTGGAATGTGGAACGCCGTTCGGACTCGGCTATAAAAAGAAGGTCCCTTGTCATTGAGCTTAATATGGAATCGGGCAGCACTCAGTGATAAGAGAGAAGTTCACCACTGTGGTATCACAATGGACTGAATAGTCTAAGTGAGCCTGATACATCGGGCTGCCACATAACCTAACCTAACCATATGTTTGGAACTCGAATTTTTTAACACAATATTTTTAAGTGCAAGCATATAATGTTCATAAACTAGCATAACATGTTTGGGGGCATATATGTTAATATGTTAGAACATATTATGTTTGGGACATAAATTGTTTGTATATATAATATGCTTAGATGCACACATATATTAATTTGGAAGTAGCCTATAAACATATATGTGTTTTTGAAAGAGAGACCTAGAGAGTATGCTGCAAGTAAAATAGTGGAAGTAACCAATTGGCGCTTTAAAAAAATATATCCACAAAGAAAATTTCATTAAAATTTTTTACTACCAGTGTATGCCCTACGTTGAACCATAATATGTTTGAACAATACAAACAATATTTTGTTTGCACCAATCCTGAAAATATATATGTTTGAAGCAAAATGTGTTTGGGGTATATGTTACAAAAGCGATTTTTTTTTTGAGGGTGCGGTCCACTGTATTTACAATACACCAAAAGAATTATCTACGTTAACAAAAGAAAGAAATACGAGTATGTCATTGCTTTACAAACATACACGGACAAAAAAGGCAATTTTTCATATGTTTCATCATATGTTTGAAACTCAAATTTTTAGCACATTACTTTTATGTTCCCAAACTAGTAGTAAATAATAACATGTTTGGGACATATATATGAATATGATAGAATATATTATGTTTGCGGCATGACATTTTCTTAAATATAATATCTCTAGGTGGAAATATATATTAGTGTAGAAATTTGAAAGTCATTACTGATAAAAAATAAATGGAATGAGTGTAAAATAAGCATTAAACATTATAAAATTTTATAAAATTTTAAATGAAATCAATACCCAAATGTTTTATAATATATCTGCGGAATTTCACAGGGCTGGAGTTTTTTGTACACCCAGAAAAAAGTGCCTTCGAAACTAAAGGAAAAAATTTTCATCAATATAGTTTATCCATTTTATTTCCATCAAGGTAAATTTTTGTGAGAAATAATAAAATTTACTCGTTTCAGTAAAAAAATCCTAAACTGTAAGCAGTTAGGAATAGTTCATTAACTAGAATAAGGCATGGAATTTTACTCATACTATTTTCTTCGCTGGGTATAAGAATTTACTACTGAAAAAGAAAATTTTATTCACCGATAACAAAGCATTCGTAAAAATAAACAAAAACCGAACTAAAACCAAGTTTCCTCAAAATTAGTAAAATTTCTTATAAAATGATAATTGCGACTTCCTTTATAATAGAAAGTTTTTCATACATACGAACAACACTTGGCATAGAAAAATATTTTAGTTCATTCGTACTAAGAAGTATGCAATCCTTTCAAAACTTAAGGAAACACACTTGTTAGAATATAGGAAATTTTCCTAAATTTCTATTGTCTACCTGTAATCGATACCTGTCATCGTAATCGATGTGTTTGCGCGTGGGTGTAATCGATATGTTTGCGCGTCGGTTGTTTTTTCTAGTTGGAATCGCGTTGTTTTGGTATACGGAGAGATTGTTAAAAAATAATATGGTAAAATAATATAATAAATAACAAATAAAATATATAAAATATTTGTTATTTTAAATTAGAAAAATTTTCGTTTTTAAAAATAAATCTATCAATGTTCGTGATAGTGTATAAAGGAAGAAAACACCAGCAGAATAACAACCCTTTCATTTGTCTTCGTTTTGGAATCTTCAATTATCAGGTAATATTCAGTGACGCTAACCTTTTGGAACAAAAATGTTTTATGATTTTTTATATTTGTAGGTATTGAAATTGTAAAAGGAGGACAAGGAGAAGAAAAAGTGCGTTTTACAGTTGATAATATCACACGGAAATTGGAAATAGTGGAATAATAAACTAATATTTCAAAGAGATTCGATGCTGTTGATTCTTAATAAATATATTCAATATATTAATAAAACATGTCTTTTATTGAAGATAAAGTTGCTTATAGAAATAAATAAAATTGTATTTAAAAACGAAGGTAAGCAGTCCTAATTATGAAGTAAAAGTTTTACCACAAATGTGTAAGATTTGTCGAAATGAATGAAAAAATTTCAATAAAATCATTCCATATATGAATTCAAATTAGTTAATTTTTTTCATTCTGTAGTATAGTGGTACATAAATATAGGAAAATGTTAACTAATATATGGAATGCATTATTCCTAATTTCTACGAAAATCACATCGTTCAAACAAATAAAAATGGCTTTGGCGCTATACGAAGTTCAACTTTCTTCACAATGAGTTCATTTTAACTTAAAGAAGGGGTCACTTTTTTCTGGGACCATTTTTGTCGAAATCAGAAAAACATATATATGGGAGCTATATCTAAATCTGAACCGATTTCAACCAAATTAGGCACGCATAGCTACAAAGCTAATTCTACTCCCTGTGCAAAATTTCAACTAAATCGGAGTTAAAAATTGGCCTCTGAGGTCATATGAGTGTAAATCGGGCGAAAGCTATATATGGGAGATATATCCAAATCTGAACCGATTTCAACCAAATTTGGCACTCATAGTTACAATGCTAATTCTACTTCCTATGCAATATTTCAACTAAATCGGAGCAAAAAATTGGCCTCTGTGGGCAAATGAGTGTAAATCGGGCGAAAGCTATATATGGGAGCTATATCTAAATCTGAGCCGATTTGGCTGATATTTTGCAAGTTTTTCGAGACTCATAAAATATTCGGATGTACGGAATTTGAAGAAGATCGGTTGATATACACGCTAATTATGACCAGATCGGTGAAAAATATATATGGCAGCTATATCTAAATCTCAACCGATTTTTTTTTCCAAAATCAATAGGGATCGTCTTTGAGCCGAAACAGGACCCTATACCAAATTTTAGGACAATCGGACTAAAACTGCGAGCTGTACTTTGCACACAAAAATACATCAACAGACAGACAGACGGACAGACAGACAGACGGACAGACAGACGGACAGACAGACGGACAGACAGACAGACGGACATCGCTACATCGACTCAGAATTTAATTCTAAGCCGATCCGTATACTAAAACGTTGGTCTATGATTACTCCTTCTTGGCGTTACATACAAATGCACAAACTTATTATACCCTGTACCACAGTAGTGGTGAAGGGTATAAAAAGACGGAGACAGAGACGATTTTTTTAGGGTGTTCACGGGGAGAAGAAAAATAATTATCAGGATCCCATTCGAAGAGCTAAATAATTTAATGGGTTACTTTTCATAGTCCTAATAAAAATAACATGACTCCCATTTACCCCCATTTTCATGAAGCTCCGATTGTACTACGTTATGGTTAGGCTTAGTGGTAGTCCGATATTTCTGGCTTACTTAAACTATTCAGCCCATTGTGATCTCTGCCAGCATTTCAAAGTTCCATTTCATCCTCAAAGCTACCACATACTCGTAAGTGACACTACTACAATCACCAACTGTGATGGGGGAAGCGTATCAAAAAGTACGAAATGTATATGAAAGAAGTTTGCCACCACTATTTTTACAGGAGCCATTTCGTATTTTGTGAAACACCAAGCGCAACTAGCTTATCATAATTTATTTAAATAAAAACGAAAATGAAGTGCTGAAAACATAGGTATTACGCTTGAACTTTTGTCACCATTTCACTCCGGTTTCCGTCCTTCACATAGCTGTTCCACTGCAGCTATGAAGGTCCTTGATGACATAAGATTGCAGTATGACAGCTGGAACGTTACACTCGTATGTCTTCTGGACTTCTCCAGAGCATTTGACTCTGTCGACCATGGGATATTGTGTGCTAAATTGAAACATATTTTTGGGTTCACCGACCCTTCTTGTAGGCTTATACGGAGCTATCTCTCTGGCAGGTCACAAAAAGTTAGCATAGGAGATAGATCATCAACACCTAGGTATATTGAGTCTGGAGTTCCACAGTGATCAGTAATTGGACCTTTGCTATTTAGCATGTTTATTAATGACATATTCTGCGCAAGTACACCCAAAAAAAGTGACCCCACCGCGGAAGAAAATGTAGGTTTATTTTAGAAAATTTTAACTAAAATAGTTTTCTAATTGCACCATGTTACAAATAAGTTAATACTTTTTGTCAAATTGAAGAACATTTTTTAAAAATAATTTATTTTTTTCTGTTGTTTAAGAAAATGTTATATGTTGGAAGAAAAAATTGGATTTAAAAATTGTTAAAATGTCTTTAGCGCTGTACGAAGTTCGAGACAGGTACAATTTTAGTAAAATTTACTCATTTGAGAGACTTATGAACTCAATTTAAGCAAACTTGTGCCATTTTAGGAAAATATGAACTATTTCATTATACTCACCACCATAGAATGGTGACGGGGGTATAATAAGTTTGTCATTCCGTTTGTAACACATCGAAATATCGATTTCCGACTATATAAAGTATATATATTCTTGATCAGGGAGAAATTCTAAGACGATATAACGATGTCCGTCTGTTGTAATCACGCTACAGTCTTCAATAATGAAGCAATCGTGCTGAAATTTTGCACAAACTCGTCTTTTGTCTGCAGGCAGGTCAAGTTCGAAGATGGGCTATATCGGTCCAGGTTTTGATATAGTCCCCATATAAACCGACCTCCCGATTTGGGGTCTTGGGCTTATAGAAATCGAAGTTTTTATCCAATTTGCCTGAAATTTGAAATCTAGAGGTATTTTAGGTGTGCCAAAAATGGCGAGTACCGGTCCATGTTTTGGTATAGCCCCCATATAGACCGATCTCCCGATTTTACTTCTTGGGCTTATAGAAACCGCAGTTTTTATTCAATTTACCTGAAATTGGAAATCTAGAGGTATTGTAGGACCACAAATACGTGTACCAAAAATTGTGAGTATCGGTCCATGTGTTGGTATGGTCCCCATATAAAACGACCTCCTGATTTGGGGTCTTGGGCTTATAGAAACCGTAGTTTTTATCCAATTTGTCTGAAATTGGAAATCTAGAGGTATTTTAGGACCATAAAGAGGTGTGCCGAAAACGGTGAGTATCGGTCCATATTTTAGTATAGCCCCCATAAGAACGATCTCCCGATTTAACTCCTTGGGTTTCTAGAAACCGTAGTTTTTATCTGATTTGCCTGAAATTGTAAATATTCTGGTATTTTAGGCTCACAAAAACGTGTATCGGATTAAGTTTTTATCGGTCCATTTGGTAATGCCTCTATATAGACCGACTTCACTTCTTGAGGGTGTAGAAGGCGCACTGATCATGAAAATTGCTTGAAACTCAATGTAAAATTTCCAGATTTTACTTCTACAGATTTAAAATTTCAAATCAAGACGTTATTTTATAATTTTCTTACACACTTACAAGAGATGTTAATGATTCCTCTAAAACTCAAACAAAAATGGTTCTTATAAATCCAGAATCTGATATAGTCCTCATAGGTGAAATCTTAAAATTTATCTTCGGGAAGTGTCCTCAAGTCCTCAAGCCCTCCTGAAATTTCAAAGGAAACCCTAATATTTGGTTCATGGTGGTGGGTATTTAAGATTCGGCCCGGCCGAACTTAGTGCTGTATATACTTGTTTTGTAGTAACTTGGCGTGGTAGAACTTCTCAATAGTGACGACACTTTTGCCACGAGCTTTGGCAAAACGACTGTTTTCGACGTGGTGGGGATTCTCATAAGTGCCGTCAAATTCTAACAATGTTGACAGGGATATCACAGTGGCGAACTTCTCTCTCATCACTGAATCACGAATTTTAAGGACTGAATTAAATGCTTATTGAAACCTCTTTTCACAAACACAAAATATATCGTTTTTGGGAATATTAAATGTTCTGAATATACATTTAATGGTTGCGGTAAACATGGATTTTCTGTGCGCGTGTCTAAGCCACATTACGTGTGAAACAGTTCATTGATAAGGGAAAAGATCATAACTAGTGATACTAAAATGGATAATAGTACCTTCATCAATAAAAACTGCTTATACGTAATAGGTACTTTCAATCAACATCAACAACCACAATTGACTAAATATGTTTGTACCTGAGCGGCTATATACTCTACCATTAAATCCCAGCCAATAAAGAGTATTTTCAGCGAGCTGAAAATAAGATGTGCCTTGCGATATCTAAAAATGTGTCAATTAATTTGAAAGGTTTACATTATTCATTTGTACTTGTGGAAAGTGTTGGATAAGCGGCCAAAGAAAGCGCTTGATCTCTTTATTTATGCGTTTATGATAAAATTGTACAGACACGGTTAGCTATCCTCTGTTAATTGAAAAATTACACACTTGCGTGTCGATTATTATAGCCTGTCTGACGTTGAAAATGAAAACGCTATTCTTGCAGTGGTTTCCCAAATTGAATCGAATCTATTTTCGGAGAATTTATTCCAAAAATAGTCTGATTTTTGACAAGTTTTTTATTCAATCGTGATTAAAGCAAACGTAGTAACACTATGAAACAAACATTCAATAAAATTGTATTTTACTATGGCGTAGTTGGTACATAGCGTGACAAAATGTATATCTGTTGAACTACACGTAAAAGTTTGATAAACGCGTATTGGAAACGATATTCATTTGTTACGGTCTTTCAAAATTCTTTGAAAAGTTGAAACTTTTATTGCGCAAAAATTGTTTTGTTACATTTTTTTTTGCCGTAAATAAATAATTAATCAAATCGACTTTAGTACAAGGTGTTCGATTTGTCCAATTTTTGGCCAGCATATAGAATTTTCGATTCTAAACACAAAATGTAAAGACCACTTTTTTGAACTATTTTCGGAGTTATGGTCCCCTAAAGTGTCCATTATCATGTACATTGCATTTCATTATAAATGTAATATATTTAGAATACTTTAGACTCTGTCCATAGGAGAAAGTCTCGAACCACGGCCGAAGGCCGGCCACCTACATACTCCAATTTCCAAGGGTCGATATCTCGAAAACTACATTCTTCCTACAAAATTTTTAAATTTTAAAATTACTTTTTTACATTCTCTTTAAAATGTACTATTTTTACCACGAACGGAAAAATTTCATTCATTTCATAAAAAATTGATACCAGAATTAACAACAAAAACCACTGAAAATACCGATTGATTTTCAGGCGTCGATATCTCGAAAATTAATTTGTTATGCCCCATCCACACTATAAATTTATCCAGACGACAGTGCTCATGTCAAATATATACAAGATATTGGACACACTATAAGTTATGTTCGTAGACATAATCGATACTGCAGCATCTTAAGGGTACCTTATACGGTCGGATAAACCTTACGACACAACACGTTGCGGTGACAAATCCGATAGTATAAGGTCATGTTCGCATGTTGCGGGGACGTGTTGGCATAAAATCAAAACAACTTTTTAAAGGGTGATTTGTTAAGAGCTTGATAACTTTTTAAAAAAAAAAACGCATAAAATTTGCAAAATCTCATCGGTTCTTTATTTGAAACGTTAGATTGGTCCATGACATTTACTTTTTGAAGATAATTTCATTTAAATGTTGACCGCGGCTGCGTCTTAGGTGGTCCATTCGGAAAGTCCAATTTTGGGCAACTTTTTCGAGCATTTCGGCCGGAATAGCCCGAATTTCTTCGGAAATGTTGTCTTCCAAAGCTGGAATAGTTGCTGGCTTATTTCTGTAGACTTTAGACTTGACGTAGCCCCACAAAAAATAGTCTAAAGGCGTCAAATCGCATGATCTTGGTGGCCAACTTACCGGTCCATTTCTTGAGATGAATTGTTCTCCGAAGTTTTCCCTCCAAATGGCCATAGAATCGCGAGCTGTGTGGCATGTAGCGCCATCTTGTTGAAACCACATGTCAACCAAGTTCAGTTCTTCCATTTTTGGCAACAAAAAGTTTGTTAGCATCGAACGATAGCGATCGCCATTCACCGTAACGTTGCGTCCAACAGCATCTTTGAAAAAATACGGTCCAATGATTCCACCAGCGTACAAACCACACCAAACAGTGCATTTTTCGGGATGCATGGGCAGTTCTTGAACGGCTTCTGGTTGCTCTTCACTCCAAATGCGGCAATTTTGCTTATTTACGTAGCCATTCAACCAGAAATGAGCCTCATCGCTGAACAAAATTTGTCGATAAAAAAGCGGATTTTCTGCCAACTTTTCTAGGGCCCATTCACTGAAAATTCGACGTTGTGGCAGATCGTAAGTCTATTCATGATGAAATGTCAAAGCATACTGAGCATATTTCTCTTTGACACCATGTCTGAAATCCCACGTGATCTGTCAAATACTAATGCATGAAAATCCTAACCTCAAAAGAATCACCCTTTATTTTTTCTGGTTGGGTAGCACAAATCATTAGGTGTAAGGGGATGTTCGCCAAACATTGTCAAAAACAAATCTATTTTACGCTAAAAACAGGCATTTCTGCAATGAAATTAAAGATATATTGTCAATTCTGGCTAAAAATTAAAGAAATATACAAATCTAAACCAGAATTATTGCAAAAACGTAGCAAAATTCCACTTCCATTCTATGGAAAACCAGGCAAGATGTATTTTGAAATTCATAAAGTAATTTGTAATATATTAAATGTGGATTACTTCAGGAATCATTGTTTTGCAACATATACTCGGATTTTTATTATTTTCTTCCATTTTTTCAGTAAAAAATTGTTTCTCCTATAACTCTTCATACATCTTCGTTGCATGTTTATGCTTCTTCTTATTTTTTCATGTTGTCATCATATTTGTTCGTGTAGTGTAATGCGCTTTACGGACTATCAGTTATTCCGGACGGAATATCGGACACGAGCACTGTCGTCCGGAATAACTAATAGTCTGTAAACCGCATAAGGGCAAAACTTGAACGAACACACAACAAATAGACGAACCTCTGTCGTAGTGTTTATCCGGCCGTCTAAGGTCCGCTTTAATGGGATCGATAAGACATTTATAGACATTTTACTTACCTCCGACAATTCTTAGCGTTCGGCCACACTGGAAGATTCTTTACAAACACAGACATTTCGTCCGGAATAACTAATAGTCTGTAAGGCGCATTACTGACATTATTTCCTTATTGTAATAATCGAATTGCAACCAACCATTTCTCTGGGTGTGTTTATGGTACAAAACACCACATCTGATTTATAGTACAAAAAATCTCATCATGTGAATTTCCTAACCTTCTAAGTTGTATGTTCCAATTCCATGTCATTTTCCGCTTTCATTAATGTTTTGGATTTCCAATCCCATTGCATTTTACAAATTCATCTATCCTCGGTACTCTCTTAATTCGACTGGTGGCAAAAATCATATATTAATAAAAAGGAATATAATTAGTTGAAAATTAATGTGAAATTTCATAGTAACATACAACAAATATTTTATTAAAGAATAGCAACATGGGGTTTATCAATTTTGTGCCGAAACGTAATAAAGAACGCAAACGTGGTTAATGAAAAATTGCGTGAAAAAGTAATGAAGTGACAAGTGAAAAAGGTGCCCCAAATCGTATCGTATATCAGCAGCATACTAGCAGAAGAAACAAAATATTCGGTAAATTTGTGATTAAATTGTAAAAATATGAATTTGGTAAACGTGTTGTGATGGTTCGCAATAAAATTTATTGTCTACAAGACAATAAAGCTATTTTAAGTACAAAAGACTTTGTCAAAATTGTATGCGATGGTAGGAAAGAGGGGTGAAGTAAACGATAAAGAAAGAAGAAAAGATTGCAACAGAAAAAAGTAAAGATGAAATAGAAAATATTTTCAAGGTTTACAGCGCTGTTTACTGCGGAAAGAAAATCTTCTTGGACCCAAAAACAAAAAATCATACAATTTAGCACAAAACAATACTGGCATCAACGACGACAAAATGTAAACCGAAAAACACTTCTCCCGCAGTGGGTTGTAGTTGATCAAATGACAAAAAATAAAACAAAGTTAATTGTTTGTGCTTTTGACGATAATAATACAATAATGATTTGTGAGTACGCGTGTATGTGTACATTGTCGTCCCGAGTAATCACACATAGATACAATAACCATCCGTCGTTGTCGTCTGTACCGTACAACAACAAAATGTGTGCGTACATTTCGATAAATGTGTTTTCGTTATAAGAAATTGTTTTAGTATTCTTATTTCCTCCTATTTGCTCTTATTCTCAAAAAAAAAAGAAAAAACAAAACAAAAATATATACAAATAAAATTAAGAAATTTCAAGAATGAAAATACTGTGTACAAAATCAAACGAACAAGTGAATCAACCTTTCGACTATAATATAAATATATTAAGCAAGTAACAAAAGCAGCGAAGCTGACGTCGACGCCTACTTTACAGTTGTATGCTGCATTTTGCTTGAAATGAATATCAAAACAAACAAAAAAAACTATAGTAGTCGTCCACATCTTAACGGTATTGCAAAAGCTACTGCGACGTCAGCAGCTAATTTCAAACAACAAACTTTCAACTGCCTGAGAAGATATTCCGATATATCATATTTAGAAAAAAAAAACAACAACAAAGCAGACACTCTCGTAGGCTCTGCAATACAAAGACGAGAAGTCATGCCCCAACTGTAATTCCCCCTCTCCTTTACAACAAAAGTGAAATCGTGCACAATGTTGTTTTTGTGTCTGAGCCCATCTCTGCAATCATTCCCCCGTTCACCCATCATCTACAGTAATATCCAACATCATCCGAAATATGCTGTATTTTTTGCACAAAACATCAATGATTAAGATCGTCTTTTAAAAAGAGAGTTTCTAGCGACTATGTAGTAGGCAGTCATTGAACAAAGAAAGCAAAGCTGATTTTTTGCAATAAGAGAATAATGGCTTTAAAAGTTATATATAAGATGTAACACAACTAAAACAATATACATATTTTATACATAATCCAATTGATATATTAAGGGCCGGTTTTTCTCAATGGCTATTTATTATTAATAATTGTGATACCACAAGTGGTGAACTACTCTCTTATCAATGAGTGCTGCCCGTTTTTGTGTTTAGCTCAATGACGCGGGGCATCTTTTTTATAGCCAATAAACTTTGAAACACTCAGAAATGTCACCCGCATTAATGAAAGTAGACACTCCACCGCTGAAAAAGTTGGGATTGAACAAATGACCATTTGTATGCAGCGGTATACTTACCTTTGCTCTACGGTGGCTCCCTGTGGCAAACGTAAGGCAGAATATCTGCATAAAAATGTAGACTCTAGTTTATGCTATTTCCGAAAAAATAAATCAGAGTTTAATTTATATAGCTTGGCTAACCGCTGGAAATTTTTTTGTTAGGTAA
This sequence comes from Haematobia irritans, assembly GCF_050003625.1. NCBI lineage: Eukaryota > Metazoa > Arthropoda > Insecta > Diptera > Muscidae > Haematobia > Haematobia irritans. The sequence continues at coordinate 137,993,938 of NC_134400.1, forward strand.
GAACTCGTAATTGTTTTCCAATAACCAAATTTAAGCTCACTCCCAAATTTCGATAAAAGCTTCTAATATAGCCATTCAAAATATTAAATGTCGAGTAACTAACAGGTTGGCTGATAAGTCCCCGGTCTAACAAAGAAAAACACATTTTTTTGTCAAAATTCGTTTTTATTATTCAACATAATTCCCTTCAAGAGCGATACAACTATTATAACGACTTCCAATTTTTTGATACCATTTTGTTAGTACTCCTTCGGTTTTGCCTCAAAATAGGCCTCAGTTTCGGCGATCACCTCTTCATTGCAGCCAAAATTTTTCCCTGCGAGCATCCTTTTGAGGTCTGAGAACAAGAAAAAGTCGCTGGGGCCAGATCTGGAGAATACGGTGGGGTGGGGAAGCAATTCGAAGCCCAATTCATGAATTTTTGCCATCGTTCTCAATGACTTGTGGCACGGTGCGTTGTCTTGGTGGAACAACAACTTTTTTCTTCTTCATATGGGGCCGTATTGCCGCGATTTCGACCTTCAAACGCTCCAATGACGCCATATAATAGTCACTGTTGATGATTTTTCCCTTCTCAAGATAATCGATAAAAATTATTCCATGCGCATCCCAAAAAACAGAGACCCTTACTTTGCCAGCGGACTTTTGAGTATTCCACGATTCGGAGACGGTTCACCGGTCGCTGTCCACTCAGCCGACTGTCGATTGGACTCAGGAGTGTAGGGATGGAGCCATGTTTCATCCATTGTCGCATATCGATCGAAAAACACGGGTGTATTACGAGCTGCAAACACCGCTCAGAATCATCAACACGTTGTTGTTTTTGGTCAAATGTGTGCTCGCGCGACACTCATTTTGCACAGAGCTTCCGCATATTCAAATATTGATGAATGATACGACCAACACATTCCTTTGATGTCTTTAAGGACTCTGCTATCTCGATCAACTTCATTTTACGGTCATTCAAAATCGTTTTGAGGATTTTTTTTTGATGTATTCGTCGGTAACCACCTCTTTCGAGCGTCCACTGCGTTCACCGTCCTCCGTGCTCATTTCACCACGCTTGAATTTTGCATACCAATCAATTATTGTTGATTTCCCTGGGGCAGAGTCCGGAAACTCATTATCAAGCCCAGTTTATGCTTCCACCGTATTTTTTCCATTCAGAAAACAGTATTTTATCAAAATACGAAATTCCTTTTTTCCATTTTTTTCACAATAACAAAAGTTGCTTCACAAAAGACGCTCTATCTCACAAACTAATTGACTTACAGACGTCAAATTTTGACACGAATCATTTGAAGGTTGGTACTATATAAAAATAATATGCATTTAATACTAGCAACGTCATCTATGTGTCAGACCTGGGACTTATCAGCCAATCCTTTCTTATTTTTCTTGTATATAAAAAACATTTGATCATATTTATTATCACGATATACATCTATTATTCCTTGGGAGCTCTATTAATGATTTTGTTTAATCGGGCCTTAGAGGATATTAGTCAGTGGGTGAAGTTATATGGTATTGTTTTGTATACGTCTTGGGACAATTCGTGTAAAGCTACCTGATCCTGATATAATTTTAAAGGGCTGTTGTTGTTGTTCTAACAGTTTTTAATGTAGTTTCATCCATTTTGTAGTTCAGCTGGTATCCAGATCAAGGAACTCTGCGACAAGGATGGGGTGTGTCCAGAGTGATCTGGTAGTGAGACGGGTAGGCTTAGCTGGACAAGCAAAAAGGTGACGAGTGTCATGTGGCCCTTGATTACAGATGGGACACACGTCAGCTACGCAACATAGTAGAACTACTAGTGGACGTAACGGTGCTGTCTTTGTAACCCTTTGGAGTTGTTTGTGTTTTCTCAGGAAATAGGTCTTTGCAGATTTGAAAACCCCTTATGAACAACGAACTTCAACTAAAGGTATGCACTTTTTCGTTTCCTAAGCCCTTTTGCCATCAGAATCTCATTATTTTAGAAGATTTTCTGAATATAACTACATCCACCACTCCTTGCCAATTTTCGGAATTGTATTAGTTGAATACTTTCCTTAGGTTAGGTTAGGTGGCAGTCCGATGTATCAGGCTCACTTAGACTATTCAGTCCATTGTGATACCACATTGGTCAACTTCTCTCTTATCACTGAGTGCTGGCCGTGCTGAAAATGGTGTGTATCGGTCCATGTTTTGGTATAGCCCTCATATAGACCGATTTCCCAATTTTACTTCTTGGGCTTCTATAAACCATAGTTTCTATCAGATTTCCCTGAAATTGGAAATCTACATGTATTTTAGGATCACAAATAGGAGTGCCGAAAATGTTGCCTATTTATATAGCTCCCATATATCACGATTTTACTCCTTGGGCTTCTAGAAACCGTATTTTCTATCCGATTTATCTTAAACTTCAAATACAAAGGTATTTTAGGACCACAAATAGGTGTGAAGAAAATGATAGTTATCGGTTCATGTGTTGCTATAGCTCCCATATAGACCGATCTTCCAATTTTATTTTTTGGCTTCTAGAAAGCCTACTTTTTATCCGATTTGCCTAAAATTTTAAATCTAGAAGTATTTGAAGATCACAAATAGGTGTAACGGAAATGAGGTGAATCAGCCCATGTGTTGGTATAGCCCACATATAGACCGATCTCCCGATTTTACTCCAAGGGCAGTAGGTTTTATCCGATTTTCATGAAATTGCAAATCTTGTGGTATTTTATATATACAGTCATTGTAAAACAAGATTGTTTTGAAAATTCGTCCTATTTTCATCGATATATTTGAACCACTTAACTTATCACAGATCCATTACATACGCTTGTTCGTCATCTCAATACCTTGCATTCAAGTACAAACAACGATTTAATCGGACATTTCTAACTTGAGTTATAAATTGTTTAGTGAAAAAAGTCGGAAAACTAAAAATAACGGGATATCTCAAAAACGGTTCCATAAAAAAATTTTAACCTTCATTTTCGAATTCAGCAGATCAAAATACATAAGAAAAATCTTCAAATGTACATTTTCAGTGAAAAATAGTGTTAACAAACACAACACACAAAAATTCATATTTGGATATAAAACAAGTATATACAGCATTAAGTTCGGCCGGGCCGAATCTTAAATACCCACCACCATGAACCAAATATTAGGGTTTCCTTTGAAATTTCAGGAGGGCTTGAGGACTTGAGGACACTTCCCGAAGATAAATTTAAAGATTTCACCTATGAGGACTATATCAGATTCTGGATTTATAAGAAACATTTTTGTTTGAGTTTTAGAGGAATCATTAACATCTCTTGTAGGTGTGCAAGAAAATTATAAAATAACGTCTTGATTTGAAATCTTAAATCTGTAGAAGTAAAATCTGGAAATTTTACATTGAGTTTCAAACAATTTTCATGATCAGTGCGCCTTCTACACCCTCAAAAAGTAAAGTCGGTCTATATGGAGGCATTACCAAATGGACCGATAAAAACTTAATCCGATACACGTTTTTGTGAGCCTAAAATACCAGAATATTTACAATTTCAGGCAAATCAGATAAAAACTACGGTTTCTAGAAACCCAAGGAGTTAAATCGGGAGATCGTTCCTATGGGGGCTATACTAAAATATGGACCGAAACTCACCGTTTTCGGCACACCTCTTTATGACCCGAAAATACCTCTAGATTTCCAATTTCAGGCAAATAGGATAAAAACTTCGGATCCTAGAAGCCCAAGAAGTAAAATCGGGAAATCGGTCTATATGGGGGCTATACCAAAATATGGACCGATACTCACCATTTTCGGCACACCTCTTTATGGTCCTAAAATACCTCTAGATTTCCAATTTCAGACAAATTGGATAAAAACTACGGTTTCTTTAAGCCCAAGACCCCAAATCAGGAGGTCGTTTTATATGGGGACCAACCAACACATGGACCGATACTCACAATTTTTGGCACACGTATTTGTGGTCCTACAATACCTCTAGATTTCCAATTTCAGGTAAATTGAATAAAAACTGCGGTTTCTATAAGCCCAAGAAGTAAAATCGGGAGATCGGTCTATATGGGGGCTATACCAAAACATGGACCGATACTCACCATTTTTGGCACACCTCTTTATGGTCATAAAATATCTCTAGATTTCAAATTTCAGGCAAATTGGATAAAAACTACGATTTCTATAAGCCCAAGACCCCAAATCGGGAGGTCGATTTATATGGGGACTATATCAAAACCTGGACCGATATAGCCCATCTTCGAACTTGACCTGCCTGCAGACAAAAGACGAGTTTGTGCAAAATTTCAGCACGATTGCTTCATTATTGAAGACTGTAGCGTGATTACAACAGACAGACAGACAGCCAGACAGACAGACGGACATCGTTATATCGTCTTAGAATTTCTCCCTGATCAAGAATATATATACTTTATATAGTCGGAAATCGATATTTCGATGTGTTACAAACGGAATGACAAACTTATTATACCCCCGTCACCATTCTATGGTGGATTGGAGACATCTGGGGGGAACACAACTAAAACTCTGGTTAAAATTTACATATATGGACGAACGAACACGAAACTGAAAAATATTAATTTTATAACAAATTTAAACCACACACACATTGTTATTATTTTAAAATATAATTAAAACCATTTAATTCAATATTTATTTCGATAGAAATTTTACTTCTTTTGTTTTATTTATTTTAAGTTGCACTTAATTTTATACTTTTTAACACTGCATAATTCAACTGCTTACGTCCTCTCTCTCTTTTGAAGCCGTACTTAAAGATTACAGTAGGAATAAAACAAAACCAAATTTAAATTTTAAAACCTTGTTTGCATAAGAAACAGTGTTTCCAAACTTTTTGACAAACTTCTAACTTTGATTTTTTAGTTTTGGCCAATGGGATCGACCACTGTGCAATGTACATAGTGAAAATTTCGTGGAAATCGATTTTATTTTTGTTTTACCCTCTACCATAGGAGATGTCCCAGACACCAGGTTACATATTCTGGATTGTGGTGAAATTCTGAATCGATCTAGACATGTCCGTCCATCCGTAATAAGTATAGCCCCCATATGAACTAATTCTCAGGTTTGACTTCTTGAGCTTACAGTAGCGGCATTTTCTCGCCTTGAAATTCCTGCAATGACGCTATTTTCCATCTAACTAGTCCAAAAATTGTATAGTATATGTAGCCTCGATTCAAATCGATCTCCCAAATTGTTCTGTATTGTATTTTTCTTTTTGCTGCTGAGGCTTACTGGGGTTCCATAATTCATACGACCCGAGAACTATGTCAATAAATAGAATAAATGCTGTAACACCGTCTTATAACAAGATCAAGACTTCATTGGATTAGGTGCCATCGTACTCCTTGTTTAAAAGAGTAAATATTAATCAATTTCAATTCGAATATAAAATAAATTTCATTTAGCTATTATTTCTGGCTATTTTTTTTTACAAATATTAGCTATTTTCTTCTATAAATTTTGTTTGATCTACACACAACAAAAATATGTTTTGTCTTAAATCACGAAATTAATTGATCCAATAAATTTTTAATTGAAATGCCTTCAACAACAAAGAAATGATATTATCAATTAAAAAAAATATTGAAACTTAAGATGCCTGTGTGGTGAAATTTGGCTTGCCACTGTATTTGATGGAGTCAATAACGTTTTTGAATACGACTTTTGGATCATTTTTACCATGTTGTCTTTGAGAGATCGTTTTCTGTACGCGTAGCCAGGTTGTGGAACTCGCTACCTCACCAACTTAAAAATTTCTCAATTACTCCTTTTACATTTAAAAGGAATTGTTAAGTTACTTATCTTCTCTATAATGCAAATATTTAGCAACTCACTGACAATTTCAAAATCCATATGTTTTAATTTCTTCTTTACTATGTATAAAAGGTTGTGCGTTAGGATTTTAATTTTTTTAAATTTTTTTTAGTTTTGTTTTAATAATAAGGTTAAGTTTTTATTTGGAATACTAGAGTTCTATTGATTGAATTCTATCAACATGTTATTCAGAAAGGCGTTGGTTGATTAACCCTTGTGCACTCCTTGGATAAGTGTCCTTTACGCATGCGAATTATTATAGCGGTTTATGGAAATATTTTATTATTATGTATCTTTCAAAAACATACATTTCGTCCCTGTAATGGATAAATAAAAGTTTCAAAAAATATCCAATAACTAAAGGAATACAAATTACGTTTTAAAATCCATGGTGGGTCAAATTAAATAAATAAATAAAATAAAAAAATTTAAAAAATTAATTGATATTATTAATTTTTGTGATTGATTTTTGTCTCAATTAAACCATTTAAATTTTTAGTTGAATATTTTTTTGAATTAAGATGTATAATTGGCAAAATTTTCGTGAATTTTTTATGTGTAGTAGAGGTGTGCACGTGAGTGACATTTCATCCACACTCACGAAGCAAAATGTTTATTCACGCACAATACGTTTGGTAGACACTCACACTTACGCACATTTACGAAATGAAAACCAGTGTCACGCACGAACTAATTTTAAAGACTCACGCTCACGCACGATTCACGATAATTAACGTGACTCACGACATTTTCCAACCGGAAAAGAGCAAAGGTAACAAAATTAATAGGATATAGTTCGACAGCTAAATAATATTCAGTTACCATATCAGAAAGAATTAAATCTTGATTTTTTCGTGAGTCTGATTTTGTAGAAATTTTCTTCACGCACATTCATGAACCAATTTTATTTCTCACGCACGACATATTTGTTTTAGTCCCATTCACCCACATTCACGAAAGTTGCTTCAGATTTTGTTCACGACTCACGTGATTCACGTGTGAATCACACGGGTCACGACAGGTTCGTATCACGCGCACAGCTCTACTGTGTAGCTATTTTTGCTTCTTAATATATGGAAATACTGACTGGAACGAGTTGTTTTTTTTAGCATAAAAGAACTCGTTATGGAAGTCTCATTTCATTATTGTAAAGAATCGATTGGATTGAATCGACATTTTTTGAAGAAATGAACAAAACGAAAATTCGCTTTTCTTTTTTATACCCACCACCATAGAATGGTGATGGTGGTATAATAAGTTTGTCATTCCATTTGTAACACATCGAAATATTGATTTCCGACTATATAATGTATATATATTCTTGGTCAGGGAGAAATTCTAAGGCGATATAACCATCTGTCTGGCTGTCTGTTGTAATCACGCTACAGTCTTCAATAATGAAGCAATGCCGAAAATAAAAACGATAAAACGATGGGTTTTTGGCTTATAGAAACCGTAGTTTTTACCCAATTTGCATGTAATTGGAAATCTGGAGGGCATCGGTCCATGTTTTGATATAGCCTCCATATAGACTGATCACCCGATTTTGGGTCTTGGACTCATAGTAAATTGAAAATCTAGAGGTATTTTAGGACCATAAAGAGGTGTGCCGAAAGTGGTGAGTATCGGTCCATGATTTGATATAGTCCCCATATAAATCGACATCCCGATTCGGGGTCTTGGGCTTATAGAAACCATAGTTTTTATCCAATTTGCTGAATTTGGAAATCTAGAGGTATTTTAGGACCATAAAGAGGACCATGTTCTTATATAGCTCCCATATAGACCGATCTCCCGATTTTACTTCTTGGGCTTCTAGAATCCGTAGTTGTTATCCAATTTGCCTGAAATTGGAAATCTAGAGGTATTTTGGGACCATAAAGAGGTTTTGCGAAAATGTTTTGGTATAGCCCCCATGTAGACCGATATCTCGATTTTGCTTCTTGGGCTTCTTGAATCAGTAGGTTTTGTCCAATTTGCCCGAAATTGGAAATCTAGAGGTATTTTAGAACCGTAAATAGGTGTGCCGAATATCGGTACTGTTTTTGATATAGTCCTCTGATAAACCGGTCTAGATTCTAGGACTACAATTAGATGTGCTTGAATATTGTGAGTATTCGTCCATGTTTTTGGCATAGCCTCCATAAGACTGATCACTCGATTTAACTCCTTGGGTTTTTAAAAACCGTAATTTGTATCCGATTTGCCTAAAATTGTAAATATAAAAACGCGTATAGGATTTAGTATTTATCGGTCCATTTGTTAAGGCCTCCACTACTTGAGGGTACAGAAAATGCACTGATCATGAAAATTGCTTGAAACTGAATGTAAAATATCCAGATTTTACTTCTTGTTATCATTTGAATTATGGGGGTAAAAATCTACAGATTTTAGATTTCAAATCAAGGCATTATTTCATAATTTTCTGGCACACTTGCAAGCGATGTTTATGATTCCTATAAAACTCAAACAAAAATGGTTCTTATTAATCCAGAATCTGATCTAGTCTTCATAAATAAAATCTTTAAATTTATGTTCGGGAAGCGTACTGGTTGAACTGATTTGCTTGGGAAAGAAAACTATTATATTTGATTCATGGTGGTGGGTATTTAAGATTCGGCCTGGCCGAACTTACTGCTGTATACATATACTTGTTTTATAAAGGGTGATTTGTTAAGAGCTTGATAACTTTTTTTAAAAAAAAAAACGCATAAAATTTGCAAAATCTCATCGGTTCTTTATTTGAAACGTTAGATTGGTCCATGACATTTACTTTTTGAAGATAATTTCATTTAAATGTTGACCGCGGCTGCGTCTTAGGCGGTCCATTCGGAAAGTCCAATTTTGGGCAACTTTTTCGAGCATTTCGGCCGGAATAGCCCGAATTTCTTCGGAAATGTTGTCTTCCAAAGCTGGAATAGTTGCTGGCTTATTTCTGTAGACTTTAGACTTGACGTAGCCCCACAAAAAATAGTCTAAAGGCGTCAAATCGCATGATCTTGGTGGCCAACTTACAAATTTAATTTTATAACAAATTTAAACCACACACACATTGTTATTATTTTAAAATATAATTAAAACCATTTAATTCAATATTTATTTCGATAGAAATTTTACTTCTTTTGTTTTATTTATTTTAAGTTGCACTTAATTTTATACTTTTTAACACTGCATAATTCAACTGCTTACGTCCTCTCTCTCTTTTGAAGCCGTACTTAAAGATTACAGTAGGAATAAAACAAAAACAAATTTAAATTTTAAAACCTTGTTTGCATAAGAAACAGTGTTTCCAAACTTTTTGACAAACTTCTAACTTTGATTTTTTAGTTTTGGCCAATGGGATCGACCACTGTGCAATGTACATAGTGAAAATTTCGTGGAAATCGATTTTATTTTTGTTTTACCCTCTACCATAGGAGATGTCCCAGACACCAGGTTACATATTCTGGATTGTGGTGAAATTCTAAATCGATCTAGACATGTCCGTCCATCCGTAATAAGTATAGCCCCCATATGAACTAATTCTCAGGTTTGACTTCTTGAGCTTACAGTAGCGGCATTTTCTCGCCTTGAAATTCCTGCAATGACGCTATTTTCCATCTAACTAGTCCAAAAATTGTATAGTATATGTAGCCTCGATTCAAATCGATCTCCCAAATTGTTCTGTATTGTATTTTTCTTTTTGCTGCTGAGGCTTACTGGGGTTCCATAATTCATACGACCCGAGAACTATGTCAATAAATAGAATAAATGCTGTAACACCGTCTTATAACAAGATCAAGACTTCATTGGATTAGGTGCCATCGTACTCCTTGTTTAAATGAGTAAATATTAATCAATTTCAATTCGAATATAAAATAAATTTCATTTAGCTATTATTTCTGGCTATTTTTTTTTACAAATATTAGCTATTTTCTTCTATAAATTTTGTTTGATCTACACACAACAAAAATATGTTTTGTCTTAAATCACGAAATTAATTGATCCAATAAATTTTTAATTGAAATGCCTTCAACAACAAAGAAATGATATTATCAATTAAAAAAATATTGAAACTTAAGATGCCTGTGTGGTGAAATTTGGCTTGCCACTGTATTTGATGGAGTCAATAACGTTTTTGAATACGACTTTTGGATCATTTTTACCATGTTGTCTTTGAGAGATCGTTTTCTGTACGCGTAGCCAGGTTGTGGAACTCGCTACCTCACCAACTTAAAAATTTCTCAATTACTCCTTTTACATTTAAAAGGAATTGTTAAGTTACTTATCTTCTCTATAATGCAAATATTTAGCAACTCACTGACAATTTCAAAATCCATATGTTTTAATTTCTTCTTTACTATGTATAAAAGGTTGTGCGTTAGGATTTTAATTTTTTTAATTTTTTTTTAGTTTTGTTTTAATAATAAGGTTAAGTTTTTATTTGGAATACTAGAGTTCTATTGATTGAATTCTATCAACATGTTATTCAGAAAGGCGTTGGTTGATTAACCCTTGTGCACTCCTTGGATAAGTGTCCTTTACGCATGCGAATTATTATAGCGGTTTATGGAAATATTTTATTATTATGTATCTTTCAAAAACATACATTTCGTCCCTGTAATGGATAAATAAAAGTTTCAAAAAATATCCAATAACTAAAGGAATACAAATTACGTTTTAAAATCCATGGTGGGTCAAATTAAATAAATAAATAAAATAAAAAAATTTAAAAAATTAATTGATATTATTAATTTTTGTGATTGATTTTTGTCTCAATTAAACCATTTAAATTTTTAGTTGAATATTTTTTTGAATTAAGATGTATAATTGGCAAAATTTTCGTGAATTTTTTATGTGTAGTAGAGGTGTGCACGTGAGTGAAATTTCATCCACACTCACGAAGCAAAATGTTTATTCACGCACAATACGTTTGGTAGACACTCACACTTACGCACATTTACGAAATGAAAACCAGTGTCACGCACGAACTAATTTTAAAGACTCACGCTCACGCACGATTCACGATAATTAACGTGACTCACGACATTTTCCAACCGGAAAAGAGCAAAGGTAACAAAATTAATAGGATATAGTTCGACAGCTAAATAATATTCAGTTACCATATCAGAAAGAATTAAATCTTGATTTTTTCGTGAGTCTGATTTTGTAGAAATTTTCTTCACGCACATTCATGAACCAATTTTATTTCTCACGCACGACATATTTGTTTTAGTCCCATTCACCCACATTCACGAAAGTTGCTTCAGATTTTGTTCACGACTCACGTGATTCACGTGTGAATCACACGGGTCACGACAGGTTCGTATCACGCGCACAGCTCTACTGTGTAGCTATTTTTGCTTCTTAATATATGGAAATACTGACTGGAACGAGTTGTTTTTTTTAGCATAAAAGAACTCGTTATGGAAGTCTCATTTCATTATTGTAAAGAATCGATTGGATTGAATCGACATTTTTTGAAGAAATGAACAAAACGAAAATTCGCTTTTCTTTTTTATACCCACCACCATAGAATGGTGATGGTGGTATAATAAGTTTGTCATTCCATTTGTAACACATCGAAATATTGATTTCCGACTATATAATGTATATATATTCTTGGTCAGGGAGAAATTCTAAGGCGATATAACCATCTGTCTGGCTGTCTGTTGTAATCACGCTACAGTCTTCAATAATGAAGCAATGCCGAAAATAAAAACGATAAAACGATGGGTTTTTGGCTTATAGAAACCGTAGTTTTTACCCAATTTGCATGTAATTGGAAATCTGGAGGGCATCGGTCCATGTTTTGATATAGCCTCCATATAGACTGATCACCCGATTTTGGGTCTTGGACTCATAGTAAATTGAAAATCTAGAGGTATTTTAGGACCATAAAGAGGTGTGCCGAAAGTGGTGAGTATCGGTCCATGATTTGATATAGTCCCCATATAAATCGACATCCCGATTCGGGGTCTTGGGCTTATAGAAACCATAGTTTTTATCCAATTTGCTGAATTTGGAAATCTAGAGGTATTTTAGGACCATAAAGAGGACCATGTTCTTATATAGCTCCCATATAGACCGATCTCCCGATTTTACTTCTTGGGCTTCTAGAATCCGTAGTTGTTATCCAATTTGCCTGAAATTGGAAATCTAGAGGTATTTTGGGACCATAAAGAGGTTTTGCGAAAATGTTTTGGTATAGCCCCCATGTAGACCGATATCTCGATTTTGCTTCTTGGGCTTCTTGAATCAGTAGGTTTTGTCCAATTTGCCCGAAATTGGAAATCTAGAGGTATTTTAGAACCGTAAATAGGTGTGCCGAATATCGGTACTGTTTTTGATATAGTCCTCTGATAAACCGGTCTAGATTCTAGGACTACAATTAGATGTGCTTGAATATTGTGAGTATTCGTCCATGTTTTTGGCATAGCCTCCATAAGACTGATCACTCGATTTAACTCCTTGGGTTTTTAAAAACCGTAATTTGTATCCGATTTGCCTAAAATTGTAAATATAAAAACGCGTATAGGATTTAGTATTTATCGGTCCATTTGTTAAGGCCTCCACTACTTGAGGGTACAGAAAATGCACTGATCATGAAAATTGCTTGAAACTGAATGTAAAATATCCAGATTTTACTTCTTGTTATCATTTGAATTATGGGGGTAAAAATCTACAGATTTTAGATTTCAAATCAAGGCATTATTTCATAATTTTCTGGCACACTTGCAAGCGATGTTTATGATTCCTATAAAACTCAAACAAAAATGGTTCTTATTAATCCAGAATCTGATCTAGTCTTCATAAATAAAATCTTTAAATTTATGTTCGGGAAGCGTACTGGTTGAACTGATTTGCTTGGGAAAGAAAACTATTATATTTGATTCATGGTGGTGGGTATTTAAGATTCGGCCTGGCCGAACTTACTGCTGTATACATATACTTGTTTTATAAAGGGTGATTTGTTAAGAGCTTGATAACTTTTTAAAAAAAAAAAAACGCATAAAATTTGCAAAATCTCATCGGTTCTTTATTTGAAACGTTAGATTGGTCCATGACATTTACTTTTTGAAGATAATTTCATTTAAATGTTGACCGCGGCTGCGTCTTAGGCGGTCCATTCGGAAAGTCCAATTTTGGGCAACTTTTTCGAGCATTTCGGCCGGAATAGCCCGAATTTCTTCGGAAATGTTGTCTTCCAAAGCTGGAATAGTTGCTGGCTTATTTCTGTAGACTTTAGACTTGACGTAGCCCCACAAAAAATAGTCTAAAGGCGTCAAATCGCATGATCTTGGTGGCCAACTTACCGGTCCATTTCTTGAGATGAATTGTTCTCCGAAGTTTTCCCTCAAAATGGCCATAGAATCGCGAGCTGTGTGGCATGTAGCGCCATCTTGTTGAAACCACATGTCAACCAAGTTCAGTTCTTCCATTTTTGGCAACAAAAAGTTTGTTAGCATCGAACGATAGCGATCGCCATTCACCGTAACGTTGCGTCCAACAGCATCTTTGAAAAAATACGGTCCAATGATTCCACCAGCGTACAAACCACACCAAACAGTGCATTTTTCGGGATGCATGGGCAGTTCTTGAACGGCTTCTGGTTGCTCTTCACTCCAAATGCGGCAATTTTGCTTATTTACGTAGCCATTCAACCAGAAATGAGCCTCATCGCTGAACATAATTTGTCGATAAAAAAGCGGATTTTCTGCCAACTTTTCTAGGGCCCATTCACTGAAAATTCGACGTTGTGGCAGATCGTAAGTCTATTCATGATGAAATGTCAAAGCATACTGAGCATCTTTCTCTTTGACACCATGTCTGAAATCCCACGTGATCTGTCAAATACTAATGCATGAAAATCCTAACCTCAAAAGAATCACCCTTTATATGGTTAAATCAAAAACTAGGCGCTGTGGCGAAATTCCGGACACTGTTGAATGATGCCAATTGTTGACATATGTATGTTTCATGGTATAAAATGTTGAACCACCACCGAATTTCAAACCTTAAAATCAACAAATATTATATACAATTCCAAAATTTAAATAGAAAACTTTATCTTATACATTACTTTATCTTAATTGTTTACGATGTTGGGTATTGCGCACGATAATTCGTACTCCCTGTGACTTCAGGGTACCTTTTAACTAAAGATTACAAATACTGTCATCTCTCATAAGGCATTTCATTTTTGTTTTTCTTCACGTTTAAGTTTTCTCAGACAATAAACGGTATTAATAACCAACAATTTCCAGACATTTAAAATTGATGAGATTCTCCAAAGCTTGCATTTACTCTCGCGCTCTCTCCCAATTCTCAAAAAATATACTTTCGTTAAGAAGTGGAGATATTTCTTTCCAAGCGTAGATCAACATGTTTGATTTTTCGTCATCTCTACCATAAATTTTGTGATCTGTGCTACTGCTGCTGGTGTACGACATATTTTGTGTGCAGTTTTTGTGTATTTTTCAGCTCCTAAAGAAGTGATTAAACGTAAATTTTATAAATAAAAAAACAAATGTATTAAATCGAAATTTATTGTTGTTGTTTTAGAATGTGTTTTTGTGTTTGTTGACATTTTTTAAGATAAATGCTTTTTAAAAGCAAGTAAAACAAAAAAAAAACTATCGCATAAAAGAAAATTGTATTGCCAATGTAGAAATTCATTAAAAGTAATTAGCATAATTATCATCATTGACCTTGATTTCCTGGAGAAATTTATAAATTCTTACGAAGACTATAAAGGAATTTGGATTAGTACTATTGACATCAAATGTAAGTATTGATAACGCTATTTATTTATTATATGTTGTTGTTGTTTTTTTCTTATTAAAATGTACCTTAAATTCTTGGAAGGATTTACCGTTTAAATACTGGAAGAAGTCGTTGTATATAATTATAAGAAAAATTGTGAGGTTATGTTGGATCATATATAAAATATTTAAAAAAAAAATGCGCAAAATTTTCGCTTTACTGTGCCGCGACTAGCATGGTAGCGATGCTTTGTACTGTACTTTCATCCTATACTGCTTAAATTTACATTCATTTATTCATCTAATATTTGTCAACCAGTGCTAATTTAATTAGTAAGAGATTTAAATGAATATATACATAAACTTATAACCAGAAATACTGAATCATGAGCTAGTAATATTTCATATAAATTGAGAGCATATATGAATGGACATTTTCAAAATTGTATGTCGATCAAAATTGATTTTTATATTTAGTTGCAAAATTATTGAATATACCGCAATAATGCACTAACATTTCAATGAACAAAAGTATGCTATTGACATACTAACCATAGAAATCCGCATGCCCTGGATGATGAATTATTCAAATGAAATTAGTTTTATCTCTCATTTGTAAGCAAAATATTTCAAAATGTTTAGATACTCCATAATGATACTGATAAGGACACCATAAACATAAGTATTGGTTAAGCTGATATGTTTAAAATCCAATACTAGGACCCATCATCACAATGGACTGAAAAGTCTAAGTGAGCCTGAAACTTAATCGGGCTGCCACTTTAACCTAACCTAGGACATATTGGAGATCTGGTATCTATGATAATAGAATTATCATATCATCACTATCACTCCCAATAGAGAATATTTTGGGTGAATAAATAACATTTATTAAAACATTAAAAGTTGACAATTTTAGTTTGACAAGGGAAAGTTACTACTTCTACCATGAACTTTAATAAAGGGTGATTCTTTTGAGGTTAGGATTTTCATGCATTAGTATTTGACAGATCACGTGGGATTTCAGACATGGTGTCAAAGAGAAAGATGCTCAGTATGCTTTGACATTTCATCATGAATAGACTTACTAACGAGCCACAACGTCGAATTTTCAGTGAATGGGCCCTAGAAAAGTTGGCAGAAAATCCGCTTTTTTATCGACAAATTTTGTTCAGCGATGAGGCTCATTTCTGGTTGAATGGCTACGTAAATAAGCAAAATTGCCGCATTTGGAGTGAAGAGCAACCAGAAGCCGTTCAAGAACTGCCCATGCATCCCGAAAAATGCACTGTTTGGTGTGGTTTGTACGCTGGTGGAATCATTGGACCGTATTTTTTCAAAGATGCTGTTGGACGCAACGTTACGGTGAATGGCGATCGCTATCGTTCGATGCTAACAAACTTTTTGTTGCCAAAAATGGAAGAACTGAACTTGGTTGACATGTGGTTTCAACAAGATGGCGCTACATCCCACACAGCTCGCGATTCTATGGCCATTTTGAGGGAAAACTTCGGAGAACAATTCATCTCAAGAAATGGACCGGTAAGTTGGCCACCAAGATCATGCGATTTGACGCCTTTAGACTATTTTTTGTGGGGCTACGTCAAGTCTAAAGTCTACAGAAATAAGCCAGCAACTATTCCAGCTTTGGAAGACAACATTTCCGAAGAAATTCGGGCTATTCCGGCCGAAATGCTCGAAAAAGTTGCCCAAAATTGGACTTTCCGAATGGACCACCTAAGACGCAGCCGCGGTCAACATTTAAATGAAATTATCTTCAAAAAGTAAATGTCATGGACCAATCTAACGTTTCAAATAAAGAACCGATGAGATTTTGCAAATTTTATGCGTTTTTTTTTTTTTAAAAAGTTATCAAGCTCTTAACAAATCACCCTTTAGAATGTGTTGTTTGTATCAAATGGGAGAAACAATTTCCTGGCACCCAATATTGAGATTTTTGAGGATAATTTATAAATATTACTATAATTCAGAAACATCCCATTGGGTAAATAAATAAAAGGGGGAAAAAATAGCCATCAGAATTTTGTGGTAATTATAGTATAAATAACAAGTAAGGAAAGACTAAAGTCGGGCGGATTTGATTTGGACATTTTCCATACCATATTAAATTCGTCAAATGTGTTGGGTGCTATATATAAAGGTTTGTCCCAAATACATACACTTAAATATCACTCGATCTGGACAGAATTTGATAGACTTCTACAAAATCTATAGACTCAAAATTTAAGTCGGCTAATGAACTAGGGTGGAACACAATGTTAGTAAAAAAATATGGGAAACATTTAAATCTGAAGCAATTTTAAGGAAACTTTGCAAAAGTTTATTTATGATTTATCGCTCGATATATATGTATTAGAAGTTTAGAAAAATTAGAGTCATTTTTACAACTTTTCGACTAAGCAGTGGCGATTTTACAAGGAAAATGTTGGTATTTGGACCATTTTTGTCGAAATCAGAAAAACATATATATGGGAGCTATATCTAAATCTGAACCGATTTCAACCATAGCTACAATGCTAATTCTATTCCATGTGCAACATTTCAACTAAATCGGAGTTAAAATTGGCCCCTGTGGTCATATGAGTGTAAATCGGGCGAAAGCTATATATGGGAGATATATCTAAATCTGAACCGATTTCAAACAAATTTGGCACGCATAGCTACAATGCTAATTCTACTCCTTGTGCAAAATTTCAACTAAATCGGAGTTCAAAATTGGCCTCTGTGGTCATATGAGTGTAAATCGGGCGAAAGCTATATATGGGAGATATATCGAAATATGAACTGATTTCAACCAAATTTGGCACGCATAGCTACAATCCTAATTCTACTCCCTGTGCAAAATTTCAACTAAATCGGAGCAAAAAATTGGTCTCTGTGGTCATATGAGTGTAAATCGGGCGAAAGCTATATATGGGAGCTATATCTAAATCTGAACCGATTTCAACCAAATTTGGCACGCATAGCTACAATGCTAATTCTACTCCCTGTGCAAAATTTCAATTAAATCGGAGTAAAAGATGGGCCACTGTGGTCATATGAGTGTAAATCGGGCGAACGATATATATGAGAGCTGTATCTAAATCTGAACCGATTTCAATAAAATTTGGCACACTTGACTAAACTACTAATTGTACTCCTAGTGCAAAATTTCAACCAAATTGTGGTAAAACTCTGCCTTCTGGGACCGTATTAGTCCACATCGGACGAAAGATATATATGGGAGCTATATCTAAATCTGAACCGATTTCTTCCAAAATCAATAGGGTTCTATTCTGAGCCAATGCACATACTTGTGCCAAATTTGAAGTCGATTGGACTAAAACTGCGGCTTAGACTTTGATTACAAAAATGTGTTCACGGACAGACGGACGTGGCTATATCGACTCAGGAGCCCACCCTGAGCATTTTTGCCAAAGACACCATGTGCCTATCTCGTCTCCTTCTGGATGTTGCAAACATATGCACTAACTTATAATACCCTGTTCCACAGTGTGGCGCAGGGTATAAAAATATATTCATAAAAATGTGTTCACGGAACGACGGAAGGAAGGACAGACGGACATGGCTAGATCGACGCAGGAGCCGGACCTGAGCAATATTGCCAAAGACACCATATATCTATCTCGTCTCCTTCTAGTAGAGCATTTGAAGTTTGTGGGGAATATTTTGAAAAATCGACCGTAACACAAGAATTATACCAATATATTGTCTATTTGTTTATGATTATACCTAAATATTATAGATTTAGATCTGATCAATATTGGTAGTGGCTTAAAAAAAAAGTGTCACATAAGTATCATTGCTCAAAAAATGTGGCAATTTTGCTACTAAATGGGCAAAATGGCAGCACTGCGTATGGACTGAAATATTCTAGAAAAAGTTGTAAAATTCTTGCCGTTTTAATATTTCCCCACCAAGTTCAATTACCCTAGTATAACATATATATTTTTTTACGAATTTAAGTACATACAAATTCATATAATATAGATTGTTACATTTACATTTATACTGAAATTCCGAAATATTGTTATGGAAGATGGAATTTTTACGAAAAACTGTACTCCCGAATTATCCCGTGTTTATCGTTCTCATTTGATAGAAAAACAGACTATCAAAGTCAATTTTGACAATGCGTGGCAACATCTCCCGTCTTTTAGAAGTAAAGGGTGATACGGTCAAAATTTGGTCAAGGGAAAACGCGTGTAAATCGGTGAAATCGTTTATTTAAAAAATCAAATTAAATTTCTTTTTCAAGTTCAATTAGTATAAAATTCAGGGAAAATATTCAGTTAGGCTTTCGCTTTTCCAAATCCGAATTGCCGGGCCTCACGCTTGACACCTGCCATCAGATTTTGTACAGCCACCTTGTCCACCTTCTTCGCCGCAGAAAGCCAGTTTGCCTTGAACTGCTGCTCGTCCTTAGCAGTTTTTTTGGTCTTCTTTAGGTTCCGCTTGACAATAGCCCAGTATTTCTCAATTGGGCGGAGCTCTGGCGTGTTGGGAGGGTTCTTGTCCTTGGGAACCACCTGCACGTTGTTGGCGGCGTACCACTCCATGGCCTTTTTACCGTAATGGCAAGATGCCAAAATAGTACGGAACAACCGTGTTTCTTCAGGAATGGCAGCAGACGTTTATTCAAACACTCTTTCACGTAAATTTCTTGGTTGACAGTCCCGGAAGCTATGAAAATGCTGCTTTTCAAGCCACAGGTACAGATGGCTTGCCAAACCAGATATTTCTTTGCGAACTTTGACAGTTTTATGTGCTTGAAAATAAAGGGTGATTTGTTAAGAGCTTGATAACTTTTTTTTAAAAAAAAACGCATAAAATTTGCAAAATCTCATCGGTTCTTTATTTGAAACGTTAGATTGGTCCATGACATTTACTTTTTGAAGATAATTTCATTTAAATGTTGACCGCGGCTGCGTCTTAGGTGGTCCATTCGGAAAGTCCAATTTTGGGCAACTTTTTCGAGCATTTCGGCCGGAATAGCCCGAATTTCTTCGGAAATGTTGTCTTCCAAAGCTGGAATAGTTGCTGGCTTATTTCTGTAGACTTTAGACTTGACGTAGCCCCACAAAAAATAGTCTAAAGGCGTCAAATCGCATGATCTTGGTGGCCAACTTACCGGTCCATTTCTTGAGATGAATTGTTCTCCGAAGTTTTCCCTCAAAATGGCCATAGAATCGCGAGCTGTGTGGCATGTAGCGCCATCTTGTTGAAACCACATGTCAACCAAGTTCAGTTCTTCCATTTTTGGCAACAAAAAGTTTGTTAGCATCGAACGATAGCGATCGCCATTCACCGTAATGTTGCGTCCAACAGCATCTTTGAAAAAATACGGTCCAATGATTCCACCAGCGTACAAACCACACCAAACAGTGCATTTTTCGGGATGCATGGGCAGTTCTTGAACGGCTTCTGGTTGCTCTTCACTCCAAATGCGGCAATTTTGCTTATTTACGTAGCCATTCAACCAGAAATGAGCCTCATCGCTGAACAAAATTTGTCGATAAAAAAGCGGATTTTCTGCCAACTTTTCTAGGGCCCATTCACTGAAAATTCGACGTTGTGGCAGATCGTTCGGCTTCAGTTCTTGCACGAGCTGTATTTTATACGGTTTTACACCAAGATCTTTGCGTAAAATCTTCCATGTGGTCGAATAACACAAACCCAATTGCTGCGAACGGCGACGAATCGACATTTCACGGTCTTCAGCAACACTCTCAGAAACAGACGCAATATTCTCTTCTGTACGCACTGTACGCATTCGTGTGGTTGGTTTAATGTCCAATAAAGTAAACTGAGTGCGAAACTTGGTCACAATCGCATTAATTGTTTGCTCACTTGGTCGATTATGTAGACCATAAATCGGACGTAAAGCGCGAAACACATTTCGAACCGAACACTGATTTTGGTAATAAAATTCAATGATTTGCAAGCGTTGCTCGTTAGTAAGCCTATTCATGATGAAATGTCAAAGCATACTGAGCATCTTTCTCTTTGACACCATGTCTGAAATCCCACGTGATCTGTCAAATACTAATGCATGAAAATCCTAACCTCAAAAGAATCACCCTTTATCTGCTACCTTTCCCCTTCCTTTTGCCGTATAAAACTCCTGTCCCGGAAGCTGCTTGTAGTCGGCTTTGACGTAGGTTTCGTCGTCCATTACCACGCAGTCAAACTTCGTCAGCATCGTCGTATATAGCCTCCGGGATCGCGCTTTGGCCGTCGTATTTTGTTTATCATCGCGATTTGGAGTCACTACCTTCTTGTAAGTCGATAGTCCGGCTCGTTTTTTGGCTCGATGTACGGTTGTAGACGATACACCCAGCTTATTTGCGGCATCTCGGAGAGAGAGGTTAGGGTTTCGCTTGAATCTACTGGCAACCCTCTTTGTCGTCTCAGCGGCTTCCGGTTTTCGATTTCCCCCCGATCCAGACTTCCTGGCTGTCGACAAACGTTCCCCAAACACTTTAATTACATTTGTAACGGTTGATTTGGCAACTTTTAGCGATTTTGCCAGCTTTGCGTGCGAGTAGCTCGCGATGCACGAGCAAAATTTTGATACACTGCTCTTCTTGCTTGGACGGCATTTTGACAACTGAAGAGTGAATTCCAAAATCAAAATAGGAGCAACATTCTACACACACACACACACACCTTCAAAATGAGGGGTGTTCAGGTTTTTTAAATGCAAAATTGAAAGAAATACGTCAAGTTTATTGACCAAATTTTGACCGTATCACCCTTTATGCAAATTCCAAATCTACAAAAACATAGCAACAATTATAAATTATAAAAATTATGAGTTTAAAAACTAGAAAAAGGTAACATAAATAGTATTAATAACTAAGTAACAGAATTTGAAACAAGCAGATACACAATAATTAAAACAATTAACAAAAAATATAAAAATTACGAAAAAAAATATGTAAAAAAAAATATACATTTAATTAATTATTAATTTAAAAAATTAAAAATAGGAAACAATAAAAAATAAAAAAACAAGTAAGGAAAGTCTAAAGTCGGTAGGGGCCGACTATATTATACCCTGCACCACTTTGTAGATCCACATTTTCGATACCATTTCAAATCAATGTGTTCTACAATATTTATAGACTTCAAATTTAAGTCGGCTTATGCCCTGGGGTGGAACACAATGTTAGGAAAACAAAATATGGGAAACATTTAAATCTGAACCAATTTTGGGGCAACTTCGCAAAAGTGTATTTATGATTTATGGGTCGATAGATATGTATTAGAAATAAAGGAAGATTTGAGTCACTTTTACAAGTTTTCGACTTAGCAGTGGCGATTTTATAAGGAAAATGTGGGTATTCTGGCCATTTATGCTCAAAACGGAAATGCGAGCAACTCGGACAAAATATGACTTTTCTAATGAAGTCGTTAACCTAGGTATAAATATTTGTGGGTTCCGATCTGACCTGCAGGAGGTGAAAAATTCCGCAACGTATTTAGGCGTCTGTGTCATATATACCTTGTGGAAATGTAACAAAACACGTATATCCACAAATTTGCGAAATTCACACCCCAAAAAGTCAATGACACATGGTGTCACATGCTCACGAACATTGAGAGTGTAAACAAATCTAATAATTATATTCAGCTTAATTCTCTTGAAGAAACATCCTAACGTCCCAGAAAACACCTCTAAACAATTCAAAATGACAGGCATCAACAAGCCATGAGCTACTCTCTTCCTAATCACAAACGGAACAAATTCCACATTGTACATATCATTCCCAAAATTCACAGATACATTCCCATGATTAGTGAACCTTAGTTTTGTCAGTATTAATAGAAAGACCATATACATAAAATTCTTGACGTATCGCCAATAACACTTTGCAGGACATCAGGGAAATCGGACTGACTTTTAAACAGAAGTTGTATATCATCAGCAAAAGCAAATGGTAAACAATTCGGACTAGCTACTAAATCAAATAGATCATTAATGAACACAATGAATAAAAGCGGCCCAAGCACAGACCACTAACTACACGCAAATCACTATTTTGAATGATTTTAGGGCCGAAAAAGTGAATTTATATCTTATACGGTTTTTGAGAAATTCCAAAAAAAAAAAACTTTGAACTTATACGGATTTTAGTAAAGTTTTTGACCGAGTGAATCATAAGCTGTTGTTGTATAAGCTGGATAGTATTGGATTGACCAGTACACTTTTGGCTTGGATTTCGTCGTATCTTGAGTGTCGTACACAAATTGTGTCTTTTGGTGGCTCCTATTCGAGGTGCTTTGATGTCCCACCAGGTGTGCCTCAGGGTAGTCATTTGGGGCCTTTCTTATTTTTGTTATTTATAAACGACTTACCTCAGTCCGTAGTTAACTCTAGGATTTTGATGTACGAGTATGCTGATGTTAAGTTATTCTCCTCGTTCGATAATTCTGGTCGGGTGCATTTATTACACGATGATTTGGATAGCTTTGGTGATTGGTGTAGAGTAAATCTAATGGATTTGAACTTTAAGAAATGCAAGTTTATGCGTTTCTTCAGGTCTAGGTCTATGCAGGTCACGTTATTGGAGGAGCTTGATTCTTTTGTTGATCTTGGCATTGTTATGGATCGTAGGCTTAATTTTAATGATCATATTAATTCGATGGTGAGTAAGGCATATGGGGTTCTAGGATTCATAAAGCGTTGGGCGAAGGAGTTTTCGGACACTTATGTTACCATGTTTTTGCTGCCCTTGTTAGACCCATTCTAGAGTATGGTTCCATCGTGTGGGATCCTCAGTATGATGTTTACATTGATAAGATAGAATCGGTTCAGAAGCAGTTCGCTCTGAGACATCTTCATTGGAACAGTGATTTTGTTCTTCCTCCTTATACTTCTAGATTGAGGCTGATTCATTTGCCTACTCTTAGGAGCCGACGGACGATATTGAGCTCCACGATGATATATAGGCTAGTTTGTGGGGATATTCCATGCTCTGAATTAATATCTAGGATTAGGATAAATGTTCCTTTAAGGGCATCTTGGAATTACCAGTTTATTTTCATTGATTTTCAACGTTCGAATTATACTTCTGTGGAGCCTATTCGTAGGATGTGCATTAATTTTAATTCAATCTACGAGAGCAGTTCGGAAACTTCTTAGCCTAGCACAAAAAGCGCGGTATAGACAGCAAAAAGTTAAATGTTTTGGAAACTTTCATCTCTGTTATGAACACATGCTAAATTTTGTTTCGATCTGGCAACTCCCTCATATAGAAACAGGTGTTCAAAAAAGATGATCCGCAATTTGTATACCCTGCTCCACACTGTGGAAGTTAGTGCATATGTTTGCAACACCCAGAAGGAGACGAGATAGACACATGGTGTCTTTGGCACAAATGCTCAGGGTGGGCTCTTGAGTCGATATAGCGATGTCCGTCTGTCCGTGAACACAGACAGTTTTAGTCCAATCTACTTCAAATTTGGCACAAGTATGTGTTTTGGCTCAGAATAGATCCCTATTGATTTTGGAAGAAATCGGTTCAGATTTAGATATAGCTCCCATATATATATTTCGCCCGATATGGACTTATATGGCCCCAGAAGCCATAGTTTTACGCTAATTTGCTTAAAATTTTGAACAAGAAGAACAATTAGTTATATAGTCAAGTGTGCCAAATTTTATTTAAATCGGTTCAGATTTAGATATAGCTCCCATATATATCTTTCGCCCGATATGGACTAATACGGTCCCAGAAGCCAGAGTTTTACCCCAATTTGGTTGAAGTTTTGCACAGGGAGTAGAATTAGCATTGTAGCTATGCGTGCCAAATTTGGTTGAAATCGGTTCAGATTAAAATATAGCTCCCATATATAGCTTTCACCCGATTTACACTCATATGACCACAGAGGCCAATTTTTTGCTCCGATTTAGTTGGAATTTTGCACAGAGAGTAGAATTAGCATTGTAGCTATGCGTGCCAAATTTGGTTGAAATCGGTTCAGATTTAGATATAGCTCCAATATATAGCTTTCGGCCGATTTACACTCATATTACCACAGGGGCCAATTTTTTGCTCCGATTTAGTTGAAATTTTGCACAGGGAGTAAAATTAGCATTGCAGCTATGCGTGCCAAATTTGGTTGAAATCGGTTCAGATTTAGATATAGCTCCAATATATAGCTTTCGGCCGATTTCCACTCATATGACCACAGAGGCCAATATTTTGCTCCGATTTAGTTGAAATTTTGCACAGGGAGTAGAATTAGCATTGTAGCTATGCGTGCAAAATTTGGTTGAAATCGGTTCAAATTTAGATATAGCTCCCATATATATGTTCTTCTGATTTCGACAAAAATGGTCAAAATACCAACATTTTCCTTGTAAAATCGCCACTGCTTAGTCGAAAAGTTGTAAAAATGACTCTAATTTTCCTAAGCTTCTAATACATATATATCGAGCGATAAATCATAAATAAACTTTTGCGAAGTTTCCTTAAAATTACTTCAGATGTAAACGTTTCCCATATTTTTATACCCTGCGCCACACTGTGGAACAGGGTATTATAAGTTAGTGCATATGTTTGCAACACCCAGAAAGAGACGAGATAGACACATGGTGTCTTTGACAAAAATGCTTAGGGTGGGCTCCTGAGTCGATATAGCCATGTCCGTCTGTCCGTCTGTCCGTGAACACATTTTTGTAACCAACGGATTAGGTAGTAATTTAAGCCCAATCGACTTCGAATTTGGCACAAGTATGTGTTTTGGGTCAATGTAGAACCCTATTGATTTTGGAAGAAATCGGTTCAGATTTAGATATAGCTCCTATATATATCTTTCGCCCGATATGCACTTATACGGCCCTAGAAGCCTGAGTATTACCCCAATTTGGTTGAAATTTTGCACTAGGAGTACAATTGGTAGTATAGTCAAATGTGTAAAATTTTATTGAAATCGGTTCAGCTTTAGATATAGCTCCCATATATATCTTTCGCCCGATATGGACTAATACGGTCCCAGAAGCCAGAGTTTTACTCCAATTTGGTTGACATTTTGCACAGGGAGTAGAATTAGCATTGTAGTTATGCGTGCCAAATTTGGTTGAAATCGGTTCAGATTTAGATATAGCTCCCATATATAGTTTTCACCCGATTTACACTCATATGACCACAGAGGCCAATTTTTAACTCCGATTCAGTTGAAATTTTGTGGTAACGAAAATTTAGATCTACGGAGTGGTGCAGGGTATAATATAGTCGGCCCCGCCCGACTTTAGACTTTCCTTACTTGTTTTTACTAACATTGTGTTCCTCCCTAGTGCATTAGTCGACTTCAATTTTGAGTCTATAGGTTTTGTAGAAGTCTATCAAATTCTGTCCAGATCGAGTGATATTTAAATGTATGTATTTGGGACAAACCTTTATATATATCCCCCAACACATTTGACGGATGTGATATGGTATCGAAAATTTAAATCTACAAAGTGGTGCAGGGTATAATTTAGTCGGCACCGCCCGACTTTAGACTTTCCGTACTTGTTTTACAATGGAAAAATTAGAAGTGCGTGCTGTCATTAAATATTTATACATAAAAAGGTTTATCGGGACAAGAAATTCATAATGATATGGTGAATGTGTTAGGTGAAAGTGCTCCTTCATATGCAACATTAAAAAATTGTGTTGCTGAATTTAAACGTGGTCGTACAAGCATTGAATATGAACCACGTAGTGGACGTCCAAAAACAGCAACAACAACAGAAATTGTAGCCAAAGTGCATGATATGGTATTAAATGATCGACGAATAAAAGTGCGTGAAATTGCTAATATCATGGGCATCTCAAATGATCGAGTCCATTTAATTTTGCATGAATAACTACAGATGAAAAAGCTTTCTGCAAGATGGGTGCCGCATTTGTTAACAGTCGATCAAAAACCCATAAGAATGTCAAAATTTTATTTCTATAGAAAATTTTGTCAATTTTTTTTTTGCTATAGAAAATTTTGTCAAAATTTTATTTCTATGGAAAATCTTGTCAAAATTTAGTTCTATAGATAATTTTGTCAACATTTTATTTCTAAAGAAAATTTTGTCAAAAGTTTATTTCTATAGAAAATTGAAAATTTGGTCAAAATTTTATTTCTATAGAAAATTTTGTCAAAATTTTATTTCTATTGACAATTTAGATCCCCATCTGTTTCCATTTGGACAAAGTGGTTACATCTCTCGGGGAGCAGTGCCTTCATTATTTTATAGGTCATATATTGGGACTCCCAAACATATTTTACAATAATCGTTTTTACCATCGGATAGGGGACAGAAAATATATATTTCATATACAAATCCCCATTTTTTGCCACTCGGCCACAGTGGGCTCATTTCACTCTGTTTCATATATGCTATTTTAAAAGGTTTTTACATCAATCGAAAGCAATGGTTTCAGTGTTTCTTTGGTTAAATTTTGCTTTGTCTATCTCATCCCGTTTGGCCAATTTATGTCCATTTCTATGGAGGATTATATCGCAATTTTTTTGTTTTTGGTATTCATATATAACTCATTTTTTCACATATAGGTGGAAGTGAAGCGAATATTCCTATACGGATTTATTTAATCTCACATTTTTTAAGGGTGTAGAAAATTGTGGTCGAATATAGATGTAATCTGGTTCACATATAAATATGTATACACGCAAAAAAATAAAACGTTTGGAAAACGTGTACCCAAAACGTTTTTCTTTTGTTAAGAGTGTTCGAAAATTTTAAACTTTTATCACCAAAAAAATCGTTTGTTACAAAATTTTTATTTTTTCAATTAAAAAAAAAAATATTTTTGGACCAACAGCACAGTCAATTTTCATAGTAAAAATTTAATATAGTAGTATGTAATGTTGAACATCTTTTCGGAATCTTTGGAACATATACGTAAAAAAAAACAAAAAAAAACCTTTTGGTATTCGCTCGAAGCAGGAATCGAACTCACGACTATGCAAAGCGGGCATGCTAACCATTGCGCCACGGTGGCTCCCATTATTGGCCTTACTGGCTTACTTATTGTCTTAAAACTAAAATAAAATACATAAATAAATTGTTTATACCATAGTTTCTATTAAACCCCAATTTATGCATTTTTTCAGATCAATTTATTTATAAAACCACGACCTGTTGTCTATTTTTTGATGACAACAAGAACTAATAACTTGTAAAACAATGCGCACGGCATAGACACTAATCAAGAGAATTTTAAACAAGACTATTATTCATTTGAACTAACTTGTCGAGAAAGGATACTGTTTTGCAGCGTAACTTACAATATCCGATCCATTGGAGTCAGAGAAAATTTTTAAAAACTTGGCCAACGTAAAGTACTGGGACATAAGCCTCAATATGAAATACACAACAAACACTGAAAACCAAAATGTATCAAATGTCAGTCAACACAGTCATAGCCACAATAGCATTAGCAATAATAATGCGATAGTAGTCACGTCATTGACGTCGACAACAAATACGACGACGAATGGTGGTAGCACCACTGCCACCGGGAATGCATTGTTTTGCGAGCAAGTGAACACAGTGACCAATTTCTTTGAGAAATGGAACGATTGTGAACGCACTGTTGTCATGTATGCTCTATTGAAGCGACTACGTTATCCCAGTTTAAAATTCCTTCAATATTCCATTGACAACACCTTGACACAGAATATGGGTTCCTCATCCAATCTAAGCACCGTTGTCATTGATGTGAATGCAAATAATCCATCGTATTTGCAAAACTTGTTGAATGCCTACAAAACTTTTCATTTGGGTGATTTGGTCGACACATTGTCCTCATCATCGTCTGACAAAGATTCCATGCCATCGTGCTATGGTTCGGATTTTCAACTAACACATTGTGATGAAAGGAAATTGTATGGCAAGAAAGAGGATATACTACACGAGGTATTGAATATGTTACCTCTCTTGAAGCCGGGAAATGATGAAGCCAAAATGATCTATTTGTCATTGATACCATTGGCAGTCAAGGATACAATACGACAAATTGTACCCACTGAATTAGTTCAACAGATATTTTCGTATATGCTAATACATTCGGCCGTATCAAGTGAAGATCGAAGGTAAGTTGAAAGCCTTTCATATATTCGATAAGAATAAACGATTAACAAATTTTTTGTTTGTCTCTTTCTTTATAAGGTCCCTAAATGGGTGGCTACGCCATTTGGAGGAACATTTACAATCTTCTAACAATTGCGCATCTTTTAATATGGGCTTAGCTCCACCACACATTCAAAACTCTAATTTTATTTCCAATCAGAGTAGTCTCATGGGTAGTTTGTTATTAGAAAATCCAACAATGACTACGTCGGGCTCATCGGCTACTTCATCGTCCTCATCAGCATTATCGATTTCATCGACGGCATCTAATGCTTCGGTAGCTTCATCCTTTGGTAATTTGACACAGAATTGTAATTCGACTACAATCGCGTCTCAATCGATAATGGGATCACGCAATACAGACTGGCAGACAATACAACCTCCTAGCAGGCAGCAGCAATTGCAACAGCAGCAACAACAACAAACGAAACAAACATCGTCCATAACTTCTGACTGGTCATCTTTGGTAAAATCAAACAACAATAATAATAACAACAATACTGGCCCAATCAACAATTCAGCTGGTAATAGCGTTGCCAATGTTGGTGTGGTGGTTAACGTCGGTAATAGTGGCGTTGTTGGAAATATAACTGATCAACTCTGTGATAATTTGAATGGCATAACACTCAATGAATTAGCATCTAGTCAAAATAGTTTAGGACTCAATCTTGGAACAAGCATAGTCGACTCCCTTGGTGGTGGTGTGGTCGATACAAATAATTGCGCATCGCTGGTTAATGGTTTAGCAGCTGCGGCCGCTTCGGCCACCGCCGCCTCTTCTTCATCGGTTGCAACAACACCCAGTCTGTTTGGCCCGCAAACAAATCCAATTATTAATATAATTAATAATAACAATAATTGTAGTAGTCAATTGAATGGTATCGAAGATCATGACACTTCATTCTCTAAGAATGGTACTGAAATTTTAGACTTCGATCCCAATGTAAATACGATGAACAATTGTGACAGTTGCAGTAATAGTAGCAGTAATCTTGGCCAACTACCGGTAAGTATAACAATGAGAACATGGTTAAACTTTATATAGAGAGATAGATGCTTCGTTGATTTTTGAGTTTGTTTGTCTCAACAAGCTCTTTATGAATACTGATAAGACTCAATTAATGAGATTTAGGCCCCGTTTCAATAATGTTTTTAATATTCATATTAATGGAAGGGAGATAACGGAAGTTGCCATAGTTAGATACTTAGGTTTATACTTACAGGGAAACCTCTTGTGTACCTGAAATCTAAAATATCACCAGCTATTGGTTTACTGTATAAATTCCAATACAAGTTCGATAGAAAAACTAAATTGTTAATTTACCAGTCCTGGATACAAATTCATTATTGTTACTTGCCAATAGTATATGGATAACAAGTATATAAAGCCATAGGTTCGGCCGGGCCGAATCTTAAATACCCACCACCATGAATCAAATATTATAGTTTCCTGTGAAAATTTCAGGGGGATTTGATGACAAGCAGATCGGTTCAACCAGTACAATTCCCGAAGATAAATTCAAAGATTTTCCTATGAAGACCAGATCAGATTCTGGATTTATAAGAACCACATTTGTTTGAGTTTTAGAAGAACCATAAACATCGTGTGCAAGTGTGCAAGAAAGCGATGAAATAACGCCTTGATTTAAAATCTAACATCTGTAGATTTTTACCCCCATTTTTTAAATGATTACTAGAAGTAAAATCTGGAAACTATAATTCAGTTTCAAGAAATTTTCATTATCAGTGCACATGGACCGATATTCACCATTTTCGGCACACCTCTTTAAATGTGTTCCTCAAAATACTTCTAGATTTAAAATTTCATGTAAAGCCCAAGAAGTAAAATCGGGAGATCGGTCTATTTGGACGATAAACCAAAACATGGACCAATTTCGGCTCTCATATTTAAGGTCCTAAAATACCTCTAGATTTCTCATTTCAGGCAAATTAGATAAAAACTACGGATTCTAGAAGCCTAAAAAATAAATCATTTCTTGCACACCTATTTATATTCAAAAACCTCCAGATTTTCGATTTCAGGCAAAGTGGACAACAATTACGGTTTCTAGAAGCCCAAAAGTAATATCGGGAGATCGGTCTATCTGATGGCTATATCAAAACATGGACCTATACTAACCATGTTCGGCATACCTTTTTATGGTCCTAAAATACCTCTAGATTTCCAATTTGTGGCAAGTTGGATAAAAACTACGGTTTCTATAAGCCCAAGAATAAAATCTGGAGATCGGTCTATATGGAGGCTATATAAAAACATGGTCCGATACTCATCATTTTCAGGACACCTCTTTAGGGTTTTAAAATACCTCTAGATTTCTAATTTAAGGCAAATTGGATAAAAACTACTGATTTTAGACGCCCAAGAAGTTAAAACTGGAGATCGGTCTATAGGGGGCTATACCAAAACATGGACCGATACTCACCATTTTCGGCACACCTCTTTATTGTTCTAAAATACCTCTAGATTTCCAATTTCAGGCAAATTCGATAAAAACTACGGATTCTATAAGCCCAAGACCCCATATCGGGAGATCGGTCTATATGGGGGATATACCAAAACCTGGACCGATACTCACCATTTTAGCACACCTCTTTATGGTCCTAAAATACCTCTAGATTTCAAATTTCAACCAAATTGGATAATAACTACGGATTCTAGAAGCCCAAGAAGTAAAATCGGGAAATCGGTCTATATGGGGGCTATACCTAAACATCACCTGATAGTCACCATTTTTGGCACACCTGTTTATGGTGCTAAAATACCTCTAGATTTCCAATTTCAGGCGAATTGGATAGAAACTACCGATTCTAGAAGCCCTAGAAATATAATCGGGAGTTGGGTCTATATGGGGGCTATACCAAAACATGGACCGATGCTCACCATTTTTGGCACACCTCTTTGTGGTTCTAAAATACCTCTAGATTTCCAATTTCAGGCCAATTGGATAGAAACTAAGGTTTCTATAAGCCCAAGACCCCAAATCGGGAGGTCGGTTTATATGGGGACTATATCAAAACTTGGACCGATATAGCCCATCTTCGAACTTGACCTGCCTGCAGACAAAAGACGAGTTTGTGCGATATTTCAGCACGATTGCTTTATTATTGAAGACTGTAGCGTGATTACAACAGACAGACAGCCAGACAGACAGCCAGACAGACAGACGGACAGACGGACATGGTTATATGGTCTTAGAATTTCGCCCTGATCAAGAATATATATACTTTATATAGTCGGAAATCGATATTTCGATGTGATACAAACAGAATGACAAACTTATTATACCCCTGTCACCATTCTATTGTGGTGGGTATAAAAAACACTACTCAACTAAAATCTCTTCAAAGGCTTCAGAACAAAGCTCTTAAAGTTGTGGCGACTTTGAGCGTAACCCATTCCACTTTGAATTTACAGTTATGTGAAAAATAACGGGGACATTGCCTTCCCACATTTAGATAACATTGAAAACCGAACAAAAAATAGAAAATTCTTTCTTGTTTAAACTATTTATTTTTTCTTAAAAGGTAGAGATAAAATTAGAGACAAAAATTTTGTTACTATTGTACGAGTAATGTCATTATAAATGACATGATTTACGTGTGAAAAAAGGACGCTTCATAAAAGTTTAAACCTATTACCAAATTAAATAAAACTTTATAGATATTTATACTGAATATTGCTCCATAAAGCCGTAGTGTTACATTAGTACTTATTTGCGGATCCTTTGTTATTCAGAACAGTAGAACATCTTCTAGGCACTGAATCGACCAAGTTTTGCCAAAAATATAGCGATAATTCGTTCCACGCATCCTGTATTAGATTCCAGAGCTCATCGCAAATTAGCTTCGTTGCACAAATTTTTCTATTGGGTTCAATTCTGAGGACTGTACCGCTCATTCTAACACATTGATTTTATTGTCCTAGAACCTTGCTGTATGTTTTGTGTACCTTGCTGTATGTTTTGTGTACCTTGCTGTATGTTTTGTCTTATTATCCTCCTGGAAGATCCATTTGAGTGGCATCTTTTTTTCGGCCTACGGCAGCATTGTATTTTGCAAAATATCTGTGCTATCAGCTGATTTCATTATATTCTGTATACGATATAAAGGACCCACACCATAATACGAGAATGACTCCTATACCATGGTACTGCCACCAGCGTTTTGGACCATCTTCAAAGCATATTTGGGATTGAATACTTGATGGATACACACAAAAAAAAATTTCTGATTCAATCACGAAATTAATTGATCCAATTAATTTTTAATTGAAATGCCTTCAATCACAGAAATGATAGTATCAATTATCCAATCCAATTAATTTTTAATTGAAATGCCTTCAATCACAGAAATGATAGTATCAATTAAACAATTAATTGAAGGTCAATTAAAAAGTTAATTGATCCAATTAAAAAAATAATTGATACTATTATTTTTGTGATTGATTTTTGTTTCAATTAAAAAATTTGTTGAATCAATTAAATTTTTAATTGAATATTTTTTAAAAATCAATTAAAATTTTAATTGGAAAAATTTTCGTGAAATTTTTTTGTGTGTAGGTCTTCTTACATGCTGGACACTTCTATCACAAGAAAACAAGTTTACTTTTGTTTCATTGGGCCACAGAATATTACGCCATCTTTGCTTAGGCCTATAGATTTGATTTTTAGAAAACTTTAATCCTTGTTTAATATTCTTTTTGGATAACAATGACACTTTTCATGCACTAAATCCATTTCCTATATGTGTTTCCCGAATAGATGATGCATCAACGTCAATATTCAAATCATTTCTTAGTTGGTTAGATGCGATACGAGGGCAGTTCGGAAACTTCTTAGCCTAGCACAAAAAGCGCGGTATAAACAGAAAACAGTTAAGTGTTTTGGAAACTTCCATCTCTGTTATGAACACATGTTAAATTTTGTTTCGATCTGGCAACTCCTTCATATAGAAACAGGTGTTCAAAAAAGACGCATCCGCAATTTTTTTACAATGGAAAAATTAGAAATGCTGTCATTAAATATTTACATAAAAAAGGCTTATCGGGACAAGAAATTCATAATGATATGGTGAATGTGTTAGGTGAAAGTGCTCCTTCATACGCAACATTAAAAAATTGGGTTGCTGAATTTAAACGTGGTCGTACAAGTATTGAAGTTGAACCACATAGTGGACAGAAATTGTAGCCAAAGTGCATGATATGGTATTAAATGATCGACGAATAAAAGTGCGTGAAATTGCTAATATCATGGGCATCTCAAATGATCCAGTCCATTTAATTTTGCATGAAAAAACTACAGTGGAAAAAGCTTTCTGCAATATGGGTGCCGCATTTGTTAACAGTCAATCAAAAACGCATGAGAATGAACATTTCTCAAGCTTGTTTGGATCGCTTTAGGCGAAATAAAATTGATTTTAAGCGTCGTTTCATAACTGTTGATGAGACATGGATCCACCAAACAATGGACTGAAGCTGGAGGAAGTGCCCCAAAGAAGGCAAAAACAATTCAATCGGCTGGTAACGTTATGGCAACGGTTTTTTGGGACTTCAAAGGTATTTTATTGATTGACTATCTGCAAAAGGGTAAAACAATAAATTCAGAGTACTATTGCAACCTTTTGGATCAATTAAATGTACAAATTCGAGAAAAACGTCCTGGCTTACAACACAAAAAAAATAATTTTTCATCAAGACAACACACCAGCGCATAAGAGTGTTTTAACAATGGCTAAAATCAACGAATTAAAGTACGAGTTGTTTGACCACCCACCTTATTCTCCTGATTTAGCTCCCAGTGACTTTTACTTATTCCCAAATCTAAAAAAAAAATCCTTGCTGGCAAGCGTTTTACCTCAAATGAAGATGCAATTACAGTTTTAAACCACTACTTAGAAGACCTTGAGGAAAACTATTTTAATCAAGGGATAGAATTGCTAGAAGTGTTGGACTAATTGTATTGAAGTTTCAGGAGATTATATTGAAAAATAAAAATATTTTTGAAAAACTAACTATTCTCTTTCATTGATATGCTAAGAAGTTTCCGAACCGCCCTCGTAAAGTCAGCAGAGAACTGGACTGGATGACGCCGACGCAAACTGTATGATATTTGAGAGAAGCGCTGACAAAAATTGCATGATATTAGAGACATTTTCCTCATGACTGCCACCTACTGACGCAGTTTCACTTCACACTTTCGTTCTCTTGTATTTTCATTCTCTCTGATACATAATTTATAGAACAGTTCTACGAGTTTTTGAAAAGGGCTGCTCATTTCATTGGCACTTGTGAGCGGAGCTGTCATGTCGGCCGCTCTTTTTAAAAAGTGCCGAGCTTCATGTGTGCTCCGGCACTCAAATAAAAAAGTTTAGCTCATTTTTGAGCAAAATTCAAACACTGCTTCAAACTATTGAACATTTTACCAAACCATCAGGGGAAGAAATTTAGCCTATAAAATTAGGATTTTTTGTTTGGAGTCAAAAACTTGAATATTGTGTCACTCAGTTATATATGTAAATCAATGTTAAGTTTGTCTATACCAGACTTTCATTTAAAACTTTTGAAAATTGCATATAAGTGCATTTTCGCGCTTTGAAGACCTTTAGGAAGATCGTAGATTTAGAAAGCAAATAGTTAGGAACCCTAAGTTGATTCTGATTATACCATAAATCACGCCCACTTTGAGTATTAACAATTCAATTACACTTCAATTCGGAAAAAAACTATGTCCTTCGTTTATTGACAAGGGCAATAAATGTCTAGTAGATCATTTATAAAAAAAAAACAAGTGAGTAACGTAGAAAGTCGGGCGGGGCCGACTATATCATACCCTAAACCACCCCTACTGAATTAGTAAACATAAGCATTTGTGGGGTATCATTGGTATAGGTTTTGGAGAACATAAAAGGGGGGTACATGTTTATGGGTGTCTTGTCACAATCTGAGAAGAAATGTCTAATATTAGGAGCTATAGTTAATTTTGCACCAAAAGAGTTAGTTTGCCACTAATATTGAGTCCATTATTAAGAAAGAGGAAATCGGTCAATTAGTTGTGGGTAATAAATCCAAATTTCTGCAAATAGGGCAATAGATTTATGTAAGAGCTACATGTAAGTCTAAATACGATCAGCTAGTACATCAAAATTTTAAATTTGGATAACATAGGTTAATAAATAAAAGTATTATGGCCAAATATGACAAAATCGAGCGATGCATACATATGGGACCTATATCTAAATCTGAACCAATTTGTATAATATTTTGCAGGTATGATTGATACCACAGAAGGTCATTTTGTGTAAAATTTGAGCACGATCAGTTAACAAATGAGGCGCGTATGGTCAAAAATAAGGTTATTGGGGGCAAATTTTTCAAAATCGGGCGATACATATATATGGGAGCTATATCTAAATTTGAACCGATTTCGATGAAATTTTGCACATACAGTTAGTGCTATAGAAGATTACATTTAGCCAACCTTGGTTACGATCGTTTGATAAATAAGGGTTTTACGGCCAAATTTGGCAAAATCGGGCGATACATATATATGGGAGCTATATCTAAATCTAAACCGATTTCGATTAAATTGCGCACATACAGTTAGAGGTATAGAAGATTATATTTAGCCAACTTTGAGCACTATCGGTTGATAAATAAGGGTTTTACGGCCAAATTTGGCAAAATCGGGCGATACATATATATGGGAGCTATATCTAAATCTGAACCGATTTCGATTATTTTTGGCACATATTGTCAGCACCATAAAAGATTAGAGTAAACCAAGTTTGAGTAAGATCGCTTAATAAATAAGGCTTTTATGGCCAAATTTGGGAAAATCGGGCGATACATATATATGAGAGCTATATCTAAATCTGAACCGATTTCGATGAAATTTTGCAGACTTAAAGGGTGATGAAAAATTTTACTATGTGCAAAATTTGATGACGATCGGCTTGTAAAAAAGCGCAACGTAATACCATTTGTCGAAATCGGGCGATACATATATATGGGAGCTATATCTAAATTTGATCCGATTTCTTCCAAATTCAATAGCGTTCGTCCTTGTGCCCAAAAAACACCCTGTACCAAATTTGATCCAAATCGGTTAATAATTGCGACCGGAATCCTGTGAATAACAAATACATGGACTGACGGACGGACGGACACCAAGCGCTAGATCGACTCAGGAGGTGATTCTAAGTCGATCGGTATATATTTTATGGGGTCTAAAATCAATATTTCTGGTAGG
This sequence comes from Haematobia irritans, assembly GCF_050003625.1. Lineage (NCBI taxonomy): Eukaryota > Metazoa > Arthropoda > Insecta > Diptera > Muscidae > Haematobia > Haematobia irritans. The sequence continues at coordinate 138,030,955 of NC_134400.1, forward strand.
CACATTTTTTGGCCGATCAAACTTATTATACCCTGACCACTATGTGGTTTAGGGTATAAATATAAATCTCAAGGTCATACAAAGCAGTTTTTCAAATCGTACTTGTATTTTATTCTAATAAATTTATATGCTTTATTGTTCACATTTCAGCCTCAAATGGGTTATGCCTCAATTCTAATGAGCAACTGTGGAGATCAGTTAGATATAAATCGTTGGAGTTTGGATAGCAAATTTGCAGCATTAAAAACACGACGTTCAAACAGTCTTACCACTCAAACTATATCCTCTTCAGCTTCGTCATCAAACTCATCTGTTATAACTGTTAATGATAATTGCTCCAATTCTACAGAAAATTTGGCACAATTTGCCAATAAACCACGTAGTTTTTCGCTATCAATAGAACATCATCGGGGTTCATTGACCAACAGTGGATCAGATACTCGTCTGGATGATTTCAAACCAAACTACATTAAATTTCAAACGAGAAATGTTGGCATGTCCAGCATTGGATTGTGGCTAAAATCATTACGTTTACACAAATACATTGAACTCTTTAAAAATATGACGTATGAAGATATGTTGCAGATAAGTGAGGAATATTTACAGAGCTTAGGTGTAACCAAAGGTGCTTCCCACAAGTTGGCATTGTGCATTGAAAAACTAAAGGAACGTTCTAATCATTTGGCCAAAATGGAACACGAACTATTGAATGGTCAGCTCAAGCTGCAGGCAGCCGTAGAAGAGTTGGCTAATATTGTACTAACGCCTATGAAGCCAATAGAATTGGTCGCAGCTGGTGATGACAATGTGGCTTTAATGTTTTTAAAAATAGTCGATTTAGGTAAGTATAAATTGAACATTTTACGAGAAGACTCAATTTAATAACTACCCAGAAAAAAAATTGTCGCCAAAAAGTAGTGAATATGTTCTTTTTGGATCCGGAAGTGGTGCAAAATTGACGCAGAAGCGATGAATTTAACATGGGCTTGTCATAAGACGAATGTCCACCATTTCAACAGCTGTTGCACTGAATTTGCATCACTTCTTAAGGTGTGATGCGAATCCAGTGTTTTAGATGTGAATTAAGAAATTTTGTGATATTTTGACGAATAAATAATTTTTAAAACTTTTTATGATTTCTAATGTATTATAACGCTTTTCTGTAGCGTTTGACATCAAATATTTTCAAAAATTCGAAAGTTTTCTAGAAAGGATTTCTCATTTTTTCGGCAAAATTGAAATAATTTGCACTATTTCATTAATTATTAATCTGTTTTTAACCTATTTGAAATAATAAAATTTTAAATTTCCCATTAAAATTATGAACAAAGCGAGTTATAACAAGTAAGGAAAGTCTAAAGTCGGGCGGGGCCGACTATATTATACCCTGCACCACTTTGTAGATCTAAATTTTCGATACCATATCACATCCGTCAACTGTGTTGGGTGCTATATATAAAGGTTTGTCCCAAATACATACCTTTAAATATCACTCGATTTGGACATTTGATAGACTTTTACAAAATCTATAGACTCAAAATTTAAGTTGGCTAATGCACTAGGGTGGAACACAATTTTAGTAAAAAACAAGTAAGGAAAGTCTAAAGTCGGGCGGTGCCGACTATATTATACCCTGCACCACTTTGTAGATCTAAATTTTCGATACCATATCACATCCGTCAAATGTGTTGGGGGCTATATATAAAGGTTTGTCCCAAATACATACATTTAAATATCACTCGATCTGGAAGAATTTGATAGACTTCTACAAAATCTATAGATTCAAAATTTAAGTCGGCTAATGCACTAGGGTGGAACACAATGTTAGTAAAAAATATGGGAAACGTTTAAATCTGAAGCAATTTTAAGGAAACTTCGAAAAAGTTTATTTATGATTTATCACTCGATATATATGTATTAGAAGTTTGGGAAAATTAGAGCCATTTTTACAACTTTTCGACTAAGCAGTGGCGATTTTACAAGGAAAATTGCGGTATTTTGACCATTTTTGTCGAAAGCAGAAAAACATATATATGGGAGCTATATCTAAATCTGAACCGATTTCAACCAAATTTATGGCTCATAGCAACAATGCCAATTCTACTCCCTGTGCAAAATTTCAACTAAATCGGAGTTAAAAATTGGCCTCTGTGGTCATATGAGTGTAAATCGGCCGAAAGCTATATATTGGTGCTATATCTAAATCTGAACCGATTTCAACCAAATGTGGCACGCATAGCTACAATGCTAATTCTACTCCCTGTGCAAAATTTCAACTAAATCGGAGCAAAAAATTAGCCTCTGTGGTCATATGAGTATAAATCGGGCGAAAGATATATATGGGAGCTATATCTAAATCTGAACCGATTTCAATCAAATTTGGCACACATGACTATACTACTAATTGTACTCCTAGTCCAAAATTTCAACCAAATTGGGCCAAAACTCTGGCTTCTGGGGCCATATAAGTCCATATCGGGCGAAATATATATATGGGAGCTATATCTAAATCTGAACCGATTTCTTCCAAAATCAATAGGTATCTATTCTGAGCCAAAACACATACTTGTGCCAAATTTGAAGTCGATTGGACTAAAACTGCGACCTAGACTTTGATTACAAAAATGTGTTCACGGACAGACGGACATCGCTATATCGAGTCATGAGCCCACCCTGAGCATTTTTGCCAAAGACACCATGTGTCTATCTCGTCTCCTTCTGGGTGTTGCAAACATATGCACTAACTTATAATACCCTGTTCCACAGTGTGGAGCAGGGTATAAATATGGGAAACATTTAAATCTGAAGCAATCTTAAGGAAACTTCGCAAAAGTTTATTTATGATTTATCGCTCGATATATATATATTAGAAGTTTAAGAAAATTAGAGTCATTTTTTCAACTATTCGACTAAGCAGTGGCGATTTTACAAGGAAATTTTTGACCATTTTTGTCGAAATCAGAAAAACATATATATGGGAGCTATATCTATTCAACTAAATCGGAGCAAAAAAATAACCTCTGTGGTCATATGAGTGTAAATCGGGCGAAAGCTATATATGGGAGCTATATCTAAATCTGAACCGATTTGGATGATATTTTGCAAGTTTTTCGAGACTCATAAAATATTGGGATGTTCGGAATTTGAGGAAGATCGGTTGATATACACGCCAATTATGACCAGATCGGTGAAAAATATATATGGCAGCTATATCTAAATCTGAACCGATTTTTTCCAAAATCAATAGGGATCGTCTTTGAGCCGAAACAGGACACCATACCAAATTTTAGGACAATCGGACTAAAACTGCGAGCTGTACTTTGCACACAAAAATACATCAACAGACAGACAGACGGACAGACAGACAGACAGACGGACATCGCTAAATCGACTCAGAATTTCATTCTAAGACGATCGGTATACTAAACGATGGGTCTCTGACTTTTCCTTCTTGGCGTTACATACAAATGCACAAACTTATTATACCCTGTACCACAGTAGTGGTGAAGGGTATAAAAAATTGACTCAAATGAACTTCCTGTGCAGTTAAAATAAAGAACATCGTTGGGTGGACATTTTTGGAAGTGCTTTTAAAGTTGTGCCTTTTGAAGAACTTCCAAATTTTTTTGCTGGGTAACAGTAAGAACATCATTTTGTGATAAATATCGTTGTGTTTATATATAAAGAATATTTCAACTTTAACAACTTGTTGAAAAAGTTTTTTATTTCCATTTTTATGTTAGCATGATATAAATGCAGACTTTAATCAGATGAATTCAGCAATGTATGTAAAAATAGAATTCGATTTGTTGTTGCATTAGTGTAGTAACAAACGAAATCAAAAAATAAGATTAAGGTATTGAAGTTATACGAAAAGATGATGCATAGTGGTGGTGAAAACATGGTTCAATTTGGGAAGAATAATTCTCGTATCAAATTTTCATAAGAAATTAACATAAAAGACCCAAATTGAATCATCTCATCCGGTCAGATCTTATTAAAGACTATGGCAATGTGTATTAGCCAACACTGAAACATAATTATTGTCAGGCTTGTGAGCTTCGTATCCAGCATTTTCTTTTCAGTAACTTAATAGTATCAATTTCCTTAATCTTCTTGTCCAATAAGCTCGAATAAATATTGTAGTAATACATACCAATCTTCAGAACAAAGCTTTTTGAGCCTCTTGAGGCCTCAATTTTAATCTGATTTTTTCACATGTGAAGTCCTCTAACTCCCACGAAACGATATTGGTTGAATTTGGTCGGTTGAGTTTTCGGCCCATAATTTCTTCGTCTTTTTATGACTTCGCGCAAACGACGCTCGATTATCTTCGATTATCGAAGAGATATATCAACAAAACCTTGATCTACTTCTACTTGCTTTGATGTGTTTTTTCGGCATCGGCTCACCTTTGGCACGATGTTCTGCCGATTGATCATGTGGGTCCAGGTCGTAAGCGTATATCCAAGTCGGGTCGCCAGTGATAATACGTTTCATGTCATCTTGGTAATCGGAATGCAAAGTTTGAGATTTTGTTCGAGTGCTTTTACATGCGATCATGACTTTACTTTTCTTAAGCCCAAATAATCTTTTAAAAATGTCTTCATCGATCACTCTAATTTTCAAACAATATCAAAAGATCTCTTTGATTTTATTAACATGTAAATCATGAGTTGATCTTGATGGAGGTCGTGGTTCGTCCCCAAACCGAGGAAATTTCATTCCGCATGCACTCATTATAAAAATCGCTGAATAAACTTTTTGTACTTCAGGCACTAATAATTACTTTGATTTGACATTTGGCAGAGATGTTACAGACATTCATCACAACGTAGAAAAAATTACGACGAATAGATTCCGCATCTTAGAAGTCATAGTCATTTTTTGTCCACAGTAGTATATGGACAGAAGTTCAGACAGACAGCGTCAGTTAGACTAACGAATTGATTCTTAGTCAATTAGTATAATTAGTATATTACGTTGCCTAAAACCAATATTTCCAGTAAGCTCACTGGCAGACCTAGATTATTGTTATTATATGCTGACCACCTGATCCCGCCCTGTATGACCCTGACGCACAAAAAATAAAGCTTGAAATATATACATATATTTGTTGGTTATTCATTAATATTTGTTTATTACAGTTTGTACAATTGCACAAAAGGATCCGTACGCAGTTGTTGATGACGACAACATAAGTGTTATTTTGTGGATTTTGGATCGTTCCATACACAACGAGGCTTTTGTTAATCACGTAAATCAATTGAAGGAATTAAAATTCAAATTATCCAAATTGAAAATGTCGCTCACTCCCAAAATGCATCATGCCAAAAACGGCAGCAATGGCAATTTGAATAAACCCAGGTGAGATAATAAACATGTAAAATCTTTTTCATAGCAAAATATAAAATTACGTTATTTTTACGGTACGGTCACATGGGGCAAATATTTGACTGAAATCAATAAAGAATCCGTTGCCATATTCAAACCAGCAAACATGTTTAACTCATATTGCATACATTACATCACGATAAGAACATCTTCCGAAAACGATATTTTAAAAGTGCTCCTGGAAAAAAAGTTTGGCACTCGTTTTGGGCAAATATTTGCCTAATATGACCATACCCTTAGACTTGTATTTGATTTGTAATGGTTCACAAACATTTGGTAATACGAACACGGTTGTAACAGTTGGTAGAATTCTACCAAAAATGGTAATTTTTTTCTGTTTGGTAGATTGGTAGAATTGTTGGCGTTTTGGTAGATTTTTCAAAATATTCTGATCCGACGAAGATACCTCAATTACTCTTCTATTCAATTTATATTTGGCGAATTTCAATACAGAGAAACAGTATTATACAGACTATTCCTTTTTTCCACTGCAGTTTACGTAGTATTCATATGAAGATTTTTGGAATATAAGCAGCATTTCCGAAATGTTTCATGAGGATGATTCTGATCTAAATATTTATGCACATCATATTCATAATAATTTACTGACAATTTATCGAAGAAAATTATATGGTAACTGTAGGTTTATAGCTTACGTTAACTTTTTTTTTTGTTAAATTTCGTGTTAGGCTATCAAAGAACATTGCAATACCACATAGCAACTGCTCTTTTTTGGTGGAAGTTGTTGTTATCCATTTTTGGACCAAACTAAATTCTAAAATTCTACATATTTTTTCCTATACCACTAAATTTTCATCAATCTCAGATTTTTTTATATTTGGTAGAATTTTCACAAAATCTTCCTCGATTATTTTTTAATCGTGTGACTAATTTAACTCACCACCCAATGGCAATTTACTATGTCGTAAACGGCTACTATCACAATTTTCAAAATTTTATTTCTATAGAAAATGTTGTCAAAATTATATTTCTATAGAAAATCTGATCAAAATTTTATTTCTATAGAAAATTTTGTCAAAATTTTATTTCTATAGAAAATTTTTTAAAAATTGTATTTCTATAGAAAATTTTGTCAAAATTGTATTTCTATAGAAAATTTTGTCAAAATTTTATTTCTATAGAAAATTTTGTCAAAATTTTATTTCTATAGAAAATTTTGTCAAAATTTTATTTCTATAGAAAATTTTGTCAAAATTTTATTTCTATAGAAAATTTTGTCAAAATTTTATTTCTATAGAAAATTTTGTCAAAATTTTATTTCTATAGAAAATTTTGTCAAAATTTTGTTTCTATAGAAAATTTTGTCAAAATTTTATTTCTATAGAAAATTTTTTCAAAATTGTATTTCTATAGAAAATCTTGTCAAAATTTTATTTCTATAGAAAATTTTGTCAAAATTTTATTTCTATAGAATTTTTTTTTTTTAAATTTTATTTCTATAGAAAATTTTTTCAATATTTTATTTCTATAGAAAATTTTGTCAAAATTTTATTTCTATAGAAAATTTTGTCAAAATATTATTTCTATAGAAAATTTTGTCAAAATTTTATTTCTATAGAAAATTTTGTCAAAATTTTATTTCTATAGAAAATTTTGTCCAATTGTATTTCTATAGAAAATTTTGTCCAATTGTATTTCTATAGAAAATTTTGTCAACATTTTATTTCTATAGAAAATTTTGTCAAAATTTTATTTCTATAGAAAATTTTGTCAAAATTTTATTTCTATAGAAAATTTTTTCAAAATTGTATTTCTATAGAAAATCTTGTCAAAATTTTATTTCTATAGAAAATCTTGGCAAAATTTTATTTCTATAGAAAATTTTGTCAAAATTTTATTTCTATAGAAAATTTTTTCAAAATTGTATTTCTATAGAAAATCTTGGCAAAATTTTATTTCTATAGAAAATCTTGGCAAAATTTTATTTCTATAGAAAATCTTGGCAAAATTTTATTTCTATAGAAAATTTTGTCAAAATTTTATTTCTATAGAAAATTTTGTCAAAATTTTATTTCTTTAGAAAATTTTGTCAAAATTTTATTTCTATAGAAAATTTTGTCAAAATTGTATTTCTATAGAAAATTTTGTCAAAATTTTATTTCTATAGAAAATTTTGTCAAAATTTTATTTCTATAGAAAATTTTGTCAAAATTTTATTTCTATAGAAAATTTTGTCCAATTGTATTTCTATAGAAAATTTTGTCAAAATTTTACTTCTATAGAAAATTTTGTCAAAATTTTATTTCTATAGAACATTTTTTCAAAATTGTATTTCTATAGAAAATCTTGTCAAAATTTTATTTCTATAGAAAATCTTGGCAAAATTTTATTTGTATAGAAAAGTTTGTCAAAATTTTATTTCTATAGAAAATCTTGGCAAAATTTTATTTGTATAGCAAAGTTTGCCAAAATTTTATTTCTATAGAAAATTTTGTCAAAATTTTATTTCTATAGAAAATTTTGTCAAAATTTTATTTCTATAGAAAATTTTGTCAAAATTTTATTTCTATAGAAAATTTTGTCAAAATTTTATTTCTATAGAAAATTTTGTCAAAATTTTATTTCTATAGAAAATTTTGTCAAAATTTTATTTCTATAGAAAATTTTGTCAAAATTTTATTTCTATAGAAAATTTTGTCAAAATTGTATTTCTATAGAAAATTTTGTCAAAATTGTATATCTATAGAAAATTTTGTCAAAATTTTATTTCTATAGAAAATTTTGTCAAAATTTTATTTCTATAGAAAATTTTGTCCAAATTGTATTTCTGTAAAAAATGTCCAAATTCAAAATTTTATTTCTTTTTTCATTCGTTTTGTTTTGTTATTGTTGGTTTCTTTCTTTAATCATTGTTGTTGTTTTTGATTTCAGCTTAAAACCATACATTGAATAAACTACAAGTGTAGCTTAACCAACAGAGGAAAATAATGTTTGTCAAAATTATTCGGACAAAGCCCTATAGACTGCAAGATGGACTGATTTTAGTTCTATAAAAAATTTTGTCCAAATTTTATTTCTATAGAAAATTTTGACAAAATGTTATTTCTATAGAAAATCTTGTCAAAATGTTATTTCTATAGAAAATTTTGTCAAAATTTTATTTCTATATAATATACTAATATTAATTGACGTAAAACGAAATCCATTATTTTTTCCAATAGATGGTGTTATTTATCTGTTCTCACATTGTAGAAGTTGTATCGCTTTCCGCCAGATGGCGTGTAAAAAATATTTCTTATTATAGAATCAATCAACCGTACCATCAGAAAAACTGTTGAATTTGAATTCAAAATGTCATCTTTATAACGCCGAAAGGACATATGCAACACAAGATACAGATAAATAACACCAACTTTTAGAGAGAAATGTTCGAGCGTAGAATTCTTTTATTGTTTATAGCTTAAGTAAGCAATTCTACTTTTTATAAAGTAATTCAGTCTAATATTAATACGATATAGTAAATATTTTTTAAACTAAATTCAAAATGCCGTAGTAGAGGCATTTCTTTGGCATTCTTTCCTTGCGTAAATAAAGGCCACCACCATGGTTGAAACGCTAGACTTTTACTTTTGCTGCAATATATATATATAACATTGATCTTACGTATCACAAGCTAAAATTCTGCAAGTGAAATCTGTCTCATAAAGCTAATAACCTTAACCACATATATGACTTCCAGATCTCTAATATTTACAATAACATATAGAGCAATTCAATTCATGATTCATATCGATAAAAAAATGGTGAAATTGCTATATACGCAAATGAATGAGCAAAGTGAATGACATTTTAGTTTGTATAAATATCCAACCCAAATACTAAAAAAATCTTTGTGGCCGTATTAGTTACCTAATTTCAATATAAAGATACATTGCATTGTAATATTATACGAGAGCAATCATCTTGTTTATATGGGGAGTTCCATGAAAACATGACAATTTTGAGCAAAATCTATATTGAACATTTAGCCGACAGGAGGGCAGTTTGCGGCGGTGGTTGCATTAGGAAAAAAATCTTTAATCTGATGAAGCATTATTATTAATCCGATTACCATTCGTTATTTGCATACTATATAAATGGTTGAACAATTACAAACCATCGCATTCGCTAATTTACAACCGAGGCAGCATCAATCATTGCTGAGCATCATCATCTTACGTAGAACAATGAAAAATTTCTTAATACTATACCAACTGTGCCTACTACAACTAGCTGCTAATCAGGTGTTATGTGTGCTTATCAAAATTCCGACACCTGCCTTAACAAGCTCATCAAATGCTATAGATCGCAAACAGCTGAAATCAATAGAAGGTTCAATGGACTTGACCACAGACGCATGTGAGAATTTTTATCAGTATGCCTGCGGGAATTGGGATAAATTACATTCGGATACTTCGAAATACCATGATTCTTATAGAATGATCGAATACTACACAAATAAGGAAATGGCCGTAGCTTTATCTGAAAGACCTTCGACAACAGAACCTAATTTCATGAAAAAAGCTCGAGCATATTATAAATCTTGTGTGAATATGAGAACTTTGGATTTATTGCAATACCTAAAGTGGTTGGAAGAAAATGAAGATCTCAGAATTATAGTGAACTCGAACACATATGACCATCAACAAAACGTTTCCATCCCCACGCTCTGGTTAAAATATTTTGGTATACTCAATAAGTACGGATTAAATGGAGTATTTCTAGAAGAGACCTATATTAAGCGTTTAGGTGTGCTGAAAATCAATCGCCCATTGAGAAATAAGGGATTCCGCAAACTCAATTTCCCTATTTTCAAAGTGATAACATCTGCTAGCTTCGGTTGGAAGAATGAGACATTGAAAGAGAAGTGGAATCAATTCAGCGACTTCGAAAATGATTTACTCAAACTTTACTCATTGGCAGAGGATAAAAATATAATATTCAATCTATCTACTATACAACAGATTCCTTGGTTGAACTACTATGTGAACATGCTGCTGTATAATACAAATTTTCCAGTAACAAATCTTAAAATATATATCAAAGATTTGTCCTATATCACAAGCCTTCAAAAACTATTGCAAGTACACGATGGCGATTTTATTTGCGAGTATCTACAAATAAGGTTTTTGTGGAATGTCCTTCAAAATGAAAATGGAAAATTCAATCCAAAGGGTTGTGCTTTAAAAGCGCGACAATTTATGTATTTAGCCATGGACTGGTTGTTTGAACGACAACATCCTGGTCTAGTAAACAGTATACCAAAGATTCAAAATATGTTCGAGAGGATCAAAAAACACTATGGAAAGGTCTTGGTAAAAAATCCAAATGGGTTTAATTCCACCATAATGGGATTTCTTTTGAAAAAACTAAACAGTATCAAGCTAAAGATTGGTCTCTTACCTCGCATCAATACAGAGCAACGTCTAGAAGATATCTATGGTGTTTTGAAAATGAATGAAAGCAACTACTATCACAACCAATTACATTTATTTGTATTTCAAACGAATAATACCTTAATGAATTATATACCATCAACGAATAGTTCTGAATATATTGAACATGTAAAAAAGACATCACCTTATTTCCACAGACTTTACAACATAGTGGTAGTGCCCATTACCACTCTGCAATTGCCTATTTACGACCCCAATTTAAATGATTTATACCAGTACAGTTCGGTTGGCTATATATTGGGTCACGAAATTACCCATGGCTATGATACTTCCGGCATTCGGCGAGATGCTAATGGTCTAGCAATAGATATTTATCGTGACATGATAAATGCAAATCCTAGATTTAATGAAAATTTATCCTGTATTCGTAAATTGAATAATGGTCAAATTGATGAAAAGATAGCCGATGTAACCGGATTTCGTGTGGCTTTCCAGACATATTTTGAACTGTATCCACAAGCTCGCCAAAAAACGATTAGACTGCATGGAACAAATATAACTCTTGATCGCTTATTTTTTCTAAACCACGCCCAATTCAGATGTAGGTCTACACAAGTCCATTTGTTCGCCGATGTAACTCACGGCACGGCAGAAGATCGCATTGTCGATGCCTTAGCACATTTTCCAGATTTTGTAAAGACATTCAACTGCTCTAAATATACTGATATGTATTTGGAAAAAACGTGTCAGTTGTGGAGGAAATAGAAATATGTTTTATAATATTATTATAATAGCAAGTAATAACATAGACGTAGCCAAAGAAAAAATACCCAACAAAAACGTTCGAATTGTAATAAAAATCATTGATACATTTAAAACCTGGATGTAGTACAAAGCAAGTTTGAGTTTGTGTTTCAAACCCTTAAATAATAAAAAAATGTTTATATTTTATACGCTTCACTTATATGATGAGGGATATATTAGAGTTACGATTCAATTTGTATCACATTGTGTTCATTCTTAATCAGGATGTCCGACTGTCTGCTGTAGCAGTAGTTTTGATTCTTACAGCAATCCCCATTTGTACACAGGAAAGCAGTTATTAATTCAATCACGAAAATAATTGATCTCATTTTTTAATTGAAATTGCTTCATGCTCGACTATCACAGAATTAATTATAAATAATAAAAAAAAATATACTTGCTTCCAAAATTAATAATAATTTCTTAATTATAATACCAACTAGGCGTATTTAAATTAAGCTAAATAAATAAAATATGTTGTGAACCATTATAATTTAACGAAATAATGATATGCTAGATTTGTCCGTATGGGTTATGGTTAATTTGTGACCGGGTAGGTGAAGGCTGAGCGGTGTTTTGGGATCATATTAAAGTTGATTGGTTGGAATTATATGACCATGTTTGGGCGGCCGGCTGGAGGTTACATCTCAATCCCTCCCTTGCGTTTTATTTGTATTGCCTTTGAAAAGTTATTGTGTATGTCACCAGGAGAGACCGTCGGAGCTAGCTGGCCAACAGCGTTGCCAATTTAGCTATTTTCCCGCTAGATTTGGCTTTTTTTGAAGACGTTTAGCGGGAAAAAAATGCATTAAGCTTTTTTCTGGCTTTTTTTCATGACCCTTTTAGCTATTTTTGACTTTTTTATTTCCGACATGTTTCTATTGAAATATGGATAAAACAGGGTTTTATCTAAGCCTTGCTGCAAGAATAAGGTTTTCCACATATTTAAAAGCTCAGTTGAAACATTAATAATGATTCCAGCCATTTATGCGGGCATTTTTGCAGCAAATACACCTTGTTGTAAAGTTTTTTCCTCATATTCATAAAAGTTATCGTAAACTTTAAATCTACTATTACCATACAAATTTGTTTGATAAACTGGCAGTAAATTATTGGGAATAGTAGCATTGTACTCGATTACCCTTTTTATTTTATTATAATATTCTAAAGTTATTACGATATTACTAAATTAAAATAGTAGATGTGAATTGCTTTGTGCACTGAAAAAATATTGTCGTGAGGCCAAAGATTTCATCTCCTTTAAATTCGAACGCGAATTTTGTGAATTTCTCTTATATAAACTGTTTTCCTTGTCCAAAAGCCGATAAAGTCGTTTTGTCCTTATCGTTAAGTGATTCAACTTAAAAATGGGTATCTTTTCATGAAAGAAGGCTAGGGTCAATTCTAAAATTAATGAAATAGACTTTAAATGTGAGGAGTTTTTGTATATTGACCACAAACCAAAATAGCGTTCAAAAATTTTAAAAACGTATACATACAATAATTTCTACTTGAAATCGATTCTGAATTTGGAAATTTAAGTTGGCGTTAGCACGTTTTTAAAGCACTTTGATAGCTCATGAAGAAAAAGAAAATGTTTTTACTGGGAAATGTAAACTGTAGGTATTTTATACAATTTAAATAAAAGTAATGTATTTCGAATTTCTCACAATTTCAAAACTAACCTAAAATTTTATTTAAAAAAATGACTATCGTGTATATAAGTGATTCGAATTGAGATGTTCTATTTCATTGCTCTTTATTCAACGCAGTAAATTCAATACACTGATATGATGATATGACAAAGTGTGTGAATAAGTATGTATGATATATTCGTATATGTGATAAGAATGTCAAAACAAAAAGAGTAAATAAAGCATAATTAGTGAACTAGTAACCTATACGTAACGATGACAAATCATTTTTTTACCAAATCCAAAGCATGCTTAGATCATTTAATATTTTAAAATAACAAGTAAATAAAATAGAGGTGTTGGGAAGGTAGTTCCCACAAAACGAAGGACTTCCAGTAAAAATTTGTGATAGTAATCAACATGTATCGAACACTCAAACAGAGCTAATATGACTTAGATAATGTTACAGTCTCACAGAAGTGGATTAAAATGAAAATAATATGCATTCTAGGTGAAATAAAGCCTTTAAGTTTGTTTCATCAAATTTCAATCAAAAATGCTACTTTTGATACAAAAGAATTTAGCTAGCTATTTTTTAGCATTTTTTAGCTATTTTTTGGGCAAATCTAGCGGTTTTTGGTGAAACAATTCTGACAACGCTGCTGGCCAGATTGAGTCGTTCTGCACAGAAAATGTTTTTTTTTCTGAATCACGCAATTAATTGATGCAATTAATTTTTTAATTGAAATTTCTTCATTCACGAAAATTATAGTATCAATCACAGAATTAATAAAAAGAAAAAAAAAAATAATAAGAAAAAATGTGCTTTAAAAAATAATAACTTCGGCAATTGCAATTAAAATTTTTAGTTGGTTAAATAATTAATTGATTTTTGTCGCAAAACTCAATTAAGTATTTAATTAAGACAATCAATTATTTATTGCAAAGTTATTCATTTATTAATGGCCTTTTTACCGTAATGACAAGATGCCAAATCCGGCCAAAACAGTACGGAACAACCGTGTTTCTTCAGGAAAGGCAGCAGACGTTTATTCAAACACTCTTTCACGTAAATTTCTTGGTTGACAGTCCCGGAAGCTATGAAAATGCTGCTTTTCAAGCCACAGGTACAGATGGTTTGCCAAACCAGATATTTCTTTGCGAACTTTGACAGTTTTATGTGCTTGAAAATATCTGCTACCTTTCCCCTTCCTTTTGCCGTATAAAACTCCTGTCCCGGAAGCTGCTTGTAGTCGGCTTTGACGTAGGTTTCGTCGTCCATTACCACGAAGTCAAACTTCGTCAGCATCGTCGTGTACAGCCTCCGGGATCGCGCTTTGGCCGTCGTATTTTGTTTATCATCGCGGTTTGGAGTCACTACCTTCTTGTAAGTCGATAGTCCGGCTCGTTTTTTGGCTCGATGCACGGTTGTAGACGATACACCCAGCTTATTTGCGGCATCTCGGAGAGAGAGGTTAGGGTTTCGCTTGAAACTACCGGCAACTCTCTTTGTCGTCTCAGCGGCTTCCGGTTTTCGATTTCCCCCCGATCCAGACTTCCTGGCTGTCGACAAACGTTCCCCAAATACTTTAATTACATTTGTAACGGTTGATTTGGCAACTTTTAGCGATTTTGCCAGCTTTGCGTGCGAGTAGCTCGGATTTTCGCGATGCGCGAGCAAAATTTTGATACGCTGCTCTTCTTGCTTGGACGGCATTTTGACAACTGAAGAGTGAATTCCAAAATCAAAATAGGAGCAACATTCTACACACACACACACCTTCAAAATGAGGGGTGTTCAGGTTTTTTAAATGCAAAATTGAAAGAAATACGTCAAGTTTATATTGACCAAATTTTGACCGTATCACCCTTTACTACCTCGCTTATGATCAAGTTGACTGATGATATTAGGCTTGCGATCAGCGTTGCCAGAATTCTTTCTCCAAAAACCGCTAGATTTGCTCAAAACAATAGCTACTAAAAAAGCTAAAAAAATAGCTAGAAACAAGTATATACGGCCGTAAGTTCGGCCAGGCCGAAGCTTATGTACCCTCCATCATGGATTGCGTAGAAACTTCTTCTAAACACTGCCATCCACAATCGAATTACTTAAGTTGCGGTAACGCTTGCCGATGGCAAGGTATCTTAAAACCTCCTAACACCATCTTCTAAATTGTATGTAAGTCCATACGTAGTATATTAAATCAAAAAAGATCGATCCAATAGGTATATAATTTAGTTTGACAAAGTAGACATAAAATTTTGACAAAATTTTCTACAAAAATAAAATTTTAACAAAATTTTCTATAGAAATAAAATTTTCACAAAATTTTCTATAGAAATAAAAATGTTGACAAAATTTTCTATAGAAAGAAAATTTTGACAAAAATTTCTACAGAAATAAAATTTGAACAAAATTTTCTATAGAAATAAACTTTTGACAAAATTTTCTATAGAAACAAAATTTTGACAATGATGAAACTTTTATTATGAACCGAATAAAATTTTAACAAAATTTTCTCTAGAAATAAAATTTTGACAAAATTTTCTATAGAAATAAAATTTTGACAAAATTTTCTATAGAAATAAAATTTTGGTAGATTATTTTTGGCTCTAGTGGCAACCATGATTATGAACCGATATGGACCAATTTTTGTGTGATTGGACCAATTTTGGTATGGTTGTTAGCGACCATATACTAACACCACGTTCCTAATTTGAACCGGATCGGATGAATTTTGCACCTCCAAGAGGCTCCGGAGGTCAAATCTGGAGAATGTTTTATATGGGGGCTATATCTAATTATGGACCGATATGGACCAATTCTGGCACGGTTGTTAAAGATCATATACTAACACCATGTTCCAAATTACAACCGGATTGGATGAAATTTGCTTCTCTTGGAGACTTCGCAAGCCAAATCTGGGGATCGGTTTATATGGGGGCTATATATAATTATGAACCGATGTGGACCAATTTTTGCATGGTTGTTAGAGACCATATACCAATATCATGTACCAAATTTCAGGCGGATCGGATAAAATTTGCTTCTCTTTGAGGCTCCGCAAGCCAAATCTGGGGATCGGTTTATATGGGGGCTATATATAATTATGAACCGATGTGGACCAATTTTTGCACGGTTGTTAGAGACCATATACCAATATCATGTACCAAATTTCAGGCGGATCGGATGAAATTTGCTTCTCTTTGAGGCTCCGCAAGCCAAAATCTGGGGATCGGTTTATATGGGGGCTATATATAATTATGGACCAATGTGGACCAATTTTTGCACGATTGTTAGATACCATATACCAACACCATGTACCATATTTCAACTGGATCGGATGAAATATGATTCTCTTAGAGGCTCCACTAGCCAAATCTGGGGATCGATTTATATGGGGGCTATATATAATTATGAACCGATGTGGACCAATTTTTGCATGGTTGTTAGAGACCATATACCAATATCATGTACCAAATTTCAGGCGGATCGGATAAAATTTGCTTCTCTTTGAGGCTCCGCAAGCCAAATCTGGGGATCGGTTTATATGGGGGCTATATATAATTATGAACCGATGTGGACCAATTTTTGCACGGTTGTTAGAGACCATATACCAATATCATGTACCAAATTTCAGGCGGATCGGATCAAATTTGCTTCTCTTTGAGGCTCCGCAACCCAAATCTGGGGATCGGTTTATATGGGAGCTATATATAATTATGGACCGATGTGGACCAATTTTTGCACGGTTGTTAGAGACCGTATACCAACACCATATACCAAATTTCAGCCGGATCGGATGAAATATGCTTCCCTTTATATGGGGGCTATACGTAAAAGTAGACCGATATGGCCCATTTTCAATACCGTCCGACCTACATCGATAACAACTACTTGTGCCAAGTTTCAAGTCGATAGCTTGTTTCGTTCGGAAGTTAGCGTGATTTCAACAGACGGACGGACGGACATGCTTAGATCGACTCAGAATTTCACCACGACCCAGAATATATATACTTTATGGGGTCTTAGAGCAATATTTCGATGTGTTACAAACGGAATGACAAAGTTAATATACCCCCATCCTATGATGGAGGGTATAAAAAAACTAAATTTGTTAGTATCAAAAGTCAAATTTTTCATTGAAATGTAACAAACTAAAAGCTTTATTTCACTTAAAATGCATATTAATTTAATTGTATTCATTTTAGTTCTACTTCTGTGAGACTTTAACAATATCTAAGTCATATCATTAGAAAATATCAATATGTTTCGTTTTAATTAGCTTAAATCCGGTGTATTAATGATAAATTCGTGAACATGTACATTTTTGCTAATTTTACCCAAGAGAGTAAAAGCCATTCTTACTGTCTTGCAAGTTTATACTGAATAATTTTTATTGGAAAATTACCCAAACAAACCTATTGTTGTCCAATTTTCGTAAATGTAATTCCTTTCCATTAATAAATAGCAGATTTGTTTTTATCGTTTTATTTTGTTTTGATCCTATCAATACGATATTTTTTATTGTATTTTTATGTTAAAACAAGTAAGGAAAGTCTAAAGTCGGGCGGGGCCGACTATATTATACCCTGCACCACTTTGTAGATCTAAATTTTCGATACCATATCACATCCGTCAAATGTGTTGGGTGCTGAACATATAGAGGTTTGTCCCAAATGCATACATTTAGATATCACTCGATCTGGACAGAATTTGATAGACTTCTACAAATTGTATAGACTCAAAATTTAAGTCGGCTAATGTCTAGGGTGAAACACAATGATAGTAAAAAATATGGGAAAGATTTAAATATGAAGCAATTTTAAGGAAACTTCACAAACTTTGATTTATGATTTATCGCTCGATATATATGTATTAGAAGTAGAGGAAAATTAGAGTCATTTTTACAACTTTTCGACTAAGCAGAGGCGATTTTAAAAGGGAAATGTTCGTATTTTGACCATTTTTGTCGAAATCAGAAAAACATATATATGGGAGCTACACCTAAATCTGAACCGATTTCAATCAAATTTGGCACGCATAGCAACAACGCTTATTATACTCCCTGTGCAAAATTTCAACTAAATCGGAGTAAAAAATTGGCCTCTGTGGTCATATGAGTGTAAATCGGGCGAAAGCTATATATGGGAGCTATATCTAAATCTGAACCGATTTCAATCAAATTTGGCACACTTCACTACACTACTAGTTGTACTCTTAGTGCAAAATTTCAATCAAATTGAGCCAAACCTCTGGCTTCTAGGACCATATTAGTCCATATCGGGCGAAAGATATATATGGGAGCTATATCTAAATCTGAACCGATTTCAATCAAATTTTGCACACTCGACTATCCTAACAATTGTACTCCTCGTGCAAAATTTCAAGCAAATCGAGATAAAACTCTGGCTTCTGGATCCATATAAGTGCATATCGGGCGAAAGATATATATGGGAGCTATATCTAAATCTGAACCGATTTCTTCCAAAATAGGGTTCTATTCTGACCCAAAACAGGAACATGTGCCAAATTTGAAGTCGATTGGACTTAAACTGCGACCTAGACTTTGATCACAAAAATGTGTTCACAGACAGACGGACGGACGGACAGACGGACATGGTTAGATCGACTCAGGGACCCACCCTGAGCATTATTGCCAAAGACACCATGTGTCTATCTCGTCTCCTTCTGGGTGTTACAAACATATGCACTAACTTATAATACCCTGTTCCACAGTGTGGCGCAGGGTATAAAAATAATACCACACTTTATTTCCTTAAATTTTTCTTGCATACACTGAAAAAAAATGCCCGGTTCCAAAGATTTTGTACACTAATAATTTTGGTATTGATTCCGCGTCAAATTTGAATTTATTCGTCCCTATTGATTTTGGAAGAAATCGGTTCAGATTTAGATATAGCTCCCATATATATCTTTCGCCCGATATGGACTAATATGGTCCTAAAAGCCAGAGTTTCGGCCCAATTTGGTTGAAATTTTGCACAGGGAGAGATTTAGCATTGTAGCTATGCGTGCCAAATTTGGTTGAAATCTATTCAGATTTAGATATAGCTCCCATATATATCTTTCGCCCGATATTGACTTATATGGCCCCAGAAGCCAGAGTTTTGGCCGAATTTGGTTAAAATTTTGAACTAGGAGTACAATTAGTAATATAGTCATGTGTGCCAAATTTGATTGAAATCGGTCCAGATTTAGATATAGCTCCCATATATATGTTTTTCTGATTTCGACAAAAATGGTCAAAATACCAACATTTTCATTGTAAAATCGCCACTGCTTAGTCGAAAAGTTGTAAAAATTACTCGAAATTTCCTAAACTTCTAATACATATATATCGAGCGATAAATCATAAATAAACTTTTGCGAGGTTTCCTTAAATTTGCTTCAGATTTAAATGTTTCCCATATTTATACCCTTCACCACTACTGTGGTACAGAGTATAATAAGTTTGTGCATTTGTATGTAACGCCAAGAAGGAGTAATCATATACCAACCTTTTAGTGTACGGATCGGCTTAGAATTAAATTCTGAGTCGATTTAGCGATGTCCGTCTGTCTGTCTGTTGATGTATTTTTGTGTGCAAAGTACAACTCGCAGTTTTAGTCCGATTGTCCTAAAATTTTGTAAAGGGTCCTGTTTCGGCACGAAGACGATCCCTATTGATTTTGGAAAAAATCGGTTCAGATTTAGATATAGCTGTCATATATATTTTTCACCGATCTGGTCATAAATGGCGTGTATATCAACCGATCTTCCTCAAATTCCGTACATCCGAATATTTGATGAGTCTCGAAAAACTTGCAAAATATCAGCCAAATCGGTTCAGATTTAGATATAGCTCCCATATATAGCTTTCGCCCGATTTACACTCATTTGCCCACAGAGGCCAATTTTTTCCTCCGATTTAGTTGAAATTTTGCATAGGGAGTAGAATTAGCATTGTAACTATGCGTGCCAAATTTGGTTGAAATCGGTTCAAATTTGGATATATCTCCCATATATAGCTTTCGCCCGATTTACACTCATTTGACCACAGAGGCCAATTTTTAACTCCAATTTAGTTGAAATTTTGCTCAGGGAGTAGAATTAGCATTGTAGCTATGCGTGCCAAATTTGGTTGACATCGGTTCAGATTTAGATATAGCTCCCATATATATGTTTTCGACAAAACTGGTCAAAATACCAACATTTTCCTTGTTAAATCGCCACTGCTTAGTCGAAAAGTTGTAAAAATGACTCTAATTTTCTTAAACTTCTAATACATATATATCGAGCTATAAATCATAAATAAACTTTTGCGAAGTTTCCTTAAAATTGCTTCAGTTTTAAATGTTTCCCATATTTTTTACTAAAATTGTGTTCCACCCTAGTGCATTAGCCAAGTATAGATTTTGTAAAAGTCTATCAAATTCTGTCCAAATCGAGTGATATTTAAATGTATGTAGTTGGAACAAACCTTTATATATAGCCCCCAACACATTTGACGGATGTGATATGGTATCGAAAATTTAGATCTACAAATTGGTGCAGGGTATAATATAGTCGGCCCCGCCCGACTTTAGACATTCCTTACTTGTTTTTTACTAAAATTGTGTTCCACCCTAGTGCATTAGCCAACTTAAATTTTGAGTCTATAGATTTTGTCTATCAAATTCTGTCCAGATCGAGTGATATTTAAATTCATTTGGGGCAAACCATTATATATAGCCCCCAACACATTTGACGGTCTCGAAAATTTAGATCTAAAAAGTGGTGCAGGGTATAATAAAGTCGGCCCCGCCCGACTTTAGACTTTCCTTACTTGTTTAGTTTGTGATCAAGATACAAAAACTCCAGAAATTTAAAGACTGTTTCATTAATTTTAAGAATTTTTCAGAATTGACACTAGCTTAAAAAATGCTCTTTCATGATACCCATTTTTAAGTTGAATCACTTAACTAACAGGTTGGCTGATAAGTCTTCGGTCTGACACATAGATGGCGTCGCTAGTATTATATGCATATTATTTTTATATAGTACCAACCTTCAAATGATTCGTGCCAAAATTTGACGTCTGTAAGTCAATTAGTTTGTGAGATAGAGCGTCTTTTGTTAAGCAACTTTTGTTATTGTGAAAAACATGGATAAATGGAATTTCGTGTTTTGATAAAATATTGTTTTCTGAATGGAAAAATACGGTGGAAGCATAAACTGGGCTTGATAATGAGTTTCCGGACTCTGCCCCAGGGAAATCAACAATAATTGATTGGTATGCAAAATTCAAGCGTGGTGAAATGAGCACGGAGGACGGTGAACGCAGTGGACGCCCGAAAGAGGT
Organism: Haematobia irritans; assembly: GCF_050003625.1. NCBI lineage: Eukaryota > Metazoa > Arthropoda > Insecta > Diptera > Muscidae > Haematobia > Haematobia irritans. The sequence continues at coordinate 138,052,528 of NC_134400.1, forward strand.
GGTTACCGACGAAAACATCAAAAAAAAATCCACAAAATGATTTTGAATGACCGTAAAATGAAGTTGATAGAGATAGCAGAGGCCTTAAAGATATCAAAGGAACGTGTTGGTCATATCATTCATCAATATTTGGATATGCGGAAGCTCTGTGCAAAATGGGTGCCGCGCGAGCACACATTTGACCAAAAACAACGTGTTGATGATTCTGAGCGGTGTTTGCAGCTGTTAACTCGTAATACACCCAAGTTTTTCCGTCGATATGTGATAATGGATGAAACATGGCTCCATCACTACACTCCTGAGTCCAATCGACAGTCGGCTGAGTGGACAGCGACCGGTGAACCGTCTCCGAAGCGTGGAAAGACTCAAAAGTCCGCTGGCAAAGTAAGGGCCTCTGTTTTTTTGGGATGCGCATGGAATAATTTTTATCGAATATCTTGAGAAGGGAAAAACCATCAACAGTGACTATTATATGGCGTTATTGGACCGTTTGAAAGTCGAAATCGCGGCAAAACGGCCTCATATGAAGAAGAAAAAAGTGTCGTTCCACCAAGACAACGCACCGTGCCACAAGTCATTGAGAACGATGGCAAAAATTCATTAATTGGGCTTCGAATTGCTTCCCAACCCACCGTATTCTCCAGATCTGGCCCCCAGCGACTTTTGCTTGTTCTCAGACCTCAAAAAGATGCTCGCAATTTGGCTGCAATGAGGAGGTGATCGCCGAAACTGAGGCCTATTTTGAGGCAAAATAAATAAATAAATAAATAAAACCGAAGGAGTACTACCAAAATTGTATCAAAAAATTGGAAGGTCGTTATAATCGTTGTATCGCTCTTGAAGGGAACTATGTTGAATAATATAATAAAAACGAATTTTGACCAAAAAAAAATGGGTTTTTCTTTGTTAGACCGGGGACTTATCAGCCAACCTGTTATACCCCCATCACCATTCTATCTTATAGTGGTGGGTATAAAAAGCCCAATCTAGCGGGAAAATAGCTAAATTGGCAACGCTGCTTGCGATGGACAATCGTAACCCAGCACTTCTGGCTGCACTAGAATTCTGCAAAGTTTTTGACTCTGTTGATCATAATATTATTTGCTACAAACTTAATCATGTATCAGTGTCGTCCAGAGCTCGAGCGAAACAGGTTTTTTTGGCCGAAGCCGATTATTTTCCTAAAATTTCTAATAACATAGATGTTTGGAATGTTTTAGTTCAATACTAGCATATTTTAGTTTGAAAATGCAATAAAAACAACAATAAAAGGTATTCAGTCTTACAATATTCTTTTAGAACTTACATACTTTTTAGTATTCAAAATTTAGTACTTCGATATTATAATGAATAATTGTTCGTTGGCCACACTTGTCGGTGAAGCGTGTAAATATTTTATTGCCGCTGTTCTTAAATGTTGAGAAGGAGAACTCTCTCAATATTCAAGTATTTTACGTAACATAGTAGGCTCCATAATATATGAATCCATTTCATTTTTTTTTTCTTTTCTTAATTTTGTCGCACAGAAACAAAAAATTCATGAACATTTTTCCAAATAAAATGTTATTGAGTTTAAAAAAAATTAATTGATTCAACTAATTTTTTTTTTTTTTTATTGAAACAAAAAGCAATTACAAAAATTAATAGTATCAATATTTTTTTTTATTTGATATTATCATTTCTGTGATTGCAGACATTTAAATTAAAAAATTTATTGGATCAATTAATTTCGTGATCGAATCAGATTTTTTTGTTGTTTTTTATTAACAGCAAACAAAATGTTTGCTGATCGCATTCAGGAGCTTTTTATAGAACACGAATATATATAAAAACAAACATTTTTAATGGAAATAAAAATTAATGACTTTGGAAGAACATATAAAATACGTTAATCTACACTTAATCATTTACATTTTGCAATTAACTTTTGTTTCTTGAATATTGTCAAATAATCTTTACAGTTTTCAATTTTCCAGGTGGAATGGCAAAACACGCAAATGTGACCAGAAAAATGGAAGTAATGATCGAATTAATCATCGCAAAAACTCCAATGACATGTTAAATTTCTCGCTGAGCTGTCTGCAACAGCAACATCATCATAATCAACAAATATCTGACTATGATAAATTTAATCATAGCACCAATAATAACTACAAAAATTATCAACATCAAAATTTCCCAGCTTTACCCCAACAACAACAACAGCATAATCCACAACATAGACGTTCACTTAACAATTTAATTGTTGTTTCCGGAGTTCAGCAGCCACAAAAAATGATTTTTCAACCAGGCCAGGCAATCCTTTCAGCAACTAATAATAATGGTGGTAATGATGAAATATCATCTATTGACATCCCACAACAATCGAGGAAAGCTAGCCTTACTTCAATGAATAACAATAATAATTTGGAACAATCTATCGCTGGTGGCCAACACAACTCTTCATCATCATCGGCAGCTAACGTTACCATCTCTTCTGTGCCAAAGAAAACAATGGCTGCTGTCGTTATGGTTAGTACCGATGATCTCATGCAAAACTCTGGCCCTGGGTCGGGTATAAAATCAAATAGTAGCATTGTTGTATTACCTCCTCCAACGCCACAATCTCAACAGGTAGCCACCAATCAACAACATTTATATTGTTGTACCCAAAACGGTGGCCTTGTGAACTTAGCTTCCCTACCTACCTTGAGCGAAAACTATACTTCGCTTCCCCCATCTCTTACTCCCACAACCAATGTTGGAGACGTTGCTGCTGTCACACCCAACGGCAGTAACTCAGTTAGCCTCAATGATGCCAGCAGTCTGGAACAATTGGAAACATTATGTCTTCAAATGACCGAACAAGCCATTAATTAATAATATGTCCAAGCAAGGACAATCTCTTCTATGCATAGTTTGTTTGTTCTATATATTGTTAAACCATTTTGCTGAATTATGTAGTAGCAGTAAGTCGTAATGGTGTTGTTTATTTTATATTGATGGTGTTTGTTTTTTTTTTTTTTTTTTAATTTGATGCATCAGAAAACGCATAATAATTTCCTAAATCCGTGGGAGTAAACGTAAAAGAAATCTTCTTTAAATATTAAAAATGTTCAGAAAATTGGTTACGTCAAAATCAAAACAATTTAATCCTTTTAACATGTCATCGGCTATTTAGTACAAAATTTGTATAGCTTTCTAGAAGTTGCAATTGACTATTTTTTTTTCTTTTTTATGGATCTTTTGCAATTTATATCAGTAGCATTGGCATGCGTTTTTTGTATTCAAAAGAAATTGAAAAAAAAAAATTATATATAATTGTAAAGTGTTGTAATTTGTGTTGTGTTATGTTTTATATTTTATTTGGTTCCCAATATGTATGTACATGTATGATTGTAAAATTTAATAGTATCCACCCCATTTGATTAGATTTTCACTCCATTTTTTTTTAAATTGAACGGTCCCATTGCCCATTTTCCAGCCCCTTCCGACCGTGAGGACCTCGTCCCCATTACGTAGGGACAGCGTAAATACCATGATCCGGAACATGGCGGGGAGGAGGCCGAGGGATGTAACCAGCTACAGAAAAGCCGGTTACACCCCTCTTTGCTATTATACATTTAGTTTTTGCGTGGCACGAAAAGGTTTAATTTGTATAAATATGTATACATAGAAGAAAAACGGAAAAATGTCCGTAAAAGACAACATTAAAAATTTTAACACCTTATGGTAAGATAAAACAGTGAACTATGGTGTAAACTCGGTTTGCAAAAAGCAAAATGTTAAAAGTTCTTAGGCCAAAACAAATTACTTGCACATAATGCATACTGTAAAGCAAAATAAAATTTTTGGCAATATGTACGTTATGCAAATTTTTCTGTTAAAGATTTAGAATCCTAGAAATTTGTTTATTTATTTATATATTTTAATTTTCCTAAATTTTGTGAAGATTGAAGTCGTTAGACCCTATATATCACCCAAGAGCTACACAATTCCTTAATTAATCAACTTAAATCAATTAATAGTACACAAAAAAAGTGCAAACTTAAAAAACACAATCCACTCTACAGGGTGTTCTTGTGTACATTACATCAAAACATTTTAAAAAGTATAAATAAATAGAATGGCTTTGATTTGAGGTTATTAAAGCCAACTACTAATATTAGCATCGAATGCTAGTAAACACATGTTTTGAATATTGTGAAATAAAAGCATGATTTTATTCCAAAAAAAAATGACCTATTCGGGTATTTGCAGTCGAAAGTAACAAAGAACTTTCTAAAATTCCATTGTCACTGATTGCACTAGCCAACAGTCGTTTTGTGAATTGGTTCTAGCATAATTTTTCTCATTGATTTTGACCTACTAAACACGAAAATGAGTTTTAAAAAATTTTCTGTCGATTGGTTTTCGAGATACAAATTTTTGAACTTTTTTTTTAATTTGTGGAGGTACACTTACAATTTTGAGCATATCTTTCGTCTTCTTTGACCAATTTGATCCTACTAATACTCAAATTAAAGAAAATTGAGCCGTCTACAACTCATTTTCAGAAAATTTTCAATTCGGGTAAGTAGTTTGGATGTTGGCGGCTTAAAAAGGTTAAAAAACGGTGTTTTTTAGTAAAAATGTGGCAGAAAAAACCATAAAAAATGCATATAAAATATAAAACACGATGCTAACAGCAATTTTGGTTTTTTACGAATAGCTTCGGTCTTTTACCAAAAAAATTATAAGTCCGCTATTTGTTGTCATTGTTTAAATATTAAAAAATGTTCAGAAAATTGGTTACGTCTATGAGATACCATTCGTTTCCTTTTTCACTTGATTTATTGAAACAACTTTTATTAATTGTAAAAAATAAATTAAAAACTAACGGCATACTTTACAGCCAATTTTCAATTCAATTTTTTTTGTCGCATCACTGATCTAAACAAAATCAAAACAATTTAATCCTTTTAACATGTCATCGGCTATTTAGTACAAAATTTGTATAGCTTTCTAGAAGTTGCAATTGACTATTTTTTTTTTCTTTTTTATGGATCTCTTGCAATTTATATCAGTAGCATTGGCATGCGTTTTTTTGTATTCAAAAGAAATTGAAAAAAAAAAATTATATATAATTGTAAAGTGTTGTAATTTGTGTTGTGAAACACAAATGATTTTGTTTAGCATCGTGTTTTATATTTTATATGATTTTTTTTATGGTTTTTTCTGCCACATTTTTACTAAAAAAACGCCGTTTTTTAACCTTTTTAAGCCGCCAACATCCAAACTACTTACCCGAATTGAATGAGAATGATTTGTAGACGGCTCAATTTTCTTTAATTTGAGTAGTAGTAGGATCAAATAGGTCAAAGAAGACGAAAGATATGCTCAAAATTGTAAGTGTACCTCCAAAAATTAAAAAAAAGTTCAAAAATTTGTATCTCGAAAACCAATCGACAGAAAATTTTTTAAAACTCATTTTCGCGTTTAGTAGGTCAAAATCAATGGGAAAAAGTATGCTAGAAACAAATAACAATGAAAATTTTGTTATTTGTGACCTAGTGTTGTCAAATACAATGAAATATGTTAGCGCCCCTATATAGGTGGCGAATTTAGAACATCGGTTTAGATGGAGGTGATATCCAAAAATTAGTCTATAACCATCTCTAACGTCGCTCTTTGCGAGTGCGAAAGCCATCATATGTCGTGGAGCCAAATAAAACATATAGCCTACGACAGAACAAAATGGAAAGACTTTGTAAACAACCCATGCTCAGAAAACTGAACTTTTAATTATTGTGTTTCACTGTTGTTTTGTATTCACGATAAAAAAAGGACATATATATAATTAATTTTTTTTATTGAAATGTCTTCAATCACAGAAATGATAGTATCAATTAAAAAATTAATTAATCCAACTAAAAAATTTATTTATACTATTAATTTTTGTGATTGGTTTTTGTTTCAATTTCAAAACATTTGTTGAATCAATTTAATTTTTAATTGAATATTTTTTAAAACAATTAAAATTTTAATTGGATTTTTTTAGTTTTAATATAGAAATAATTTTTAATCGAAATTGCTTCAATCAGAAAAATGGATAATATCAATCACCCACACCAACTGAATAATTAATTGATTCAATTAAAAAATTACTAGTATCAATTAAAAAATTAATTAATCCAATTAAAAAATTAATTTATACTATTAATTTTTGTGATTGTTGAATCAATTTAATTTTTAATTGAATATTTTTTAAAACAATTAAAATTTTAATTGAATTTTTTTTAGTTTCAATATAGAATTAATTTTTAATCGAAATTGCTTCAATCAGGGAATTGATAATATCAATCACCCACACCAACTGAATAATTAATTGATTCAATTAAAAATTTTAATTAGTATTTTTTTTTGTGGTTGAAAAATTAATTTAATCAAGATTTTAATTGATTTTGTTTTTCAAATTCAATACAATTTTTAATTGAATAAATATATTGATATTTTTTCTATGTATAAAGTTGGTCATTCGAGTTTTGTTTTATAGTGTTCAAATTGACTATCCTTTATAATGAAATCCATGATATGATCGATTTCGGAGTACAAATTAGTATTTTAATATTTAAAAAAGGCGATTTTTTATTCTGCTTGATTCTCTAGTTTGGTTAGTATTGTGCCAGTCCGTTATTTTAGGCTCACTTTGACAATTCAGACCTTTGCGATGCCTTATTCTTATTTGAAACATTCAGAAATTTGTTCCTCTACATTCATGGAAAAAAGTCTGCTAAAAACAACAGTCGGTGTCTGCTGTTATATTTTTGTTCTTCAGGGTCTAACGAAAAGCAAATTATAAAATTTGTAGTTTATAAATTTTTCTCCAAAGATATTTAAGAACCAAAAGTAGTTTTGGTATATTTTTGTACTGTAATATACTTACAAGCTCCTAAGTGCGATCAGCAAACATTTTGTTTGCTGTTATGCCTCAATTTGATAAATATTCAGATTTTTAGTATAGATATTCACAAAATATTGTTTTAATTGTGTTACGATAGCCCCTAACATGACTTTTTTTGTTTCAGCCAAACTAACACATGTTTTAGTGTAATCGAGCTTAAAAATAGCAGACAATGTTTGCTATTTCAGCAAACAGTGACTGCTTTTCCTTTTTCAACAGACATTTTTGTGCTGTTTTAGCAGACTTTTCTGTTTCTACTAACAAATTTCATTGGGTGTACTTGGAACTTCATTTTTGGAAATAAATCGTAAAGAAAAACTAAGCAAAGTCAGTGAACAAGACGAGAAAAATGCATCACAATAATTTAAATTTTGTGACTATTAGACACATTTTTTTTAGGTTTAAGCTTTGTCTCGCCACAGAATATAACGTCGTCCCAATAATCAAAAGAAAGCCTTCATTATAATAACGAAAATGTTGATCAGCCAGGTCATGCGTCATTGATCGGACTAGTTGTGATCAAAAGGAGCAATATCTGCGTTATTCATCGGATGGGATAGGACTTCCCATTTGAGTGTTTCCAAAAATATTTAAGAGCGTTTCAATATGTGGCCGAGAGTTCCCGTTTATCAGGTAATGTTAGCCTCAAACGCATAAATTGTGGTTCGATACAGTTGGTTCCACCAAATACACAGACTCTTTCACTTTGCCGTTGATGTTGAGGCATGACAGTGGTGTGACCATATGATTTTCACCACCAGTAACTATGGGATCCCAACGTACACTACCTGTTGTCAATCCCGCATTACTAATTTGCGCATCCAATACATCGAGTTTTTTTTTTGAAATTCAAGTTTTCTCGCAATGCTATGTACACAACAATACGAAGTTTTGAAAATCGTAGCAAAGGACAACGCCGGTGATACATTACGGTAAAATACTTTTCGATTGTGAAAAAGACTTGATTGAATAGCTCCGGCAGTGTTGTCCCCAAATTATAATATTTTCGTCCCCAAAAATCTCCAATTTAAATTTCAAATTAAATTTAAAATCCTCAAAAAATCCCCAATACATTTTTTTTTTTTTGAAAAAAAAAAATATTTTAAAGTAGTAAAATTGCGTGGCCAAAGTTGGTAGAATTTTACCAGAAGTATTTTTTTATTGTTTTGTAGATTGGTAGAAGTTTTGACGTTTTGGTAGATTTTGCAAAGAGGTACTTCATTTTCTATAGACATAAACTTCTGACAAAATTGTCTATATCGAAATAAAATTTTGAGAGAATGTTCTATACATGTTTAGGAACGAAAATGTACTTTTAAATGTTCAAGTAGTAAAATTGGGTGGTAGACAGATTGCCAAAGTTGGTAGAATTCTACCAGAAATTGTAGATATTTCGATTGAAATAAAATTAATAAATAAAATTTTGACAAAATTTTCTATAGAAATAAAATTATGACAAAATTTTCTAAAGAAATAAAATTTTGACAAAATTTTCTTTAGAAATAAAATTTTGACAAAATTTTCTATAGAAATAAAATTTTGACAAAATTTTCTATAGATATAAAATTTTGACAAAATTTTCTATAGAAATAAAATTTTGACAAAATTTTCTATAGAAATAAAATTTTGACAAAATTTTCTATAGAAATAATATTTTGACAAAATTTTCTATAGAAATAAAATTTTGACAAAATTTTCTATAGAAATAAAATTTTGACAAAATTTTCTATAGAAATATAATTTTGACAAAATTTTCTATAGAAATAAAATTTTGGCAAAAGTTTCTATAGAAATAAAATTTTGACAAAATTTTCTATGGAAATAAAATTTTGACAAAATTTTCTATAGAAATAAAATTTTGACAAAATTTTCTATAGAAATAAAATTTTGACAAATCTTTATAGAAATAAAATTTTGACAAAATTTTCTATAGAAATAAAATTTTGAAAAAATTTTCTATAGAAATAAAATTTTGAAAAAATTTTCTATAGAAATAAAATTTTGACAAAATTTTCTATAGAAATAAAATTTTGACAAAATTTTCTATAGAAATATAATTTTGACAAAATTTTCTATAGAAATAAAATTTTGGCAAAAGTTTCTATAGAAATAAAATTTTGACAAAATTTTCTATGGAAATAAAATTTTGACAAAATTTTCTATAGAAATAAAATTTTGACAAAATTTTCTATAGAAATAAAATTTTGACAAATCTTTATAGAAATAAAATTTTGACAAAATTTTCTATAGAAATAAAATTTTGAAAAAATTTTCTATAGAAATAAAATTTTGAAAAAATTTTCTATAGAAATAAAATTTTGACAAAATTTTCTATAGAAATAAAATTTTGACAAAATTTTCTATAGAAATAAAATGTTGGCAAAATTTTCTATAAAAATAAAATTTTGACAAAATTTTCTATGGAAATAAAATTTTGACAAAATTTTCTATAGAAATAAAATTTTGACAAAATTTTCTATAGATATAAAATTTTGACAAAATTTTCTATAGAAATAAAATTTTGACAAAATTTTCTATAGAAATAAAATTTTGACAAAATTTTCTATAGAAATAAAATTTTGACAAAATTTTCTATAGAAATAAAATTTTGACAAAATTTTCTATAGAAATAAAATTTTGACAAAATTTTCTATAGAAATAAAATTTTGACAAAATTTTCTATAGAAATAAAATTTTGACAAAATTTTCTATAGAAATAAAATTTTGACAAAATTTTCTATAGAAATAAAATTTTGACAAAATTTTCTATAGAAATAAAATTTTGACAAAATTTTCTATAGAAATAAAATTTTGACAAAATTTTCTATAGAAATAAAATTTTGACAAAATTTTCTATAGAAATAAAATTTGGCAAAAGTTTCTATAGAAATAAAATTTTGACAAAATTTTCTATGGAAATAAAATTTTGACAAAATTTTCTATAGAAATAAAATTTTGACAAAATTTTCTATAGAAATAAAATTTTGACAAATCTTTATAGAAATAAAATTTTGACAAAATTTTCTATAGAAATAAAATTTTGACAAAATTTTCTATAGAAATAAAGTTTTGAAAAAATTTTCTATAGAAATAAAATTTTGACAAAATTTTCTATAGAAATAAAATTTTGACAAAATTCTCTATAGAAATAAAATGTTGGCAAAATTTTCTATAGAAATAAAATTTTGACAAAATTTTCTATGGAAATAAAATTTTGACAAAATTTTCTATAGATATAAAATTTTGACAAAATTTTCTATAGATATAAAATTTTGACAAAATTTTCTATAGAAATAAAATTTTGACAAAATTTTCTATAGAAATAAAATTTTGACAAAATTTTCTATAGAAATAAAATTTTGACAAAATTTTCTATAGAAATAAAATTTTGACAAAATTTTCTATAGAAATAAAATTTTGACAAAATTTTCTATAGAAATAAAATTTTGACAAAATTTTCTATAGAAATAAAATTTTGACAAAATTTTCTATAGAAATAAAATTTTGACAAAATTTTCTATAGAAATAAAATTTTGACAAAATTTTCTATAGAAATAAAATTTTGACAAAATTTTCTATAGACATAAAATTTTGACAAAATTTTCTATAGACATAAAATTTTGACAAAATTTTCTATAGAAATAAAATTTTGACAAAATTTTCTATAGAAATAAAATTTTGACAAAATTTTCTATAGACATAAAATTTTGACAAAATTTTCTATAGAAATAAAATTTTGACAAAATTTTCTATAGAAATAAAATTTTGACAAAATTTTCTATAGAAATAAAATTTTCTATAGAGATAAAATTTTGACAAAATTTTCTATAGAAATAAAATTTTGACAAAATTTTCTATAGGAATACAATTTTGTTAAAAAAAAAGATTAAAACGATTTCTCGAAAAAATCTCCAAATTTATGGAAATTCTCCACCAAATCCCCATGTCCCCAACTCAGAAATTTCGTCCCCATTCACGAAAAATATCCCCAATTTGGGGGAAAATCCCCAATGCTGGCAACACTGAGCTCCGGCATAAACCACTTTTATATGTTTATTGCTTTTTGAATGTCGTAGCTACCCTGTACTCAATTATGTATATTTTATTTAATTAATGTGTAATGTATAGTAATTTGTCCAAAATTAAAATTGAATGCGATTTCTTAAAAGACTAGACTAACTTATTGGGATATATGAATTATTTGGCTTCTGTTTTATCCCGATTTCATACTTTTCTTCTTTTAGGAAAATTTGGCTAAATTTGATCAACACTTTACATTGTTTTAAGCAAATGATCCATAAGGATAAATACCATTACAAATACCATTACATTTTACATCCATCAATATGCCTTGTAGTAGTGAATTGTATATTCGTTCCTCATATGCTTGGGGCTAACATCATCATTATGATCATCAAGAGCATCATCTCTGTTGTTTTAACTAATATTCTCGAAGAAAATAGATATTTCAAGAAATAAAAAAAAAAAACGAAGGAACAACAACAAATGCAATACTACACGCGATATATAATCAAGTTGGAAAAAGAACTACAAAAATTAGGAAAAAAAGAGATACTAATAAAAGAGACTGACTTAGATAACTTTCCTCCATGAACAAAAATGCAACCAACAATAAAATGATCAATGGAAAGAAACTGAAAATGTAAGTTATAAACAACAAGTAGTGGTGTTTTCAATTACAAAGCAAAAACTAAAAAAAAAATGAAAAAAAAACTGAAAATTTCAAACAATTACAAATAAACAAAAATTCTCACATACAAAGAAATGATTGTAAATCAAAAAACATTTTAAAACTAAAAAAACAAATTTTTGAAAACTAAAAGAATATGTTTGCTGAAGTTTTTCGACTTTAAAAAAGTTTAATGGAAAACTTTTTCTTGAAAAACAAAGAAGAAAAAAAATACAGACTCTTAATAATTTTTCCACTAAAGAAACGTAATTGCTGAATTAATAAAATTAAAATTGAAAAAAAAAACAAAATACACAAATCCCACACACACACACACGAACACAATAATAATGGATTGTAATCAATAACAACCACAATAAGTCAAATATTGTACGTATATTTTTTAATTCAAGTTACTGATTTACATATGCATAATTACACTAACTTAAACAACAACAAACAAATATGAAAAGAAATAAATATATTTAGTAATTAGTATGTTAGTATATACGACTTATAAACATTATTATAATACGAAGAAAAGGACTCTTATATAGCAACAATAGAACAAATTATTAAACCAAAACAATGATTATTGTATCGTCCATTTCCAAAACACCCTCCCTCCTTAAAAACAAAGAAATATTAAAACACATATACACCCACTCATTAATATAAACATATAAACTTTTATCATATTGTATTACTTGAAAGGAAAAAAAAATAATATATACTTATCTCTGTATACATATATGCTAAAAAAAACTCTTCTCCAAAATTGTATCAATATTTGCATTATTAAAAACAAAATATTTATTGTTGGTTCGTTTTGCGCTATTATTGTTTATATATTTTATGCAAATTTGTACACATATACAACATTGTAACTTTTCATATTTTTTGTTCTTTTTGTATTAATTTTTAATACATGGCAGCCTGCGTATTGTTTTATATATACATTTATACTTAAGCTATTTTATTTTTTTAATTTTATATGTCCTTTATTTTTAGATGTTTTTTTGTTCAATTTTTGATCCCATACCCCCTACCCGGAACAGTGGAAAGAAAAAACAATCTCAAATCTATAATATATGACAGTGTTTTTTTTAGATGTACCTCTTTTTGTAATAGTTTACATGTTTGCTAATTACTGTCAAAGAAAAAATGTTCGTTCATTATTATTTATATTATGTATTTCTAAAGGAGCTGTGCACCATAAAACTTAGATAATGATTTGACAGTCAATCCCTAAGCCTGGTTTTAGGTTTTGTACCAGTTATATTTATACTTGTTTCACTCTAAGGCTTAGTACATGGCTCGAGTCTTCAGTAGTAGTAGTACATTCATGCCAGCTATGAAGTATTGGAAAAGTAAATTTCTATTTTTTTTTTTGTGTATATAATTATGTTTTACGGAATGAAACAAAAGCAACAAATTTTGTAATTGGTTCTATCAGTTGGTGTAACCTTAAACTAAAGTTTGAGGAAACTTGCTTACAAAATTAATATTAACTACGAATTAGTTGATAACAAAAATCCATGTTAAATATTATTACTATTATATATAATTTTAATTTTATATAGAAATCCTAATTTATAATAAAAATGACAATGTTTAACAATTTTAAAAGCTTTGCAAAATTTTAAATACTCTAATACCGATGGCATACACATTTAGATTTCAAATCTCGAAAATGTGGATTTTGAGTGTAATGTGTAGAGCCTATAAACTACTATGTGGCTTTAATTTCAAATTTCAATTTAATTTTTTTTAACAACAACAAAACGTAAACTAAATTCAAAACATCAACAATATGTTTTGACATTTTGCTGAACTCTTTAAAGTCACTTGATGAATTAAGGCTGCCTTATAAATAATTGTACCATGGACATACCCATTGATTTATTGTTTGGGTTAAACTCGTCTATAAGGTAGGAAAATTGTTCGAGGCGAATCTCAAATACCCAAAACCATGTATGGCAAAGAAAAATTTCACTGAGTATATCTCCTGGTAACGGATTATCCAACAAAAACTTTCATAGCCAAATAATCTTAAAGGTAAGGTAGCGGAAAATTGGTAAGCACTGACTATTAAATGGAAACTTATGGAATGGAATTATTCAATTACATCTGAATAATTCTAGGAATGTATAGAGAAATTGTATGATGCTAATTGGTTTGAAGTTGAATTCCGACAAAATATATACTTATTTTCATTTTATTTATTTATTTTTATTATTATAATTTGTTTTTATTTTGACTTATTTACAACCATATTCATAAAAATTCAATCGACATTTATTAAGGACTGATTTTTTTATAAAAAAAATAGCATTCGTAAACGATTAATAGCTTACCAATCCTTTAATAAGTCCTTGGTAAGTTGCAAAAATTAATTGTAAGATGTGCGCTCCTTTAACTCTTTGATAAAATTGTAAAATTCTATTTTTCAACAATGCCAATTAATTTTTCACTGTTTTATGCAATTTCGTATATGTCAATACGTATAAAATGGGCGATCGCGTTTTTAGAAAAGACCAAATAAAATAACTAAGAAATAGACCTACAGAATTCGTTTAATATTTACCTGCACAACAACCCAGCAAAAAAAAATTGGAAGTACTTCTAAAGGCACAACTTTAAAAGCACTTCCAAAAATGTCCTCCCAAAGAGGACAATTTATTTATTTATTTAACTCATTTTACAACCAAGACGAAATGGCCATATACGGTTACAGGGATACTCAAAATGAAGAATTACATTAAATTTACTTTAAAAAAATATAAAAATAATTAGGACTACAATCAAGGACTGCAAAAACTTGACATTATTACACCTTATTACTAAGTATATATCTTACTACTCACTTCCGGATCCAAAAAGAACATTTTTACTACTTTTTTGGCGACGCTTTTTCGGTCTAACAAAGAAAAACACATTTTTTTTGTCAAAATTCGTTTTTTATTATTCAACATAGTTCCCTTCAAGAGTGATACAACGATTATAACGACCTTCCAATTATTTGATACCATTTTGATAGTACTCCTTCGGTTTTGCCTCAAAATAGGCCTCAGTTTCGGCAATCACCTCTTCATTGCTGCCAATTTTTTTCCCTTCGATCATCTTTTTAAGGTATGAGAACAAGAAAAAGTCCCTGGGGCCAGATCTGGAGAATACGGTGGGTGGGGAAGCAATTCAAAGCCCAATTCATGAATTTTTGCCATCGTTCTCAATGACTTGTGGCACGGTGCGTTGTCTTGGTGTCTTGTTCTTCATATGGGGCCGTTTTGCCGCGATTTCGACCTTCAAACGCTCCAATAACGCCATATAATAGTCACTGTTGGTGGTTTTTCCTTTCTCAAGATAATCGATAAAAATTAAAACAGAGGCCATTACTTTGCCAACGGACTTTTGAGTCTTTCCACGCTTCGGAGACGGTTCACCGGTCGCTGTCCACTCAGCCGACTGTTGATTGGACTCAGGAGTGTAGTGATGGAGCCATGTTTCATCCATTGTCACATATCGACGGAAAAACTCGGGTGTATTACGAGTTAACAGCTCAGAATCATCAACACGTTGTTGTTTTTGGTCAAATGTGAGCTCGCGCGGCACCCATTTTGCACAGAGCTTCCGCATATCCAAATATTGATGAATGATATGACCAACACGTTCCTTTGATATCTTTAAGGCCTCTGCTATCTCGATCAACTTCATTTTACGGTCATTCAAAATCATTTTGTGGATTTTTTTTGATGTTTTCGTCGGTAACCACCTCTTTCGGGCGTCCACTGCGTTCACCGTCCTCCGTGCTCATTTCACCACGCTTGAATTTTGCATACCAATCAATTATTGTTGATTTCCCTGGGGCAGAGTCCGGAAACTCATTATCAAGCCAAGTTTTTGCTTCCACCGCCTTTTTTCCCCTTCAGAAAACAGTATTTTATCAAAACACGAAATTCCTTTTTTTTCATTTTTTTTTCACAATAACAAAAGATGCTTCACAAAAGACGCCCTATCTCACAAACTAATTGACTTACAGACGGCAAATGTTGACACGAATCATTTGAAGGTTGGTACTATATAAAAATAATATGCATTTAATACTAGCGACGCCATCTATGTGTCAGACCGGGGACTTATCAGCCATCCTGTTAGTTCTAAAAACATTAATAGGAAAACTGAAACTGCGAAGGTTTAAAGGTAGTCTATTCCATATACGAACAACGCAGACAATGAAGGAACGTTCACATATAGAATGCGAGATACGAGACAACGTAATCTGTGGATTGCGAGTCGATCTGGAGAAGAAAACCTTATCAAGAACATGCAATCTAGATCCACATTGGATAGCCCTATAACAGAAGATCAGGGGCCAAATCACCGCATTCGTCATCGAGTTATGTTTCGTATCGAGAAACATTTCGATCGCTGTAAAATTTTGGATCACCGCATTCGATCGTAATTTATTTTGTCTACTACTTTTTTTACATTGCTCTAAACATATGGTAATAAGAAATTGGAAGCAAAAGATGATTTCAAAATAACTTTTTGTGATCAAAATATGTATATGTGTAAAATTTGTTATGAATCCATGTGTTTTTGTTTTCCTCGTCTTCGGATTCAGAGGATGAGTACAAAGTGGCATTAATAAGGAAAAACATTCGAGACAAAATCAGTCGTTTGCCTGAGGTGCATTGCCTGTAAGTGATTCTATTTTGAAGTGAGTGCTTTTGTTAGTAGTGTTGATGACCTGAATGATGGATTTGTAAGTAACCAGTTAAATGTCGTGGGGGATTTTGGATCGTTTTTAACATCTTCACTTGGTGAAGCGGGATTTTCATTCAACTGTGTTACTATTGACGATGTCATCTGTGCTTTTTCGTCCGTTAAGTCTAATGCTTCTGGAAACGATGGATTTCCACTCAAATTCTACAAAATAGTAATACCACATATCGCCGACCACTTCCTTCATTTGGTCAATACCATTATCATGACTTCTAAGTTCCCTCGTGAGTGGAAAACGGCAAGAGTGTGTCCGATTAAGAAAAGGTCAAGTCCGAATTGTCATGAGTATAGGCCGATAGCGCTAATGCCTGTTTTATCTAAGGTATTCGAATATATTTTGAAAAAGCAACTTAATGATTATCTAGAATTTAATAAGTTACTTTCTGATTGTCAATGTGGCTTCAGAAGTCATAGAAGCACAACAATGTTACTGCTTGGCCTAACTGATGCTATAAGGGGGAGTTTCACGCATGATAAAGTATGCGTTTTACTTTCATTAGACTTAGAAAAGGCCTTCGATCGCGTAGATCATTTCATATTGGTAAAAAAGCTTCACCAATACTTCGGCTTCGGCTTTAGTGCCTGCAAACTTATTGCTTCATACCTTACAGGTAGAAAGCAATATGTGCAGATCAATGGAGAAAGATCAAATATTTTGTCGGTAAGGAGTGGAGTCCCACAAGGCTCAATTCTTGGGCCTATGCTTTTCATACTTTTTCTTAATGATTTATTTGCGAATCTTGATATGTTTTGCTCCACTTTTTCGTATGCCGATGATGTTCAGTTGCTTTTTCGGGGGGATGTTAATAATTTAGATGTCTTACAAGCTAAGATTGATTTTGTAACTAATAGTTTATACAGTTGGATGTGTCTCAATAATCTTTCCGTCAATGGTTCTAAGACAAAAGCATTAATTTTTTCATCTCATCCTGATATTGGACTAACTCTTTCTTATAATGGGTGTGATATTGAAGTCGTCCACCATTTAAAATGTTTGGGGGTTACCATTGACGATAGACTTTCATTTGATCTACATATAGACAATGTTATTAGTCAAACGAATTTGACTCTACGCCAATTGTACAACTCTGATTTGATGCTGCCTTTTTCATTCAAAAAGAGACTTGTACATGCTTTGGCAATGCCCAATATTCTATACGGCATTGAGGTTTTTTGTGGCACAAATGCTGGTAACATAAGGAAAGTTAAACTAGCAATTCATAGAATAGTCCGTTATCTACATTCATTGCGTCGATATGACCACATATCTCCTCATGTCCAGGATTTCCTGGGGTGCCCATTTTCGAGTTTTATTGACTTCAGATCACTTGTTCTTTTCCACAAAATTTTCAGTGCTCAGTCACCTCGATTTCTCGTGGACTTATTTTCATTTGGCCGATCGCGGCGAAATCAGATTGTTGTACCTCTTGCCAGAGGTCATATGGACAAGTCATTTCAGGCTAGAATCGCCAGATCTTATAACTGTCTCCCTACTAATTTAAAGGACTTCTCGATTTCTGATTCGACATATCGTAAAAGATTACTCGATCATCTTGGATCACCTGCATGAAGCTTATCCAAACTCTAGTTAGTAGTGCTGCTTTGTTGTGCTTGGTTGAGTAAATAATATTTTCTTATTTTGTCTTTTTTCAATCATAATGGGAACTAAAAATGTTTTGTCATATTTCATTTTCTTTATATTTTTTTTATCATATTATTAATTATAATTGTCATATTTCATTTTTTGTCATATTATTAATTAATCTATTTTATACCTTATATATGTAATTATACTTTTTATATACTCGCATATATTTTCACATTGTCATAACTTCAATTATACTTTAGTCACGGTTAGTAGTCCATTGTAATTTACATGAATTGGCCGCTATGTGGCTTCAAATTACATAATGAAAATAAAATAAAATAAAAAAAAATAATTGTGTTTTTAACATCCATAGATTTAAAAGACGCTTTCGTCTGTCAAAAGAAGCTTTTATTAAATATGTTCTTGAAAAGTGAGTTTTTTTGAAGCGGCTACTGAGCATTCCTTTCTTTCTTCCGTTTCCCTAAATGCAAGTAATATTATATTTTCTTAAATGTATTTTGCCAAAATATATAAATAATACTTCCATTTTCACCAACTACTTGTTTCTTTTTGTTTACCTTTTTTTCTGCTCAAAAATCACTACATATTTCGTTTTCGATAGCATGCTACCTGTCGTGTTCAACTTCGAGTAGAAACAATTCGATAACGACTGCGTTGATTCGCGTAAACTACATTACGACGACGAAGTACTCGATTTCGACTGCGGTGATTTGGCCCCAGGTTCCGCAATTGAACGTATAGTTCAAAAGGCATCCCAAGGAATTCAATAGCTTGCTCCGAAACGTGGTCAAATCGACCCAAACTGA
This sequence comes from Haematobia irritans, assembly GCF_050003625.1. Classification (NCBI taxonomy): domain Eukaryota; kingdom Metazoa; phylum Arthropoda; class Insecta; order Diptera; family Muscidae; genus Haematobia; species Haematobia irritans. The sequence continues at coordinate 138,071,340 of NC_134400.1, forward strand.
ACACAAAACGTACTAGCATATTGAATATTTCATTTTATTTTATTTATTTATTGCAAAAATTTCTGTGAAATGAAAATTATGTCCATCTCTAGAAGAGCATTTTTGGATGTACATTAAAATTAATGACTTGGGAATATCTTTCATTTTTTTTTTTTGCTGGGTAGTTCTATACTTAAAGTAAAGTAACAAATAACAAACAATTTAATTTTAATTGAAAGCGACCAATTGTCGTTCGAACGCTCTCGTTACATCCTAGTGGTGTGTACCGTCTTACTCGCTCCCCGCTCGTATTCACCGACAGTGGGGTCCAAAAAAATTCCGAATATTATCGGGAAAATGTCCTAATGGCAGTATTGAAGCCTTGGGCGGACAAACATTTCGGCCGGAGATCATGGACATTCAAACAGCACTCAACTTCGGCAGGAATGGGACAAAATACGGTCGTGGCACTTTCGTGCAGCGTGTAATAGCTTTGTCGACCGTTTGAGGACACAATTTGTGCCAATGGTAGCCAAGTCGAACATATCTAAACAGATTTTAAAATTTGATGCCATTTCCGACATGTTTTTTCTTTTGAACAAAAAATTAAAAAAAGAAATACAGCGCTTTACTTTTCAGCCACCCTGTATGAATATGTATTGTGTAGGTTATGTTAGGTGGCAGCCCGATGTATCAGTCTCACTTAGACTATTCAGTCCATTGTGATACCACATTGATGAACTTCTCTCTTATCAGTGAGTGCTGCCCGATTCCATGTTAAGTTCAATGACATGGGACCTCCTTTTTATAGCCGAGTCCGTTCCACATAGCAGTGAAACCACTTAGAAACCCTCAGAAATGTCACCAGCATTACTGAGGTGGGATAATCCACCGCTGAAAAACTTTTTGGTGTTCGGTCGAAGCAGAACACCTTGTGTATGCAAGGCGGGCATGCTAACCATTACACCACGGTGTACACGTATGTACATACATATGTACCAAATGTGTAATAATATTTATGTATACGACTTAATAAAATCGTAAGTGCATTACAAACGACCCATCAAATTTCACAGGTCTCAATTATTTCGTTACCTTGGTTCCAAAGAAAAAACAACCAAAACTTGTTTGTTTGCCTTGACAAAGAACTTGCTGGCAATAAATCAAATTCATACTTCAGAACGAAATAAACAAAGTGCTTGAAGCGAACTCAGTCAATGATAGATACTCTGGCAAGCGACAATTCATCACGTAAACAAACATCACACAAATAGTTACAAATATTTGTAGAATTCAATTGAACATTTCAGAAATTAATAGGAAAAAGTTAAAACCCATCAATGGATGAAACGTCATTGCCAAGACCCGTAACATCAAGAACTAAATCCATGGACAAAACGGATCCAATTATGTGGCCTAGTGAGCGTGTGCCACAGGGTGGACTTTTTCACGCACCTAAATTTCAATATAGCAAAGAGACGTCTGATTTATTAAAATGTAAGTATTGTCATTTGACCCACGCATTTACATATATTTCGGACTTTTAATTATTAAAAATAAAACCTACTTTTTTAAATAATAATGTTCTGGAAAGAGATTTGGCTTATTCTAGGCATTACTTCTGAATTCAAATTGAAAAAAAAAAAAATAGTTGATGACAATATTTTTGAAAAAATTTCGAAGTTTTCATTTGGCTTGAGGTGCTGAACTAAAAAAAGGAAAGTTTCCGAGATCAAAGTAAAGTATGTCTATTTGGATAATTGATTCCATCTCCTCCCCGTTGTGAAGCTAAAGCAGTAATCGTTGTCCTTCAATCGAAGTATATTTGCAAACTTTTTGCCCACTATACTAAATATATCTAAAGGCATATATCGATGTCTCCATTCACTTTTTAGACTTATGCTATGGTCACACTAGGCAAATATTTGACAAAAATGAGTGTCAAACATTTTTCCAGAACCATCTTCCGAATATATGAATACCGTTTTTGGAAAATTATCATACAATGATGTTATATATCCAACATGAGTTAAAAATGTTACCTGGTTTGTCTGTGGCGACGAATTCTTTTTTGATTTCTGTCAAGTATTTGCCCAGTGTGACCATAGCATAAGTCTAAAAAGTGAATTTTACAGGAAACAAATTCTAAGTTTTTTTTTTTGATTTCTCAAAAACCGTATAAGATATAAATTCACTTTTTCCGGTCTTAAAATCATGTTTATTGTAGATTAGTATGTACGAATTCAAAATAGTGATAATAGAACATGGCTAAAACTGACTTTAGCCCGAACAAAGCTTTTTTTCCCTTTTTTAGATTGGAAATTTTTAAAACTTTAGTCACAGGCTACGTACAATATTAACCATACTTTTTGATATAAGTGTCCAATAAATTCTAATTTATGACAGGATGCAATTCACATTAATCCGAATAAAAAACTACGAACTCCATCAAAAAATGCTAAGTCGACTTAGCGCACTCTGGAATGAGGACATCGATATCTAAAAGCAAGCCATTAATGGAATATGTACTTATTTTGCTAAATGTCCCAGAGATATACATAAACGTCATTCACTGAACATTTTTCTAAAATCCTACAAAGAGGCGGTTATTGGAGTACCAACCCTCAACATGGGAGCCTTGGGAGCCACCATGGTGCAATGGTTAGCATGCCCGCCTTGCATACACAAGGTCGTGGGTTCAAACCCAGTTTCGACCAAACACCAAAAAATTTTTCAGCGGTGGATTATCCCACCTCAGTAATGCTGAATGTTTCAAAGCTTCTTTAAGTGGTTTCACTGCAGTGTGGAAAGCCGTTCGGACTCGGCTATAAAAAGGAGGTCCCTTGTCATTGAGTTTAACATAGAATCGGGAAGCACTCAGTGATAAGAGAGAAGTTCACCACTGTGGTATCACAATGGACTGAATAGTCTAAGTGAGCCTAAAATATCGGGCTTCCACTAAAGGGTGATACGGTCAAAATTTGGTCAAGGGAAAACGCGTGTAAATCGGTGAAATCGTTTATTTAAAAAATCAAATTAAATTTCTTTTTCAAGTTCAATTAGTATAAAATTCAGGAAAAATATTCAGTTAGGCTTTCGCTTTTCCAAATCCGAATTGCCGGGCCTCACGTTTGACACCTGCCATCAGATTTTGTACAGCCACCTTGTCCACCTTCTTCGCCGCAGAAAGCCAGTTTGCCTTGAACTCGTCCTTAGCAGTTTTTTTTTGGTCTTCTTTAGGTTCCGCTTGACAATAGCCCAGTATTTCTCAATTGGGCGGAGCTCTGGCGTGTTGGGAGGGTTCCTGTCCTTGGGAACCACCTGCACGTTGTTGGCGGCGTACCACTCCATGGCCTTTTTACCGTAATGGCAAGATGCCAAATCCGGCCAAAACAGTACGGAACAACCGTGTTTCTTCAGGAAAGACAGCAGACGTTTATTCAAACACTCTTTCACGTAAATTTCTTGGTTGACAGTCCCGGAAGCTATGAAAATGCTGCTTTTCAAGCCACAGGTACAGATGGCTTGCCAAACCAGATATTTCTTTGCGAACTTTGACAGTTTTATGTGCTTGAAAAAATCTGCTACCTTTCCCCTTCCTTTTGCCGTATAAAACTCCTGTCCCGGAAGCTGCTTGTAGTCGGCTTTGACGTAGGTTTCGTCGTCCATTACCACGCAGTCAAACTTCGTCAGCATCGTCGTGTACAGCCTCCGGGATCGCGCTTTGGCCTTCGTATTTTGTTTATCATCGCGATTTGGAGTCACTACCTTCTTGTAAGTCGATAGTCCGGCTCGTTTTTTGGCTCGATGCACGGTTGTAGACGATACTCCCAGCTTATTTGCGGCATCTCGGAGAGAGAGGTTAGGGCTTTGCTTGAAACTACCGGCAACTCTCTTTGTCGTCTCAGCGGCTTCCGGTTTTCGATTTCCCCCCGATCCAGACTTCCTGGCTGTCGACAAACGTTCCCCAAACACTTTAATTACATTTGTAACGGTTGATTTGGCAACTTTTAGCGATTTTGCCAGCTTTGCGTGCGAGTAGCTCGGATTTTCGCGATGCGCGAGCAAAATTTTGATACGCTGCTCTTCTTGCTTGGACGGCATTTTGACAACTGAAGAGTGAATTCCAAAATCAAAATAGGAGCAACATTCTACACACACACACACCTTCAAAATGAGGTGTGTTCAGGTTTTTTAAATACAAAATTGAAAGAAATATATCAATTTTACATTGACCAAATTTTGACCGTATCACCCTTTATTCCTAACCTAACCTAATCCTCAACATCATATACCATTATAGGCATAACCACTGCCGTGTATAGCCAATGCAGATATTAGATTTATTTCCCATTTTTTACTACTGCGCTTTACTAACTCTTTCTTTATGTAGAGCTTAATTTTCAGCTTTCTGTCCAATATAACATCGATGTATAGGTGGTACAAAATACATCGAAGTTATATTGGACAGAAAGCTGCTGGATTTACCTGGGGAGATCTAATAAGTTCTGTCTTTACACAGGATTTACTTCCAGACCATTCTCACTCACCCATTCCCCAATCTCCGCATGAGCATTTCTAGTGTCACATCCTCCGCGTATGACCCTAATTTTATTTTGAGCAAAATACTTTTTCCAATATTACCTCTATGTATCTTGCATCACCTATGGAGATGGAATTAACTCGGTGATCTAATCAGTTCTGTCTTTGGAGGATTTACTTCCTGACCGTTCTCACTAACCCATTCCGAAAGACTCTCTGTATGTCCCTAATTATACCCTGCGCCACTTGTGGAACAGGGTATTATAAGTTAGTGCATATGTTTGCAACACCCAGAAGGAGACGAGATAGACACATGGTGTCTTTGGCAAAAATGCTCAGGGTGGGTTCCTGAGTCGATATAGCCATGTCCGTCTGTCCATCTGGCCATGAACACATTTTTGTAATCAAAGTCTAGGTCGCAGTTTTAGTCCAATCGACTTCAATTTTGGCACAAGTATGTGTTTTGGCTCAGAATAGAACCCTATTCTTTTTGGAAGAAATCGGTTCAGATTTAGATATAGCTCCCATATATATCTTTCGCCCGATATGGACTAATACGGTCCCAGAAGCCAGACTTTTGCCCCAATTTGGTTGAAATTTTGCACTAGGAGTACACTTAGTAGTGTAGTCAAGTGGGCCAAATTTTATTTAAATCGGTTCAGATTTAGATATAGCTCCCATATATATCGTTCGCCCGATTTACACTCATATGACCACAGTGGCCAATATATATATATATATATATATATATATATATATATATATATATATATATATATATATATATATATATATATATATATATATATATATATATATATATATATATATATATATATATATATATATATATATATATATATATATATATATATATATATATATATATATATATATATATATATATATATATATATATATATATATATATATATATATATATATATATATATATATATATATATATATATATATATATATATATATATATATATATATATATATATATATATATATATATATATATATATATATATATATATATATATATATATATATATATATATATATCGAGCGATAAATCATAAATAAACTTTTGCGAAGTTTCCTTAACATTGCATCAGATTTAAATGTTTCCCATACTTTTTTTTTACTAACATTGTGTTCCACCTTTGGGCTTTAGCCGACTTAAATTTTGAGTCTATAGATTTTGTAGAAGTCTATCAAATTCTGTCCAGATCGAGTGATATTTAAATGTATGTATTTGGGACAAACCTTTATATATAGTACCCAACACATTTGACGGATGTGATATGCACACAAAAAAATATTTTTCTGATTCAATCACGAAATTAATTGATCCAATTAAATTTTTAATTGAAATGTCTTCAATCACAGAAATGATAGTATCAATTAAAAAATTAATTGACAGTCAATTAAAAAATTAATTGATCCGATTAAAAAATTAATTGATACTATTAATTTGTATGATTGATTTTTATTTAAATTAAAAAATTTGTTGATTCAATTAAATTTTTAATTGAATATTTTTTAAAACTCAATTAAGATTTTAATTGGAAAAATGTTCGTGAAATTTTTTTCTGTGTGGTATCGAAAATTTTGATCTACAAAGTGGTGCAGGGTATAATATAGTCGGCACCGTCTGACTTTATACTTTCCTTACTTGTTTTATTTTGAGCTGGTTCTACTGTTTCTAGTCTCATTCCAAAGTAAAGGTGGTACAATTCTCATTAGAGGAGCGTCTATTTTCACAATTATAATTTTTTAACTGAAATGTCTTCAATCACAGAAATGATAGTATCAATTAAAAAATTAATTGCAAGTCAATTAAAAAAATTAATTGATACCATTCATTTTTGTGATTGATTTTTGTTTCAATTAAAAAAATTTTTGAATCAATTAAATTTTTGATTGAATATTTTTTTAAAACTCAATTAAAATTTTAATTGGAAAAATTTTCGTGAATTTTTTTTCTGTGTATTGAATGTCCCTTCCCGTTAGTAGTTACTTATAATCAACCTATGAACTCTTATTATCATATTTAATGAGAGTAGTTGGTTGATACAAAATGTCCGTTTATACATTTCAAAATTTCCATATGTGTAGAGGTTTGTAATGAACATAATTCAGAAATTTACTTTTCAATAACTGCAAAACCTAAAAGGAAACCTTTCCATAATTTTAAAAGAATGAAATTCTGATTTTTGATAAACGGTTTTCTATATTGAATTAATCCAACAGTACTAATGAAAGAATCCAAAATGACCATGTTAATGCGCAAACAAATCGATTATCATCTACGTAATGGAGAACCATTGCCAAAACCCGAACCTCCTCGTCTTAACATTAACAAAGATCCAGATGCCGAAGCCTTGGAAATTTTAAAAAGAGCCCACAATGCAAAACGTAAAACATTGGCAGAAATTAAAGCTAGTGGAGCATATGAGGCACCCCGTTACCGTCCAAAACCCGATGATAAACTACCATCCGAAAAATCAAAGAAACTATTACAAGAATCTATGTCTGGTTTACGATTATGTGACACAACTCTAAAGCCTAAACGAAAGCAGAAAAAGAGACAAGATCACGATACAACCACGGATGATATAATCAATGAATGTGAGTATAAGACGATTTATTTTCTATTTTATCATATTTAAAAATTCCATTTTGTTGGTGCAAATGTTTTTGGAAGGAAAAATAAATTAATGGGAATAGTAGGAAATTAGGTCTGGGATCGCTTATACTGTCTCCAGATCGAGGAGCTCTATGTCCAGAGTGATCTGTGGCTGCACTTGCCTGATCTTAATTGGGCTAAAACCACCCTAGTCTGTCGTGGGAGGTTTCTTTCCTCCGGTGCTATGGGCGGTGGTCGAACTCCGAGAACAGGATTAACCTTGTAGCTTCTCACCGCTTCAGCTACAGTATCCTCATAAATCCTGTTCAGACCTGTCTGATATGCTGCCTGATCTAGAGGCTCACTTTTGTAACGCTGGATCTCGCGCTCTAGAAGTTGAAGATCAACCCTTACATTCTTGGGTGGAGGTTGCCTATCCACGAGATGGTGATTCGGATGACAACTTCGATAGCAACCCAAAAGGTACTGCTTTGACAACATGTAATTGTGTCGAGTCACCGGGATGACCTTGGTCTCCGCATAAAGGTGATCCAGGGGTGTACTGCGGAAACATCCTGTTACAGTTCTAAGGGCAGCGTTTTGACAGGTCTGGATGTTATTCCACAGCGTGTCGCTTGTTTGAGGTGTCCACACTGGCGCTGCATAGTTTACCACTGATCGGTCAATTGCCTTATATGTAGTCAACAAGATTTCTTTGTCTTGATTTGGTGGGAGATATCCTCAAATTTCTTGCATTGAAATAACTGGTAAGATCAGCAAGGAAGACGTTCAATCGATCGCATATGTATGTCATCAACAATGGGCCCGGATGCCATGATTGTACAATCGTCCACATATGATACAATCTCAACGCCGTCAGGAGGGGGTGGAATCGAGGACATGTAGAGATTAAACAGTGCCGGAGAAATAACCCCACCCTGGGGAACTCCCTGTTTAACTCTACGGGGTTTTGACTTCTTGTCCCAGAATTCCACGTATGACTGGCGTCTGCACAGAAAATTCAGAACCCAACGCTTGGGTTCTGAATTATCTGTGCTTGGGTCCCTACCTGCCGGTAGGGACGTATTCTCGATGTCCTCGAATAGTGCGGCATGGTTGACCGTATCGAATGCCTTCGATAGGTCAAGCGCCACGTGGACCGTCCTGTAACACGGCTTGGGCTGATTGAGTCCCATATTAATGTGTGCTGAAATGGCATGGAAGGCTGTCGTCATGCTATGTACCTTACGGAATCCATGTTGATGGTGGGCAGCTGGAAAATTCTCCACAAGGCTGGGGAGGAGTAGTGGCTCAAGTGTCTTGGCTACTGGCGAGAGAAGGGATATCGGTCTGTACGATTCACCTTTACTCGAATCTTTGCCTGGCTTCAGTAGTGGAATCACCCTAACCATCTTCCAGACATCGGGTATAATGAGTCATTCTAAATTGAGGAGTCTGGTCAGGTACTCAACTCCCAGTATTCCCAGATTCTTCAGCATTAGCATTGAAATTCCATCGGGAAATTCCATTGATGACATTAGTAACTTCGGCTGGGTAAACTATGGTGTGTCATCGGCTCGGAGACCACGTATGCGACGAGTGGCTCTCGTTTTCGCTCTATCACTCTCGGGATGCTCGACAAACTGTCGGTTGAAAAATTTGGTGCATCTCTTCGAATCAGTCACAGTCACGTCGCCAAAGGTGACTGAAATCCCATCATCGCTCGTAGCGGGGTTCGAGAGGGCTCTCACTGTCGACCACAATTTAGCTGTTCCTGGGCCTAGGTTACATTGCTTCAGGTGCTCTAACCATGTGTTCCGCTTGTGCTCATCGACTATCTTACTAATCTCTAGATTCAGTTCCCTGATTCTAGGGTCAGCAGGGTTAGTGTGACGGCGTTCTTCACGCTCGTCTGCGAGTCCCGCCGCTTCAGCAGTTCTTGAAATGAAACTCGACATTAAATTCAAATTAGTGTCAGAATTATTAGAGTCAAGTTGACCCCAGTTCAGCTAATATTTCTTATAGTATGTAAAGATATGCATTTTAAAGTCAAATAAACTAAAGGTTGAGTTACATACCATACGTTAATGCGCCCGTTAATTGAAGAGTTGAATTTTCTCCTTGAAAGCAACAGTTTTGTTAGAGGGCTTCAAACTGAAAAATATCAACCCTTTCATCAACGAACGGATTAACGCATGGTGTGTAACTCAACTTTAACTCTAATAGCCCATTCACATTAGACTCTACTAAAAGGGAATTTGAAACCATTTTCTAGTTAAAGTGGATTTTGGATGTGTGATGAAAATGAGGTATAAGGAGAAAACTCCTCCTATGAAAAGTTAAATTTCGTTTTGCTGAATAATTCATTTATAATTATCGAAGTCCGTGATGCAATTTGTATCTCTTCCATGTTTTATATGTCGGACTTGAAAAACTGTTCAGAGAATTCTTTAGCATTCCTCCTTGGTTTGTAGTTTTTGCCCCTTTTTCAGAAGTTTATTTTTGTAATATTTTATCTTGTTCAGTTTTGAGTTATAATTTACAAATCTGCCAGTTGCTGTTGGTTTCCGATACCAAGTCATTCTGAATTCATTGTAATGGAATCTATCGAAATTTGAATTTTGCGGTGTTGAACGTGTAAATGATCCTTGGTGAAAGACCGGTACCCTTACGCCCAATCAAACTAATTCTATTATTCGATTACCACAAACAAAATTTAATTACCCTTAAAGCTGGTCTTAAGTTGGCGTTATCGCAATAAAATTAGCCACGGTTACTTTTCTGCAATAATTTATATTAATGGCAATACACTTTTGCAATTGTTGCTTTGTATCATTCTCTACCAAGTTCTAATAAAATTTGCAACAAAAAAAAGTTATTCTGTTATTCTGCTTTTACAGATTTATTTGTTGTTTTAGCGGCTAAAGGTGGGTATTAAGTTCGAGTTTAGCCGCTAAAATCGTAAAGTGAAAACTAAATTAGTAAAAAAGGCATAAAATTATACATATTTGTTGAAATTTTTATTATAACTTGATGGGGAATAGCCCAAAGCAAATGTTCACAAAGTTTCTATTCCTTAAAATGGATTATTAAAGAAAAGTAATCGTGAAAAAATGACGATTTTAGCGTCTAAAGGTGAGTATTAAGTTCGAGTTTAGCCGCTAAAATCGCTAAAGTGAAAACTAAATAAGTAAGAAAAATGCATGAAATTATACATATTTGTTGCAAATTTTATTATAAAGGGTGATTTGTTAAGAGCTTGATAAATTTTTTTTAAAAAAACGCATAAAATTTGCAAAATCTCATCGGTTCTTTATTTGAAACGTTAGATTGGTCCATGACATTTACTTTTTGAAGATAATTTCATTTAAATGTTGACCGCGGCTGCGTCTTAGGTGGTCCATTCGGAAAGTCCAATTTTGGGCAACTTTTTCGAGCATTTCGGCCGGAATAGCCCGAATTTCTTCGGAAATGTTGTCTTCCAAAGCTGGAATAGTTGCTGGCTTATTTCTGTAGACTTTAGACTTGACGTAGCCCCACAAAAAATAGTCTAAAGGCGTCAAATCGCATGATCTTGGTGGCCAACTTACCGGTCCATTTCTTGAGATGAATTGTTCTCCGAAGTTTTTCCTCAAAATGGCCATAGAATCGCGAGCTGTGTGGCATGTAGCGCCATCTTGTTGAAACCACATGTCAACCAAGTTCAGTTCTTCCATTTTTGGCAACAAAAAGTTTGTTAGCATCGAACGATAGCGATCGCCATTCACCGTAACGTTGCGTCCAACAGCATCTTTGAAAAAATACGGTCCAATGATTCCACCAGCGTACAAACCACACCAAACAGTGCATTTTTCGGGATGCATGGGCAGTTCTTGAACGGCTTCTGGTTGCTCTTCACTCCAAATGAGCCTCATCGCTGAACCAGAAATGAGCCTCATCGCTGAACAAAATTTGTCGTTAAAAAAGCGGATTTTCTGCCAACTTTTCTAGGGCCCATTCACTGAAAATTCGACGTTGTGGCAGATCGTAAGTCTATTCATGATGAAATGTCAAAGCATACTGAGCATCTTTCTCTTTGACACCATGTCTGAAATCCCACGTGATCTGTCAAATACTAATGCATGAAAATCCTAACCTCAAAAGAATCACCCTTTAACTTGATGGGGAAAAGCCCAAAGCAAATTTTCACAAAGTTTGTATTCCTTAAAATGGATTATTAAAGAAAAGTAATCGTGAAAAAATTACGTTTTTAGCGGCTAAACTCGAACTTAATACCCACCTTAAAGGTGGGTATTAAGTTCGAGTTTAGCCGCTAAAAACATGATATTTTCACGATTACTTTTCTTTATTAATCCATTTTAAGGAATACAAACTTTGTGAAAATTTGCTTTGGGCTTTTCCCCATCAAGTTATAATAAAATTTGCAACAAATATGTATAATTTCATGCATTTTTCTTACTGATTTAGTTTTCACTTTAGCGATTTTAGCGGCTAAACTCAAACTTAATACTCACCTTAAAGGAGGGTATTAAGTTGGAGTTTAGCCATAAGCGTAGGAAGGCCTTTGGGAGGGGGTTTAGACCCCCCCCAGAAAAATTTTAGCACCCCCCCCCCCAGAATTTGGAAACCGACTTAGGATTTTGCATTGTTGTTATATAATTATAATATATATTATATATTATATTATAATATTAAACAAGTAAATACAACCGCTCCAAGTTCCGCTAAAGTCTTTCATTTACAATTTTATTTTGTTTAGTCGGATTTTTTGTTTAGCCTAATTTTTAGTCGATTTAATTAAAAAATAGTAATTGATATTAAAATTATTTTTTAATAAACGAATATCTTAACAATGCTGCAAAAAAATATGAAAAAACGATTTATAGAAAAATTAATTAAACAATTAATTCCTGTTAACTTCTTTCTGAGTTTGAAACTGCTTTTAGTTGCTTTATTATAAATTAATTGTCTAGTTATATTGGAATCTAATTTTTTATTCATTTTTTTATAAAATAAAACAATAATATAACCTATAACTTCATTCTATTAATTTTTAGCTAGGGGGCTATAGCCCCCCCTAGGAAAATTTTCTAGCTACGCTAATGAGTTTAGCCGCTAAAAACATAACTTTTTCACGATTACTTTTCTTTAATACTCCATTTTAAGGAATACAAACTTTGTGAAAATTTGCTTTGGGCTTTTCCCCAGCAAGTTATAATAAAATTTGCAACAAATATGTATAATTTCATGCATTTTTCTTACTGATTTAGTTTTCACTTTAGAGATTTTAGCGGCTAAACTCGAACTTAATACTCACCTTAAACTCGAACTTAACACCCACCTTAAAGGTGGTGGTATTAAGTTCGAGTTTAGCCGCTAAAATCTAAAATAACACCCATGTTCGGATATCCACTTCAATTCCACTTCCACTATTCACGTCAAATCCACGAACGTGGAAATTTGGTGTCCCTAATTCCACGCTCTTTTTAAACTTTTCTGTAACCAACTGGGTTGCACAAATCACCCAAAAATTTACTAAGGCAGAAATCAAAATAAAAATGGCACATTTTTCATGTATTAAATATAAAACTTGTGAAATTTTTTACCCGAGTACTTTTTTTGAACGGGAAACACATCCATCTTGGACATAATTCAACTTTCACCAAGACTTTTGCAAGTGAATTGATTTCACGAAAATTCTGGTGAAAGTGGATTGTAGGACACCAAAATCGTGGAATTAATTTTCATTCACCTGAGAGTGGATTTGCGAACATGTTCCCAAGATGAGTGTATTTCCGGTTAAAAAAAGTACTCGCGTAAAAAATTTGAAATGTTTTATATTTAATACATGAGTTTTATTAAAACTGCGTCATTTTTAATTTAAAAAAAATAATAAATTATAATAAGTCTATTGATTCCAATTATTTTGATTTCCGCCTTAGTGAATTTTTGGGTGATTTGTGGTGCAACCCAGCTGATTACAGAAAAGTTCAAAAAAGAGCGTGGAATTAAGAACACCAAATTTTCACGTTCGTGGATTTGACGTGAATAGTGGAAGTGGAGTATCGGAACATGGGTGTTAAACAAAATGTATTTTTTTTTTGTTTTTATGGAAAATTTATCATCCTAAAAACACTTAATAACCCAATAATGTTAAACTCATAAATATATTTCAGTATTAAACCAAATTGATGAACGAGCTGAGTGGTTGGCCGAAATGGAAGAGTTGGGTGAGGGAAAACGTTATAGAGATGAGATACGTGAACAAATTGCTCAACGTTTGCGTCAAATCAAGGCACTGGAAACAAAAAAACTACTTCAAAAGGATGGTATACGATACATGGATTAAGAATCTTTTCAATGCTTGGATTTGAAACACACAATTTTACATATTTTTAAATAAAAATTGTTATTACAAAAATCCACATCTCCAAAGAAAGAATGATGAAAAGTCTCCCTTCCAAGAAATCAACATTTTTGTTCTCTAAAATAACAAAGCAATAAATGATTTTTTAATTTAGAATATGTATACGTAATATATTGTATATATTTTAGTTAAAATTTATTACATCTGCTGAGCCATGGTATTGCTTATGCAAAATTTATATATATATTTTTTTTCTTATTTAATAATAAATTCTAAATTGACGTGTAGAGAAAACTTTCAACTTTTTCAGAGTTCTAACCTCGGTGCAACATCATGGAATATGCCTAGCACCGAAAACCCTATGTCTGTATGTAACAAGTGAATAGGCTTTATATGTATTAACTAAACACAAACGCTGCTACTAAAAATCTATTTTGTACCTCTTACATCAGCTTTAAAATCGGATTGGATACCATGACTGTATACATATGATCCAAATTAAGACGAAATGATTTCTAATACCATAATGATGTAAAAAAACTGTTGCCATGTTTTAGGACAGCCCTTTTTTATAAAAGTACTGACCCGGAGCTTCGGAACTATTTCGAACACTGTACAAAAATATAACAGCAGACATCGACTGCTGTTTTTAGCAGACTTTTTTTCTGCGAGTGTATAGTAATTGTATCCCAGTAGTAAAAATAAAATACAGTCCACTCTCGATAATCTGACACGTGTTAATTTGAATCTCTTGATTATTTGAAGTCTTTTACCGGTCCCTTGAAAAAATCGATATATTGAAAAAAACCAGTACGAGTTTGGCACTTTGATAATTTGAAGCCGTAGGAATGACATCTTTCTCGCCAACATTCTATAAGAATTTCTGTTATTTTACTCTTTCTATTTTGAAGTCAGTGATTCCACGGTTAACGATGACATGAAAAAGGAAAAATGCAAAATCTTATTGTTTTTGGATAACTGCACCGTGTATAATAAAATAAAATAATGAGCCATAGGTTAGGTTAGGTGGCAGCCCGATGTATCAGGCTCACTTAGACTATTCAGTCCATTGTGATACCACATTGGCGAACTTCTCTCTTATCAGTGAGTGCTGCCCGATTCCATGTTAAGCTCAATGACAAGGGACCTCCTTTTTATAGCCGAGTCCGAACGGCTTTCCACATTGCATTGAAACCACTTAGAGAAGCTTTGAAATCCTTAGAAATGTCACCAGCATTACCGAGGTGGGATAATCCACCGCTGAAAAACTTTTTGGTGTTCGGTCGAAGCAGGAATCTAACCCACGACCTTGTGTATGCAAGGCAGGCATGCTAACCATTGCACCACGGTGGCTCCCTAATGAGCCATAGTTATCAGAACTATCAATATTTTCGAGTACGGACCCTGGGTGGGGACTTCTACCTAACTGTGGAGATTTAAATTTTGGGGATTTTGTTCAAGTTGATACTAACATCTGTTTTTATGGAGTTCTTACTGATGCTGAACTTTTAGATTTGGACAAAAACAAGGAGGAAAATGAAGAAGACCAACCGCTGAACCCAGTCACATTGAGCGAGGCAAGGAAATGTATTAATAACCTACGCCCTTAGAACTGACACAAGTGACTAATTCTATTCAGCACTCATAACAATAATAATATAGATCGCTAACTCAGAAGAAAACACGTTTTTTTTTCAAAATAATATGAAGCAAAACTAATTTTCTGGATTTATTAATACTCTTGTTTAATTGAACTTTTTCGCTGTTCTCTCTCTCGATAATTTGAACTTTTTAAGACACTTGGTAATTTGAACTTTTTCTCTAGTCCCTTGAGTTTCAAATTATCGAGAGTCGACTATACTCCCAAAAAGCTCATATTGAATTCCCCGACGTCATGAAGCATTAGCTTCCTGGATAAGATAATTTATTAGAAATAATTAGGAATGTTAATAATTCTCATATAAAACCAATATAGCAACTGGGGGATTTAAACACAAACACCCATTATTAATAATTTATGTATATAAATTTTATTATAGTCCCAATTAATCTATGGGACTATCAGCAGACTTTTTCATTTATTTTTATTCGCATTTATTTCTTGTAGAACATCATCCTCGGATATAGTTTCTGCTAACTGAAAATAAAAACCATTATTAGGAAACCATCATATAAATTAAAGTTTGTCTTACATTATGTGCAATGTCTAGAAGCTGAAGAGCCTGATTGTATCCATCCGCTGCAGAAGGAATTTTATCATAGTTCCAATATGTGAAATTCTTGAATGTGCCTTTAACACGTAATATACGATCTGCCTCCTCATCTAAGGGCTTCCGCGTTTCCTGCAAGACCAATCCTACACCACTAATTATTACAAATGTATTCGTATTTATAGCAAATCTCTTAAAGTTACCTTTATAATTTGAGGGAACACTTTTCTCTTCTCCTTCAAGAGGATAACCTCGCAGGCAATTCTTCAGACATCCATTTTCACGACGAGTGTAGACGTTGAAATAGGAATCAACATTTGCCACACCATCCCCATTTATTTTCGCTGGCAAAAAGTGCATCTGTAAATTGTTTGGTTCATCCCATATTTGTTTATTGATTTCAATGCTAATTGTCGGCATTCTTCAGTTGATTCGAATAGAAGTTATATTTTGATGGAAATTTTTTAAAGCAGTTGATGATTAGTTGACCGCCTTTTTTGTTTGTTGCCTATGTAAACAAATATGAGTAGATACAGTGCTGCCGGATTTGACAATTTATGTAGAACAATCGATGACTTATAATTAGGTGGCACCCATGATCAAAATAAGGCAGGTACTGTAATTTCTGCAGAGACTCCATGGCTGAACTTATTCAGCCATGAGAGACTCAAGCAAATTAACAATGCGGTTCTTAAAGGCACGTAGTTGAGATCGCCGTTATGTTTACAAAACTCTTTCATTTCTACATTTACTTACTTATTTTTTTACAAAAGAGCAAATCATCTAAAGGCCGGTACTATGTTCATTCTTGCGAAAAATTTTTATGGAAACCATTATTTCGCACATAGAAAGCGGCGTTTTTTTAGGTAGCTTGGAGCGCTATTTTACAGGGAGCGATATTGGATTAAGTTGGTGGTTGTTGCTTGTTTTTACAAAATAACATTTTATTTTTCCTTGGGCAATTGATCTGCTATTCCTTTGATCCTTTGTATAGTTTCGGAACAAAAATATGGTCCGTGTTTGATTTATAAACCCGCACAAATAGTTTTTAATAAATAAATTATTTCTTAATTCACATTGCAAATGGCGCTATAGTGCTATAAACGTCAGTTTTTCAACACGAAAAAACAAAGTATCACAAATGGAAAAAATTTCGCATATTTTTCGCATTTTTTGGTTTTGTATGGAGTTTCAACGCGAAAACCGAACAGAGTACCGGCCTTAAAGGAGACAATAATTCTGCACAATCTGTTGTTTTTTTTATTGCAAACTGAATTAATTGCATGATATTGTCTTAAAATAAGTGAATCGTACGCGCAATTAAGTATGGTGAATGTGCACTATAAGCAAGCAACAGCATAAGGATGTTGATATAACCTAAAGCAAGGTAGGTAACTCCACACTCGTTCAAAGTTGTTCCAGACTCGCAACACTGTCGTTTGCCAATATTTTCTTAAGGTGTGTACTATGTTCGGTTTTCGAGTTGAAAACGACTTTATTTTCGCCATTACTTTTCCTTAAATAATCAAAATTATAGATGAAAACAAACTCATTCCTGTAAAGTCTTGTCGAAATCTAGAGGAACAAGAAACTGCGCATCAATTGAATTAATTTATCTGGTACATATTGAACTGTTTTAATAAAATAACTACGAAAATTTCAACGCGAAAATAGTACTTACCTTTAAGGGTAGGTACTATGTTCGGTTTTCGAGTTGAAAACCACTTTATTTTCGCGATTACTTTTCCTTAAATAACCAAAATTATAAATGAAAACAAACTTATTCCTGTAAAGTCTTGCCGAAATCTAGAGGAACAAGAAACTACGCATCAATTGAGTTAATTTGTCTGCTTTATATTGAACTGTTTCAATAAAGTAACCACGAAAATTTCAACGCGAAAAGCGAACACAGTACTTACCTTAAGGCCGGTATACAACTCTTGCGAAAAATTTATTTCCCACAAGAAATGGTACGCAACTTTAACCTAAAAATATTTACTTACATTTCATATTGAAATTCGATTAAAGTCTCTGTATTGTTATGAGAAAAAATAAAATTGTGTGATTTGGACTTCAAAACATGGGCAACTATGTTCGTATATCAAGTAGAAAAAATTTAATTTCCTGTTAAGGTGGGTGGGTATTAAGTTCGAGTTTAGCCGCTAAAATCGTAATTTATTCACGATTACTTTTCTTTAATAATCCATTCTATGGAATACAAACTTTGTGAAAATTTGCTTTGGGCTATTCCCCGCCAAGTTATAATGAAATCTGCAAGAATTTTATGCCTTTTTTACTGATTTAGTTTTCACTCTAGTGAAAAATTACGTTTTTAGCGGCTAAACTCGAACTTAACACCCACCTTTACATTTAATTTCAAATTATAAAAATCTACACACATGACTGATTAGAAGATTTTGTTAAGCAAAGGCAAAAACATTTTCATTTATGTGCTGGTTTATCAAATTAATTAAATAAATAAACATTAACATAGTACTCGCCTTAGCCTGCAATGGAGAATATGAAAGCCTTTTGTAAAATGGATATATATATTTATTTGAATATAACTATTGGTCCATATTATTTCGATTATTTATGGTTCAAATATAAAGAAATGTGTATCTTTGAAGGGTAATCAATGAAATTTATTTCAAGCAATTAGAAATGAATCTTAAAATTTAGATTTGTTAAGTATTATCATAGATAAAGAGGTTCCAATATTAATAAATATTATATTTTAGCAAATTTTTATGTTGGCCAATTAAAATCATCATTTCTTCAGTTTCCACCTATATAAGTACATAAAATAAGAAAATATATATTAATAGTAAATTATAACCTAATAATACTTTATATAGTCGATTACATTAGTTGAGTACTATCCAAACCATATAGCTATAGCAATGAAGATCACTTAACAGGCGGGTAAGTGACAGCGGAAATCCCCTGCAGCTTCTGCCACGCGATTACGTATTAGATAGCCGCTAAGAACTTCAGCCACCTCATGGGGTCGATCTTCATGTACGGCATGACCACATCGAGCCAAAACTTGCATTTGAAAACGTCCCTGCATTTGGCCTACAGTTAGAGCTTTATCGAGACCATCGATACTGGCCAATAAAAGTTGTTTGGGTAAACGTAAATTAAGGAATTTTTCACTTAGACCAGAAAACCAGCCTACCCAATATTTTTCAGATTTCGACAAGTCTATGCGCCAAGTGTATCTATGAATTTGAAGATAGTAAATATATGAAATTTTTGTACTTCTTGTTCATCTTACTTTTTTGTATTTTCTTCAATAGATGTTTGGGGTTTCTTAAAATCTGCAACTTTTGTTTCACTTTCACCAGTTTCATCGGCAACCTCCTCATCCTCCGAAATACTAAAAGGATGTGTAAACTTAGAGGAAGCGGTATCTTCAGTTACTTCCTCCTCGGCAAGCGGAAGCTCATTTGTGGCTAGTTTCTTCGTTGTGCAACTGATATAGAGCGATATATGTTTTACGTTAGTTATGCTATATATAATTAAACACCATAGCTATAGGCTTACTTGATAATTTGACCTGGCATGGACACTTTGGCACTGTCGATATTACGTATTTGTCCACTACGTATGCACCATTCAATGGCATTTGGTATGCTTTTAAAATATTGTGGTCTCGAGCGCAAAAAACTTTGCATGCTTGCCAAAGCCTCCATGGCTGTTCCTTCAACCACATCGATAACCGTAATGCCAATTAAATTTGGTATCAACTCCATATGTGCAAAATGTACTGCAATAGCACCACCCATAGAGTGACCCACAACATATACTGGAGGCATGTCTGAGGGATATAATTTCAACATAAGGTCGCCTATATCTCTGAAAATGTTAGATGATAAAATTATAGTTTTTAGGAGATTAATAAGTAAAGCAAGTAATTCAAGTTATGATTATTTTTGCATTTATCTAGATTTACACTTCATCAATCGAATTTCATCAATCAAATTCACTATTTGACCATACAAAGGCATCCACTTTGATGGGCAATAAAGGTCTAAGTTTAGAAATTACAAGTATCTTTTACCTAAACCCCTAAATAAACTGGCAAACCGTTATTGCTCTAGATTCAGACCATCTTTATATAAGTATATGCACCGGCCGACTGCGCGATTTAATAACTTCTGAACTCCAGATGTTTATTCATCAAAAACAACCAAATTGTCCCTCAGAGATTACACCGGTCCAGCTTCAGTGAGCTACCGCCTCTTATTTAAATCATATTGCCAAGTGACAGCATGCCAGGCAGGTACGAATAGGACTCATGAGAATACTGTACTTAAAACGGTGAAAACTATGAGTAATCCCATTCTTAGAGTCCAATCATCGCTTATAGCACAAGAGAAAATAGACCTTTGGGCCTACTAAGATCTAGTAAGTGCAGCTCCCTCTACTCCTTCATATTCGGAAATGAAAGGAGCGAATCTCTCGTGTGTACCTCGTGTTTTTTATTCGGCACTAAGTCTACCCGACACCACCAGATTATTCTGGACACATTCAATTTTAGTCGCAGAGTTCCCCAATCCGTTTGCATGTGAAAAGAGATAAAGTGAAAAATTCTTACCTTGCTAGCGTATTTTCAGATAAGTCATCATCATTATCCGTTACAGAGTCACCGTGACCACGTAAATCAATGGATAGGCATTGACAATGAATCATATTCGTTATCTCAGTCTAAATAAATGATTATCTCGTTATTGGACTTAGCATTTCAAATATCCAGTTTGAAAACTTACACAAAAATGGGCCCATGTAAGAGCGGAATAGCCACCTCCATGTAACAGTAAGAGAACTGGGCCCGGTTTCTCTGGTTGCTTTGTGCGATATATCCGAAAAGTACGTTTTTCATCAACCACAATATCCTCCTTTTCGGCAAAGAATTCGCTCCAAAGTGATGGTTTGAAATCCCTAACGCGAGATTTCTTAAAAGAATCACTGAAAAAATATAGCGTCAGCTAAAACTCAAAGGAGTGGGGCTAAATGAGAAAAAAAATAGGTGTACTACAAAACCTTCTTCCAATCCTTGAGCCGGGAATAGTGGGAGGTAAACGTCCTTTTAACATTGTCCTTTGTAGATTGGACATATTTCGTTGGCTAGATTAGTTGAAATTGACCTCTTCTCTTTCTGAACACAAACGAATACGATTTCCAATTCTTTTTTTCTTTTCACAAACCATCAACCATATCAATCCAATGTTACGCACGAACGCCAGCTGATTTTTGCACAAAACCGACCAAACAAAAAAATACACAAAACTGATATGCGTTCAGATTAATAGCTAAACGCTAACCTAAATCGTACCGTATAGAAACTTATCAGGTAGTTCTGGTATCTCGTTTAATAGGTTGTTCGTATTATAAACATAGGCCACGAAATTTATAGACGTCTCAAGCCAAATCACAACGTTTGTAAAAAAAAATAAAAACAGTCTGTTTCTCTATGTCGAAAGACATACAAACTTCATAAAAAATTGACTATTGGTTATAATATCAAATGTTTGTTCCCTTTTCACACACAGGCTAACAATTATGTACATCGGGACATCTTCCCTGCCAGCATTTCAAAGTTCCATTTCATCCTCATCGCTACCACAGACTCGTATGTGACACTGCAACAATCGCCAACTGTGATGGGGGAAGCGTATCAAAAAGTATGAAATGTACATTAACGTATTTTGCCATCACTATTGTCACAAAAGTTATATTTTGTGAAACACTAAGCGCAACTAGCTTCTTATAATTAATTATTTATGGCCTGTTCCTCTATATCGAACGAAAGATTTCTTTCGTATTCCAAACGAAAGAAAATTGATTTTTGTTCTTTTATTTCGAAAGGCAAGTCACTTCATATTTTGTTGTCGAGTAATAAACGAACATATACAATAACCCTGCCAGCATTTCAAAGTTCCATTTCATCCTCATCGCTACCACAGACTCGTAAATGTCACCACAACCATCGCGAACTGTGATGGGGGAAGCATATCAAAAAGTACAAAATGTACATGAAAGTATTTTGCCATCACTACTGTTGGAAGAGCCATTTTATTTTTTGTGAAACGCCAAGCGCAACCATATTTAAATAAAAACGAAAATAAAGTTCTGAAAACATAGATATTACGCTTAAAATTGTGAAAGGTATATAGGTGAACAATTTTCGACTTTCCAAATAGAATAAAGTGATCGTTTTTCAAATATTTTTCCAGGCACGCTGTCTCCATCGAAAATAAACAAACTGGCTGATAGACGCTGCAATATGTAACTTGCTACTTAAAACTCAACATTATTATTTTATTAATGCAAAAAATTATGTTAAATGTGATGTGATAGTGGTATAAATGTTATATTTGAAAGAATTTATAAGTGTTTAATCAAATTAATAAACATCTAAACAATCGTGTTTACTTGACCACAATGATTCTTTTACAACTACCTTAAAAAACACTTTTTCTGATAGTTTGAAGGGGCTCTTATTGGTGTCGTTCTCAATTTATTAAAAAGGGCACCTAATAATTGCACTCATGCGATACTTTTTTTGTAGTAACTCGGCGTGGTACAACTTCTCAATAGTGACGGCGCTTTCCCGACGAGTTTTGAATACGATTGTTTTCGACGTAGTGGGGATTCTCAGAAGCGCCGTCAAATTCCAAAAAATGTAAATAGCGCTCCCTGTTACCTAAATAAACACCGCTTTCTATGTGCGAAATAATGGTTTCTATAAAAATTTTTCGCAAGAATGAACATAGTACCGTCCTTAATGCGCTTTACAGACTATCAGTTATTCCCGACGGAATGTCGGTGTTTGTTAAGAATCTTACAGTGTGTCGGATCGATACGACTTGTCGGCGATGACTAAATAATCGGTAAATGTGTTATCGATCCCATAAACATGCAGCAGTATCGATTATGCCTTCGGACTTAACTTATAATGTGCACAATATATGGGATATGTTCGACACGAGCACTGTCGTCCGGAATAACTGATAATCTGTAAAGCGCATAAGAAAACTAAATGCTTGCGATTCCGAATATGGAAACATGGGGGTATAACCATGAAAAATGAGATATTAGATATACACCCTGCCAGCATTTCAAAGTTCCATTTCATCCTCATCGTTACCACACACTCGTAAGTCACACTGCAACAATCGCTTCTTATAATTTATTTAAATGAAAATGATAATGAAGTGCTGAAAACATAGTTATTTCGCTTAAAATTGTGAATGGTATATTGGTGAACAATTTTTGACTTTCCAAATGAGATAAAGTGATTGTTTTTCAAATATTTTACCAGACAAGCTGCCTCCATTGGGAGTAAAAGCACTGGCTGATAGACGCTACAACAAGTAACTTTCAACTTGTAACTCAACATCAATGTTTTATTAATGCATAAAAATATGTTAAATGTGATGTGATTGTCGTATTTACATTTATGAGAATTTATAAATGTTTAATAAAATTAATAAACATCTAAACAATCGTGTTTTACTTGACCACAATGATTCTTTTATAACTATCATAAAATGCACTTTGTCTGATTGTTTGAAGGGGCTCTTATTGGCGTCCTTCTAAATGTATCCAGAAGAGCACCTAATAATTGCACTCATGCGTTACTTTTTTGTAATAACTTGGCGTGGTACAACTTCTCAATAGTGACGGCGCTTTTCCGTTGAGTTTTGGATGTCGTATTCGACTTTTTTCGACGCAGTGGAGATTCTCAGAAGCGCCCCCAAATTCAAAAAATGTTGGCAGCGCAGATCTACCAGCATTTCTAATGGCGTTTTCTTTTCTTGTAAAAAATGTGCACTTTTTTTGCATTTTCCCCGGAAAATGTACTTTTTAGGTTCTTTTCTAAAAAAACAGGCAAAAGTGCGAAAAGGCTTCGAATTCTGTTGTGAAAATAGTGCCACGCATAGAGACAAATTACGGGCATTTTCAGCACTGCCAACAAACGAGAGTGCTGCGATTGCCCTGTTTCCTTCTTTGAATTCTTTTCTGCCCGCTGAAATGATAACATTTTTTTAGGTTGCTGGTAACATTTTAAAAATGCGCATTCTGTACAGACAAAATGACGGCAAAGCACTTTTTTCAGAAAAGAAAACACCATAAGTTTGTTATATGTGCAAACATGACGATTTTCGCATAATAATGCGAACTTAATACTAGCCTTTTATTAGCCGAAGTTATATACAGTGTTGCTCTTCGATAGAAAAGAACAACTTTTTGCAAAAATTTGTATTATTTTTTCTACAATGAATCGGTTCACGACTGTTGCTGGTGAACTGCTACTACCTAATTTACCATTGGTTCATACGCGTTCCTCTTTGATTGTGTTTATTAAATCAGTCGATTCTCGTGCAATGTTGGTAGCCGAAAGTTAACCGCTAATGTTTGTTTGTGTGCGTTTGTAACATGCAAGATACAATCAAACCGCTGACAATAACAATGCAATACGAAATGTAACAAAATAAAAAAGTAATTTATTTATTGAATTTGATTGCGATGAAATGCAAATGAAAGTGTAGCGTGAATATGTTCTCCGAGTGCCACTAACACAAAACATGAAATATATGTTGAAACTAGAAGTTTTATGTGAAAAATATAAATGCAACTCCATCTAGCCTGAAGAGTATGGGCAGATTTGCAATGAAGATGTACAAATTAAGTGCTAAATAATACGGAAATTTTTTTTATAAATTAAAATCGGAAAATAAATACATTGGAATATGTGTAAAACTTGTTGAAAAATATCAGGCAATTGAATTCTTATTGGAAAAGAAATAAAAATTGCATATTTGCAAATTTTGATACTGGAGTTAGTGAAGAAGAAGCACAAATGAAAGAGGAAGCAAACTAAAAGAGTGGCTAAAAAAATATGCAATGCAATTATTTTGCTAAAGGCAACAAGTTGTTTTGCAAAAAAAAAAATCTAAAAAGACAATCTTGACTATCTAATTAGAAAATGTATTGAATTCTTGAACGAAAATACCTATTTCGATTTTTTATTCAAATAATACGGGAGTCGGGTAGTTGCGTTTGCGCCAGACATTTCTATATCATGTAATCGTGTCGTTAAATGGATTGGAAAAATAAATAATCTGCGCTAACAAATAAAATAGATCGTTATAAAATCAATTCGAGTAAAAAGTTTAATATTATAAGTAAAACTAGATATTTACTAGTGGCTTGAGTGGTCGTTAATAGTGCAGAATTGTTCCTATGTCGAAATCTCCTTTTAGGACAAAGAGAGCTACATTTGTTGAAAAAGGTATATTGAATGTATTGTACTATTATTATTTAATTTTATATTAAATATATTTCTAATTAGAAATTATGCAAAGCTACAACTGTGTGATTAGTATGGGGCAGTTAAAGAAGAGTTGTAAAAGATAAAAAGATCGAAGATCATTGCGCAAAACAAACCCACAACAATTTTGTGGCAGGGATGTAAACGTTGATACAATTGTACTAAATTTGGTACTTCCAACTTACCAAAACTACAATTGTACCACAATGACCTATTAGTACAATTTGAAATATTAATTATACCCTCCACCATAGGATGGGGGTATATTAACTTTGTCATTCCGTTTGTAACACATCGAAATATTGCTCTAAGACCCCATAAAGTATATATATATTCTGGGTCGTGGTGAAATTCTGAGTCGATCTGAGAATGTCCGTCCGTCCGTCCGTCTGTTGAAATCACGCTAACTTCCGAACGAAACAAGCTATCGACTTGAAACTTGGCACAAGTAGTTGTTATTGATGTAGGTCGGATGGCATTGCAAATGGGCCATATCGGTCCACTTTTACGTATAGCTCCCATATAAACGGACCCCCAAATTTGGCTTGCGAGGCCTCTAAGAGAAGCAAATTTCATCCGATCCAGCTGAAATTTGGTTCATGGTGTTAGTATATGGACCCTAACAACCATGCAAAAATTGGTCCACATCGGTCCATAATTACATATAGCCCCCATATAAACTGATCACCCGATTTGGCTTGCGGAGCCTCTAAGAGAAGCAAATTTCATCCGATCCGGCCGAAATTTGGTACATGGTGTTAGTATGTGGTCTCTAACAACCATGCAAAAATTGGTATACATCGGTCCATAATTATATAAAGCCCCCATATAAACAGATCCCGAGATTTGGTTTTGGAGCCTCTTGGAGGAGCAAATTTCATTCAAGTTAACTTTAAAAAGAACAAATAGTTAAAATAAAAAAACGATCATTGTGCCAAAACTATAGAGGGGGCAGTATACACCCATATACCAAATTGTAGGGCACGATGAGTAGAATCTGAATCCGAAATAATTTCATAAAGTTCATTGCCAGAATTCGAGATATTT
This sequence comes from Haematobia irritans, assembly GCF_050003625.1. NCBI lineage: Eukaryota > Metazoa > Arthropoda > Insecta > Diptera > Muscidae > Haematobia > Haematobia irritans. The sequence continues at coordinate 138,097,466 of NC_134400.1, forward strand.
TCAATTTTAGTGTCAATTGAGTTAATGTTAAAAACAAATGTGACCACTGTGCCAAAACTATAGAGGGGGCAGTATACACCCATATACCAAATTGTAGGGCACGATGAGTAGAATCTGAATCCGAAATAATTTCATAAAGTTCATTGCCAGAATTCGAGATATTTTCAATTTTAGTGTCAATTGAGTTAAAGTTAAAAACAAATGTGACCACTGTGCCAAAACTATAGAGGGGGCAGTATACACCCATATACCAAATTGTAGGGCACGATGAGTAGAATCTGAATCCGAAATAATTTCATAAAGTTCATTGCCAGAATTCGAGATATTTTCACTTTAAGTTGCGATTGAGTTAAAGTTAAAAACAAATGTGACCACTGTGCCAAAACTATAGAGGGGGCAGTATACACCCATATACCAAATTGTAGGGCACGATGAGTAGAATCTGAATCCGAAATAATTTCTTAAAGTTCATTGCCAGAATTCGAGATATTTTCACTTTAAGTTGCGATTGAGTTAAAGTTAAAAACAAATGTGACCAATGTGCCAAAACTATAGAGGGGGCAGTATACACCCATATACCAAATTGTAGGGCACGATGAGTAGAATCTGAATCCGAAATAATTTCATAAAGTTCATTGCCAGAATTCGAGATATTTTCACTTTAAGTTGCGATTGAGTTAAAGTTAAAAACAAATGTGACCACTGTGCCAAAACTATAGAGGGGGCAGTATACACCCATATACCAAATTGTAGGGCACGATGAGTAGAATCTAAATCCGAAATAATTTCATAAAGTTCATTGCCAGAATTCGAGATATTTTCAATTTTAGTGTCAATTGAGTTAAAGTTAAAAACAAATGTGACCACTGTGCCAAAACTATAGAGGGGGCAGTATACACCCATATACCAAATTGTAGGGCACGATGAGTAGAATCTGAATCCGAAATAATTTCATAAAGTTCATTGCCAGAATTCGAGATATTTTCAATTTTAGTGTCAATTGAGTTAAAGTTAAAAACAAATGTGACCACTGTGCCAAAACTATAGAGGGGGCAGTATACACCCATATACCAAATTGTAGGGCACGATGAGTAGAATCTGAATCCGAAATAATTTCATAAAGTTCATTGCCAGAATTCGAGATATTTTCACTTTAAGTTGCGATTGAGTTAAAGTTAAAAACAAATGTGACCACTGTGCCAAAACTATAGAGGGGGCAGTATACACCCATATACCAAATTGTAGGGCACGATGAGTAGAATCTAAATCCGAAATAATTTCATAAAGTTCATTGCCAGAATTCGAGATATTTTCAATTTTAGTGTCAATTGAGTTAAAGTTAAAAACAAATGTGACCACTGTGCCAAAACTATAGAGGGGGCAGTATACACCCATATACCAAATTGTAGGGCACGATGAGTAGAATCTGAATCCGAAATAATTTCATAAAGTTCATTGCCAGAATTCGAGATATTTTCACTTTAAGTTGCGATTGAGTTAAAGTTAAAAACAAATGTGACCACTGTGCCAAAACTATAGAGGGGGCAGTATACACCCATATACCAAATTGTAGGGCACGATGAGTAGAATCTAAATCCGAAATAATTTCATAAAGTTCATTGCCAGAATTCGAGATATTTTCACTTTAAGTTGCGATTGAGTTAAAGTTAAAAACAAATGTGACCACTGTGCCAAAACTATAGAGGGGGCAGTATACACCCATATACCAAATTGTAGGGCACGATGAGTAGAATCTAAATCCGAAATAGTTTCATAAAGTTCATTGCCAGAATTCGAGATATTTTCACTTTAAGTTGCGATTGAGTTAAAGTTAAAAACAAATGTGACCACTGTGCCAAAACTATAGAGGGGGCAGTATACACCCATATACCAAATTGTAGGGCACGATGAGTAGAATCTGAATCCGAAATAATTTCTTAAAGTTCATTGCCAGAATTCGAGATATTTTCACTTTAAGTTGCGATTGAGTTAAAGTTAAAAACAAATGTGACCAATGTGCCAAAACTATAGAGGGGGCAGTATACATCCATATACCAAATTGTAGGGCACGATGAGTAGAATCTGAATCCGAAATAATTTCATAAAGTTCATTGCCAGAATTCGAGATATTTTCACTTTAAGTTGCGATTGAGTTAAAGTTAAAAACAAATGTGACCACTGTGCCAAAACTATAGAGGGGGCAGTATACACCCATATACCAAATTGTAGGGCACGATGAGTAGAATCTGAATCCGAAATAATTTCATAAAGTTCATTGCCAGAATTCGAGATATTTTCAGTTTAAGTTGCGATTGAGTTAAAGTTAAAAACAAATGTGACCACTGTGCCAAAACTATAGAGGGGGCAGTATACACCCATATACCAAATTGTAGGGCACGATGAGTAGAATCTGAATCCGAAATAATTTCATAAAGTTCATTGCCAGAATTCGAGATATTTTCAATTTTAGTGTCAATTGAGTTAAAGTTAAAAACAAATGTGACCACTGTGCCAAAACTATAGAGGGGGCAGTATACACCCATATACCAAATTGTAGGGCACGATGAGTAGAATCTAAATCCGAAATAATTTCATAAAGTTCATTGCCAGAATTCGAGATATTTTCACTTTAAGTTGCGATTGAGTTAAAGTTAAAAACAAATGTGACCACTGTGCCAAAACTATAGAGGGGGCAGTATACACCCATATACCAAATTGTAGGGCACGATGAGTAGAATCTGAATCCGAAATAATTTCATAAAGTTCATTGCCAGAATTCGAGATATTTTCAATTTTAGTGTCAATTGAGTTAAAGTTAAAAACAAATGTGACCACTGTGCCAAAACTATAGAGGGGGCAGTATACACCCATATACCAAATTGTAGGGCACGATGAGTAGAATCTAAATCCGAAATAATTTCATAAAGTTCATTGCCAGAATTCGAGATATTTTCACTTTAAGTTGCGATTGAGTTAAAGTTAAAAACAAATGTGACCACTGTGCCAAAACTATAGAGGGGGCAGTATACACCCATATACCAAATTGTAGGGCACGATGAGTAGAATCTGAATCCGAAATAATTTCATAAAGTTCATTGCCAGAATTCGAGATATTTTCAATTTTAGTGTCAATTGAGTTAAAGTTAAAAACAAATGTGACCACTGTGCCAAAACTATAGAGGGGACAGTATACACCCATATACCAAATTGTAGGGCACGATGAGTAGAATCTAAATCCGAAATAATTTCATAAAGTTCATTGCCAGAATTCGAGATATTTTCACTTTAAGTTGCGATTGAGTTAAAGTTAAAAACAAATGTGACCACTGTGCCAAAACTATAGAGGGGGCAGTATACACCCATATACCAAATTGTAGGGCACGATGAGTAGAATCTGAATCCGAAATAATTTCTTAAAGTTCATTGCCAGAATTCGAGATATTTTCAATTTGGTATATGGGTGTATACTGCCCCCTCTATAGTTTTGGCACAGTGGTCACATTTGTTTTTAACTTTAACTCAATCGCAACTTAAAGTGAAAATATCTCGAATTCTGTCAATGAACTTTATGAAATTATTTCGGATTCAGATTCTACTCATCGTGCCCTACAATTTGGTATATGGGTGTATACTGCCCCCTCTATAGTTTTGGCACAATGATCGTTTTTTTATTTTAACTATTTGTTCTTTTTAAAGTTAACTTTATTTTTTCTCTGTTAAGCACTTAGCAGAGCTCTGTTAACGCTCTGTTAACGTTAAGACAATGTTATCATAAATTTTAAAGTTAACTTTATTTTCACGGACATAGATAAATCGATCCCCAATCACACAAAAATTGGTCCATATCAAGTTCCTAATTCTATTCATAATTCCCCCATATAAGCGACCCCCATATTTCAATTTCCATATCGATTCGTAATTATTTGTAGACTTACCTATACATAACTTTTTTGTCTAATATATACCACGTATGGACTAACTCACAATTTAGAAAACGATGTTAAGAAGTTTTAAGATACCACAACCCAAGTAATTCGATTGTAGATGACAGTCTTTCGTAGAAGTTTCTACGCAATCCATGGTGGAGGGTACACAATATTTGGCCTGGCCGAACTTACGGCCGTATATACTTGTTTTGTCTTAAATTCCCTAGAAGTCCCAGCCTTAGGTTAGGTTAGGTTATGTGGCAGCCCGATGTATCAGGCTCACTTAGACTATTCAGTCCATTGTGATACCACAGTGGTGAACTTCTCCCTTATCACTGAGTGCTGCCCGATTCCATGTTAAGCTCAATGACAAGGGACCTCCTTTTTATAGCCGAGTCCGAACGGCTTTCCACATTGCAGTGAAACCACTTAGAGAAGCTTTGAAACCCTCAGAAATGTCACCAGCATTACTGAGGTGAGATAATCCACCGCTGAAAAACTTTTTTGGTGTTCGGTCGTAGCAGGAATCGAACCCACGACCTTGTGTATGCAAGGCGGGCATGCTAACCATTGCACCACGGTGGCCCCCAGTCCCAGCCTTAATTTATAACAATAATGAGAATAATTTTGTCCACTATAAATTATTTGGTTCACATCTTTTAGATACTGACTAAATTACAGTGAAATGGGATGAAAATTGTACATTTAAAATCTGGACTTCCGGGTGTAGGGCATCGATAAAAACTGTCTGATATCCACCATCTGGCAATAAAAGACAACATCTCGGAAAATTGAATGCATAATGGATATATAAAATATTAGGGACTCTACACGATAATTTTTCTATACCCTGAAATGGATTAAAAGAAAATATATTTGGGATTTGATGTAAAACTTCCATTCAACTTTGGCCTTCATGGCCATCTCAAAATTTCGAAGCTCCTGCCAAATCATGGACAACTATTGAGTGAAAAATTGTTTTTACTCAATTAACAAGACGAATTTTTCCAATATTGATTTCAAATACCAATTTTTGCCCAAAAAATCGTGAAGTTCTCCAACGTAAATACTAAAAAATATTGGCAGTAAATATTAATACGGATAATTCTACGACAGGTTTTTCATTTCTACCAGTTTCCCTTATTTTTACAAGCTGATTAACTATTTTTCTTTCATATTCCATTATTTTTTTAAATTTAGTTCACTTTGAACCCAAAAAGTACACTTTTTTATTCTCGTTGGTACAATTTAAAAAAAAATATTTTTTCATCCCTGTTCTGTGGTCAGTAAATTTTTTACTCGTTCTCTCTCCTTCTCACTGTTTTACACTCTACGAAGAGGTTTATAAAACATTAAGGAATAATGTATTCTGTTTTTTTTTTCATGCCGGTTTTAATACCAAAATATATAGATATGATATTGAAATTACGTAAAAAATTTGGAAATGAACATAAGAATAAATACACTTTCGAAAATTTTCCCGTAAAGAGTGTTTTGATTTTTATTATTTTCTTTATCCTGCCATGGTTGCCATAAGTTTATGGAAAATTGAAGTAAACATTCTTTCTTTCTCAAGGGCTGTTTTCTTTTTGCACTGGATACAACATTTGTATGGGCTATCCAGAACATCGTTGCACTGGTGTTCTATCCAGAACATCTCATCAGCGCAAGTCGCGCCGATCTTGCCAGATTGTGTTTTGATAAAGTGACGCTTCATCGATTCACAATAGCACTTTATTGTGACTAATTTATCGAAAAACATGAAATTCAAAGTGGTATAGTGTCACAAATAATCGCAGCAGTAAATATTTATTACTAATTGGAGCATTTCATACATTAACAAGTATATACGGCCGTAAGTTCGGCCAGGCCGAATCTTATGTACCCTCCACCATGGATTGCGTAGAAACTTCTACGAAAGACTGTCATCCACAAATTTCAACTCACATGGTTCTGAAATATCATATGCACCACCACGTACCAAATTTCAACCAGATCGGATGAATTTTGCTTCTCCAAAAGGCACCGGAAGTCAAATCTGTGGATCGGTTTATATGGGAGCTATATATTATTATGGACTGATAGGAACTAATTCCTGCATGGCTGTTGGATACCCTATACTAACATCACGTACCAAATTTCAACCGAATGGGAAGAATTTTGCTCTTCCAAGGTGCTCCGGAGGTCAAATCTGGGGATCGGTTTATATGGGGCCTATATATAATTATGGACCGATATCGACCAATTTTTGCATGGGTGTTTGAGGCCATATATTAACATCACGTACCAAATTTCAACTGAATCAGATGAATTTTGGTCTTCTAAGAGGCTCCGGAGGTCAAATCTGGTTATCGGTTTATATGGGGGCTATATATAATTATGGACCGATATGGACCAATTTTTGTGTGGTTGTTAGAGACCATATACTAACACCACGTACCAAATTTCAGCCGGATCGGATGAAATTTGCTTATCTTAGAGGCTCCGCAAGCCAAATCGGGGGATCGGTTTATATGGGGGCTATATATAATTATGGACCGATGTGAACCAATTTTTGCATGGTTGTTAGAGACCATATACTAACACCATGTACCAAATTTCAGCCGGATCGGATGAAATTTGCTTCTCTTAGAGGCTCCGCAAGCCAAATCGGAGGACCGGTTTATATGGGGGCTATATATAATTATGGACCGATATGGACCAACTTTTGCATGGTTGTTAGAGACCATATACTAACACCATGTACCAAATTTCAGCCGGATCGGATGAAAATTGTTGCTCTTAGAGGCTCTGCAAGCCAAATCGGGGGATCGGTTTATATGGGGGCTATATATAATTATGGACCGATGTGGACCAATTTTTGCGTGGTTGTTAGAGACCCTATACTAACACCATGTACCAAATTTCAGCCGGATCGGATGAAATTTGCTTCTCTTAGAGGTCTCGCAAGCCAAATTTGGGGGTCCGTTTATATGGGGGCTATACGTAAAAGTGGACCGATATGGCCCATTTGCAATACCATCCGACCTACATCAATAACAACTACTTGTGCCAAGTTTCAAGTCGATAGCTTGTTTCGTTCGGAAGTTAGCGTGATTTCAACAGACGGACGGACGGACGGACGGACGGACATGCTCAGATCGACTCAGAATTTCATCACGACCCAGAATATATATACTTTATGGGGTCTTAGAGCAATATTTCGATGTGTTACAAACGGAATGACAAAGTTAATATACCCCCCATCCTATGGTGGAGGGTATAAAAATGCAAGATTTCACTTCTTTTCTGTGATTGTTTTTGAACAGCTGATGACAGTGTTGCATATTTTTGGAGATGTCCTGGATAAACGAGTACTCTGTTTTCTTTTAGTCCTTCACGGCTTAGGGTATCCAGTGCTAAAAGAAAACAGCCCTTCAGTTGAATTTGTTCGTATCTAAAGATGAATATGAAGTTCGAGTTTAGCCGCTAAAGTGAAAACTAAATCAGTAAAAAAGGTATAAAATTTATACATATGTTGCAAATTTTATTATAACTTCATGGGGAATAGCCCAAAGCAAATTTTCACAAAATTTTTATTCCTTACAATGGATTATTAAAGAAAAGTAATCATGAAAAATTACGATTTTAGGGGCTAAACTCGAAGTTAATACCCACTTTAACTCAAAAAGGAACAACCCTTGTTTAGCTAAAAAAAAACTTTTTTGGGTCCATAGAGGATTATATAGCAAGTAACTGGTTTGCGGATGTAACCGGATAACCGGTTATTCGAGCCTAAAGTATAATTTCTTGTTTTTATAGAAAATAAAATTTATATTTAGAAATAAAATTTTGACAAAATGTTCTATAGAAATAAAATTTTGACAAAATTTTCCATAGAAATAAAATTTTGACAAAATATTCTATAGAAATAAAATTAAAAAAAAAAATTCTATAAATTATAATTTTGACAAAATTTTCTATGGAAATAAAATTTTGACAAATAAATTTACCAAAATGTTCTATAGAAATAATATTTTGACAAAATTTTCTATAGAAATAAAATTTTGACAAAATTTTATTTCAATTTTAATCAGACTTGTCTGAAGATGGAAATATGGAGGGACTTGAGGTGCACTAAGACATGTATCGAATTTGGTTTACCTTAGCACATATTTTGGCAAGTCCCCCGATCGACCAATTTATCGTTTTTAATTCTTGTGCATCTAGACACCTCAAGTTTGTTCCGAATTTTATGAAATTTTAAGTGTAGAGTTATTTTAGAACAATTAAATATATGCCAAATTTGGTTTATATCGGTAAGGGTTTTATATAATCCTTATATGTACCGGTTTCCCGATTTAATTCTTGAGGGGATAGAGGGCGCACTGATCACGAAACTAGAAGTAAAATTTCCCGATTTTATATCTCGTGCTCATTCGAGTAATTGAATCGATTTCAAATCATATAAAGAGCACTGTTTCATTGGATTTTCTTGCACGCTTAAGCGGACCTTAGACGGTCGGATAAACACTGCGACAGAGGTTCGTCTATTTGTTGTGTGTTCGTTCAAGTTTTGCCCTTACACTGCAGGAACAAATGTGATGACAACATCAAAAAAATAAGAAGAAGCATAAACAAACAATGAAGTTGTATGAAGATTTATGGGTGAAACCATTTTTTACTGAAAAAATTGAAGAAAATAATAAAAAAAAATCTTGATATTTGTATCAAAACAATGATTCCTGAAGTAATCCACATTTAATATATTACAAATTATTTGATGAATTTCAAAATACTTGTCGCCTGGTTTTCCATTGATTGGAAGTGGAATTTTTCCACGTTTTTGCCACAATACTGGTATAGATTTATATATTTCTTTAATTTTCAACCAGTATTGGCGATCCATCATTAATTTCATTGCAGAAATGCCTGTTTTTAATGTAAAAATAAATTTGTTTTTGATAATGTTTGTCAAACATCCCCTTACACTCAATGACTTGTACCACCCAACCAGAGAAAATCAAAGTTGTTTTGATTTTATGCCAACACATCCCCGCGACAGCCGAACACGACCTTATACTATCGGATTTGTCGACGCAACGTGTTGTGTCGCAGGGTTTATCCGACCGTATAAGGTGCCCTTTAGACAATGTATTTAAGATTCTTTTAAAGTTCAAACTAAACGGAGCAGATCTACTTTGAAGAGTATCTGTCATCAAATCTACCTGAAATTCTATATATTTGCAAGTAAAACGCTGCGATGAAAATTTCTCACAGGAAGCTTTTATATTTGATTCATGGTGGTTGGTATTTAATATTCGGCCAGGCCGTACTTATTGCTGTATATTAGACCTGTCCAGGAAATGTATGAGATTTTTCAAAACTCAAATTTTTTAATGAACACTTACAGTTTTAGAATCTCTCAATGATTGTAATAAGAACTGTGAAAAAAGATTTTGAAAAACTTTTACCAAAAAGTTGCTCAACGTGGTTTAAGTCAGGATTTTGGCAATTTTCGAAAATTTTAAAGGTATACGTACAAACAAAATTTTAAATAATTTATTAGTAAATATAAGAAATATCTAAAAGCGCAATCTTTGAGCTAAATGCTCAAGCAAATAATAAAAAAGTCAAAAAAGTGAAATTTATTGAGCCGTTTGCTTGCTGTAGCCTCTAGAAATCAAAAAATGCAGAAAATTTCCGCATTTTTTTTTTCAATGCATTATATTTTTTCGAAAACAAAAAATATATACGTTTGCATATTTTTTATATATTCTTGGAACAATAAGGTATAAAAAAATTTAGGTTAAGAATTTTTGGATGTGTCATTAGTCGCTAAAAAATTAATTTCTTTATGAAAGGTCTCACTTAAATATTTTACTTTTAGTTATATGTGGCACTTTTTAAAAATTTTAATCTATCTTATTATTGCTTTGACTTTTAGCTCATAGACTGATATTTCACAATAACACATATGGGTTAAGTGAGACCTTTCATAAAGAAATTACTTTTTTAGCGACTAATGACACATCCAAAAATTCTTAACCTACATTTTTTATACCTTATTGTTCCAAAAATATATAAAAAATATTCAAACGTATATACAATTTTTTTTCGAAAAAATATAATGCATTGAAAAAAAATTGCGGAAATTTTCTGCATTTTTGGATTTCTAGAGGCTACAGCAAGCAAACGACTCAATAAATGTCACTTTTTAAATTTTTTATTATTTGCTTGAGCAATTAGCTCAAAGATTGCGCTTTTAGATATTTCTTATATTTACTAATAAATTATTTAAAATTTTGTTTGTACGTATACCTTTAAAATTTGTTGTTGTATTATTGTTAGTATATTAATGTTAGAAATAAGAGAATTGTTTTGAGTAGTATTTAAAATGTTGATTTAAGTAACTGTATAAGGCCTTTGTAAGGCTTAGTTACATATGAAAATACAATAAATAAATAAATCCTGACTTCAACCGCGTTGAGCAACTTTTTGGCAAAAGTTTTTCAAAATCTTTTTTCACAGTTCTTATTACAATCATTGAGAGATTCTAAAACTGTAAGTGTTCATTAAAAAATTTGAGTTTTGAAAAATCTCATACATTTCCTGGACAGGTCTAAAACTGTAAGTGCTGATTAAAAAATGTGAACTTTGGAAATCTGGACAGGTCTACTGTATATATTTGTTTTAATTTCATTCCATAAATTGTCTATAAATTGTATTTGTTTCAATATGATTTTGAAATAATGTGGCATTGAAAATGTTTTACTTATATTCTTTGAATAGTGTAAACAAATTTATTTTCTGTGTGTAAAATCAAGGAAGAAGTTGACAATCTGGAGCGTTATTTCTTAAAAAAAAAAATCCTTAAATTACCAAGCTTTACACCAAATTATGTTTTGATGCTAGAAACTGGTCTAGAAAACAGTCACCTTTATACTTTAGGTCTTCACTTGGAATACATTAAAAAAATCATGTTCGAATATAACGATCAACGTATGCCAAAAATGTTAACTACGCTCGTGTTGCAGGAGGAGGTATTTTGGGTTTCGAATCTCAAAACAATTACCCAAAATCTAAGTTTATCCTGGCCGGCAACAAATAGAAATGAATGGGAGCTGTTTAATGCAGAAGTTTTAAGATGCAAAAAAATAGAAGTTCTCCAATATTATCTTGATCGAAAATCGCAAAGTATTTCCAGGGCTTACAAATATTTAAATAGTGCAAGAGGAAAATATTACTTTACTGATTTCTCCAACATAAATCAAATATGCTTAATATTTAAGGCACGATGTGACTTACTAAATCTGAATTCATGCAAATTTAATGCCGAGGAAAATGAGAAATTGTGCACGCTGTGTAACCAGAATGAGAACGAAACATTGTTTCACTTCCTTGGATCTTGCCCTGCACTACGAGAGTTTAGGATTCGTTGCTTCCAAAGGCAGTACTTATCACAAAGAGAAATTATAGATATTTTGGATGGCGTAGCTGAAGGTTATTGGTATAAATTAATTGCTTTTTTGGAACCAGCCTTAAAATACCGACAATTCCTTATAAACGAATACAATTAGAGTATCCTTATATATATGAACTTATTATGACAAACGTTTGTATAGCAAACCACTGTCATCACTCGATTTCTCATTTCTTTTTTTACACTGTAGAAATACAATTAAGAAAAATATGAACTTTGAATGATGTATACTATATTTTTGTAAATAAAGAAAACATACATACATACATACAAATCAAGGACACCCCATACTCTTTGCTTTACCTGGTACTAAATTTATTGAGATTTCTCACAACTTCTTGATTAGAAGTTTTAACAAATTGTGTCCTCTATCATAGGTGCATTTACATTTCTACGATTATTTTCCGTATATTTGATTTTCCCATGGAAAAGTGTTTCATGCAAGAAAACCCCTCAACTTAATTAGTTTGCCTTTCTGACTTCTTTTAACGGATCTGGAAAATCTTTTCCTTCAGTTAAATAGCATCCTAACACGATAATGTTTGCTCTCGTCAAAGAGAAATGTTGGCGCAGAGGCATCATATATTGCGTGCGCTACAAAGTTCATTATAACGTCAAACATGTCCGACATACTTTCAGATAGTGATGACGAAATGTGAGAGTGTTTTTTAATACGTTCAGCCCATTCATCCTCCTCCATTTCCCATTTGTTGAGGAGTGAATTGGATTGACCAAAACATTGGAACACCTTCCAGAGCTTCAATCGGAGATAAATTATGTAATGATGATGGATAGTGATTGTGCATGAAGAAAACAGAGAAAATTCGGTGTTATTTTAGGCCGTTTTTATACCCTCCACCATAGGATGGGGGTATATTAACTTTGTCATTCCGTTTGTAACACATCGAAATATTGCTCTAAGACCCCACAAAGTATATATATTCTGGGTCATGGCGAATTCACGCTAACTTCCGAACGAAACAAGCTATCGACTTGGCACAAGTAGTTGTTATTGATGTAGGTCGGATGGTATTGCAAATGGGCCATATCGGTCCACTTTTACGTATAGCCCCCATATAAACGGACCCCCAAATTTGGCTTGCGAGTGCTCTAAGAGAAGCAAATTTCATCCGATCCGGCTGAAATTTGGTACATGGTGTTAGTATATGGTCTCTAACAACCGTGCAAAAATTGGTCCATATCGGTCCACTTTTACGTATAGCCCCCATATAAACCGACCCCCAAATTTGGCTTTCGATTGCTCTAAGAGAACCAAATTTCATCCGATCCGGCTGAAATTTGGTACATGGTGTTAGTATATGGTCTCTAACAACCATGCAAAAATTGGTCCACATCGGTCGATAATTATATATAGCCCCCATATAAACCGATCCCCCGATTTGGCTTGCGGAGCCTCTAAGAGAAGCAAATTTCATCCGATCCGGCTCGGAGCCACCGTGGTGCAATGGTTAGCATGCCCGCCTTGCATACACAAGGTCGTGGGTTCGATTCCTGCTACGACCGAACACCAAAAAGTTTTTCAGCGGTGGATTATCCCACCTCAGTATTGCTGGTGACATTTCTGAGGGTTTCAAAGCTTCTCTAAGTGGTTTCACTGGAATGTGGAACGCCGTTCGGACTCGGCTATAAAAAGGAGGTCCCTTGTCATTGAGCTTAACATGGAATCGGGCAGCACTCAGTGATAAGAGAGAAGTTCACCACTGTGGTATCACAATGGACTGAATAGTCTAAGTGAGCCTGATACATCGGTCTGCCACATAACCTAACCTAACCTAACCTAACCTATCCGATCCGGCTGAAATTTGGTACATGGTATTGGTATATGTTCTCTAATGACCATGCAAAAATTGGTCCACATCGGTCCATAATTATATATAGCCCCCATATAAACCGATCCCCCAATTTGGCTTGCGGAGCCTCTAAGAAACGAAAATTTCACCCGATCCGGCTGAAACTTGATACATGGTGTTGGTATATGTTCTCTAATGACCATGCAAAAATTGGTCCATATCGGTCCATAATTATATATAGCCCCCATATAAATCGATTCCCAGATTTGTCCTCCGGAGCCTCTTGGAGGAGCAAAATTCATGCGATCCGGTTGAAATTTGGAACATGGTGTTAGAATGTGGTCTCTAACAAACACGCAAGAATTGGTCCATATCGGTCCATAATAATATATAGCCCCCATATAAACTGTTCCCCAGATTTGATATCCGGAGCCTCTTAGAGGAGCAAAATTCATCCGATCCGGTTGAAATTTGTAACGCGGTGTTAGTATAAGGCCGCTAATATCTATGCCAAAATTGGTCCATATCGGTCTTTAGTCATATATAGCCGATCCCCAATCACACAAAAATTGATCCATATCGGTTCATATTCATAGTTGCCACTCGAGCCAAAAATAATCTACCAAAATTTTATTTTTATGAAAACATTGCCAAAATGTTATTTCTATAGAAAATTTTGTCAAAATTTTATTTCTATAGAAAATTTTGTCACAATTCTATTTCTAAAGAAAATTTTGTCAAAATTTTATTTCTATAGAAAATTTTGTCAAAATTGCATTTCTATAGAAAATGTTTTCCAAATTTTATTTCTATAGAAATTTTTTTCCAAATTTTACTTCTATAGAAAATGTTGTCAAAATTTTATTTTGTCAAAATTTTATTTCTATAGAAACTTTAAACTTAATTATATACGTATTTAATCGGCCTTTTTTTGTGGTATATATTACGGTGCTAGGAAGTTTTAAGATACCTTGCCATCGGCAAGTGTTACCGCAACCCAAGTAATTCGATTGTGATGACAGTCTTCAGTAGAAGTTTCTACGCAATCCATGGTGGAGGGTACATAAGCTTCGGCCTGGCCGAAATTACGGCCGTATGTACTTGTTTTCAATTTTTTTCAATATGGAATAGAGAAGATAGAATTTTCGGAAAATGTTTAGCCCTTTACGTTTCAGCGCCATCTCTATGTGAAAAAATGCTTGTTATATGAATACATTTTTTCTTTGCAATATATTCCTCCATAGATATTGGCAAAAATTTGTCAAACGGAAAGAGATAAAAATTCAACTTTTAACTAAATATACTAGTACACTGAAATAATAGCTTTCGTTTGGAATAAAACCCATTTGCCAAACATTTTCCGAATCGCAGCATATACGGAACTGTAGCCAAAGGTACAAAGGTGGACTTTCAGATTTATATGTGAAAAATAGATCTTTTAGTGTGCTATCCGATGCACTATGGTGCATGCCAACGACCGGATTTTGAGGCGAAAACTACATGCAAATGCTCTTATATATGCTTCGTCCGATTTATGCAAATGTGACCACAGAGACCAAAGTTTTACTCCGATTTTTGCACAGGGAGCAGAATTAACATACTAGCAATACGTGCCAAATTTTGTGGAAATCGGTTCAGATTTAGATATAGCTTTCATATATATCGTACACCTTATATGCACTTTATTGGTCTCAGAGGCCAGAGTTTCACCTTAATTTGCATCAAATTGCACACAAAGATGGCTCTATTGAAAAGATCCCTTATTCTGTAAATCCTCGAGTCCTTCTTTGCATGATCAAGTCTTTATTATAACATTTATTTCTATTTAGTGAAGCATTTCCCGCAAACAGCCAATGGGACGCATTTTCTATTTGTGTTTCTTCCACTTTTGTTTGGCTCGAACGAAAATATTACATGTTTTTTAATTATTAATGCCATGCAAGCTTACTTTGCATTCTTCGAAAATTTGGAATACGACACCAAACCCAGCAAAAAATGGAGCACTATTTCAACAGGATTGTAAGGGAGAGAGGCAGTACCAACAGCTTACAAAACAGCTGAATCAGCGCTGATTTTTGTGGGTGATATCCCGATTTAGAGCAGCTTCTAAATAGCGCTGATATAATTGCTCATTTCAATAGCAATATTGCTCAGAAGTGATATATAATCTTGATTTTCCCATTTTATAGCATTGCTGGTATGAAGGAAAACAGCATTACCTTTCATGCATCTATACTGCATGAATTGGTTGCAATAACGTAAACGAAGGATCATAAACTAGTTTGGGAGCCACCGTGGTGCAATGGTTAGCATGCCCGCCTTGCATACACAAGGTCGTGGGTTCGATTCCTGCTTCGACCAAACACCAAATTATTTTTCAGCTGTGGATTATTCCACCTCAATAATGCTGGTGACATTTCTGACTGTTTCAAAGCTTCTCTAAGGATTAGGCTATCAAAAGGAGGTCCCTTCTCATTGAGCTTAACATGGAATCGGGCAGCACTCAGTGATAAGAGAGAAGTTCACCAATGTGGTATCACAATGGACTGAATAGTTTAAGTGAGCCTGATACATTGCAACTAAACTCCTACTTCTGAAGTATTTTTTGCTGGGAAGGAATTCCGACCGTTCTGCAGTCAAAATCTTATGAGTTCAAAAATTTTTCTTTAGTTTTAAAAACACTGAAATTTTTTAATTTTTTAATTTTCATTATAAGCCGAACACTGCCGGTATTAAACTTAAAAAACCACATGGAAGTACACCTTTCTTCCGATAGCAAAATGTCGGTGAATACACGTGAATACAGAAAGTACCATTCCACGAAACACAAAAATTACATGAAAATTATAAAACAAAAATTTATCACTTTAACACAACACGAATTTTTAAAATTTTTTATATTATTTTACGTACCTGTGGAGAATATTACCATTTTACACTATGTAGAATCGCTTACTAGTTTATTTTTTACATACAATTTTCTACAATGTATTTTTTTTTTTTTGACTAGCGATTTAAAATGTGAATAATCTAAAAACAGGCAACTTTACCACCTTGTTTTAAAAGCAATAAGTTGTCATATGTTTCCAATATTTTGTATTTCGAGCTACTGGGATGTCTGAAACAGAATAACGTTATCAGTTTTTCCAATTTAAACTATCGAAAAACTGACTTTTTGCCGCACAATTCGTTCATTTGCCCCATAGTGCGATGGTAAAAATGGGCATTACAAAATGTGTTTGGGACTCCCAATATATGGCCTATAATGATTGTAGGTACTGCTCCTCGAGATATATGTAACCACTCTGGCCAAATGGAAAAAGATGGGCATCCAGATTTATATGTGAAGGATAGATCTTTTAGACCCCTATTCTCGAGAGAAATGTGACCAATCTGGCCAAATAGAGAAAAATGGGCATTCTGATTTATACGTGAATGATAGGTCTTTTAGTCCTCTATCCGAAGGTTCTTTTATTTTTAAATATTCACTTAAAACGCTCAATTTCTACGACTTATCCAAAAGACCTTTATCAGAAGTGGAAACACCAGTTAGACCACTCTGGATGTGGTTAAACATAAACAAATCAACTTCAATTTGTCTTATTGCTTGGAATCCTTAAGTAAAGGTCAAAATCGTTAGACCAAGGTACATTTTTTTTCAATGCACATCTGCAGCCTTAACTAATATTATTGACCACGTATCTTAATATAAATGCCTGTAAATATATTTTTCTTATATTCACTAAGTCAAAAATGAGGAAGCTATCGATTATTTTGGAATTTCTTAATGATTTTTGATAATTTTATTTTATTGATGGCATCTCCATTTGATGACAAGGAAAAATTGTATAAACGTATGAAATTGACAAAGACAAGGTATGAGCGATAATGGTTATGTGCAAAGGATGAATGGATAGATGGTAAGCAGTGTTACCAGTATTGGGGATTTCCCCCCAAATTGGGGATATTTTTTCATGAATGGGGACGAAATTTCTGAGTTGGGGCCATGGGGATTTGGTGGGGAATTCCCATAAATTTGGGGATTTTTTTTTCGAGAAATCGTTTTAATCTTTTTTAACAACATTTTATTTCTATAAAAAATGTTGTCAACATTTTCTTTCTATAGAAAATTTTTTCAATTTCTATTTATTTGTATAGAAAATTTGGTCAAAAATTTATTTCTATAGAAAATTTTGTCAAAAATTTATTTCTATAGAAAAATTTGTCAAAATTTTATTTCTATAGAAAACTTTGTCAAAATTTCTATAGAAAATTTTGTCAAAATTATATTTTAAGAAAATTTTTTCAAAATTTTATTTCTATAGAAAATTTTGTCAACATTTGTTTTTATAGAAAATTTTGTCAAATAATTTGTCAAAATTTTATTTGTGTAGACAATTTTGCCAAAATATTATTTCTATAGAAAAATTTGTCAAAATGTTATTTCTATAGAAAATTTTGTCAAAATTTTATTTGTGTAGACAATTTTGCCAAAATATTATTTCTATAGATAATTTTGTCAAAATTTTATTTCTATAGAAAATTTTATAAAAATTTTATTTCTATAGAAAATTGAAAATTTGGTCAAACTTTTATTTCTATTGAAAATTTTGTCAAAATTTTATTTCTATTGACAATTTGGCCAACATTTTATTTCTATTGATAATTCGGCCAAAATTTTATTTCTATAGAAAGTTTTGTCAACATTTTATTTTTATAGAAAATTTTGTCAATTTTTTTTTTCCATAGAAAATTTTGTCAAAATTTTATTTCTATATAAAATTTTGTCAAAATTTTATTTCTATAGAAAATTTTGTCAAAAATTTATTTCTATAGAAAAATTTGTCAAAATTTTATTTCTATAGAAAACTTTGTCCAAATTTCTATAGAAAATTTTGTCAAAATTATATTTTAAGAAAATTTTTTCAAAATTTTATTTTTATAGAAAATTTTGTCAACATTTGTTTTTATAGAAAATTTTGTCAAAAATTTTTTTCTATAAAAATGTTGTCAAAATTTTATTTGAGTAGACAATTTTGCCAAAATATTATTTCTATAGAAAAATTTGTCAAAATGTTATTTCTATAGAAAATTTTGTCAAAATTTTATTTGTGTAGACAATTTTACCAAAATATTATTTCTATAGATAATTTTGTCAAAATTTTATTTCTATAGAAAATTTTATAAAAATTTTATTTCTATAGAAAATTGAAAATTTGGTCAAACTTTTATTTCTATTGAAAATTTTGTCAAAATTTTATTTCTATTGACAATTTGGCCAACATTTTATTTCTATTGATAATTCGGCCAAAATTTTATTTCTATAGAAAGTTTTGTCAACATTTTATTTTTATAGAAAATTTTGTCAATTTTTTTTTTCCATAGAAAATTTTGTCAAAATTTTATTTCTATATAAAATTTTGTCAAAATTTTATTTCTATAGAAAATTTTGTCAAAATTTTATTTCTATAGAAAATTTTGTCAAAATTTTATTTCTATAGAAAATGTTGTCAAAATTTTATTTCTATAGAAAATTTTGTCAACATTTTATTTCTATAGAAAATTTGGCCAAGATTTTATTTCTATAGAAAATTTGGCCAAGATTTTATTTCTATAGAAAATTTTGTCAAAATTTTATTTCTATATAAAATGTTGTCAAAATTTTATTTTTATAGAAAATTTTGGCAAAATTTTATTTTTATAGACAATGTTGTCAACATTTTTTTTATAGAAAAATGTGGTCAAAATTTTATTTCAATAAGAAAGTTTTGTCAAAATTTTATTTCTATAGAAAAATTTGTCAAAATCTTAGTCCTATTTTCTATTTTGCCAACAGTAGAAAATTTTGTCAAAATTTTATTTCAATAAGAAAGTTTTGTCAAAAAAAATATTTCTATAGAAAATTTTGTCAAAATCTTAGTTCTATTTTGCCAACAGTAGAAAATTTTGTCAAAATTTTATTTCAATAAGAAAGTTTTGTCAAAAAAAAAAATTTTTATAGAAAATTTTGTCAAAATTTTATTTCTATAGAAAATTTTGTCTAAATTTTTTTTCTATAGAAAATTTGGTCAAAATTCTATTTCTAACGACAATTTTGCCAAATTTTTATTTCTGTAGAAAATTTTTTCAAAATTTTATTTGTATAGACAATTTTGCTAAAATATAATTTCTATAGATAATTTTGTCAAAATTTTAGAAAATTTTGTCAAAAGTTTATTTCTATAGAAAATTTTATAAAAATTTTATTTCTATTGACAATTTGGCCAAAATTTTATTTCTATTGACAATTTGGCCAAAACTTTATTTCTATAGAATATTTTGTCAAAATTTTATTTTTATAGAAAATTTTTTTCTATAGAAAATTTTGCCAAAATATTATTTCTATAGATAATTTTGTCAAAATTTTATTTCTATAGAAAACTTTGTCAAAATTTCTATAGAAAATTTTGCCAAAATTATATTTTAAGAAATTTTTTTCAAAATTTTATTTCTATAGAAAATTTTGTCAACATTTGTTTTTATAGAAAATTTTGTCAAAATTTTATTTGTGTAGACAATTTTGCCAAAATATTATTTCTATAGAAAAATTTGTCAAAATGTTATTTCTATAGAAAATTTTGTCAAAATTTTATTTGTGTAGACAATTTTGCCAAAATATTATTTCTATAGATAATTTTGTCAAAATTTTATTTCTATAGAAAATTTTATAAAAATTTTATTTCTATAGAAAATTGAAAATTTGGCCAAACTTTTATTTCTATTGAAAATTTTGTAAAAATTTTATTTCTATTGACAATTTGGCCAAAATTTTATTTCTATTGATAATTCGGCCAAAATTTTATTTCTATAGAAAGTTTTGTCAACATTTTATTTTTATAGAAAATTTTGTCAAATTTGTTTTCCATAGAAAATTTTGTCAAAATTTTATTTCTATAGAAAATTTTGTCAAAATTTTATTTCTATAGAAAATTTTGTCAAAATTTTATTTCTATAGAAAATTTTGTTAAAATTTTATTTCTATAGAAACTTTTGCCAACATTTTATTTCTATAGAGAATTTTGTCAAAATTTTATTTCTATAGAAAATGTTGTCAAGATTTTATTTCTATAGAAAATTTTGTCAAAATTTTATTTCTATATAAAATGTCAAAATTTTATTTTTATAGAAAATTTTGGCAAAATTTTATTTTTATAGACAATGTTGTCAACATTTTTTTTATAGAAAAATGTTGTCAAAATTTTATTTCAATAAGAAAGTTTTGTCAAAATTTTATTTCTATAGAAAAATTTGTCAAAATCTTAGTCCTATTTTCTATTTTGCCAACAGTAGAAAATTTTGTCAAAATTTTATTTCAATAAGAAAGTTTTGTCAAAAAAAATATTTCTATAGAAAATTTTGTCAAAATCTTAGTTCTATTTTGCCAACAGTAGAAAATGTTGTCAAAATTTTATTTCAATAAGAAAGTTTTGCCAAAAAAAAATTTTTTATAGAACATTTTGTCAAAATTTTATTTCTATAGAAAATTTTGTCTAAATTTTTTTTCTATAGAAAATTTGGTCAAAATTCTATTTCTAACGACAATTTTGCCAAAGTTTTATTTCTGTAGAAAATTTTGTCGAAATTTTATTTGTATAGACAATTTTGCTAAAATATAATTTCTATAGATAATTTTGTCAAAAGTTTATTTCTATAGAAAATTTTATAAAAATGTTATTTCTATTGACAATTTGGCCAAAATTTTATTTCTATTGACAATTTGGCCAAAACTTTATTTCTATAGAATATTTTGTCAAAATTTTATTTTTATAGACAATTTTTTAAAATTTTTTTTCTATAGAAAATTTTGCCAAAATATTATTTCTATAGATAATTTTGTCAAAATTTTATTTCTATAGAAAATTTTGTCAAAAGTTTATTTCTATAGAAAATTTTATAAAAATTTTATTTCTATAGAAAATTTTATAAAAATTTTATTTCTATAGAAAATTGTGTCAACATTTTATTTCTATTGCCAATTTGGCCAACATTTTATTTCTATAGAAAGTTTTGTCAAAATTTTATTTTTATAGAAAGTTTTGTAAATTTTTTTTCTATAGAAAATTTTGTCAAAATTTTATTTCTATAGAAAATTTGTCAAAATTTTATTTGTATAGAAAATGTTGTCAAAATTTTATTTCTATAGAAAATTTTGTCAAAATTTTATTTCTATAGAAAATTTTGTCAAAATTTTATTTCTATAGAAAATTTTGTCAAAATTTTATTTCTATAGAAAAATTTGTCAATTTGTTTTTATATAGAAAATTTTGTCAATTTTTTTTTCTATAGGAAATTATATTTCTATAGAAAATTATGTCAAAATTTTATTTTTATAGAAAATATCATAATTTGGGGACAAGAACCAGACAAATACTGGCAACACTGATGGTAAGAGACAATTCCTGGCGGCTTTCACAAATTTCCATTCGGCTATTATGTATGCAAATTGTTATACAATGAAGATGTGCTAGCGGAAAAAAAGACGAATTTTCTTTAATTGAGTAGTACTTTAGTTTATGTTGTAAAAAATAGGGAATTAGTTATTACTCATTAAACTAATTAAAAAAGTTATACACATTTATGAACAATGAAATATAAATACTATTTAAGAAAAAAAAATCCCTAATAATTTAATTCAAAACCACTGGTATAAAAACCGTTTGTCAAAAACCTTCTGAATCATCTGAATAATGCAACATATACGAAACAGAGAGAAATGTGTCCACTGCGGCCAAATTGGAAAAGATGGGCATCCACACTGAAAAAATATTTAAGTGATATTAAAGATTTCGCAACCTAAATTTTAGGATGTGAAATTTACAAAATATTAAGGAAAAATTTCTTTAAAATAATGCTATTTTAATTAAAATAAAGTTTATAATCTTTGCTTCAAACATTTGTTCCATTAAATTTAGGACACAAATTTTGTAAATTTGCGTCCCTCCGTTAAAGTCACATGTCATTGAACTGAGGCTAATTTTCCTTAAAGTAAAGAAACACATTTTTGATTTAAAGAAAATGTCCTTAAATTAACTGAAATGTTTCAACTTTAGATTTAAGATAAAAAGGCTTCAAATATAGGCTAAGACTTATTTTGAGGATTTAGCGACTTTGGTTTAAAGTTTTTTTTTTTTTGGAATTAAGAAAACGTTTTTTACTTTGAAATATCCGTTATCATTTAGATTTTTAAACTGACATTTGTTTGTACGTGAGTACTTTTATTAATAAACTGCGAAAAGAGAATGAAAATTTAATAAATGAGATCTGTATCCTAATTTTAATTGTATTGGGCCTAGATTTAATGCCAGATAGGTCGCTAAAAAATGTCTTTATTTTAAAGAAGCCCCATCTTTGGCTCGGGATCAATCCTGCTCCTTAAAGGAAGGTCAAAATCTTTGGATCCAAGTAAACTTTTTTTGAGTGCAGATTTATATGTATAAGATAGATTTTTTAGTCCTGTATCTTATGGAGAAAACGGGTATGCAAAGTGTGTTTGGGAGTCTTAATTATATGGGCTGAAGAAACGTGGAGGCACTGCTCCTCGAGACACTCCTCGAGAGAATCGTGCCTACAGTGGCAACCGTTCCAGGCCATATGTTGAGACTCCCAAACACATTTTGCAATATCCGTTTGTACAAACGGATAGAGGAATAAATTATCTGTCTTCCACAAATAAATCTAGATCCCCATCTTTTTCCATTTGGCCAGAGTGGTTACATCTCTCATATATATTTCATATATAAATCCCCATTTTTTGCCTCTCGGCCACAGTGGGCCCATTTCTCTCTGTTTCATATATGCTAAAGGGTGATACGGTCAAAATTTGGTTAATACAAACTTGACGTATTTCTTTCAATTTTGCTTTTAGAAAACCTGAACACCCCTAATTTTGAAGGTGTGTGTGTAGAATGTTGCTTCTATTTTGATTTTGGAATTCACTCTTCAGTTGTCAAAATGCCGTCCAAGCAAGAAGAGCAGCGTATCAAAATTTTGCTCGCGCATCGCGAAAATCCGAGCTACTCGCACGCAAAGCTGGCAAAATCGCTAAAAGTTGCCAAATCAACCGTTACAAATGTAAAGTGTTTGGGGAACGTTTGTCGACAGCCAGGAAGTCTGGATCGGGGGGAAATCGAAAACCGGAAGCCGCTGAGACGACAAAGAGAATTGCCGGTAGTTTCAAGCGAAACCCTAACCTCTCTCTCCGAGATGCCACAAATAAGCTGGGTGTATCGTCTGCAACCGTGCATCGAGCCAAAAAACGAGCCGAACTATCGACTTACAAGAAGGTAGTGACTCCAAATCGCGATGATAAACAAAATACGACGGCCAAAGCGCGATCCCGGAGGCTGTACACGACGATGCTGACGAAGTTTGACTGCGTGGTAATGGACGACGAAACCTACGTCAAAGCCGACTACAAGCAGCTTCCGGGTAGCAGATATTTTCAAGCACATAAAACTGTCAAAGTTCGCAAAGAAATATCTGGTTTGGCAAGCCGTCTGTACCTGTGGCTTGAAAAGCAGCATTTTCATAGCTTCCGGGACTGTCAACTAAGAAATTTACGTGAAAGAGTGTTTGAATAAACGTCTGCTGCCTTTGCTGAAGAAACACGGTTGTTCCGTACTGGTTTGGCCGGATTTGGCATTTTGCCATTACGGTAAAAAGGCCATGGAGTGGTACGCGGCCAACAACGTGCAGGTGGTTCCCAAGGACAAGAACCCTTGTCAAGCGGAACCTAAAGAAGACCAAAAAAACTGCTAAGGACGAGCAACAGTTCGAGGCAAACTGGCTTTCTGCGGCGAAGAAGGTGGACAAGGTGGCTGTACAAAATCTGATGGCAGGTGTCAAGCGTGAGGCCCGGCAATTCGGATTTGGAAAAGCGAAAGCCTAACTGAATATTTTTCCTGAATTTTATACTAATTGAACTTGAAAAAGAAATTTAATTTGATTTTTTAAATAAACGATTTCACCGATTTACACGCGTTTTCCCTTGACCAAATTTTGACCCTATCACCCTTTATATTACTGCGATTCGGAAGATTTTGGGTAAAAGGGTTTTACATCAAGCAATGGTTTCAGTGTATCTTTGGTTAAATTTTGGCTTGTCTATCTCGTCCCGTTTGACCAATTTATGCCAATTTCTATGGAGGATTATATCGCATTTTTATTTGGTATTCATATATAACTCATTTTTTCACATATAGGTGGATGTGAAGCGAATATTCCTATACGGATTTATTTAATCTCACATTTTTTTAAGGGTGTAGAAAATTGTGGTCCATTATAGATGTAAACTGGTTCACATATAAATATGTATACACGCAAAAAATAAAACGTTTGGAAAACGTGTACCCAAAACGTTTTTCTTTTGTTAGAGTTTTTTGAATTTCTTCAAAAATTTTAAATTTTTATAACCAAAAAAAATCGTTTGTTAAAAAATTTTTATTTTTTTCAATTATAGAAAATATTTTTGAACCTTGTTGGACTTCATTTTACGGTCATTCAAAATCAGTTTGTGGATTTTTTTGACGTTTTCGTCGGTAACCACCTCTTTCGGGCGTCCACTGCGTTCACCGTCCTCCGTATTCATTTCACCACGCTTGAATTTTGCATACCAATCAATTATTGTTGATTTCCCTGGGGCAGTGTCCGGAAACTCATTATCAAGCCAAGTTTTTGCTTCCACCGTATTTTTGCCTTTCAGAAAACAGTATTTTATCAAAACACGAAATTAATTTTTTTCCATTTTTTTCACAATAACAAAAGTTGCTTCACAAAAGGCGCTCTATCTCACAAACTAGTTGACTTACAGACGTCAAATTTTGACACGAATCATTTGAAGGTTGGTAATATATAAAAATAATATGCATTTAATAGTAGCGACGCCATCTATGTGTCAGACCGGGGACTTATCAGCCAATCTGTTATGTTGAATAATAAAAACGAATTTTGACAAAAAAATGTGTTTTTATACCCTCCACCATAGGATGGGGATATATTAACTTTGTCATTCCGTTTGTAACACATCGAAATATTGCTCTAAGACCTCATAAAGTATATATATTCTGGTTCGTGGTGAAATTCTGAGTCGATCTGAGCATGTCCGTCCGTCCGTCCGTCTGTTGAAATCACGCTAACTTCCGAACGAAACAAGCTATCGACTTGAAACTTGGCACAAGTAGTTGTTATTGATGTAGGTCGGATGGTATTGAAAATGGGCCATATCGGTCCACTTTTACGTATAGCCCCCATATAAACGGACCCCCAAATTAGGATTGCGAGGCCTCTAAGAGAAGCAAATTTCATCCGATCCGGCTGAATTTTGGTACATGTTGTTAGTATATGGTCTCTAACAACCATGCAAAAATTGGTCCACATCGGTCCATAATTATATATAGCCCCCATATAAACCGATCCCCCGATTTGGCTTGCTGAGTCTCTAAGAGAAACAATTGTCATCCTATCCGGCTGAAATTTGGTACATGGTGTTAGTATATGGTCTCTAACAACCATGCAAAAATTGGTCCATATCGGTCTATAATTATATATAGCCCCCATATAAACCGATCCCCAGATTTGGCTTGCGGAGCCTCTAAGAGAAGCAAATTTGATCCGATCCGGCTGAAATTTGGTACATGGTGTTAGTATATGGTCTCTAACAACCATGCAAAAATTGGTCCATAATTATATATAGCCCCCATATAAACCGATCACCAGATTTGACCTCCGGAGCCTCTTGGAAGACCAAAATTTATCTGATGCAGTTGAAATTTGGTACGTGATGTTAATATATGGCCTCAAACACCCATGCAAAAATTGGTCGAAATCGGTCAATAATTATATATAGGCCCCATATAAACCGATCCCCAGATTTGACCTCCGGAGCACCTTGGAAGAGCAAAATTCTTCCCATTCGGTTGAAATTTGGTACGTGATGTTAGTATAGGGTATCCACAACCATGCAGGAATTTGTTCCTATCAGTCCATAATAATATATAGCTCCCATATAAACCGATCCCCAGATTTGACCTCCGGTGCCTTTTGGAGAAGCAAAATTCATCCGATCTGGTTGAAATTTGGTACGTGGTGGTGGTATATGATATTTAACAACCATGTGAGTTGAAATTTGTGGATGACAGTCTTTCGTAGAAGTTTCTACGCAATCCATGGTGGAGGGTACATAAGATTCGGCCTGGCCGAACTTACGGCCGTCTATACTTGTTCTTTGTTAGACCGGGGACTTATAAGCCAACCTGTTACCATGTAATGGTCTCAAATTCTAACATTTAAATAATAGAACATGTTTGCGACATTTCAGAAACATTTAAATGCTTATTGCCAACATATATTTTTCACCGCTCGAAATTTATTTTTACAAAGACAAAATACATGGTTTTCGCGACAATTACCTATTCTAGATAAGCATTAAATGGATCCAGTAACCATGTCCAAACATGTTTTTTCTGTGCGTGTGCCCTCTATATTTACAGAATAACCTAAAAAGGCCATATTTCGGGCAAAATGCGATAGTTTTTACACCCCTCTTCTTCATGCGTGTAGTCGGAACCGTTAGACTTTACAGATTCTCTACTGGTTTTGCATTGTAGAATGAAATGTTACAAGTGTTTTGGACACTACTAATACATTTTTCCATTTTATGGGAGAGCATTTTTTGTACCGTTCAGTTTCACGTGCTACCTCCCAGCAATTTTTGTAAATGTATTTGGAAAATTAAGTTAAGATCAGGTGAAGGATATGAATGTAAAGAGGTGATCACTAGCCAGCTGAAACAATATGATGCCTAAAGTTGAGGGGTAAAGAGGTGTATTAAATGAAATTAATCTGACCCCATAACCCATACTTTTGTAGCCAAAGAGCAATGAAAAAAATACACGTTTTTCGTTATACAAAAGTCGTCTGTAGTCTGGGAGGAGGAAGCTTTAAGGGAACATCATATGAGTGGTACTAGTCAAGCTCTTAATATGAATGAACACTATTGGTACATTGGGAAAACATTGCCGTTTTGGGTCTTTTTCCAAGATTTTTTGTTGGCGATATGCAACTACATCTGCTCCTCTTGCCCTCCATGCCAGTGTTGTAAAATTAAATGATCATATTAAAAATTTGTTAACATTTTAAAGTTTTGTATTTTCTCATAAAACATTTTTTTGTTACCAACATCACCAGTTTTTAGCCACAGGCAAGAAGAATTCAGGTTTTTGGGTTTAAATGGGGGGATATATTTTTTTGCAGCTCGCAGAAATTTCTAATGGGAATGAGCAACACTCTGATGAAGTTTTAGATGGCCTTACCATAATAATTGCAATTTATGATAGTGACTATGTTTAATCCCTGACTGATGGATTTCCCCGGAAAACGCAAATGTCCAAGTAAATGTACAAATGATAACATATGTAGAAGACCCAAATAGTAGAACACCAATAGATGTGGGAAAAGTGACATCTGTTATCGAAAATAATACTAACGGTCATTTTCATGTAGCTCAGTTAGGCTTTAACTGCCAGTTAACAGAAGGAAAAATGGAAATATATTTTCTCCGGTTAACTTTAACTGAAAAATTTTCAGCAGTTAAGTTTCTAACTGGCATATGGAATATATACGCAAGATGACAGATATGTAGATATCACGGTTTAAAAGTTCGTTAGCTAACGTAGCACTAACGGAGCTTCATGAAAATGGGGGTAAAATAAATAGATAAACTATAGTCACTGGCAAAATTTAGAACTTAGGAGAAAAAAAAAGGAATCAGAGTAGGTTAAATTCTTCATGCTTCTACAACAAAGGGGTCCATAAACTTAGCCATAAATTGATGACCAAACAGAAGAAATTATCAGGAAAACAATGACGACGTAAAGGATGAACCAGATGAATAACAAGTGTCTACGGCCGAATCTTATTTACCCTACTCCATGGATTGGGTACAAAGTTCTGCTAAAGATCGAACAATCGAATTACTTTCACTCAAAAAAGGAAGCGCTAACTTTAATTTAATTCATGAAAACTTCTTGATTTTAATTAAAATTTGCCAAATGTCAGTAAATGTTCCTTATTTGAATAATTTTTTTGTTTACTTTAATGACATGAACCTAAAAATGAGAAAAAAGGTTCTACACATATATAGTACACAATTTCACAAAAAAATAAAATAGTTCATATTTTCCTAAACTGGGAGAAGTTTGCTTTAATTGAGTTCATAAGTCTCTCAAATGAGTAAATTTTATTAATATTGTCTTCGTGTAGCGCTAAATACATTTTAAAGACATTTTTTAAATCCAAATCAGCGGCAACGTTGAGCATAACTACGTGCGTGAATGTGGTATCACAATGGACTGAATAGTTTAAGTGATCCGGAAAATAAATCGGGCTGCCACTTTATTAACATAGCCTAACCTACTTGCGTAAAGAAGAAAAAATCAAATTCGAAACATTATAAAAATTTTATTTCTATACAAAATTTTGGACAAAATTTCTATAGACAATTTTGTCAAAATTTTATTTCTACAGAAAATTTTATCAACATTTTATTTCTATAGAAAATTTTGTCAAAATTTTATTTCTATAGAAAATTTTGTCAAAATTTTATTTCTATAGAAAATTTTGTCAAAATTGTATTTCTATAGAAAATTTTATCAAAATTTTATTTCTATAGAAAATTTTATCAAAATTTTATTTCTATATAAAATTTTATCAAAATTCTATTTCTATAGAAAATTTTGTTAAAATTTTATTTCTATAGAAAATTTTGTTAAAATTTTATTTCTTTAGAAAAAAATTTTATCAAGAGAAAAATGAACTGTGCAAATTTCTCAACGAGATGGCTGAGCAGAACAATATTCACCTAATAATGGGTGCTTGATCTCGTGGGAATATACAAGGGAACTGAGAAGCGCATGACTTAGCAAGTCCAGGAATTTGGAGTACCTTACCCTGTCACAACTATGCTGGCACGTGATATAGAATCCTCTGTATAGGGGAAGAGGTTTAAAACGTAGTATTAGACACGGGTGCATTGAGCGCATAACAATTCGAATATTATATCAGATGTTTCGAAGACGACATGAGACAGTGCAACATCGTTCATATTTTCAAACTAAACTAAACTAGCTGTTAAGGTCAGTGTTGGCAGTATTTTTCTGGCTCTTATCCCCAAATTATGATGTTTTCGTCCCCAAAAATCCCCAATTTAAATTTAAATTCCTCACAAAAATCCCCAATAAATTTTTGACATTTTTTTTTTTTGAAAAATAAAAAAGGCTCTGCTTTAGATAATCAGTAATAATTTAAAAACATAAAATTTTGTCGAATCCAGCAAGCTGCAATAAGATCAAAAGTTCGAACCACAACACCAAGAGACTGGTGATCGTCCTCCAAATGCTGGAGATATGAAAATTGGAGTTCGGTCACCTTGTATTTATAGGCCAGAATTTACTTTTAAATATTCAAATAGTAAAATTGGGTGGTAGACACGTTGCCAAAGTTGGTAGAATTGTACCACAAATCTACAATTTGTGGTACAATTCTACCAACTTTTTTATTGTTTTATAGATGGGTAGAATTTTTGATTGAGAAATAAAACTTTGACAAAATTTTCTATAGAAATACAAGTTTGACAAAATTTTCTATAGAAATACAAGTTTGACAAATTTTTCTATAGAAATAAAAGTTTGACAAAATTTCTATAGAAATAAAAGTTTGACAAAATTTTCTATAGAAATAAAATTTCGACAAAATTTTCTATAAAAATAAAATTTTGAGAAAATTTTCTATAGAAATAAAATTTCGACAACATTTTCTATAGAAATAAAATTTTGAAAAAATTTTCTATAGAAATAAAATTTTTACAAAATTTTTTATAGAAACAAAATTTTGACAAAATTTTCTATAGAAATAAAATTTTAACAAAATTTTCTATAGAAATAAAATTTTGACAAAATTTCTATAGAAATAAAATTTTGACTAAATTTTCTATAGAAAAAAAAAATTTGACAAAATTTTCTATAGAAATGAAATTTTGACAAAATTTTCTATAAAAAAAAATTGACAAAATTTTCTATAGAAATAAAATTTTGGCCGAATTGTCAATAGAAATAAAATTTTGGCCAAATTGTCAATAGAAATAAAATTTTGACAACATTTTCAATAGAAATAAAAGTTTGACCAAATTTAATTTTTTATAGAAAAAAAAAATTTATAAAATTTTCTATAGAAATAAAATTTTATAAAATGTTCTATAGAAATAAAATTTTGACAAAATTATCTATAGAAATAATATTTTGGCAAAATTGTCTACACAAATAAAATTTTGACAAAATTTTCTGTAGAAAAAATTTTTGACAAAATTTTCTATAAAAACAAATGTTGACAAAACTTTCTATAAAAATAAAATTTTGATAAAATATTCTATAGAAATAAAATTTTGACAAAATTTTCTATGAAATAAAATTTTGTTATAATAGATTAACCGATTTCTCGAAAAAATCCCCAAATTTTGGGAAATTCCCTACCAAATTCCCAAGTCCCCATCTCAGAAATTTCGTCCCCATTCACGAAAAAATATCCCCAATTAGGGGGGGGGAAATCCCCAATACTGGCAACACTGGTTAAGGTTTCTGAAACAATTAGAGAATGATTTGTTGGGTTTAATTTCTATAGAAATAAAATTTTGAAAAAATTTTCTATAGAAATAAAATTTTGACAAAATTGTCTATAGGAATAAAATTTTGTTATAATAGATTAACCGATTTCTCGAAAAAATCCCCAAATTTAGGGAAATCCCCAAGTCCCCAACTCAGAAATTTCGTCCCCATTCACGAAAAAATATACGCAATTTGGGGGAAAATCCCCAATACTGGCAACACTGGTTAAGGTTTCTGAAACAGTTAGAGAATGATTTGTTGGGTTTAAGTGAAAAAAAAAAACTGAAAAGGCCTTTAGTGGCTTGAGACTGAACTACCATACTACAATCTAATATAACCTAACCTACACGCAAAGAAAAAAAAACGTTTGGAAAACGTGTACCGAAAACGTTTTTCTTTTGTTAGAGTTTTTTGAATTGCTTCGAAAAATTTAAACTTTTATCACCAAAAAAATTCGTTTGTTACAAAATTTTTATTTTTTCAATAAAAAAAGTTATTTTTGAAACAACAACACAGTCCATTTCGTTTATGTCAAACACTGTTCTTTTCTGACTTTAGGTCTTTAACAAGACACACTTTACAGTTCAAAATTTAATATACTACAATGTAATGTTGAACATTTTTTCGGAATCTTCCGAACATATCTGGAATATATGTAAAAAAAAAAAACAAAAAAAAAAACTTTGGTCGAAGCAGGGATCGAACCCACGACCCTTGGCATGCAAGTCGGACGTAGCAACCACTGCTCCACGGTGCCAAACTAAATGTTTGTTTCTGTTAAATAAACTTTGTTTATTCAGTTCGTGGGCGCCGCAAGCTATGCTATATAAATATAACTTATATGGATATTTATCCATTGATGACCATAACATGTACATAGCTCAGTGGTTAGTGTGTTGGCTTACAAAGTGCATGGTCCGCGGTTCGATTCTCCGTCCAGGCGAAAGGTAAAAAATTTTAAAAATTTATAAATTCGTATAATTTCTTCTACATTGTTGGTATTACAGGAAATGGTGTTAAGAACTAAAGAACCTCGAGGATGAGAGAAAGATGTGAGGGCAAATGCAATTAGCAAGAAAACAATTTTTGTTTTTGATTTAGTCTTTATGAAATTGTTTTTACATCCTGGAAAAGAATAAACGTTTATCACAAAAATGATATACTTTCCTTCCAAATACACTTCCTTACAGCGAAAAGCAAATGAGAAACGAACTTTGTTTGTCTAAAATTTCGTTTGGAACCAACCAGATTGCTCCAAAAACATTAACAAACTGCTTAAGTTAACGTTTTCCAGGTCATCCAGTAATCTAAAGCTATATGCTCCTAAAATTCGCTTACACCTTACACAAAAAGCAGGACACTCACACAAGAGGTGTTTAATTGATTCCTTTTCCTCCACATCATGACAGCTTATACAATAGTCATTATACTTCGCACCTATAGTTTTTGCAAATTCGCCTATCAGGCAGCGACCCGTTATAGCAGATATCAGGAGTGCTATCTGACGCCTTGAGAACACTAGCATATCTAGTGTGCGGTTTATGTTTAAATGGGGCCATATTTGCTTGGTGTCGTTACAACCCTTGCAATTTTCCCATCGAATATTGGCCATCATAACAGCCTTCTCACGCAGTAAGAGCTTGCAGGTGGCCAGAGGCATACCAACAGATTCTAGTTCCCCTGTAATATGTAAGGTAGTTCCTAGCCTTGCTAACACATATGCTTCGCAGTTCCCCGGTATGTTCCTATGGCCAAGCACCCATATTAGGTGAATATTGTACTGCTCAGCCATCTCGTTGAGAGATTTGCGGCAGTCTATGGCCGTTTTCGAGTTAAGGAACACAGAGTCCAAGGATTTTATTGCAGGTTGACTGTCTGAGTATATATTAATGCCAATATTTGTTGGAACATTACTTCTCAGCCAATTCACCACCTCTCTTATTGCCAATATTTCAGCCTGAAAAACACTACAGTGATTAGGTATTCTTTTCGCTATTCGAATTTCCAGATCTTTAGAATAGACTCCGAACTCCACTTGTCCATTCAATTTGGAGCCATCAGTATAGAAATCTATATATCTTTTATTCCCCAGGGTCTGTGTACACCACGCCTCACTGTTGGGAATTAGAGTTATCAAACTTCTTGTCGAAAAGTGGTTTTGCCAGGGTGTAATCCACTACGTTAGGCACATCTGGCATTACTTTGAGGACCGAACTATGACCGTACATTTTTTCCGACCATAGCGATAGCTCGCGCAACCGCACAGCCGTTGTTGCAGTTGACTGTTTGGCCAAAATGTCTAAAGGCAATAGATGTAGCATGACATTAAGGGAGTGGTTTTGGGGTTTTATCATCTAAGTTAATTATTGTTTATTTTTCATGATGATTTAAACTGTGTATCCCGATGCGTACTGATTCCAATTAATGGAGGTGGTACTCTGACCTGTGTCCCGCCTAAACTTAGCGCCCTCTTTTCTTCCTCTTTAGAGGTGCGCATTAACTGAAATTCAATCATTCAATGTCATGGTTTAATGTGGACCACAACCAGTTCCTAACTCCATTTGGATATATGTGCGTATTTTTATTTTTTATTTTTTTTACATATCAGCGACATGTCATTTAAACTCAAAACTAATGAGTTTCGATGGGGAACTTAATTGAATTCACAGGTAAAGGCTGTGGTTAAAATTATTTCGAGACTTTGACACTTTCGTGGCTTTCATTTGTTTGTTTTACGCTGTGTTTATGTTTGTCAATGCCTAAAATAAGCTGATTTGGTCAAATGATAAATTATTCGTTTTTTTTTTGCGCTTGCTATAGCAAAATTCTATGCTTCAAATGTGGCAGCACTTCATCCCCTTCGACTAACACCTGTAGTCTGTGTCTCTGTTTACACAACTAAAATGCCTTTTAGTGCAAAACACTTAATTTATGGAGAGATGGAGACTATAGAGAGAAATATTGGTCAAATGCATGTGGAATTAGCGTTCCCGACACCGAGGCATATGCAAATGGCCGCAAAGTTGTCACAATTAGCATTTCAGTAAACACTTTTACTAAACTGTCATGGAGAAAAAGGCATATTGTGTATGGACACTTGGCCTAAAATGCACGCAATGCATTGTGTGAAAGACAAAAGTCTCCGATGCGAATGTAGACCAAACATATTTACCATAGGCGTAAGAAAACCGATACCAGGAGAAAAACTAATATACAGTGATTTCGAGTCGGTAATTTTTGGTGCGATACAAACAGATGTAACGAGAATTTTCTTAAAGTATACATCAGATTTGTAAGTATTGAAAATCTCATAATGTCCTGTAATAATTAATAATTAATTAAAATCCCAGCAAAAAAAAGTGTAGGCGAAAAAGCAAGAAAAATGTTTTTTGGGTGCGAATGTGTTCACTACAATCGTGCAAGAAGCTATGCGGAAAACCGTTTACGATTTTTTACAGCCAATTCAACTTTATTTTTATTTATTTATTTATTTATTTATTTATTTATTACATTTACAATAAAATTACAAATATAATTGTAAGCTTTGACTACTAAAAAAATTTACCTTAAAAAAATTGGTTCTGTAATATATACTCGCAAACTGCTTCAAGCATATATATTTTCAGGATTGGTCCAAACAAATTATTATTTGTATCGTTCAAACATATTATGTTTCACCTTAGGCATACACTGGTAGAAAAAAATTTAATGTAATTTTCTTTGTGTATATATATTTTTAAGGTGCCAATTGGTTACTACCATTATTTTATTTGCAATATACTCTCTAGATCTCTCTTTCTAAATACATATATGTTTATGGGCTATTTCTAAATTAATATTTGTTTGCATTCAAACATATTATATTTACAAAAATGTTATGTCCCAAACATAATATATATGTCCCATAACATATATGTCTCAAACAGGTTATGCTAGTTTATGAACATTATATGCTTGCACATAAAAATATTGTGTATAACATATTATTTTTACACCCAAACATAACAACAGTCTTTTTCGTCCGTGTAGCGTATTAAGTTTGTTAAACATTTAAAAATTATTTTTTTATAAATTTCGAATCGGGGAGCACTCAGTGATAACAGAGTTGTTCACCACTGTTCTGGATAGCATATGGACTGAATAGTATACGTGAAGCTGAAATATCGGGCTTCCACTATACCTAACCTACAACGTTTGATGTGGAATAAATCGACAGTGCATCGATGAACTTAATTCAACTATTGGCTATGAAGTTTCATCAGGGGCCAGTGTTTATTGATGGTATTGTGAATTCAACCGAGATTGTAGTTCACTCCAAGACGAATTTGGTGGAGGTCATCTAAAATCAGTTGTTGTTCCTAAAACCATTGATACCGTGCGCCAACCGATATTGCGTGACCTATTATGAAATTGGGACCAGCATACATTCAACATTGCATGACTATTTCACCTAGAAAAATTTGTTCGGGTTAGATCCACGGTTACCACTCGATCAAAAAATAATCTACCAAAATTTGGATAGAATATTACCAAAAAAAAAACTACCAAACAAAAACAAATTCTTATTTTGCAAAATTTTATTTGAATAACAAATTTTGTCAAAATTTTATTGAATAGCAAATTTTGTCAAAATTGTATTTCTATAGAAAATTTTGTAATAATTTTATTTCTATAGAAAATTTTGTCATAATTTTATTTCTATCGAAATTTTTTTCAAAATTTTATTTCTATAGAAAATTTTGTCATAATTTTATTTCTATAGAAACTTTTGTCAAAATTTTATTTCTATAGAAAATGTTGTCATAATTTATTTCTATAGAATTTTTTTCAAAATTTTATTTCTATAGAAAATTTTGTGAACATTTTATTTCTATAGAAAATTTTGTCAAAATTTTATTTCTATAGACAATTTTGTCTAAATTTTATTTCTATAGGCAATTTAGTCAAAATTTTATTTCTATAGAAAATTTTTTCATAATTTTATTTCTCTAGAAAATTTTGTCATAATTTTATTTCTATAGAAACTTTTGTCAAAATTTTATTTCTATAGAAAATGTTGTCAAAATTTTATTTTATAGAAATTTTTTGTCATAATTTTATTTCTATAGAAAATTTTGTCGTAATTTTATTTCTATAGGAACTTTTCTCAAAATTTTATTTCTATAGAAAATTTTGTCAAAATTTTATTTCTATAGAAATTTTTGTCAAAATTTTATTTCTATAGAAAATTTTGTCAACATTTAATTTCTATAGAATGTTTGTCAAAATTTTATTTCTTTAGAAAATTTTGTCAAAGTATTTTTTCTATAGAAAATTTTGTCATAATTTTATTTCTATAGAAAATTTTGTGAAAATTTTATTTCTATAGAAAATCTTGTCAAAATTTTATTTCTATAGAAAATTTTGTCAAAATTTTATTTCTATAAAAAATGTTGTCTAAATTTTATTTCTATTGAAAATTTTTTCATAATTTTATTTCTATAGAAATTTTTGTCAAAATTTTATTTTTATAGAAATTTTTGTCAAAATTTTATTTCTATAGAAAATTTTGTCAAAATTTTATTTCTATAGAAATTTTTTTCATAATTTTATTTCTATAGAAAATTTTGTCATAATTTTATTTCTATAGATAATTTTGTCATAACTTTATTTCTATAGAAAATTTTGTCAAAATTTTATTTCTATAGAAATTTTTGTCAAAATTTTATTTCTATAAAAAATTTTGTCATCATTTTATTTCTTTAGAAAATTTTGTCAAAGTTTTTTTTTGTAGAAACTTGCCAAAATTTTATTTCTATAGAAAATTTTGTCAAAATTTTATTTCTATAGAAAATTTTGTCAAAATTTTATTTCTATAGACAATTTAGTCAAAATTTTATTTCTATAGAAAATTTTGTCGTAATTTCATTTCTTTAGAAATTTTTGTCAAAATTTTATTTCTATAGAAACTTTTGTCAAAGTTTTATTTCTATAGAAAATTTTGTCAACATTTTATTTCTATAAACATTCTTGTCAAAATTTTATTTCTGTAGAATTTTATTTCTATACAAAATTTAGTCAAAATTTTATTTCTATAGAAATTTTTGTCAAAATTTTATTTCTATAGAAATTTTTGTCAAAATTTTATTTCTATAGAAAATTTTGTCAAAATTTTATTTCTATAGAAAATTTTGTCAAAATTTTATTTCTATAGCAAATTTTGTCAAAATTTAATTTCTATAGAATGTTTTGTCAAAATTTTTATTTCTATAGAAAATTTTGTCAAAATTTTATTTCTTTAGAAAACTGTCATAATTTTATTTCTATAGAAAATTTTGTCATAATTTTAATTCTATCGAAAATTTTGTTAAAATTTTATTTCTATAAAAATTTTTGTCAAAATGTTATTTCTGTAGAATTTTGTTAAAGTTTTATTTCTACAGAAAATTTTGTCTCAATTTTATTTCTATACAAAGTTTTGTCAAAATTTTATTTCTATAGAAATTTTTGTCAAAATTTTATTTCTATAGAAATTTTTGTCAAACTTTTGTCAAAATTTTATTTCTATAGAAAATTTTATCAAATTTTTATTTCTATGGAATTTTGTTAAAGTTTTATTTCTATAGAAATTTTTGTCAAAATTTTAGTTCTATAGAACTTTTTGTCAAAATTTTATTTCTATAGAAAATTTAGTCAAAATTTTATTGCTATAGAAAATTTTGTCAAAATTTTATTTCTATAGACAATTTAGTCAAAATTTTATTTCTATAGACAATTTAGTCAAAATATTATTTCTATAGAAATTTTTGTCATAATTTCATTTCTTTAGAAAATTTTGTCAAAATTTGGTTTCTGTAGACAATATAGTCAAAAATTATAGAAAATTTTGTCATAATTTTATTTCTTCAGAAAATTTTGTCATAATTTTATTTCCGCAAAAGGTGGCAAATATCACGTTCTCCAGCAGACAAGAGAATTTTCAACAATGCGTCGAAGAAATTAAACAGAATAATTAAAAAATATAATGAAGAATGTTTTTATAAAACTATATCCAATCTTACCTATGATAGTAAAACTAACTATTCTCTTTGGAAAACTACCAAACAACAAACTAACAGACCAATTGATCAGAAAGCTCCACTACGCAATAGTAACGGAATATGGTTAAAAAGTAACTCTGAGAAAGTCCAACACTTTGCCGAACATCTTAAAACAACTTTTTCTAATTCACAATCAAATGGCGCTGATTATACGACTCCAACGTATCCTCTTCAAAACAACAGTCTAATGTCCCTGGAAAGATTTACTTTTAAGGAAGTATGGGATGCTATAAATAAAATCGAAAACAAAAAATCACCAGGATTCGACCTAATTAGCGGAGAAATTCTGAAAAACTTACCATACATAAGTGTAGCAAACATAACATCCATCATGAATGCCGCCTTGAAGTTAAACTACTTTCCGCTTTGTTGGAAAGTTGCCGAAATTATTATGATCCCAAAACCGGGAAAAAATCCCCACGATGTACAGTCATATAGACCAATTTCATTACTACCCGTGCTTGGAAAACTGTTTGAAAGACTTTTATGCAACCGATTGGAAACCATTATAACTTCGAAGAATATTATTCCATATCATCAATTTGGGTTCAGAAAACAACACTCAACGATAGATCAAGTTCATAGGGTAACAAGTTACATAGAAGAGGCTTTTGAACATAGAAAAGTCTGCTCTGCAGTATTCTTAGATATTTCCCAAGCTTTTGATAGAGTGAACCATGCTGGCCTTATTCAAAAAATTAGTACGCTACTACCACTTAAATTTTGTTATATTCTTCAATCGTACTTGGAAGATCGATACTTTAGAGTTCGTTACGAAAATTCATATAGTGAGTTACATCAAATTACATCTGGTGTTCCACAAGGAAGCATTCTGGGCCCCACGTTATACCTTTTGTATACCCACGACGTTCCGACGAGCGAAAACTGTTTCATAGGTACCTTTGCGGATGATACGGTCATCATGTCGACTGGTTTAAACACTGTAGAAACCAAACAAAACTTGCAATTAACATTGAATAGCTTATATAAGTGGACGACAGATTGGGATCTAAAATTAAACAGTAACAAATCAATTCACATAGATTTCGCTCTAAATCAAATAACATACAATCCTCTATTCATAAATGGAAACCAGATTCCTCATTCGCATTCAGCAAAATATCTCGGGATTACATTAGATTCCAAACTCAAGTGGCATGAACATATCGACAAAAAACAAGTAGAATTGAAGGCAAAATACCGAGAACTCCAATGGCTACTTGGACGCAATTCCATCCTATCTCTTGACAACAAACTTATGATTTATAACCAAGTACTAAAGCCTGTCTGGTTATATGGCATACAACTCTGGGGATGTGCAAAAGCTACCCATATTGAGAAAATACAACGCTTCCAAAACAAAGTTCTACGAAACGCGGTAAACGCGCCATGGTATATTAGGAATAGCGATCTGCATCGGGACCTGCAAGTAAAAACCGTAAAGGAAGAAATAGTAAACCTCGCAAAGAGGCATAATGAAAGACTGCAACAACATGTAAACATGGGAGCAGCAGAACTTTCTCAAATCGGCAACATGAGAAGAAGATTACAAAGATTTAAGCCGCATGACCTTATTACTCGCTTTACAACCAGTTAAATTTTGCTTTTAATTTATGAATCATTAATTAATTAACATTACAAAATTCCTTAACTAAACTACTGGTTAGTCACTATTGTATAAAGAGACTAGTTGTAGTTAATATAAGCATAGTATGATTGTAGAAATTGCTTAAATAAACAAAAAAAAAAAAAAAAAAAAAAAATAATTTTATTTCTTTAGAAAATTTTGTCAACGTTTTTTTTTCTATAGAAACTTGTCAAAATTTTATTTATATAGAAAATTTTGTCAAAATTTTATTTTGTAGAAATTTTTGTCAAAATTTTATTTCTATAGAAACTTTTGTCAAAATTTTATTTCTATAGAAAATTTTGTCAAATTTTATTTCTATAGAAATTTTTGTCAAAATTTTATTTCTATAGAAATTTTTATCAACATTTTATTTCTATAGAAAATTTTGTCAAAATTTTATTTCTATAGAAAATTTTGTCAAAATTTTATTTCTATAGACAATTTAGTCAAAATTTTATTTCTATAGACAATTTAGTCAAAATTTTATTTCTATAGACAATTTAGTCAAAATTTTATTTCTATAGAAAATTTTGTCATAATTTTATTTCTTTAGAAAATTTTGTCAAAATTTTATTTCTATAGAAAATTTTGTCATAATTTTATTTCTTTAGAAAATGTTGTCATAGTTTTTTTTTCTATAGAAACTTGTCAAAATTTTATTTCTATAGGAAATTTTGTCAAATTTTTTTTATAGAAATTTTTGTCAAAATTTTATTTCTATAGAAACTTTTGTCAAAATTTTATTTCTATAAAAATTTTTGTCAAAATATTATTTCTATAGAAATTTTTGTCAAAATTTTATATCTATAGAAATTTTTGTCAAAATTTTATTTCTATAGAAAATTTTGTTAAAATTTTATTTCTATAAAAATTTTTGTCAAAATGTTATTTCTGTAGAATTTTGTTAAAGTTTTATTTCTACAGAAAATTTTGTCTCAATTTTATTTCTATACAAAATTTTATTTCTATAGAAATTTTTGTCAAAATTTTATTTCTATAGAAATTTTTGTCATAATTTTAATTTTATCGAAAATTTTGACAAAATTTTATTTCTACAGAAATTTTTGTCAAAATTTTATTTCTATAGAAAATTTTGTCATAATTTCATTTCTATAGAAAATTTTGTCGAAATTTTATTTCTATAGAAAAATTTGTCAAAGTTTTTTTTTTTTCTATAGAATATTTTGTCAAAATGTGATTTTGTCCAATTTTTTTTTCTATAGGAAATTTGACAAAATTTTATTTCTATAGAAAATTTTGTCAAAATTTTAGTTTTGTAGAAAATTTGGACAAAATTTTATTTTTTGCATTAAAAGGAATTTCGTTTGTCTAAAGTTTCGTTCCTGAGGAAAGTATTTATCTTTGGGTGTAGTGGTATAGTGACATTGCCCATATTAAATACTGGAATGGATGTACGAATCTTTAGAAGTTTTTGTGTTCACTGTACCTGAATGACTGTCCGACTAGCGTATGATCTTTGGCACCGTCAATAGAGTATCTAAGCATTAGTTTCGAAAGAAAAAAAGACAAAACAGAATCAGTCCCGTATATAGATTGCGTTACATGCAACTGCTTATTTACGAGTCTTAGCATTTTGATTTGTGGCAAACAATCGTCTTTCTTTTGAGTCATACCCCAGTCGCCTAATCCTCCTCCGCTTAACCATGTTGTTGGATGCACTTCCCAGGCGCTGGTGTTTGCCAAGATAAGAGTCTAAAGATAAAAAAATTTCTTCAATTTTCATTTCATTTGTAATTTATGTTGCGTCGCACAATAAATACAAAAAAAAAAAGTACAACTGAAATTGAAACTATTTCGAATTCCAAATGGTGTAAAAGAGTAGTTTGGATCTCAGATACAAAAATAAATTGGTTCCAAAAAACATTTGTAATATAGCACTGAATACAAACAAGTCGGCCCATAAAAACCTGACCAAAAATAATATGAGGCATATCTCATTGTTTGCATTGCATTTCTAATGAAATTCTTGAGATAAGTAATTCTGGAATGGTGGATTTTTTTAAAAAATACAACAAAAAAAAGTGAAACCACCATGAAAGAAAATGTAGGTTTATTTAGAAGATTTTTAATTATATATTTTACTAATTGCACCCTAAAAAAATCGCTTCTCTAATATATGTTCCAAACATATTTTGCAGGAAGCACATATATTATTGGATACTGCCGAAACATTAATATGTTTTTTTATGTGAACATATTATATGTTTGGAAGCATTTTGAGCCCAAAATATTATATGCTTGGAAGAATTTTTCTCAAAGACGATTGTGCTCATTCCCTAACATACTCGTAATTTTCACTTCCATGAAATTTTTTAGTTCTTGGCACCTTTTTCTGTAATACAAATAATGTTGAAGAAATTATTCACTTTTATAAATTTTTTAAATTTTACTTTTCGCCTGCACGGAGAATCGAACCGAGGACCATACAGTTTGTAAGCCAACGCACTATCCACTGGACTACGTAGCTGTTATAGTCACCAGTAGATAATTATCGTTATAAGTTACATTTATATAGCATAGTTTGCAGCGCCCACGAGTCCATGCAAACATAACATTATTTAACAGAAACATGCATTTGTTTGCCACGTGGAGCATTGGTTAGCATGTCTGCCTTGCATGCAAAGGGTCGTGGGTTCAATCCCTCCTCCGACCGAACACTTTTTTTAATTTACACAATTATATTTATACTATATTAAATTTTTATAATGAAACTTCGAAATGTGGGTTATTAAAGATTTATAGTCAGTAACAGTGCTTGATATAGATATATATGCCTGATTTTTGGATAAAATATTATTTTTTATTGCAAAAATAACAATTTTGTAACAAAAAACTGTTTTTGATACAAATCTTTAAAAGTTGGAAGGAATTCAAAAACTCTAACAAAAGAAGAACGTGGACTCGAGTATCAACATACATAAATAATTTTATAATATAAACATAAATTTATTTAGACGTGATCAGTTTTTTGCTAGCATTTAACACCATCGTTCTAAAATACCTTTTATTTTTCTTTAATAATTCATTTTAAAGAAAATAAACTTTTTAAATTGTTTTAGCTGTAAAACTCGAACTTAATGCCCGCTTTTATATTTGATGGTGTCCGTCAACTCCTCGTGGACTACTTATTAATAAAGAGGAACTTAACTTTGTTTTTATACATTTTACTGTGTAATTTTTCACTATTTCCTCCTTATTTCATTTTAATGTCCCAAATCTAAAAAGAGTATAGTGCCCTCTCTTTATTTTTTTATGAAGACCCCAGACTTCTATTAACAAACCAAGAAAAAAAATGCCAAAATGATAAACAAAACACATGTCCACACAAACATAAAATGCTGCTCTCAAGGCGAAAACATATGCTGTTTGTTTTTCAAATGTCTATTTTCTTGGTTCCGAATGTCTATTTTCATTATTCAAATTAAATAATATTTAGACTTAAGCATATAAAATTTTTGGCCTTATCATAAAACAGTTTTGCCGAAACAACATACAAGCGGTTTCACAGAAATTGTTCTCTTTTGATTCTTTCGCTGTGTTATGTTGATATCGTTCGTCAACTCTCCCGGTTTCCATCTCTATACTCTCTCTGTCGCTTTGAATAAAATATCACAACATATGTATGTTTAGTCGAAATTTGTAAATATATATATGTTTGCATTCACACATTATGAAACATTCATGCCCCGAACATAATATATTCTAACATATTAACATAGATGTCCCAAACATTTAGTGTTAGTTTAGGAACATTACATGTTTGCACTTAAATATATTGTGTTTTAAAATTGTGCCCGAAACACATTTTGTTTATATCGGAACATATGAAAAACATATTTTTCTAACAGTGTGCAAACCGATATAAATAAGATAATGCCTTAAAGAATAAAACCTTTTTTTCTGTTGGTTAAGAAACTTTCACATTTAGAAAATAAAAATGGAGTGAAAGATGGTTAAAATTTCTTTAGAGCTGTTTTTTATTGGATCAATTAATTTTTTAATTAACTTAGATGATTGATACTATAATTTCTGTGATTGAAGACATTTCAATTAAAAATTAATTGGATCAATTAATTTCGTGATTGCAAAGATATTAAACTTTATTTTAAATTTTAATTAAAATTACAATATTTCG
Source organism: Haematobia irritans (assembly GCF_050003625.1). Classification (NCBI taxonomy): domain Eukaryota; kingdom Metazoa; phylum Arthropoda; class Insecta; order Diptera; family Muscidae; genus Haematobia; species Haematobia irritans. The sequence goes on from NC_134400.1 coordinate 138,141,223, forward strand.
TTAATATTTTGCAAATTGCGCATCCTAAAATTTAGGTTGCATAATCTTTAATGTTACGTAAATATTTTTTCAGTGTACTCTGCGTGTAATAGTTTAAATTCTGACCGAACTCAATATCCCTTCATGGTGATTTCAAACATATTGGGAACACTGTTCAAATCTCTTAAAATTCATATGCATTTGTGATAATTTGGATTTAAAAATTTCCATGCATTTCAAGAACAATTATCTAAGGTAAAACTGAATTTGTTAATTGATTGTGTAAACTATGAAATCATCATCTTCATCGACAAAGCCAAGTCAAAGTTTAACACACGTCCTATTTTTAATTATCATCTACCCTGAAAAAAACAAAACAATTAAATACTGAATTAATAAGTGATAAGTGGCGACTTTGGCCATAGACTTCTACTGTATGTAACATTTCTCAGATCGTCATGACAGCGAGACAAATATAGGCAACTTTTTTATACTCTTTTTATAGAAATCGTTGGATAAAGCATAGAAGTAAAAAGTAAATAAATCGAAAACAAAAGTGAAGGCCAAAATTATCATTACTAAATTTCGTATAAGGTGATTTACATTCAATGCAAGTGTTTCTTTCAAGATATTTCCAATTAAAAAGTTGATTGAAGTTAAACATTTGCAATTAATAAATTAAAAATGATGCAATTAACTTTTTAATCAAACTCGGAAGACCAAGTCAGTTAAGAACAAGTAAGGAAAGTCTAAAGTCGGGCGGGGCCGACTATATTATACCCTGCACAACTTGGTTTGGATCCACATTTTCGATACCATATCAAATCCGTGAAATGTGTTGGGTATTTGTCCCAAATAAAGGGTGATTCTTTTGAGGTTAGGATTTTCATGCATTAGTATTTGACAGATTACGTGGGATTTCAGACATGGTGTCAAAGAGAAAGATGCTCAGTATGCTTTGACATTTCATCATGAATAGACTTACTAACGAGCCACAACGTCGAATTTTCAGTGAATGGGCCCTAGAAAAGTTGGCAGAAAATCCGCTTTTTTATCGACAAATTTTGTTCAGCGATGAGGCTCATTTCTGGTTGAATGGCTACGTAAATAAGCAAAATTGCCGCATTTGGAGTGAAGAGCAACCAGAAGCCGTTCAAGAACTGCCCATGCATCCCGAAAAATGCACTGTTTGGTGTGGTTTGTACGCTGGTGGAATCATTGGACCGTATTTTTTCAAAGATGCTGTTGGACGCAACGTTACGGTGAATGGCGATCGCTATCGTTCGATGCTAACAAACTTTTTGTTGCCAAAAATGGAAGAACTGAACTTGGTTGACATGTGGTTTCAACAAGATGGCGCTACATGCCACACAGCTCGCGATTCTATGGCCATTTTGAGGGAAAACTTCGGAGAACAATTCATCTCAAGAAATGGACCGGTAAGTTGGCCACCAAGATCATGCGATTTGACGCCTTTAGACTATTTTTTGTGGGGCTACGTCAAGTCTAAAGTCTACAGAAATAAGCCAGCAACTATTCCAGCTTTGGAAGACAACATTTCCGAAGAAATTCGGGCTATTCCGGCCGAAATGCTCGAAAAAGTTGCCCAAAATTGGACTTTCCGAATGGACCACCTAAGACGCAGCCGCGGTCAACATTTAAATGAAATTATCTTCAAAAAGTAAATGTCATGGACCAATCTAACGTTTCAAATAAAGAACCGATGAGATTTTGCAAATTTTATGCGTTTTTTTAAAAAAAAAAGTTATCAAGCTCTTAACAAATCACCCTTTACATACATTTAAATCTGACTCGATCAGGACAAAATTTGTTAGGCTCTTACAAAACTACACTCAAAAAAAAAAAAAAAAACAAAAAACAAAGTGAATCCTTTATTTCACTAAAGCCACAGTGTGGCGCATGGCATAAATAGAGATTGTAATTGGAATCAAAAATACAAGTTTTCGACTTCACCCAATTTGAAAATTTATTATTCGACTTTTTTAAATTTTGAAATATTTGACTTTCGATTTTTGCGATTATTAAAAAAGTCCGCTGCTGATGGATATTTAATAAATCCGATTACTAATGCGTCTCTTAATTATTTCATCGCTGAAATATGAATGGAATTCATTGTTGGTCAACAAAACAAACATAAACTCACCCTAATTTGCTAACTGGTCTATTTCTAAATCTTGTTTTGTTTGGAGATGTGAGTAGTGCGTTTCTCGGAATTGAATAATTTATTCAATACAACACAAATCGTATAAGTCACGCCAAATTACCACATTAACATTTTTTAACAGAAGGCTAGTCATTAGGTTTGACAAATGGGTATCACTGACAAATAAAAAATCTCGCTAATATCAAAAATTCACAGTTATGGGTGTATAACCAAAACGTTTTAAAATTACTAAATGCTGCACGGATGAAAAAGACTGTTTTTCATATGTTTGGCTATAAACATTATATGTTTGGAAAACAAATTTTTAAACACAATATTTTTGAGTGCAAGCATATAATGTTCATAAATGTGTGTGAAGATAAATTTTAAAATTTAACTTTAACAGAGCAATTTTAACAGGTTAACAGAGCTATGTTAACGGTTAACAGAGCTCTTTTATGTAAAAAAATTGGAAATTTGAATTTAATTTTAGATTAAAACTTAAAAAATGGCGTTGTATGTGCATTAAAATTAAAAAAACAACTCAATAATAATAGAAAACACAATGAGTAATAACTAACTTGAAGGAATATTAGGAGTATATATCTCAGAACTTGTAAAGAATGGCTGGTTGCAAAAATAAGTGGTAATAAATTGATTTGTTTAAAGTATGAAATTGGAGATAGATAGGTTGATAAAACTGGTACCACATATAGCTCTCGTCGAGTGCTATCAGAAAGTACAAGAGTTATATTCCAAATTCATTTCAGATGCGAGAAATTTTGAAATTTTAGAAATCTGGAATGGCCCACTGTGCTGGAATGGAAAAAGATAGGTTAATGAAACTGGTACCACATATAGCCCTCGTCGAGAGCTATCAGAATATATACGTGTTGTATTCCGAATCCATTTCAGATTCGAGCAATTTTGAATGTAAAGTTAAATGATAAAAATCTAAAGTGGCCCACTGTGCTGGATTACAAATAGATAGGTAAATGAAACTGGTACCACATATAGGCCTTTTTGGGCGCTATTAGAATCTACAAGAGTTATATTCCGAATCCATTTCAGATTCGAGAAATTTTGACTCTAAAATTAAATTTTAAAAATCTAAAATGGCCCACTATACTGGAATGGAAAAAGATAGGTCAATGAAACTGGTACCACATATAGCCCTCGTCGAGAGCTATCAGAATATATAAGCATTATAATTCAAGTCCATTTCAGATTCGAGAAATTTTGATTCAAAAGAAAAATTTTATAAATATGAAATGGCCCACTGTGCTGGAAAGGAGAATGATAGGCCACTGAAACTGGTTTCACATATAGCCCTCGTCGAGAGCTATTAGAATGTATAATCATTACATTCCAAATTCAAGAAATTTTGAAATTAAAGTTAAATTTAAATTTGAAAAATATAAACTGGCCCACTGTGCTGGACACGAAAAAGATAGGTCAACCAAACTTCTACCACAAATAGCCCTTGTCGAGTGCTATAAGAATCTATAGGCATTATATTCCGAATCCATTTCAGATTCGAGAAATTTTGAAATTAAAGTTAAATTTTAAAAGTCTGAAATGGCCCACTGTGCTATGGAATGGGGGAAAGATAGGTCAATGAAACTGGTACCACATATAGCCTTCGTCGAGAGGTATCAGAATATATAATTGCTATATTCTAAATTTATTTCGAAATATTGTCAAAATTAGAAATAAATTACGACATATTTTCCTTTTGAAATTTACCTCTGTACCTGTGTAGCAAAATGTGTTAAACCTCGCTGTTATTAATATGACATAACATACTTTACTCTGAGAGTCGCTCTCTTGATTCGACTCTCAACAGATGTTGTGAAAATAACATAGCAGTGTCTCACCATTACCTCATGTATTTTTGAAGTTAAATTTTAAAATAGAAAAATTCAATTTTTTCAAAATCGTTAAAAGATAGGCGAATGAAATTAACGTCAATAATAGCTCTTATCTGAATCTATGAGAATATGTAAACATTATATTCGGAATCCATTTCAGATTTGAGAAATTTTGCCTCTAAAATTAAATTTTAAAAATCTAAAGTGGCCCACTGTGCTGGAATGGGGAAAGATAGGTTAATGAAACTGGGAGCACATATAGCCCTCGTCGAGAGCTATCAGAATTTATAAGCATTATATTCCAAATCAATTTCAGATTCGAGAAATTTTGAAATTAAAGTTAAATTTTAAAAATAGGATATGGCCCATTGTGCTGAAATGGAGAAAGATAGGTCAATAAGACTGGTCCCACATATAGCCCTCGTCGAGAGCTATCAGAATATATAAGCATTATATTCCGAATAAATTTCAGATTGGTGAAAGCGTGAAATTAAAGTTAACTTTTAAAAATTTAAATGGCCCACTGTGCTGGACACGAAAAAGATAGGTTCATAAAACTGGTACCACTTATAGCCCTCGTCGGGAGCTATCATAATATGTAAGCATTATATTCCGAATCCATTTCAGATTTGAGAAATTTTGAATGTAAAATTATATGATAAAAATTTAAAGTGGCCCACTGGCCGGACTGCAAATAGATAGGTAACTGAAACTGGTATCACATATAGTCCTCGTTGAGTACTATCAAAATATATAATTGTAATATTCTAAATTTATTTCGAAATATTGCGAAAATTAATAAAAAATAGACATATTTTCCATTTAAAATATACCTCTGTGACTGTTTAGCAAAATATGTTATTAAAATAACATAACATAACATACTTTACTATGAGACTCGCTCTCTTGTTTTGTTTACAGATTCGACTCTTAACAGATGTTGTGAAAATAACATAGCAGTGTCTCCCCATTACCTCATGTATTTTTTAAGTTAAATTTTAAAATAGAAAAATTCAATTTTTTCAAAATCGTAAAAAGATAGGCGAATGAAATTAACGTCAATAATAGTTCTTATCTAGATCTATCAGAATATGTAAGCAGTATATTCCGAATCCATTTCAGATTGGAGAAATTTTGAATATAAAGTTAAATTTTAAAAATCTCAAATGACCCACTGTGGTGGACACGAAAAAGATAGGTTAATGAAACTAGTACCATATATAACCCTCGTCGAGAGCTATTAGAATATATAAGCATTATATTCCAAATCCATTTCAGATTCGAGAAATTTTGAAATTAAAGTTAAATTTTAAAAATCTCAAATGGCCC